>NC_091245.1:90957500-91582500 GCF_042477335.2 Ovis canadensis | reverse complement strand
TAAACTTCCTCTAACCTATAGCCATAAACAGTCGCTCACATAAAAATATGTAACAGTCACCAAGTAAAGATGTTGAGAAAACTACATAAAAGACAAATTCATACAGCTCTGTAAAAATAATAACCTTATTATCTATAATAATATAATTCTTTTTTTCCCATTCTTTTCTTTTTGTATTCTTTTTTTAGCTTTATTGTCTATAATTCTTAACATAGTGGCTTAACTTTACTAATAGCCACTAAGATAGCAAAAAACAAAGGAAAGGGTCCAACCTGGTGAAAAAATGTGGGATATACCAATTTGTTCAGTATCACTGTAAACATCACAATGAATCACCTTTCAAAAAAGATTACAGGTAAATGTTAAATAACTCCAAAAGTATCCTACATAATCAGAGAACATCAGACAATCAAATAATTTTCTGAGATGGTTAATAAATCCTTAGCTTAGTATAGCCAAAGGGTTATCTCAAACTATACAAACTATTCAATATATTAATAAATGACCCTCCCTCAAAACTACCATGTACTTAATTTAGAAGATAAACTATTTTAATACAGGAATCTACCTCCTGGTTGTATAATTTCTTTCTCTCTCTCTCTCTCTACACACACATACAAAATACATATATGATATATACTTATATAGCTATTATATATTTGGTATGTATGTTTTATATATATATATATATAAAACATTCTCACTATAATTTTTGTTATAGGATCACAAATCTTTAAGTACTTTTCTTTTTTTAAAAAATTTTTTGCCAAGCCATGTGACACGTGTGGGATCTTAGTTCCCAACCAGTGATGGAACTCATGCCCCCTTCAGTGGAAGCAGAGTCTTAAACTCTGGACCGCCAGGGAAGACCCCTTTTAAGTATTTCTGAAAAACCTGTTACCTGGTGCAATTTTCCCATCCTGAGCTGCAGGACCATCTTTCAGTACATTTTTCACTTGTAGGAACTCATCAGGCCTATCCCCACCAATAATGGTAAAACCAAATCCCATTGTGCTTTTTTTCAATGATGCTCGAACAAGGACGCCTTTAAGCTGGGATGGATCTCGAGTGAAGTGCGATTTTTCTGTATCTGCACAAAAATGAGAAACAAGAATAATTATAATGACTATACTCCTCAAAGCTAGTTTCCAAGATAGTCTATATAATTTAGATACAACAAACCATAACAGAAAGAAAATAAGAGAGAATCCAATGTTATAGAACAGTTGGAATTTAAATTCATATATTAAATCACTGAAAAAAAACTTAGCTAATGAATCGTTTCTCATTCTTCTATAGGACTCTTCTATGTCATTTGAAACGTATAAAAACATCTATTTCATCTTCTCATTGCCTTGTCTGTACTTACTTTTTCTAATCGCAAAGAGTCCTTTAGATAGAAGTCTGAATGACACACCTGAAGGATAACCTTTATTATTAAAATCCTGAAAGCCTTGGGCACTCATTCGGATGTATATTTCATTTGAATAAGCAGCTACTGGAGCTCTATGTAGAAAACACTATACTAGGAAGATGAAGGCAACTGTCACAAACTTATAAAAGACAATACATGGAGAACTTTTTATAACCCATGACTCAGGCTTTCTGCAGCCTTTAACTTACATCTGATGAGTGGCATGAATCCCTGCACTACTAGCAAATAGCTTCATGCTTCTTTCCCTTATACCTGTGCTTAGTGGAAACTTTAGGAAGACAAAAAGCAGTTTCACTGAAAAGCCTATTTTTAGAGGTTTCCTCAGATGATCCTAGCACTAAAAGTGATCCACATTTGCAAGTAATACCTGTCTTCTCTTTCCCAGAAAGTTCGCTCCACCTGGCTGCCATTAGGGCACTTACAAAAACTGTGGGGATCAAACTGTACAGATTCATAACTTAAAAAGCACTGTTTAAGTTAGCTTTTCAAAATATGGTTTAAATTTTTCTGACAAATCTCTTTTTTAACAGCTTTATTGAGACATAATCCACATATGACAGAATTATACAAGTCAATGATGTGGTAACCATCACCACAATCTAACTTTAGCACAGTTTCTCGCTCCCCAAACACACACCAAAGAAATCTTGGTGCTCATTAGCAGTCACTTCTCATTTTTCCCCAACCTGCCCTCACATCCTAACCTCAATCACTAAGCCACTTTCTGTCTGTAGACATGCCCAATCTGGACATTTAATATAAATGGAATTATATAATATGTGGTCTTTTGAATGGTTTATTTCACTTAGCCTAATTTTTTGAGGTTCATCTGTATTGTAGCATGTACTTTATTCCTTTTTTATCACCAAATAATATTCCATTATACAGATATATCACATTTTATTTATTCACTGATTTGTTGGGTTGTTTATACTTCTTGGATATTATGAGTAATGTTGCTGTGAACACTCATGTACAAGATTTTGTGTAGGCAAATACGTTCATTCCTTTTAGGTACATATTGGGAATGGAAACGTAGCAGTTACCATGAACATATTAATATTATAACTATTTAATGTTCTGAAGGATTGCCAAACTTTTCCAAAGTGGCTGCACCATTTTACATGGCACCATCAATGTATGAGGGCTCTGACTGCTTCACATCCTTGCCAGCACTTGTCACTGTCTACTTTTTTTTGGTTACAGCCATTCTAGTAGGCATAGGGTGGTCTCTCACTGTGGTTTTGATGCTCATTTCCCTAATGACTCAAATTCACAAGGCTAACTTGTCCTCCTGCCCCTCAACTTTCTCCTTTAAAGCAAAGGTGAGCACTCCCTCTTTTACACCACCACTGAACCTTGTATGTCTCTATTAATAACAATGAAAACTATCATTTTTTGGCCACCATGTGCCAGACATGGATTTGTAAACACTTTACATGTATTAACTTGCATACGCAGAACCACTTTAAGAGGTAGGTACTACTACCATTCATATTTTGTATTATTAGATGAGAAAACAAAGATTTAAAAAACTTATCCAAGGTTACACAGCTGGGATTCAAACTTGCTCTGTCTCCCTGTACATTTAACTACTAACACAGGATGGCACCTACCAGCATATATTATAACCATCAGTTTCCTGTTTTAGACTGTAAACTTTGAGGGTAAGACCTGTCTTACTGTTCATTTTTTAATACCAGGTACCAAGGAAAGCACTGGGCATATAGAAGGTGCTTAAAAATATTTATTAATCTAACAATGTTTGCTAAATCAAATGTAAAACTTAAGGGAAGGGACTATGTTTTTGAAGAGGGGCTATAAGAAAAAACTGTTTCATCAGCAACTGAGTGAAGAATCTACTAGATTATGATGATAAACATCTTATTAATGACAGAGAAGGGGGAGGCAATGAGGGATGAGTAGGATGGAACATCCTGGACATCTTTTATGAAATACACATGGCTAGGCTCATCACAATCTCAGGACCTATGCATTTTAAAAATGTTCCTCAAATGATTCTGATATACCCTACTATCCCAGTAGAGAATCAATGATATAGGCAAACAATATGGTGGATATGCTTAGTATTTGTTCATATCAGTTAATAAAGAATCTTGAATGGTCACTAATGTTAAATCTAAGCAATTGGGAGAAGCTCATAATGAATCAAAGATCTAATACTGACTTGGCCTTAAACACTAGAAAACAATCCCATTTACAAATTAAAACCTTGCACCCATAACAAAGTTATTCAATCCCTTCTCCCAACAATTTCACACTTTCTATATAAGCAGCAAGAGAAAAAAAACCTCAACATTTTCAAAATGGCCAGATGTTTTATTAAGATTATTCATATCTTTACAGTGACAAAAATTAGACAGTCTCTGTTGATTTTCAAAGTTCAAACTCACTTTTATTATTTCAGCATATAAATGTCACAAGTTATTCTTAGAAGATAGAGGTAAAAGTTCTACCTGGTTTTGAAGACCCAGTATCAGCCTGTCCTAACTGCTTTTTCCTTTTGGCTTCCTCCACTGGATTTTCAAACTGGGTTTTCTGGTTAAGATGACTGCAAAATGTAGACAAATATGCATTTCAGTTTAATGTGAAAGAGTTACATATTTTAAAATAGACTCTCGTATCATTCCATCATCACACGTTAAGGGACAAACAGGTATCCTTATGCTATGGAACCCAGAGAGGCTGACAAGTCATCGAGGAAGAGCTTTTCAGCAGCTAAAGAATGACCCACAGAAGACACCTAGAAGTCAAAGTTGCTGAAATGTTTCATACGGCTTCTCTATAATCATTTCTAATATGGCTAACAACAGCTTTCAAAACTATAAATGAAGCCCTCATATATGATATAGCTAGAACTATTGGCAATTAATCAGTTTTTTTTTTAAAGGCAGTTAATAGTAGGAGGGTTTCAAGTTTCTCTGAAGTGAAGCAGCTGTGAAGACACTTTTGAAGAAATCTGAGTACAGATGTCTTCTAGAATTTTACTATTATTTTCCCAGCTGACTCACCCACATCAATTTACATCAAAAAAGCAAAGTGACTTGCTTTTATCAAACTGTTATCACAGACCAACTCTTTTACAGTTAAATTGCTTCAAAATTATATAATAACTGATTACATAATTATAAGTTCAACTCTTTTTGACAATTTAGGAATAATCATAACTAACTCTTTGAAAGCATACAACTCTGTGGTGGAAATCAGAAAAGTATGGGGAGACGAGAGGCAGGCCATTAGATGACAGTATTCAATACACTATGGCGAGAGTATATCTCACAGAAGAACTGAGCATTGGTTAACCTGGCAAGCCAGTTAACTGTAAGTGGATTAAGAACGCAACTACTATACGAAAGACGTTTAAGACTGCAAATAGGTCTAATACAGAAACAAGGGGGAATTATATTCTAGTACTTCTACACTGCAAACACATTTCAGCCAATTGAAATTCATTTCCCAGCAGAATCCATTCTAACAAGAAGTGACATTACTAAATATCAACAATTAAACATTAAATCATGAGAATTTCAGATTATGATTGTCTTTAGATAAGCTGAATATTACAAAATCTATACACAAATAGTCATACAACTTGGATATTTTCTTTGCCACTTGTGACCATTAGTGGGGATGGAGGAGGGGTCGACAGGGAGAAAAACACCCTAACAGCAAGGTCCCCTAGCCTCCGAGTATGCTTCTCTGTGCCTTTTAGGCTTCTAGTGCATTATCAACCCTGCAACAGATGCAGGCATTCAGTTTCAGAGCTCTAAATACGGCAAGTTCTACGTGACATTCTTTGGGTTCTGATTTCACTAAAACTCAAGTATGCTTCTGCTTCTTACTATGAGAAAGGACCTTATCAACTGAGTTAACTATTTAACCTTCCATGAAAATGAAAATCTTTGGTGTTAAGTTAGGTACCATTTTTAAAGTTATTTATTATGTACTGATAATTTACATATTCTTGAAAAAACAAAACTAGAAACTGACACTTCGAAAAGAATAAACCTGTTTAGAAGGAACCTTGGCTTACTTGAACGTCATCAGTTAGAATGACTCACTTTGCCACCCAGGCATTAATACATAGAAGGAGTAATTTATATTTATACTTTTTGTAATGTGTGGGAGAAGAGAGTAGAAGAATGCAAATGAGTAATCCCTTTCCTGAAAAGTCTCTGACAAAAGAGTGTAAGATTTTAGAGAAAAGAGTAATTGCATCTGTCACCTTAGACTACCTAGATTAAAATGTCAACCAAAAAACAAAACAGTAAAAACACTTTCCCTTTCCTTTAGTTACTTATACCCATAGTATTATTAACATGTAACAAATTTTGTTTTCTGTAAAACCAGCTATGGGAAGGCAAGAGAACATAATAGATTATCAGAAAAAGTAAACAACAGTAGCAAACAAGCCTGATTAAATAGATAACATATAATTTGAAATTTCATCTCTATTAAAATTTTGTATAAACATATGAGAATTCATCTCCACAAACAAAATCATTATCCTTCATGAAAAGTTAAAATATGAAAAGCAGATGCATATTTTGACTGTGTCATCTAACTGTAGGAAGGCAATTAAAGAAAACAATAAGACAACATTTCTAAAGATACGTGCATTCTTATGGAAGGCCTGCCATTAAATTTTGGGAACAATTTTATTTCCAAAAATAAATTAATCCATTTCAGAATCTCATCTTCTAAAATAAATGCTTACCCCAAAAACCTGCCATTGCAGTTGGTGTTACTACTGTAAGGCTCTTGCCAAGAGCAATCATTGCGCCATCTGGTTTGACAAACTAAGAGAGCCAGAGAGTAGCCATTCAAGTAACAGCTTTTTATCTCCATCAGTAAACTCACTGCAGATTACTATAGTTGAGATTCAAAGCCTAACTAGTCTGGGAATCAAGCCACACTTCAGAACTCAGCTGATTCCATACTAATGTGCATCTTGAGTACAGCCTGCTCTTTCTTAATCTAATAAATTACCCTCCAGTAAAATGAGCTCGTCTGGGAACTATCATACAAAATCACATCGCTGCCACTGCTGTTGCTTCTAATCAGGCTGCTTCACATGCCTCCATGACAGCTGGGAGCAGGTCACTTCAGGACTGCCCTAAAGTTGCTTCAATGTTAGTTCATCCTTGTTTAATGAGAACCAGATCATTTAGCGCAAGATTTTATAACAGGCAAATGAATTTCACCTCTTGACCATGCATTCACATTTGTTGGAATGGATACCAAGAGAATGAGAATCATTATCTCAGAAATGTTCAGCAGTGTTAATGGCAAATAATAGTTGATGGAAGCCCAATTTGAACAGACTAACTATTAGGGGGAAATTTACCACAAATTCTTTTCAGCTAGCCTTCAAATATTCCTTTGATTTGAAAAATGTTTTTTTTTTCTTTTAACTAAATATACTTTAGAATAAAGTAACAAAAGAACTGCTGTATACTTCTCACATCATAGTATCGGAAAGATATGAAATAAAATTAACATAACCTTTCAATGGAGCTGTTAAATTATAGATCTAAGGGTCAAACTGAGTTATTTTTTTTAGGGTATAAGTTAGACTTTAAGAAATCATTCCAAAAATCTCCCTAAGCACAGTGACTCAAGTAACAGCTACACATTAGTATAAGAACTAGCATTATAACAGGAATCAGTTATTCACTTTAGGGAAGTGGCATTCATTGACGCCAACAAATGATGAAAAACTAATCAGCATTCATAAAAACAGAAGAGGTTCATGTTCACCATATTTCCAGGTAATAATATTTTGCCTTCACTACCTTGGCAGATGGTGCAGACTCCTAGTTCCCAAGTTAATAGTAACCTCTCTGATCTAATTATTTGCCTGGTAGTAGATGACTGAGGTCAAAATTCTATCTATATCATCTGGAAAGAAAGCAATCCCAATGATCATAACAATGTAGCAATTAGATAAATGAAGAAAAGGGAAGGAAAAATCAGAAGTTGATGTTATCCTAATTTCTCTGGCTAACATAGGCAGGTGTTTGATCCTCTATTCCAACACAGATTTACGTTTAAATTTAACTATAACAGCTGTGTCAGAAGCAACTTTCACCTCCAAAAAGAAAACTAAGTTTTCCTTGATTAACTCCTTAAAAAAGAGAATAGTTGTAATCATGTACTTAAAAACTTCGGATCACTCTGATACAATGCCCTTAAAGTCCTTTTATCGCCTTCAGAATCACGCAGGTGTGCTATTGAAAGTGACCTTACTCGTTCACCTTTCGTTTTCTATCCACTACTTCTCTTTCCAGAGGCCGGAGCAGTACTGATGACATCTCCAGCTATTAATCATCTGAGCAACATACCCTAGCTCTCTATCTTTACTTCAAAACCAACCTCTATGGAGCACAGAATCAGGGAAGCAAATGCCCACCGTCCTGACCTTCTCATCCCACTGGTGGCAAAACCTGAAAGCAGGATTGCAGAAGCGTAAGGTACTTCATTCACTCCCTAAAATTGTGCAATGAAAGGGAAACATCTGGGAAAGCATAAACTGAGGTAACAAACTTACTCAACATAGTATGTCCCATATTGAGGGTCCTCTATTTTCTCCCAGCCGTAAGGAAGTTCTGCAAATTAAAAAGAAAAGAAAAAAAAGAATTGAGTGAAATGCCAGTTTCAAAACCAACAAGAAAGGAATTTACCAAGTGAATTCCTGTCTTTTATTTCATTACACTGATATTTGGGAGACGATAAGGTAAGAACTCACTTTCAAAATACCAACAGAGTTTGACTCGAGTGGCTTCTTCAATAACTAGTAAATGTCTTAGCAAGTAATCAGAAGCAGAGAACAAAAGACAACATTAAACTCGAAGGTGTTTATTTGAATCATGAGTCATAAAAATGCTAGGTATTTAAAAAATCACCTGGTATAATTATTTCATTTAAATAGCTTTATAGCACTGATGTGAGACACAGCCTGCAAATCAATAACAAGCAGCAACTGCTTGTTAATTTTTTCACTGTGATGCAAAGGAATTGTCGATTATTTCTGTTATCACATTCTAACCCACTTCTCTCCACAGAAAAGTCCAGTCTTGGATTTAAACCACTGCAAGTGGGTAATTTAGATTTGCTTAAAATCTAAGAAAATACCTACTTTCTCTTGAAATCACAAGATCTAAGTGTCTGAAGGAAAACTACACAGTGCCTTGTGTAGAATCTCTATTTGTGTATGGTCACAAAGAAATATCTTACATAGAATTATTATGTATTATTGCAAGTTAAGTGACCAATAAAATATAATCAGAAAAATTAAAGGTAGTTGAATTTCTGATAGCCAAAGAAGAAAAAAAACTTTGGTCTTTTCAACATAAACTGACCCTGTCAAGAAAGAATCCTCTTTCCCTCCCACTCTGTCTGTTTTCCAAGGTAAGGCTGCTGAAGAATCTTTGTATTAGTCAGACATGGTTTAAGTTGGCAGGAGTGTTCCTAGCAGGTGGTTTCTATTGCTATCAATTATACACAGGAGCTCAGCAAGAAGGAAGTTTTTTAAAAAATCTACAATTGTACTCTAGGATGACCTCTCTTTGATTCTCAATTTCTTGTAGACTGTGTTTCTTCTACAGTGAAACACAGACACACATGCATACATATACAACCGACACATGCTAGGCAGCAAACAGGCTTAGAAAATATCAAAGAACTTATTAATTTCATTTCATTAAGCTGCAGTACAGTGTATCCACTTTGTAAGAAAAAATCCCATTGAACCTGATAAACAGTACAAACCGTTACGCTCTAATAAAAAGTATTATTCCATATTCAGGAAAAAAGAAGAGAATAGATGACCAGCCTCCTAATGAAAAGCTCTGAATCATCTCCACCCCTTTTTCCCCAGCATAGTTCTCTGCTTATGTATATAATATTAACTGGTAGTTTTGAAGTCTGGTGAGCTTTTGCGGTTTTCCTTTGAAAAAAATCTGGTTGAAATGTCTGAGATGGAAAAGATAACTGAAAAGTAATCTACTATGTGAAAACAGATCAAAACAACTGAGAAGAACTGGGATATACTTCAGTTCACTTTGATCCTCCACAGCTACAAGGCAAACAATCATCAATTAAGTACAATATTTTATGACTCATGTTAACAGAAAAAAGAACAAAGAGCATCACTCATCACCCAGTTCTACATGGGTTAAGTTGCAACCCACTGCATCCTGAAAGCAATTTGGGATGAAATAATAAAACAGGACGAGGTGCTCTGTGCTTTGGATAAACGGGTCTTAGATAATCAGATGCATTATTGAAGAAGAATTTCAATGACCCCAGCGACTTTTCTTCCCATACACAGAAAAGTACTACGACCATTAACTTGAGATATCTATCTGTTCTTTGTGATTAGCAGTAATCTTTTACTAAAATGTATGCTTGACTACATAGATATCCTAACCAAAAAATTCACACACATCCTGGCTCCTCTCCTAGCTTGGAACAGATCCTCGGAGTTACTGAGTGCCTGTTTCCTGGGGCATGGTCCTTAGTTAGACCCTAAATAAGAAAGCTCACAACTCTCCTTCATGTTGTGTGTTTTTCTGCAAGTCAACACGAAGCAACTGCTACATGAATAAAAGTATTTGTTGGGTTGTATGAACAAGGAAACTGTGAAAAATGCTCTATAATAATATTACCAAAGCAATATCATGGAGAATTTCCTATGAGAGAGAGTTTTCTTTAATAGAAATTTTCTTGAAATAGCATGGGAACTCAATTGTGCTATCTAAGGATGAATTCTACAATAGTACCACACCTGGATTTATGCTCTGTGAGAATTTTGGAGAATTTAAGCAACTATAAATTCAAGGGATTAGCATTAAAAAGCAGAGACATTACTTTGCCAACAAAGGTCTGACCAGTCAAAGCTATGGTTTTTCCAGTAGTCATGTATGGATGTGAGAGTTGGACTATAACGAAAACTGAGTGCTAAAGTACTAATGTTTTTGAACTGTGGTGCAGAGAAGATTCTTGAGAGTCCTTTGGACTGCAGTGAGATCCAACCAGTCCATCCAAAAGGAAATCAGTCCTGAATATTCATTGGAAGGACTGATGCTGAAGCTGAAATTCCAACACTTTGGCCACCTGATGCAAAGAACTGACTCATTTGAAAGACTCTGATGCTGGGAAAGATTGAAGGCGGGAGGAGATGGTTGGATGGCATGACCAACTCAATGGACATGAGTTTGAAAAAGCTCCGGGAGTTGGTGATGGACAGGAAAGCCTGGCGTGCTGCAGTCCACAGGATCACAGAGTCAGATACAACTGAGCAACTGAACTGAACTGAATCAAGCAACTATAGAGATAGTTGAAATATTCCATTTGCTCCCTGAAAAATTCACTAAGAAGGATTAATGCCTAATAAGAAAAAAGATCAACAAATATATAAATATATTTCGGTGTTAATGTGGAAGTTGAGTCAGCATTTTAGTTAGCACTTAAAGAAGCAACTAACAGATAGAGTACAGTCTTTTCTTTAGGAGAGTAAAGAAAGTGAAGTCATTCAGTCGTGTCCAACTCTTTGCGACCCGTGGACTATAGCCCACCAAGTTCTTCCATCCATGGGATTCTCCAGGCAAGAATACTGGAGTGGGTTGCCATTTCCTTCTCCAGGGGATCTTCCCGACCCAGGGATCGAACCAGGGTCTCCCACATTGCAGGCAGACGCTTTTAACCTCTGCACCACCAGGGAAGCCCTTTAGGGGAGTAAACAAATTGCTAATTTATCTTCTGGATTACTCTTAGCAATCACTTTAAACCTTCACATGTGATAAGATCAGACAGGTTTTTGCAGGGTAGATTCATGCAGTTAAAGAAGTGATTGTTACTCGCCCACTTAAACTAAAGGTAATAAAACCTAGACTAAAATGCCTAACAATTTTATACACTATCCAGTGAGCCAATTCATTTACTAAATTTCTCCCCCTTTTCTTTCCTTTTTTTCCCTTTTTTCCTCCTCTTCCTCCCCTCTCCTTCCTTATGCAAAAACAAAAATTAGAAACACAGTTCTTGACATCAAGGAGTTCATAGTGGAAAAGTGAAGACAGAAAAGAGAAACAATATAGTGAAATAGCAAGTGTGAAGGCGTTAGTGCTCAGTTGTGTCCAACTCTGCAACCCCAGGGACTATAGCTTGCCAGGCTTCCCCATCCATGGGATTTTCCAGGCAAGAATACTGGACTGGGTTTCCCTTTCCTTCTCCAGGGGATCTTCCCAACCCAGGAATCAAACCTGGGTCCCCTGCATTGCAAGCAGACACTTTACTGTCTGAGCTAACAGGGAAGCATAATAATGAAACAAACAAGCTTTTGAGGGAGAGCTGAGGAACACCACCACTTGCTTGGTAAAACAGTTATCAGAAAAGTATTCTAGAAGACAGTGACGTTTGAGCAGTCTTAAAGAATGAGTTGGGATTGGTGAGAGGGAGGCCATTTCACTGATCAAAGAGCACTAAGGCATTAAAAATGGCTGGCATTTTCAGTAATTACAAATAATTTATAGGACTAGAGTGAAGTACGTATGCCGGGGGCTTGTCTTATAATAGGAACCAAAACACATTTCTGGAGTGCTGGGTTAAGGAGTTTGGCCTTTATTTTGATGATGATGAAACTGATTAAACTGGACTGTGACATGATTAAATTAGATTTGGGGATGTTATGGGTAACAGTAATAAAGGATGAAATAGATGGAGTGGAGTGAAAATAAAGGCAGGCAAATAAGAAAATCATTAATAGCCTCCATAAGAAATTGTGAAGGCTGGAGCTAAGGCACTGGTAGTGGGAATACAGAGAAAGAATGGATAATAGAGACAAGCAAGTTGAAGCAACAGAACTTAATGACTAGCACGAAGATTGTGGGAGGGGAGGAGGTCAAGATGATACCCAGGTTAATGGCTATTTAAGCATAAATATGATACATTATACAATATTTATTGGATACCTATGGAAACAGCTGTGAGAAGAGGAAAGAAGTGTTAATTTGGATTTAGAGGCATTTAGCAGACAGATATCTGGAGGAGGAAGTGGCAACCCACTCCAGTACTCTTGCCTGGAGAATCCCATTGAGAGAGGAGCCTAGCGGGCTACAGTCCATGGGGTGGCAAAGAGCTGGACATGGCTGAAGTGACTGAGACAGCACAGGAGACAGATAATAAGAAAAGAAATGAGGAGCACCCCTGGACACTTAAGAGATGACATATTTTTTAAAGTCAGAATTGATAGAACTTGATACTTAGCTGCAATGAAGAAGACAGGGTGAGGAAAAAGTTGAGGATGATAATCAGTTTCAGGCTCACAGAACTGGGAGGATGTAAGGTCAGCTGGTGACGGCAGGAAGTGCACGTATACAAAAGACTTAACTCAGTTTGGAAGTTGTTGCGTTTGAGGGGCTATGCAACATCCTTGTACAGATACCTAACAATTTCTTGGAAATATGAACCTGGTCCTGTTCTCAAAAGAGAAACAGAGGAAGATAAAAGATCTGGGAGACACTGCAATTAAAGCTATGGCAGCGGACAAAATTACTGAGGTAAGTTGTGAATAGAAAAGATGGAGAATAGAAGCTTAGGAGCATTACCAATTCAAGGAGCAGAAAAAGTAAGAATGGGGGAGCGGAGTCAAAGAAGACAGACGAGGAGAGCACGGTCAACACGAACAAATGCTTTATAAAGCTGTCAGGACTGGAGATAGGGGCTAAAAGGAGTCCACTAAATCTGGCAATCAGGCAGGTGGTTATGGTTAACATTGAGAAAAGCAGTTTCACTAGAAAGGTAGAGGGTAAAATTCAGCATGCTGCTGCTGCTGCTGCTGCTAAGTCGCCTCAGCTGTGTCTGACTCTGTGCGATCCCAGAGACGGCAGCCCACCAAGGCTCCCCAGTCCCTGGGATTCTCCAGGCAAGAACACTGGAGTGGGTTGCCATTTCCTTCTCCAATGCATGAAAGTGAAAAGTGAAAGTCAAGTCGCTCAGCTGTGTCCGACTCTTCACAACCCCATGGACTGCAGCCCACAAGGCTCCTCCGTCCATGGGATTTTCCAGGCAAGAGTACTGGAGTGGGGTGCCATTGCCTTCTCCGAAAATTCAGCATACTGTAGTATTAAAGAGTAAATTGTGGAGTCCTTAAGAAATAGCCTTCTTGTTTTGTTTTGGAAACAGTTGTTTAAAAGAAAAAAAAAGGCAGTTTGAGAACTCTACAAGAGAAGATAAGAAAGACCTAACCATATTTTCCTATTTTAAAAGCTAAAGCACCTTCCCCGTGCCAAAAGTTGACTCAAAAAGCAAAACTATTTCTGGCACATCAAGCTGCTTGATGGTTCTAAGGCCCATGAAATTATCATTCCTCTTCTCCAAATAGCAATTTTCTTATTTAAATTTATAAATTATCATCGTTTTCTCATTGTGGAGCTCTATTCAACTGATAATTTTCTTTTACCATTCTCTCAATTCTATAAAGGTATCAACATGAACACATTTTAATAAAAATGTCTTTAGTAAAAAAATTAATCTTTCTTTCATCATAAGAGAAAAGTAGTGAGCTGAAAGTAAAATGGATTCCTGATGTTGAATTTTTAAGATAACCATTTAATTAACACATTAATTATTTTGAGTGGAAGACAAGCATGTACACTCATTAAACCATCAGATACGGTATAAAAACACAGGTTATGAATAGCAAAAGACTGCGGGGGAAAGGGCAAGTTTTAGGAACTGTAAAGTTTTTCTAGATCTTAAATGTTCAGCAGAAGGCAAACAATATCTTAAACTATAAAAACTTACATTTAACATGCTGTTATTACTATCCCCTTTACTAGCATCTACTCTGTGCAAGATATTATGGAGACTACAATGTAAGTTAGATATAGTATAGTCTGCAAATAGCCCATTGTAGGGCTATTTCTCCCCTATTCAGAGAAGAGACCAAGTATATGGTAAATGTGGTAACGAGGCTGGGGATAAAACAAACAGGCTCCAGGTTCCAAATTTTGGGGTCCCCAAAGGGAAAAAAAACGCAAAAAAGCAAAATGGCTGTCTGGGAAGGCCCTTACAAATAGCTGTGAAAAAAGAGAAGTGAAAAGCAAAGGAGAAAAGGAAAGATATAAGCATCTGAATGCAGAGTTCCAAAGAATAGCAAGGAGAGATTAGAAAGCCGTTCTCAGCGATCAGTGCAAAGAAATAAAGGAAAACAACAGAATGGGAAAGATTAGAGATCTCTTCAAGAAAATTAGAGATACCAAGGGAACATTTCATGCAAAGATGAGCTCGATTAAGGACAGAAACGGTCTGGACCTAACAGAAGCAGAAGATATTAAGAAGAGGTGCCAAGAATACACAGAAGAACTGTACAAAAAAGATCTTCACGACCCAGATAATCGTGATGGTGTGATCACTCACCTAGAGCCAGACATCTTGGACTGTGAAGTCAAATGGGCCTAAGAAACCATCACTACAAACAAAGCTAGTGGAGGTGACGGAATTCCAGTGGAGCTATTTCAAATCCTGAAAGATGATGCTGTGAAAGTGCTGCACTCAATATACCAGCAAATTTGGAAAACTCAGCAGTGGCCACAGGACTGGAAAAGGTCAGTTTTCATTCCAGTTCCAAAGAAAGGCAATGCCAAAGAATGCTCAAACTACCTCACAATTGCACTCATCTCACACGCTAGTAAAGTCATGCTCAAAATTCTCCAAGCTAGGCTTCAGCAATACGTGAACCGTGAACTTCCAGATGTTCAAGCTGGTTTTAGAAAAGGCAGAGGAACTAGAGATCAAATTGCCAGCATCCACTGGATCATGGAAAAAGCAAGAGAGTTCCAGAAAAACATCTATTTCTGCTTTATTGACTATGCCAAAGCCTTTGACTGTGCGGACCACAACAAACTGTGGAAAATTCTGAGAGAGACGGGAATACCAGACCACCTGACCTGCCTCTTGAGAAACCTATATGCATGTCAGGAAGCAACAGTTAGAACTGGACATGGAACAACAGACTGGTTCCAAATAGGAAAAGGAGTACATCAAGGCTATATATTGTCACCCTGCTTATTTAACTTCTATGCAGAGTACATCATGAGAAACGCTGGGCTGGAAGAAGTACAAGCTGGAATCAACATTCCTGGGAGAAATATCAATAACCTCAGATATGCAGATGACACCACCCTTATGGCAGAAAGTGAAGAGGAACTCAAAAGCCTCTTGATGAAAGTGAAAGAGGCGAGCGAAAAAGTTGGCTTAAAGCTCAACATTCAGAAAACGAAGATCATGGCATCTGGTCCCATCACTTCACGGGAAATAGATGGGGAAACAGTGGAAACAGTGTCAGACTTCATTTTTTTGGGCTCCAAAATCACTGCAGATGGTGATTGCAGCCATGAAATTAAAACACGCTTACTCCTTGGAAGAAAAGTTATGACCAACCTAGATAGCATATTCAAAAGCAGAGACATTACTTTGCCAACAAAGGTCCATCTAGTCAAGGCTATGGTTTTTCCAGTGGTCATGTATGGATGTGAGAGTTGGACTGTGAAGAAAGCTGAGCGCTATAGAATTGATGCTTTTGAACTGTGGTTTTGGAGAAGACTCTTGAGAGTCCCTTGGACTGCAAGGAGATCCAACCAGTCCATCCTAAAGGAAATCAGTCCTGGGATTTCTTTGGAAGGAATGATGCTGAAGCTGAAACTCCAGTACTTTGGCCACCTCATGCAAAGAGTTGACTCATTGGAAAAGACTCTGATGCTGGGAGGGATTAGGGGCAGGAGGAGAAGGGGACGACAGAGGATGAGATGGCTGGATGGTATCACCAACTTGATGGACATGAGTTTGGGTGAACTCCAGGAGTTGGTGATGGACAGGGAGGCCTGGGGTGCTGCGATTCATGGGGTCACAAAGAGTCACATACGACTGAGGGACTGAACTGAACTGAAAGGGAAATGCAGGTTACTCTTAGCTCAGTTGGTAAAGAATCTGACTGCAATGCAGGAGACCCATGTTCCATTCCTGGGATGAGAAGATCCCCTGGAGAAGGAAAAGGCAACCCATTCCAGTATTCTGGCCTGGAGAATCCCATAGACAAAGGAGCTTGGCAGGCTACAGTCCATGGGATCGCAAGAGTCAGACACAATTTAGTGACTACACCAACACCATAGGGAAATATAGGTGATTTTGCAAAGGCATGTCCAGTAATACGGGTGGGGGAGTAACTCTTGGATTAAAACACTTTCAACATCCCTGGAATACTGAGTGCAACTTTGGTTGCTCTATCTTATGAACTGAAGTGGTTTGCCATTCCCTTCTCCAATGGACCACATTCTGTCAGACCTCTCTACCATGACCCGTCCGCCTTGGGTGGCCCCACCCGGCATGGCTTAGTTTCATTGAGTTAGACAAGCTGTGGTCTGTGTGATCAGATTGGCTAGTTGTCTGTGATTGTGAGCACAGAAGAACTGATGCTTTTGAACTGTGGTGTTGGAGAAGACTCTTGAGAGTCCCTTGGACTGCAAGGAGATTCAACCAGTCCATCCTAAAGGAAATCAGTCTTGGGTATTCATTGGAAGGAATGATGTTGAAGCTGAAACTCCCAATATTTTGGCCCAATGTGAAGAGCTGACTCATTTGAAAAGACCCTGATGTTGGGAAAGATTGGGGGCAGGAGGAGAAGGGGATGACAGAGGATGAGATGGTTGGATGCCATCACCGACTCAATGGACATGAGTTTGGGTAAACTCCAGGAGCTGGTGATGGACACGGAGGCCTGGAGTGCTGCGATTCATGGGGTCGCAAAGAATCGGACACAACTGAGCAACTGAACTGAACTGAACTGATCTTAAGAACGATACAATTAAGATCACCATGTAATGTATTCTCCACTTTTGAGAGTGAAAGGAGACACTATTATTAATTACACTGGGACAGTAGGAATACGAAGGATTAGTCCTTCACCAACCAAGGCTTACAGTCACCCATAATGTAAAGAGCTTTAGGGGAACACACTTTTTCAGAGAATCATTTTCAACTTCCTGAGCCCCTCTACTTTGTTCTCCAAGGAAGCAAGAATGTCTTATTTAACAGGTGAGTTTTAGAGAATGAATTCAATGTGTTTGGCTTCAGGGCCTTTTGGGTCCTCCTGCGGTTTCAGATGCTAGCCTGCCTGCAGAGAGGGTGCTGTCTGGTCTTTTGCCGTATCTGTGGGAGGAGCCAAAAAACTGAGACAGAGGCTGGAGATTGAGTGCTTAAGTCTCCCTCTGGTAGGGGTGAAATATTAGTGAGCCCAATATAGGTGTGGCGCTAAGCCGTGTTCACTCATCAGATGGTATTCTAATCTCATCTTCGTTTCCTATGTCTTACTTCTCTATTGACGCCTCACTAATGAATGAAGATGGATTTTTCTCTTTTCTTTTTCTGGCCAGGAGCCATGTGGGATCCCAACCTGCCACACCAGGGATTGAATGCTTGCCCTCTGCATTGGAAGTGTGGAGTCTAACCACTGGACCACCAGGCAAGTCCCAAGACAGAATTATTATTTTTTGCTTCCCCCAGAACCCTAAGGAGATTAAACATTATTTTCAAGAAGGATGTCCGAAGGATAGGTGGCTTCTTTCCTTCTTTTCCTCCTCCTTTCCTTCCAAGCATTTAAGTCTCAACTGAAGGGATATATAGATAAGACAGAATTACTGCTCTTACAGAGTATAGGTGTCTAGTAACAATGCAATGTCGTGGGTGCTACAATAGAAACATGCTGTGCACAGAGGCAAGAACACCTAATGCTAACCTGGAAGAGAATAGCAGAGGAGGCTACAAAAATTATACATTTGAGCTTAAAAGGATAAGCAGGTATAAGCCAAGTGGACACAGGGAACAAGGTTGGTTCCTGGCATAAGAAACAGGCATAACTGGCAAAGATAAAAATATGTCATATTTATGGTATGAAAATACTTTGAGAAAGAAATAAAGAATATAGTTCAGTCACAAAAAATCTTCACTACCCTCCCAAGTAGTCTAGACTTTATTCTGCTACAGTAGGGAGCCATTAACTAAAATGGGGAGAGGTATGAAGGCAGTTGTATTTTGGAAAGAGTAATGGATAATGTAGCTTAACTTTTTTGATCATGTAGTCTCATCAATTAAAAATCTGACCATGTACTTTCAAGAGATTTACATATTCATAGACATAGATATACTAATCTACTAACATTTACATAATAAGCATATACAAAATAGACATTTAAAAAGGAGATAAAGACTAAATAAACAATTATCCCAATTTTACCTCAACGTGGTTGAAAAGAGCTCTTATGAGGTGTATGAGAAGTGTCAGCTCCCCCATTTTCTCACTGTTACCTTGGGCTTGCATATCTGTATTACCTTTAATCACCAGTGTCTTTGTAGAAATCCTTTTAAGCCACATTTTAACTTTGTGTAAATTAAAAACCATGTAACATGGTCTATAAATCCACTTAACTGTGCACAAGTAAACTGAAAAACTTTACAGGGCTCCTGACAAAGGCAAAGGAGTCGCCTTCATTCTTCCTTTAAGACACTCTGAGGAGTGTGCATGATAATCTGACCAACAGAATGAAGTAGAATACCATTGCCGATCTGTATGTAAAATAGTAGAGAAGTTTAATTTATTTTTTCTAATAAAAACATGATACTGACATTTTCTTCCTCTACCCAAATTGTTGGAATGCCATCATTTATTTTACAGACCACTGCCATAAAAGATACATTGGAGAACTGTAGGAAAAAAAAGGCCAGAATAATCCAAATGTGTGGTAGTTAGAGGGAGAGGATGGTATTAAAAAAAAAAAGCATGAATAGAGAATAGGGAGCATAGGGAGCTATATGAAAAAGCAAACATAGCAAAATGATCATTATAATATATGTATTCACTGAAAAACTCAGTTTTTCTATATGTTGGAAATTTTTCATAATAATATATTGCCAAAATATAGAAAAAAGAAAGAGCAGCAGGGATTGGAAACTATATAGGGGACAGAGCAAGAGGAGAAGCAGTAGCAAACAGGACTCAAAGGATTTTGCCCAGATGATTATAAGGATGGTACCTAAGAGAGAAGGCAAAATGTGGGGACTGCGGGAGAAAGATGCTAAATTCAGTTTTAAATATGTTTATCTGAAGTGCCAGTAGGGCAATCAAAAAGAAAGTCTCAAAAGTAGTAGGGTATACAGAAACAGGATTCAGAACAGAGGACAACACTAGAGATTCAGACAAGGAGACTAGCTACAGTAAGTTGATAGTTAAGGCTATGAAAATAAATACATTCTACAAGGAAAAAGAGGAAAAGGCAGAGAACTGAACTGAAACAATCAGCTGGTAGGAAAATGAATGAAAGGGCGAAAGGGTTAGTTGCTCAGTCATGCCCGACTCTTTGCAACCCAATGGACTGTAGCCAGCAGGTTCTTCTGTCCATGGAATTCTCCAGGCAAGAATACTGGAGTGGCTTGCCGTTCCCTTCTCCAGGGGATCTTTCTGACCCAGGAATCAAACCTGGGTCTCCTGCCTTGCAGGCAGATTCTTTATCATCTAAGCCACCAGGTAGCCCTAGAAAAAGAAAAGGAACGGAGCCGGCAAAAGAGACATCCTGAAAAGACTAATACCACATTCATCATCTTTAAACAGTCCAATTCTATAATATTACGTATTCTAGATTACCTTCACAATGGCTGATTTCACCTTAAGAAACTTACTGTGAAAAGCCTTAGGGAAGGACAAGGGAAGTGTGTCATAAAAAGTTATTTTAAAAATTATTTGAGGTATAATTTGTATTCACCACAAGGCACAGATCTTAAGCGCTCATGTAATGATTAAAATACCAATGTACGTGCTTGTTCAAGTGCAAAGAATGAGCTTCAGCAACTGCAGGTGCCTATATAACCATCACCCCAAACAAGATGGAAAGGATGTCCATCATTCCAGAGAATTTATTTCAATTCACTATTCTACCCTCCTTCCCCATCATTTCCTGACTTCTATTAGCATAGATTAATTTTCATGTTCTTGGACTTTAAATAATGCTTAATTGAGTACCCATTCTTTTGGATCTGGCTTCTTTCATTCAACATGTTTCTGAGGTTCATCCATGTTGTTGAATGTTATCGACAGCTTTTTCTTTGTATTGATGAGTAGTATTTCATTGCACGAATAAACCACAAACTGTTTATCCATTATCCTGTTGAATATTTGGGATGTTTTGAGGTTGGAACTATTATGAATAAGGCTGTTATGATCATTCAGGTGAAGTCTTTGGGGGAATATTATGTTTTCATTTTTCTTGATATAACACCTCATAGGAAACTGCCAAAATTTCTCCAGTTTTTACATAATTTTACATCCCTACCAACATGTACAAATCCAAATGCTCTACAATCTCACCAAAGTTTAGTATTGTCAGTGTATTTGACTTTAGCCCTTCTAGGGGGTGTGAATAAATCATAGAGACAATTAGTGATAAGCACATTTTTAATGCTTTTTTTTTAAATTGAGATATAGTTGATGTACATATCTTTTCATGTTCTTATTGGCTATTCTCTGTCTTTTGTAAACCATCTGTTCAAATTCTTTGACCATTTTAAAAAGCAACTTTATTGAGGTATAATTTACATATCACATAAAACTCTTCCGTTTTAAAAAATGTATCATTCATTGACTTTAATAATTTACTGAGTTTTGCAGCTATCTACCACAATCCAGTTTTGGAAAATTCCCATGACCCCAGTATGGTTCCTTGTGCTGTGTGCTCAGTCGCTCAGTTATACCCAACTCTTTGCAACCCCGTGGACTGTAGCTCAATAGGCTCCTGAGTCCATGAAATTTTTCAGGCAAGAATTTTGAAGTGAGTTGCCATTTCTTACTCTAGAGGATCTTCCTGACACAGGGATTGAACCTGAGTCTCTTGAGTTTCC
The DNA here is from genome assembly GCF_042477335.2 of Ovis canadensis. Taxonomy (NCBI): domain Eukaryota; kingdom Metazoa; phylum Chordata; class Mammalia; order Artiodactyla; family Bovidae; genus Ovis; species Ovis canadensis. The sequence goes on along the minus strand of NC_091245.1, from coordinate 91,561,100 downwards.
TGCACTGGTAGGCAGATTCTTTACCATTTTGCCATCTGGGAAGCCTATCCCTTGTGCTATTTATAATTAATCTCTATCCCCTTCCTTAGCCTGGACAACCACTAATCTGCTTCGGCTCTATAGATTTGCCTACTATAGACATTTCATATGAATGAAGTCATGCAATAGCTAATCTTTTGTGTCTAGTTTCTTTCACTTGGCATAACATTTTTTGAGGTTCATTCATATCATAGTATACATAGTATTTAATTTCTTTTTCTTGCTGAATAATATTCCATTCATTGTTTGATGGACAACTGAGTTGTTTCCATTTTTTAGCTATCAGGAATAGTGCTACTATAAAAATTTACATTCAAGTGCTCGTGTGGACATACATTTTCATTCCTTTTGGATAGATATCTAGGAGTGGAAATTTATATTTAACCTTTCAAGAAGCTGCCAAGCTCTTCTTCAAAGCAGTTGTACTATTTTACATTCTGCCCAGCAATATGCAACAGTTATATAGTTTTTCCTCCATCTTTGCTAATCGTAAAGTCCTGAAGATACCCTCCTGTATTGTATTCTAGAAGCTTTAGGCTTCTAGCTATTGTGACTAGATCACTGAGCCATCTGAAATTAATTTCTGTATATGGAGTAAAGGTATAGTTGAAATTAATTTCTCCTTCTGAATAGCCAGTTGTTTCAGCACCATTTGTTAGAGATTTTCCTCCCCTTGAACTGACTTGGCACTTAGGCTGCAAACTAAGTGATCACATATGTGTGCATCTATTTCTGGATTCTCTTACCCTGTTCCACTGATCCATTTGTCTATCCTATGGAGAGATAACACTCTTGATTACTATAGCTTCATAGCAAGCCTTCAAACCTGGTAGCCTAAGTCCTTTATCTTCGTCCTTTTTCAAGACTGTCTGGCTAACTAAAGCCTTTGTACACTATTTCCATATATATATATATGTTTTCAAGTAACTTAATTTTTTATGTTTATTTTTGGCTGAGCTGGGTCTTTGCTGCTGCACAGGCTTTTCTCTAGTTGCAGACGGTGGGCTGCTCTCGAGGTGCGATGTGCAGGCTTCTCGTTGTGGTGGCCCCTCTTGAGGAGCACAGTCCCCAGGACGTGAGGGCTTCAGTAGCTGCAGCTCCTGGTGTCTAGAGCACAGGCTCAGTAGTTGCGATGCATGGGCGTAGCTGCCTTGGGGCATCTTCCAGGATCAGGGATTGAACCTGTATCTCCTGCACTGGCAGGCAGATTCTTTACCACGAAGCCACCAGAGAAGACTTTTCATATATATTTTAGAATCAGCTTGTCAGTTTCTTAAAAACAGACTTTTAGAATTTTGATTGGGATTGTATAGAACCTAGATATCAATTTAAGGAGAATGAACATCATTATTAATAATATGTGTCATCCTATCTATATTGTATATCAATAAACACAGGATATTGCATCAATTATTTTAGGTCTTCATTGATTTATTTCAGTGATGTTTTATAGTTTTTAGTGTAGAGGACTTGCACATCCTTCAGTAGATTTACTCTAAGGTATCCTTTTTTATATAATTACAAATAAATTTTAAACATTTCATTTTCTACTTATTCCTAAAAAAGTCTCCCATGCTGAAAAAATATGTATAAATTCTGCTTATATGTTTTCTTCATAGATCGAAATTTAATCTTTAGGAGGACTATCTGAATCTCATCCTAATCCACCCATTTTTTTTTAAACTAAGGTATATAATTTCTGAGAGTCATACAAAAGAAATGCAAATTTTATTCATAAATGAATAAACTTTATACTCAAGAAGGCATAGCAAACATTTTGGTTGGGGTAAATTCTATACTTATTTGTAAGACCATACCATTAAACAGAACCTATAATATATAAGATACAAGCATGATTATATAGGATATATAATTATATCTTATATATATTATTATATATCATATATCTTATATATATATAAGTATTATTATTATTATAAATAATGTGTGGGGTAGAGGATATATTAGAAACTCTCACTGAGTTTCTGTTGTTGCTCTAAATGGCTAAGGATTATAGATACTGGCATATCTATCTTAGTGAAACAATTAAATATATTTTTGAGGGAGTAGCAGGCATTATGAGGTTACTCTGTGATTCAGAATGTACCTAACTTACTAAAATTTTTATTTAGAATTTTTAAAGTTTGTTTTAAAAAACAAATGTCTAAAAAATGGCAAATTTATTTTTAATCAAGATTTTCTTTAAAGGATTTAGTTGTATATTTTTCAAAAATCAAAGACTCATAAAATTAGATGTAATAACCAAATGACCAGAATCAGCTGAGAATGATAGATATCTACCCACTGCTTATGGGCATATGCACATTGCGGTTTGTTTAGGGTTTTGGAAAATTCATTATGTAAGCAGGAAGAGCAAGAAGGGATACAGAGAATAATATGGTATAAAAGGTTTCTAAATCTCTACCTCCGTCTTCACAGTCTTCAGGGGCTTTGGCTTTCTTACAAAGACGAGGATCCAACCAGGTGGTTGTCTTGGTATTGTGGCTGCAGAACAAAGATTTCAATTAGAAACAGTAAAGTAAAGAGGGAGAAAAGTATTTCAAAAGCAAAGATAAAAAGTGAATAAAAGGTATATGATGTTTGAACATTTATCTCCTCTAGGCTTCATTTGTATACCTCTGATTCAATAGTCGTGTTGTTCTCAGACTATTACTTCAAAATAGTCATAAAGGAAAGGTGATGCTAGAGGCACTAATTGAGAATGAAGGCTCTGAAGAAGGGATAAAATGCTAAGTGCATAATAACAGATGTTTATCTAAGCAGTCAAAAATATTTCAAAGGGTGGGCACATGGCCCCATACTGTGCCAAAAAGCTGCCCTTGAAAGCCCTGCTTTCTTGCTGGCTGAATTCCTTCCTGTTTCCAAAAAACACTGTCTTTCTTAGGTGCCTGTGATGTCTGGGCATTGTGTTGGGGATTGGGAATAAAGAGATGAACAATCAGATAGAGCCTCTTCCTTCACTGGGACTCTCAAAAAGGTGAAATAATGTAAAAAGTTGTAAAGTATCTGTTTCTGCAACATGCAATGAAAATCATGGGTATAGTAAAACTCAACTCTACAAAACTAAATTTTCAACAGTGAAAGTGAAAGTCGCTCAGTCATGTACGACTCCTTGTGACCCCATGGACTATACAGTCCATGGAATTCTCCAGGCCAGAATACTAGAGTGGGTAGCCTTTCTCTTCTCCAGGGGATCTTCCCAATCCAGGGATCAAACCCAGGTCTCCCACATAGCAGGTGGATTCTTTACCAGCTGAGCCATGAGGGAAGCCCAACAATACAGGAGTGGGTAGCCTGTACCTTCTTCTCCAGCGGATCTTCCCACCCAGGAATTGAACCGGGGTCTCTTGTATTGCAGGCGGATTCTTTACCAACTGAGCTATCAGGGAAGCCCTTTCAACAGTCTGGACTACATATTTAACATGAAAAAAAAAAAAAAAAGAAGAACAAAAAGATCCTCCTCATCCCTTTTGAAGTAGGGCACAGATGCTTTTTAAGAGCGAGGTCTGTTTCATTTCATTATAGGCCATAATCAGTTAGCTTCAGACCCAGGTCACCATGCAGTAAACACTAATGCTAAAACAAAGCTACAATACTGCTGAGTAGACAGAGTTATAGCTTAAGTATCTGAAGTATGAGGATATTAAAGAAAGAAAAATCCTGGAAGAAAATATATAGGAAGGCAATAAAATACAAAATTAAAGCTATCATCAAAGCAGAGGAAGAAGAACAATGTGATCAAAGAAATTAACTCACTAATCTCTATGTTGACCACTCTTAGGAAATAAAGCCAGTGGTTTCGAGGAATTAATCACACCTCCTATCCTTTTTCTAACTCCTGAGCTACTTACAGAGCTAGCTATGCAGTCACTTCCTACACATTGCCAGGTCAGATACTAGTTGGTAGACTGTGGAATACTTTTTTTGTATGCTGAATAATAGATAATCTAAGTAAGAGAAATCAGGATTGTCTGTGTTACCCATTCTGTCAAAGAGATAATTTCCCCAAACCAAAACCAGTAAAATCAGTTTAAGCAAAATGAAAATGATCAGGATTCTAAAGTTGCCTACGAACATGTAGATTGTTAGAGGGAAAAAAAAATCATGGACATATCTAGCTAAACCAATTTCAAAATTGCTACTTGAGAAAAGCTTAACTTTGGTTCCAAAGACTCAAACTTTGTACTGATAAATCAGCAAATGGAGGTGACCTGCTAGGACTTTACTCATTATTCCCCAAAGTAAAGAAACACTCATGGGGTTTGCTGCTGCTGTTAAGTTGCTTCAGTCGTGTCCAATTCTGTGTGACCCCATAGAAAGCAGCCCACCAGGCTCCCTGTCCCTGGGATTCTCCAGGCAAGAACATTGGAGTGGGTTGCCATTTCCTTCTCTAATGCATGAAAGTGAAAAGTCAAAGTGAAGTTGCTCAGTCGTGTCTGACTCTTAGCGACCCCAGGGACTGCAGCCCACCAGGCTCCTCCATCCATGGGATTTTCCAGGCAAGAGTACTGGAGTGGGGTGCCATGGGGTCTATTAGACTCAGCTATTAATAGTCTTTTTTTGAAAATTCATGATTTAACAGCAGCAGTAACACAGACCAATCACATTCGCTACAGCAAACAAGAGAGCTTTATCTAGTAGCACATAATATTCAGTATACTCTAGACATTAACCCTTTATCAGATATATGGTGTGCAAATATTTTTTATCTCTTAGGTGGCTTTTTCCCTCTGTTGATTGTTTCCTGTTGCTGCACGGAAGTTTAAAAGTTTGAAATAGTTCCTCATGTCTATTTTCGCTTTTGTTGCCTGTGCTCTGATATCATTTCCAGGAAGGCCTTGCCAAATTCAATGTCATGGAGCTTTTCCCCTCCGTCTCCTATTGCTTCAGATCTTACATTGAGACCTTTAATACATTTCAATAATGATTACTGATAAAAACGTTTCTTTTATAAATTCTCCCCTCTGCCCCCAGAAAGTACTAACTTATCTCTGTTTGCAGGATGAAATACTCTCAGATTCAATATCTCATAATGTGCTTCTAAAGACATCTTAGCCTCTTTCAGTGACTCTACATTGTACTTGGGGGGTTAGTTTTAAAGTTAATATGAAAGTCAAAAATCTAAATTACCCTTAAAAAAAAACCCTTAAATTGTCCACAGAGAAGAACGTACCTGATTTTGTCAATTTTTGTATAATCCTGGTCATTAATGCCTATATAAATGTATAATGTAATCAATAAAGTACCACATATGGTAAAAAAAAAAAGTACACTGTACATAAAATATACATCTTTTAAACAACACAATCTTACTTGGTATAGTACAACGCTCACTGTATGGTAAAGCTGTGGAATTTGGAACATATTGAGTCAACTGGTTTAAGTCTCCCACCTCTAATTCCTTTCTGCATACATACGTATTTTTTGAGTGTAATTCAGCCCCAGTATTTTAATTGTTATTTAACTGTTATAGTCTATTACCTTACTACATTCATATTCTACCTCTGGGCAAAGAACTTTAAAGAGAATTATATCTGCATGGCAACATAAAAATACTTACTATTATATATTTGCATAATTATTTGTATAATATTTGCTCTCAGGTACAAACATGAAATCTTAGATTGATCAAACACATGGTATCTTACAAACCAAAAAATGTATTTATACTTAATAATGCTTTTTCATAGAATAGTTTTATTTTTTGTGAATTTATATTGTACCAATTGCTCTGAGGATCAGTGATATTTTCCTCCTATGTTATTTAACTATATCACCTGAATACATCAAATTTAAAGTCTAGGTCTGAAAATATTTAGCTAAGATAATAAACACGGCCTCCTTCCAAACGATGATAACTTGTGAAATGCTCATTAAGGTGGACAATCCATCCAAAAGGCTTCAAAAAAAAAGCAAAGCAAAATACCCTTTATTCCTTGCATTTTTCATTATTAGTGATAAATCTGTTTTTAATTCTGCTATCTTCATAAAACTAGACATCAAACACATTATTCCTCTGTCCACATCAAATAAAAATGAAATATCATCCAGGGAAATAGATTAAGAATCAACTGTAATTTGTATGAAAAATATTTTTAAAGAAAGAAAAAAGAAATGGAAGTCTTGTAAAATTAGGTTACAAAAATTTAAAGGCAAGTCACACAGTGACAGGGCACATTAGAAAAGACACAAACATTTGCTTACTCAATGAAGTAGATCATCCCTGTATCAGTGTAGGCCATTTCCCAGTTTTTGGGCAGTGGTTCCAGATTTTCATCTCGCATCATATAATTTCTAAAGTCCATGGAACTGTTTGTTTGGTTGTAACTTGGGACGGTCTTTATCCACTCAGACGGCTCAGAATGCCTCTCTCTATTTTCCGCTATTCAAACAGAAGAGTGTGAAAAGGAGATAGAAGTTACACTCTCTTCAAACAGTCCTATTTCTAACAAAATGCCCAAATATATACTGCAAATTTCCTTGTCTGCTATGTCCATATTCTGCTATAACTGTTGAAAAAACAAATACACTGATTTTTTTTTTTCATTTGCTAGTGACATTAACTCTGTTCAGCATCTCTGAAGCTAGTCTGGGAAAGAAGCAAAAACAACTCTAGAATCAATTCTGTATACACTAAATATATAGATATTATGTCAATAGAACACATAAATAAATGTATCAATAAATATTATACTAACAACAACAAAAATAACAAAACTAAAAAAACAAACAAAATTTACACCAACAATAACAGCTGTAGCAGCACCTTTACAGTTCATGTATCAGGCTCTATTTTAACTGCTTTATATATATAACTCATAATCCTCAAAGTAAACCTGTGCATGTATATTATCACTACTGCCATTTCAAGATGAAGAAACTAAGGCCCAGTAAAGTTAAGTTAATTTAGGTTACACAGCTAATAAACAGCAAAGCCAGGATCTGAATTTAAATGGCCCACAGCCTTAACTGCTGTATGTATCAAGCTGTCTCATGCACATTTAACACAGGCCTTTAAAATAATACTAGTTTTTAAAAATTAAACTCAATAGTAAGCCAGAAAGAAAAACACCAATACAGTATACTAACACATATATATGGACTTTAGGAAGATGGCAATGACGACCCTGTATGCAAGACAGGAAAAAAGACACAGATGTGTATAACGGACTTTTGGACTCAGAGGGAGAGGGAGAGGGTGGGATGATTTGGGAGAATGGCATTCTAACATGTATACTATCATGTAAGAATCGAATCGCCAGTCTATGTCTGACGCAGGATACAGCATGCTTGGGGCTGGTGCATGGGGATGACCCAGAGAGATGTTATGGGGAGGGAGGTGGGAGGGGGGTTCATGTTGGGGAACGCATGTAAGAATTAAAGATTTTAAAATTTAAAAAATAAAAAACTAAAAAAAAAAAAAAAAGTAATCTAAAAAAAATAAAACAAAAAAACAACTCAATAGACTTCCTGTTGTTGAATTTAATTGTCTATTGGTGATATTAAAATCCTTTGAGAGTCCCAAAGTTCACAATGTAGGTAAGAATACTAAAATTCAGTTACTCTCCAGGGAGTTCACAATTTATGTACTTAAAACTTGTTTCTAGAACTTAAAAGATAATATAACTGTAATAATTCCACACTGCAGGCAATGCCTCAGAATCAGAGATCCTTAGAAGAGGCCCTAGATATAATTACGTGCCATCCTTATAGTACTTCCACTCCAATCATCCTTCATTCAACCAAGTTCTATAAAGCCTTAATCTTACTACTTACTCCCTTTCCCTGTTTCTCAGCCCCATCCTTGCCCTACTTACCCAACTCAAATTCAATGATATAGCATTATAATCGCTCCCTTGTAAAAAAAACTCCTGAGGCCTTTTGCCCTACCTTACTTTTATCATATTGCTTGACTTAACTATGAAAGTGAAAGTGAAGTCGCTCAGTCGTGTCCGACTCTTTGCGACCCCAGGGACTGTAGCCCACTAGGCTCCTCTGTCCATGGAATTCTCCAGGCAAGAATACTCTAGTGGGTTGCCATTTCCTTCTCCAGGGGATCTTCCCGACCCAGGGATCAAACCTGGGTCTCCTGCATTCCAGGCAGACGCTTTAGCCTCTGAGCCACCAGGGAAGCCCTGACTTAACTATAATTCTATTTAACTATAACTAATTCTACTTAACTATATTATATTCTACTCTCCACCTACTTTTCACCAGTATATGTAGCTGAACGCAGGTGACACTAACTAGTTCACTTTTAACTCATGATCACTAATTTCAAGAGGGCATTTAATGATGTATGACAACCACAGGACATTTCTTTAGTCCATTCACTCTGACTCTCAGAGATAACTTTCATATCTTCCTTCTTAAATCTTCTGCCTTATCCTGAATTTCATTTGGTGACCCTGTTTCCTGTTTCACTGAGAAAACACAAAAGGAAGAGAACTTCTACAAATTCCCACCATCATATATATCTACATAGTAACTGTGCCCATTTTACTCTAACTCTGTTACTATGAAAGAACTCTGTGTTTCTAGCAGATATCCTCACCCTTCTTGCCTACAGCAGTTCATTCTCCCTCTCTCATATATCACCAATCTTTCTCATCTAGTAGACCATATTCATCCACATAAAAACAAGGTATTTCTCCATTCTATGAAAAGAAATTAAACAATCCTTTCCCCGCTTCCCAGCAACCCCATTCCATTTCTCTCCCTTTTACACCAAAACTCCTTGGAAGAGTTTATACTTGCTACCTCCACTTTTGCCTCCAGAACTCACTCCAACAAGGCTTTTGATCTCTTATCAATAAAACTGCTCTTATCAAGGTCACCACTTATCTCAACATAGCTACACCCAATGATCAATTCTCAAAGCCCATCTAGCTTGAGCTATCAGTAGCATCTGACATGGCGATCACTCTTTCTTGGAACATTCTCTTCTCCTGTCAGCCAGGACATGATACTCTCCTGGTGTCCCTTCTATCTCACTGGCTCTTCTCAGTCACCTGGATATCTGTATATTAGAGTGCTTTCCCAGGGTCCAGTCCTTGGACCTTTTCTCTTTCTACACTTACTCTCTTGGTGATCTCATTGTCACTGTTATACAAGCTATATGCTGATGGTGCCCAAATAAGTATTTTCAGACCAGAACACTGACTTTTAAATTCAATTTTAAACAAGACGTTTCCATTTGGAAGTCTAATGAACGTCTCAAATTTAAATATCCCAACCACAACCCCCTTTCCCGATGCAAACTGACTCCTCTTAAAACCTCTCATCTCAAAACATGCAACTCCATTCTTTCAAATACTCAAGTTAAAACCCTTGGAGCAGCCTTTTGAGATAGGAGACAGTGGGCCTCCAGGCCAGACACCTGGTACTGGTCAAGAGGAGTAAAACCACTCCTGAGGTCAAAGAAGACTTCCCTGTCTGCACGTGCAAGGAAGTCTTGTTGGTGGTCGAAAAGGGAGGGGGCGCCAGCCCATAATAAGTGTAGACGTGCACCCATAGGCTTCTGTGGTGGGATCCGTCTTAGCAAGAATGCATCTTGGGAAGGGTCCGTGGACCAGACAGGTGTGAAGAAATAAAGAAGACAATTGGCCAAATAGAAACAAAGACCCAGAAGGACTGCCCTATGAAAGTGATGTAAATCACATCTTTGCTCCTCCTCAGCCAGGACACCAGCATTCCCCTCAGGGGGTGCGTCTGTGCCTAGTTTCTGATTTACTGGGCTCCTCACTCAGGATACTGATACCCTTTCTCTCTGGATGTGTATTTATTTCTGTGTTAAATAAACTGTTTCTCTGTGTGCTCTCACATACATTGTGCTATGTCTCTAATAATAAACTCTGTACCTGTTTTTACAGTTTTTGCCTCCTTGACACATTCTTGCTTTCCAAGAGGGGCAAGAGCCAAGGGCCTCTTTGCTTCTACCCTCTATCCCCTGGTGGTCTGGTGGTGAAGATTCCAAGTTTTCATCTAGGTTACCTGGTTTAATTTCTGGGCAGGGAACTAAGATCTCTCTTCAGGACCACTCACGGCTCTCCCTCCGATATTACTTTGACTGCTCTCTCATACCTGATATCCAGTCTGTTGGCAAATGTTACTGACTCAATCCACTTCTTGAAGAAGGCGATGGCACCCCACTCCAGTACTCTTTCTTGCCTGGCAAATCCCATGGACGGAGATGCCTGGTAGGCTGCAGTCCATGGGGTCACTAAGAGTCGGACACGACTGAGCGACTTCACTTTCACTTTTCACTTTCACGCACTGGAGAAGGAAATGGCAACCTGCCGGGGTCCAGCGTGAGGAATTCCGCCCATGGCAAAGGTCATGAGGAAGGAGGCTTGGCATACGCAAAGGCGTGATCAAGCCTCAGGAAACCCCCTGTTCCTGAGCATCTAACCCCAAAGCCAGAGTCTGTTTTATGCTCTCACCTACACCTCTGACTTTACGGGGGGCTCTCCCCCATAACCGTTTCTCTCGGAGAAGGAGTAAACGTGCAGCTCCAAGGCAATAAAAATTCTTGGGCGTGACAAGAGTGTTTCAGCTTACGGACTCCTCTGAAGGTTATCTAGCCCACCTGTATAGGTTCGTCCGGCCACATGTGATTGTCTACAGCCTCCTAACCTGAGCGGCATGAGATGTTTTAGACTTACTAAAGGCAAATTCTTTTGGGGAGTTGGAAATTATTAGTATAGTGTGTTGGTTAGGAATTATTTGGTGAAGGGTTTTTCATTTGTTGTGTCAATAATTGCTGCTAATTCCCTGCTCTGGGTGGGACAAGGATGTCTCAGGTCAAACCTCTCTGCTGACAGACTAGCTTGTGTGACAGGATTATCCATACTCCTGCCACATGATTGTTTACTACCTCTTAACCATAAACAGCACAGAGTTTTGGAGTATTTTGAGAGTCTTAATTAGCATAGGACTTTTTCTTCTTGTTGAGTCAATGATTGCCACCAGGCCTCTATATCCTTAGGCACCTGGGAACATATTAATCAATGTATTTGGAATATAGCAAAGGAAATATAGTAGTTTTTGATGTTAGCAATACTAGACTTTTTGAATTAATGGATTTTCTCTTTTGTAATAGATCACTGTACTTTGTTATAAATCACTGTGTCCTTGCTATGTAAGAATGTAACTTTATCATATCTTAAGACTAAATAGATCTTAAGGGGAGCATTGGTGAAATGATTTTCATTTGTTGGGCTGATGTTTGCTGCTAAATCTCCATGTTCCCTACCCTTATAATGAATATAACTAACATATAGAAGAAATAAGTATTAACCTTTAAGCATATAGGAGAAATAAGTATTAACCTTTAAGACTAATCATGTTAACCTTGGGTTAAATAAATTCCTTTCTTGATTGTAACTCACTACACCCTCACCCTATAGGAATGCAACTTTATTTGGAGAGTGGTGCCTGGTTTAAGATAAAACACCCTTGGAAGAAATAAGAGTTTTGGTTATCAGAAAGAAAGAATCATAAAATGTCAGCAGGTCTCACTCATGGCCAGAAGATGATGTAATATTCCTAAGACCTTTTTTTTTAATACATTTATGTGAAGCACCTGATTTTGACAAAGGTCAGGACTGCTGACTCCCACGTGACTCTGTATTCATCCCTGTGTGTAACAAAAGGTATATAAGCAAATCCCAAAATAAAGAAATCGGATCAGTTTCCGGAAAGACCGATTCCCTCATGTCGCTTCTTTCTTGCTCCCGTTTTTCTGGCTGAATTCCCATCTGGAGCATGGATGCTATTCCACATAATCCAAGTTATTCAGCCTCTTTTTCTCCACTAATCTTCCTACTACACTATCCATTTCTAATCTCTCTATATCTGTGATTAAATATGTATTTTTCCAAAGACACCGACTCCATCCCCACCTTCGAATCACCCTGGATCCACCGGGGCTGGACCCCGGCAGCAACCCACTCCAGTGTTCTTGCCTGGAGAATCCCAGGGACAGGGGAGCCTGGTGGGCTGCCGTCTATGGAGTTGCACAGAGTGGAACACGACTGAAGTGACTTAGTAGCAGCAGCAGTAATTCACTTCTTACCTCTCATGCTTTCATTGAATATAGTGAAAGTCACTCAGTCGTGTCTGACTCTTTGTGACCCCACTGACTGTATAGTCTATGGAATTCTCCAAGCCAGAATACTGGAGTGGGTAGCTGTTCCCTTTTCCAGGGGATCTTTCCAACCCTGGATTGAACTCAGGTCTCCTGCATTGCAGGAAGATTCTTTTGCCAGCTGAGCTCCCAGGGAAGCCCTGAGTGTAAGTTGAGTATAATTCGTCATTTTTCACTTAAGTTACTGCACTATCCTGCTAACTAACACCCTTGTATATGCCCATGCCTTCCTACTTCCTTTTCTCCACAGGGCACCCAGAATGAGACTGGTAGGTTAAACCCTGTTTTATCATGGTACTCTTCTACTTAATGCCATGATGGTTTCTCATCTCAGAATAAAAACCAAAATTCTTCCAGTGACCTATAAGATCCTGTATAACATACATTTCCACCACTCCCACCTCCATTATTATTTAACTGACCTCATTGTTACTATTATAGTCTATTCCCTTTCAGCACTCTGCCGCAACCACGTAAAATGTATGGTCTACATTGTATCCAACCACCTTGGTTTCCTTGCTCTCATCTGAATAATCCAGGGATGCTCCTACCTCAGGGCATTTGTACAGTATAATTAATTCCCTCTGGCTGGAATGTTCTTCCTCCAGATATTTTGAGCTCACTCTCACACCTCTTTCAACATTCCCTTCTTGGCGATGTCTTCTCTGATACTCTATCTAAAATTGCAACTTGGGCCACCGCTACTTTTTATCCTCCCCTTCCTTGGCTTTTTCTCTGGCAATCCACTCAAGTACTATTGCCTGGAAAATCCCACGGACAGAGGAGCCTGGTAGGCGACAGTCCATGGGGTCGCAAAGAGTCGGACACGACTGAGCGACTTCACTTCACTTCGCTCCCCCTCCTTGGCTTTTTCTCTCTAGCACTATCTAACTTGCTATAAGCCATTCATTCATGTTGGGTAATTCTGTCTCTCCCACCAGAAGGTACGGTTCGTGAAGGCAGGGGATTGTGTCTGGTTCGCTCTCTGCTTTAATTCCAACTTCTAGAACAATGCCTGGCACTTAGTAATCTACCCGGTGCTCAACAGATACTTGTTGAATGAATCATTTGAATGAAACATATGATTTATTCTCTGTGTAGAGAAAGTGACAGAAATTAAAAGGTACCCAATGTATAAATCAATCTGGAAGGGAATTACATTCTTGGGATATATATACTAGAGAAAAGTGGAAACAACTATATGAGCAATAATACTTTTCTGAATACAGTTTCAAAAGACTGCATAAAGTTCACTTAATAGCCAATGATTTGAAAACATTGTGCATATAACACCAACTCTTTGAAAAAATTTTAGCATATTATATAACGTATGTCAGCCTGTTGGGATATATTAGCATTCTTGTGTTAATTCTCAATAAGATATAAAATAATATACATACTTGTATATACAAATAACCCTCCATCTAGCCTCTTCTGCTTCCATCCCCAACAATTTTCTGATCTTTCAAGACAGAAATTATAGTCCCCCAAAGGAATACAAAAAGCAACTTTAAATAAAGTTAACAACTGTGGTTAGTACTTAATCAGAAAAGAGGAAGGGCTTTCAGCCATGTCTTGTATTTACTTTTCCTTAAAATAGTCTGAATAGTTTCTGTTACAAAGAAATATATGTGGAAGAGTCCTATGGTACCTACACACAAGAGATAGAATACAAACTTCCTCCCACACCCTCTTGGATACATTTCCTTTAAATATTAATATCAAAGAGGCTATAATGTCTGGTTTAACAACTGTCTTAAATGACAAGCATAAACTACAGAGCTCACAGATAGGTGTACCTCTAAGGGAACTGCAGGGCTCACTGAGAGGCTCTGCATTAGGACATTCAAAAAAAAAAAAAAGGCATTTTCTTTTCCTTCAAATTAAGAACATATAACTCCCATTTGGGGACAGAGTCATGGTTTCTAATTCCATGTCTTAAACATTGAAAAATGTCAACAGATGTAAATTTGTGGGAGAGCAAAGTTGACATCAATATCATAAGACTCTAGGATTTGATGATTTCCCTTAACAACCCCTAAAGACTTAGATGTAAATTCACCTAAACCTTTTTAGACCTGTTTTCAGCAAAATATATTGCTGTAATTCATAACAATGTAAGATGTTATGACCATAAATCAGAACTCGCCCTGAGGAGGGGGACACATGCAATGAGTGTAATACAAGGATAGATAATAGCAAATTTTAATAACTGATAAAGGAAAAAATCAGAATGCTTTGGGAAAATGACATGGTAACAGATTCTGCAAATTTGGAGTTATAATCAAATGCTTTCATTTACTGGTGATTGTGAAACTCACTTAGTTGTATCTGACTCTTTGCTGTAGCCTGCCAGGCTCCTCTGTCCATGGAAATCTCCAGGCAAGAATACTGGAGTGGGTTGCCATTTCCTTCTCCAGGGGATCTTCCCAACCAAAGACTGAACCCAGGTTTCCGACACTGCAAGTGGACTCTTTACCATCTGAGCCACCATTATATATTTTTTAGCTCCTACTACATGCCAAGCATGGTTTATGGCTTAAGGAGTACAACAATGAACAAAAGCAGCAAAACCTCAATCCTTATGAAGCTTATATTCTAGAGTTTTGAATGAAATTATTACAATAAATAGCACTGAAATCAGTTCTGCTGTGATTAATGAGAAGTATAAAAATCTTCTAAGGAATCACTATGTTATTTAGGGATACTCAAAGGCAGAAGATTCTCTATCATTAAATTTATATTGGTTTGGCATTTAATGAAAAATGTAACAGTCAAATTTGGAAATTTTCTTTGAGTGATTCAGAATTTAAACTCAAAATATTGCTAAAAACCTTTCAGATAACTTTTAACAGCATATTTCTAAATGTTTGTTTTTGTTGAAGGCTACATCTTAACATCTATATTTTGCTTCAGTTCTGTAAAGTAGGACTTAGGTCAACAAGATTCCCATATTCAAGCATCAGAAATGAATCTCAAATCTTTTAAGCAGCAGGGTAATGGCATATATTAGTACTAATAATAGTTTATAACTGATTTACCAAAACCACCACTTGGGACAACTAACTTCAGCTTACAAAATGGTCAACAGAGATACACGATTTCACAGAAAACTTTAAAAAGAACTTAGAATCCCATCACTTGCTGTTCCTACACTTTGGGAAAAATTTAACTACTTCCAATTCAGTATCATATTAAAGTCAACCAGGAGTAACAGCCAGAAGTTGTTCATCTATTTACAAACCTGCATTTCCACTGCCGTTAACAGCTTCCTTGTCTTCATCTTCTTCCTCTTCAGGAAGAGAGCTGTCCATTCTTTCCATCTTGCTGACAGATGTAGTCCGTTTTCTCTGGGACTCTGTGTCAAATTCATTATCAAAGAGGACCTGATCAACTGGATCTGCCTGGAAAGGGCTGGGCTCTGCTGGAGGCTTGGGAGTTCCATAGAAGTTTCCTGAAGACAAATAATAGAAGCTGAAAGCATTGAAAGTTGAATCGAGAGTTAGAACAATATGGCTTACTGTGTCTCTGCCCTGTTATACTGCAGGTTCTGAACACCCATCATTGGCCAAAAGGAGGTGAAAGCACTTTTTCTTGGGAGAGGAGGAGATAGACCAGAAAGAACTAATTTCTCAAGTGCTTGTCACCATATATTACCTAACCTTATCTAACACTCTAAGACTATTTGTACTAAGGCCAGGAAGTTGACTTTACATATGTAGGTTATTTATTCCTACAGGGCTTGCTTTGCATGGGTTTTATATTAGGGCCTAATTTGTGAATTTAAATGCATCAGTGCTCTCGTGTAAGACTAATTGGCATAAAAAGTGGGAGTAAAGGAGGAGAAAACTAACTCAAATAATTTTTTTCTGATATGTAACATAATGAGTTATTTCCGTAAAATAAGTAAATATGCAGGCAAAGGATAAAGCTAAGCACCTACCAGTCTGTTCTGAAATGTAGGCTGCTTATGTAAACATAATTTTTAAAATTTTTTCTGAGCATTTTAATTATATTGTTTTATCTGACAACTTATTGAACAAACAGAAACTTCATTAGCATAATTCAACATTTGCTTGCTCTCAGGAAAGCAAGATATACTTTAATATGCTGTCTTGAAAATCAGTAATTTTTACAGTAACAATGAACATTCCAGAATAGAATGAGAACAACTGAATATCTTCTCAGTTTGCCATGTAGTCCCCAATATGCAGCCACATACAATGGAAATCATTCAGTGACTCTAGCTATGTTAGCAGTTTATGGCTCCTGCTAGCTCTGACCTTATATCAACCACTCTGCTGATGTCACAGAAAGATAAACAAGGACAGGGAGTAAAATATTCATGCTCTTCTTTTATTTAAAAAAAAACAAACTCCCAATTCCTTGGCTCCTAAGGAGATGATTATTCATATAAGGTAAATTAACAGGGTATAAAATGGATTACTTTTCTGAGAGGAAACAAAAGCATAAAAAGTTATTCACCATATCACAGAGGCAAAGTGCAAGTCGCTCAGTCATGTCTGACTCTTTGTGACCCCATGGACTATAGAGTCCATGGAATTCTCCGGGCCAAAATACTGGAGTGGGTAGCCTCTCCCTTCTCCAGGGGTCTTCCCAACCCAGGAATCGAACCCAGGTCTCCCACATTGCAGGCAGATTCCACAGATTCTTTACCAGCTGAGCCACAAGCGAAGCCTAAGAATACTGGACTGGGTAGCCTATCCCAGGATTCCTGCCACAAGGGAAGTCTAAGAATACTGGAGTGGGTAGCCTATCGCTTCTCCAGCAGATATTCCCGACCCAGGAATCACACCAGGGTCTCCTGCATTGCAGGCAAATTCTTTACCAACTGAGCTACCAGGGAACTAGGGAGGCAAATCTACAAAGAAAGCTTACCTTGATGTGCAGGCTTTGAGGGGGCAAGTATTAAGAAAATTTCTTCGGGAATCTGACTTTGTGTGTGAATTGTCATTAAAATGCTCAAGACTAAACAATGAAATCAAACTAACAATACTTTTCAACCACATCTTCCCTCTCTCCATTCCTTGGCTTCCAAATCTAGGTTTGAAATGGAGTTAATCCTATCATGCAAATGTATGCAAAGAGTAATAGTAAAACAGACTAAGGATCTCAGTAAACTTCTGGCCCATAAGTAAAGCAAGGAACAATGAAAAAGCCAGTTCACACTTCTCAGGGATAGAAGGCACAGAAATGCTTCAAACGGAGGTTTGGTTGGGGAACAGGATGCCCTAGGATCTCATTTTTCCCTTCATTATGTCCAACAGTCATGCTACCAAGGTATCCGGATGGATCAGGAGAAAGTTGAAAGTCCTTTCCCGCCCCTCCCCCCACCCCCACTTTTCTAAGGATGGTAGTTTTACAGGAAATACTAAAAACACACTTTTACTGAATACTGTTAGTAACTCTTATCTAATTCTAGGTTTAACTTTTTTCTAGAATGAAAAATATGAAAAAATTCAGGATATGATTGCTATATGCATAATCAGTGACAAGAACTTGGAACTTCGTAATAAATTCTGGCAGTTGCTTTATTTTTAAAAAATTATTGGCTTAGATGAAAAAAAGAAAGCTAACAGTGCTTATAAGTAAATTAGATCTATTTTTCTGGAGTTGTTGGTAAATACCAAGATTTCAGATACTGAAAGGTATAGAATTACAAAGTTTGTGAACCCCAACGATAGTTATTCACAAAAAAGCTTTTCATCTTTTTGAAGCTATACTGGAGCTTTTTCTTTTTTCTCTTTCTTCTTTTCTGAAGTGTTTTCATTTTTACGATAGATCAACCATTAAATATTTTAAACCCATATAAAATCAAGGACAACAATGTTAAACTAGTTAGAAATTTATTTACACATACCCAGATATTAACTTGGTGCCAGATTCTTTTCAGGTCTTCCCTTTTCCCCTCCTTAATACCATACATTTTCAGTCATCTATATAATTCCTGTCCTAGTTTCCTGTCTGCCCTTCCCATTCTCCCCCTGAGTTACCCTAGTGTTGGTATATGTCATTTCCAGGCATGTTATATACATCTAGGACATTTGTATATGCATATATAACATATAGATGTGCTTAGTCGCTCAGTCGTGTCCAACTCTGTGACACCATAGACTGTAGCCTGCCAGGTTTCTATGTCAATGGGATTCTCCAGACAAGAATACTGGAGTGGGTTGCCATACCCTCCTCCCGGGGATCTTCCTAAAACAGGGATCAAACCCAGGGCTCCTGCATTGCAGATTTTTTACCATCTGAGCCACAAGGGAAGCATAACATATAAATACTACTATTTTAATAAAAGCTTCGTGGAGTATTTATAACATTTCATATCTTTTTTTCTAAACAGTATGCTGTCCATATACTTCTGTAACATTCTTTTTATACAACTTATTCCTATAGATACATGCAGATTCTAATCATCTATTATATAACAGTCCACTTTTATAAACAAAAATAAATTTTATTAATTCCTCTAATAAAAGACACTTTCATTCCCTTATTGTTACAAATAATCCTATAATGACTATTCTATGAAGACTTACAAGACCTTCTAGAACACCAAAAAAAGATGTCCTTTTCATCACAGGGGACTGGAATGCAAAAGTAGGAAGTCAAGAGATACCTGGAGTAACAGGCAAATTTGCCCTTGGAGTACAAAATGAAGCAGGGCAAAAGCTAACAGAGTTTAGCCAAGAGAACACACTAGTCATAGCAAACACCCTCTTCCAACAGAAGAGAAGACTCTATACATGGACATCACCAGATGGTCAATACTGAAATCAGATTGATTATATTCTTTGCAGCTGAAGATGGAGAAGCTCTATATAGTCAGCAAAACCAAGACCAGGAGCTGACTGTGGCTCAGATCATGAACTGCTTATTGCAAAAACCAGACTTAAATTGAAGAAAGTAGGGAAAACCACTAGACCATTCAGGTATGACCTAAATCAAAACCCTTACAATTATTCAGTGGAAGTGACAAATAGATTCAAGGGATTAGATCTGATAGACAGAGTGCCTGAAGAACTATGGACAGAGGTTTGTGACATTGTACAAGAGGGAGTGATCAAGATCTTCCCCAAGAAAAAGAAATGCAAAAAGGCAAAATGTTTGTCTGAGGAAGCCTTACAAATAGCTGAGAAAAGAAGAGAAGCTAAAGGCAAAGGAGAAAAGGAAAGATAAATCCATTTGAATGCAGTTTCAAAGAATAGCAAGGAGAGATAAAGCTTTCCTCAGCAATCAATGCAAAGAGATAGAGGAAAACTATAGACTGAAAAGACAAGAGATGCCTTCAAGAAAATCAGAGATACCAAGGGAACATTTCATGCAAAGATGGGCACAATAAAGGACCGAAATGGTATGGACCTAATAGAAGCAGAAGATATTAAGAAGAGGTGGCAAGAATACACAGAAGAACTATACAAAAAAGATCTTCATGACCCAGATAACCACGAGGGTGTGATCACCCACCTAGAAACAGACATCCTGAAGTGTGAAGTCAAGTGGGCCTTTGGAAGCATCACTATGAACAAAGCTAGTGGAGGTGATGGATTTCTAGCTGAGCTATTTCAAATACTAAAAGATGATGCTGTGAAAGTGCTGCACTCAATATGAGAGCAAATTTGGAAAACTCAGCAGTGGCCTCAGGACTGGAAAAGGTCAGTTTTCAATCCAGTCCCAAAGAAAGGCAATGCCAAAGAATGCTCAAACTACTGCACAATTGCACTCATCTCAAACACTAGCAAGGTAATGCTCAAAATTCTCCAAGTGAGGCTTCAGCAGTACGTGGGCCAAGAACTTCCAGATATTCAAGCTGGATTCAGAAAAGGCAGAGGAACGACAGATCAAATTGCCAACATCGTTAGATCATAGAAAAAGCAAGAGAGTTCCAAAAAAACAATTATGTCTGCTTTATTGACTATGCTAAAGCCTTTGACTGTGGATCCCAACAAACTGTGGAAAATTCTTCAATAGATGGGAATACCAGACCATTTGACTTGCCTCCTGAGAAATCTGTATGCAGGTCAAGAAGCAACAGTTAGAACTGGACATGGAACGATGGACTGGTTCCAAATTGGTAAAGGAGTATGTCAAGGATGTATATTGTCACCCTGCTTATTTAAGTTATGTGCAGAGTTCAGTTCAGTCGCTCAGTCATGTCTGACTCTTTGCGACCCCATGAACCACAGCATGCCAGGCCTCCATGTCCATCACCAACTCCCATAGTCTGCCAAAACCCATGTCCGTTGAGTTGGTGATGCCATCCAACCATCTCATCCTCTGTCGTCCCCTTCTCCTCCTGCCCTCAATCTTTCTCAGCATCAGGGTCTTTACCAATGAGCCAGCTCTTCACATGAGGTGGCCAAAGTATTGGAGTTTCAGCTTCAACATCAGTCCTTCCAATGAACACCCAGGACTGATCTTCTTTAGGATGGACTAGTTGGATCTCCTTGCAGTCCAAGGGACTCTCAAGAGTCTTCTCCAACACCACAGTTCAAAAGCATCAATTCTTCAGCGCTCAGCTTTCTTTATAGTCCAACTTTCACATCCATACATCACCACTGGAAAAACCATAGCCTTGACTAGACGGACCTTAGTCGGCAAAGTAATGTCTCTGCTTTTGAATATGCTATCTAGGTTGGTCATAACTTTCCTTCCAAGGAGTAAGCGTCTTTTAATTTCATGGCTGCAGTTACCATCTGCAGTGATTTTAGAGCCCAGAAAAATAAAGGCAGCACTGATTCCACAGTTTCCATCTATCTGCTATGAAGTGATGGGACCAGATGCCATGATCTTAGTTTTCTGAATGTTGAGCTTTAAGCCAACTTTTTATGCAGAGTACCTTATGCAATATGCCATGCTGGATGAAACACAAGCTGGAATCAAGACTGCTGGGAGAAATATCAATAACCCCAGATACTCAGATGACATCACCCTTATGGCAGAAAGTGAAGAGGAACCAAAGTGCTTCTTGATAAAAGTGAAAATTTTGGCTTAAAACTCAACATTCAAAAAACTAAGATCATGGCATTCTGTCCCATCACTTCATGGCAAATAGATGGGGAAACAATGGAACAGTTACAGACTTTATCTTGGGGGGCTCCAAGATCACTGCAGATGGTGACTACAGATATGAAATTAAAAGACACTTGCTCCTTGGAAGGAAAGCTATGACCAACCTATACAGCATATTGAAAAGCAGATACATTACTTTGCCAACAAAGCTTTGTCTAGTCAAAGCTATCGTTTTTCCAGTAGTCATGTACGATGTGAGAGTTGGACTATAAAGAAAGCTGAGCGTAGAAGAATTGATGCTTTTGAACTGTGGTGTTGGAGAAGACTCTTTAGAGTCCCTTGAACTGCAAGGAGATCTAACCAGTCAATCCTAAAGGAAATCAGTCCTGAACACTCATTAGAAGGACTGATGCTGAAGCTGAAACTCCAATACCTTGGCCACCTGCTACGAAGAGCTGACTTGTTGGAAAAGACCCTGATGCTAAGAAAGAGTGAAGGTAGGAGAAGAAGGGAGTGATGGAGGATGAGATGGCTGGATGGCATGTCCTACTCAGTGGACATAAGTTTGAACAAGCTCTGGGAGTTGTTTATAGACAGGGAAACCTGGCGCGCTGCAGTCCATGGGGTTGCAAAGAGTCAGACACGACTGAGTGACTGAACTGAATTGATAATGACTATTCAGGTACTTGTCTGCATATCCACATCGACGGGGTTTCTCTAGAGTAGGCAACCACAGAGGGAACTGCGGGGTCGGAGTTAGGTGCATCTTTGAATTTACTAGGTATTGCCAAGATGCTTTCCCAAAGGATTGTTATATCATTTTATACCCTCACCAGTTGTCTGTGCGGATTTCCATTTACCACGATTATCAGACTTTAAAATTTCTATCAATCTGATGGGTGTGGAATGGTGGGTATCTGTTATTTCAATTTGCTTTTCCTCTTAATTGAGCACGTAGTAATTAATAATATGGAAAACGCCACTTTGTCATATACCATGTTCTTAACAGAAGAAAACATAGGAGAATATCTTCTCAATTTAAATCATTAAAGACAATGACTTCTTAAATGAAATTTCAAAGCACCAATCATAAGGAAAACAGTGGTAACTCTGATTGACAAAAGTTAAGGATTTTGGTTTAATGAAGAAACACAGAACAAGGTTATTAGGTTACAGAACGGGAGAAAATATCAATATCCAATAAGAGATTATTATCTAATATAAATATTTACAAACAGAAATGTTATTGAGATCCCAGTTTAAAAATAAAATGGACAAAGCAAATGAATAGACAATTAGCAAAAGTTCAAAAAACAAGCATAAGAAAAGATGCTCAAACTCTCTGACTATAAGAGAAACTAAAATTAAAATGAGACACCACTTCTATAACCATCAGACTGGCAAAATTACAAGGCTGGATGGTGCCAAGTGTTGATAAGGATGTGGAATCATTACTAAAGCCACAACAACTCCCCATGGCACTGCTTGGGGAATAGAGACTGCAGAGCTACCCAAAACGACTTCATCATATTAACTATATGTTCACCTTATAACCCAACATCTGCTCTTGGATATATATGCCACAGACATTCTCACACTGGCTTGTAAGAAGACATGGATGAGGGCGCTGCAGATTGATCTGTGGTGATGAGGAGTTGGAGGCAAACTGGAAGTCCATCCAGAGGAGAAACATTAGGTAATGGATTCACAATATGGAGTACTGTGCAATGGTTACAAAACAGTGAATTACATACATTTACAGTACAACAATGTAGATGAATCTAAAAAACAGTAGTAAGTGAAAACAGTTTAAAACTAATAAGATCCAGAACATGGTCCAGATGTAAATAATAAATACATGTACACAAGACACAACACATATTTTGCAAGATCACATATAAACCAAAACATATATATATTAAACACATCAGAATGGTTGCCTATAAGAGGGAGGTGAATAAGAGAAGGCTATTTGCACAAAAATAAAAAATAAACAGCTGTCATTTTCTCTGAGAAGTCTCCACTGGCCATCTTATCTAAATTAGACATTCCTATTATTTTCTTTAAAAATCCCTTGCTTTTGTTTCCTTCATAACATCTCAATTTAGTTACCTTGTTTGTGTTCTGACTGCCTTCCCCACTAAGATATAGGATTTATGAAGTCAGTATCATTTCAGTGTTGCTCAGCACAGCACCTCTAGTCCCTCTGGTAGTGCTTGGCACAGAGTATAAAAGAAGGATCAAATAAATAATACATGAATGAGTGAGTCATGGATGCTAATCTCAGGAAGAGTGGCTAGGTCAAACTTAGCAGGCAAGAGGAAATCATTAAAGATTCTGAAGGAAAGAGAAACGACCAGAACTGCACTTGACAAGGAAGACTAGTATGGTAGCAACAAGCGGGGTGGACTGGCGAGAGGGAAGAAACTGGAACACCTGAGATCAGCTACCATAGCCAGCATGAGTCAGCGCAGGGAGCCTACGATGAGGTGATGAAAGCGTAGAGAAAGGCAGTGTGAAAGATGCTACAAAGGAAGAAAAGATTCGGCTGGTAACAGACTAGATCAAACTGCTGAGAAAAAGAAGGAAGTAAATGAAGACTTCCTGTCTTGAGCTCTTGCTAAAGCTAAAAAGAGAAATTATGAGCACTTACTCTTTTCGATAGCACAAATGCATATTTGGATATGATGAACTCATGATCAGATATTTATTGAACGTTATCTCTAGGAACTGAAGATAACATAAAGAAAGACATGACATCTGCTTTCACAGAGCTTGTGAAACAGGCAATTATAATGGCATGATAAAGCAATGATGGAGAAGTACAGGGTGCTATTGGAGTGTACAAGTTTGCCAGTGAAGAACTGTTAGATAAAGAAAAGAAAGAAGATTTAACAAAGAATCATTCAGAAGTTGAAATTGATCTTAAATTAGTACTCCCTAGAATCAAGTGAGTAGAGAAAACAGTTATGAAAAGAAAACCAATTTTTCTGTTTTTATTATTTTCCTCTTCAAATCTACACTCTCTTTTCTCCAAGAGAGCCAAAGTATAAATAGATTTTTTAAAGGGTACAGTATTTTTATTTCCAGCCACAAACAGAACTCACAAATGCTTGAGTGAATACACTGAATGTAAATTATTATGAAATACTGCAAACTAGCTAGCTTTGATGATTTTAGTACACTGTCTACAACCAACTTTAGAATAACACAGAATGCATTTATTCCCATCTTAATTGGTAAATTAAAAGTAGCCTAATCAAAAGGAAAACCTCTCAAAGACGAACAGAAAAACTTTTTTTTAAAAGTGGTATTTTACTGATCAAATTCCATTTGAAATAATTCCAATCAATCAGACAGTTTTCTGGGCTGCTGTTGTCAATATCTGGGGACATACCATCATACGTTCCACTTTCTAATAACGTTCCACTCTCTTCCAGTGCTTTGAACTGTTCAACAGAAATGAAATTATAGTCCACCCCTGGTACTTCCCCATCCCTGGGGGCCCTTGTAGTACCTAAGGAGAGAAAAAAAGAAAAAAATAGGTTGTAAAGTGCTTTTAAACTTATAAAATGTTGAAAATAATTGAAAATTCAGTTTATAGAGAACACATGGGAAACACTATTGAATATATTGTATCTAGACTAGTAAGAGAATTTGAGGCAAATTAACATTCCTAGGTCAAAGTAGGATAATACTATAGGATGAGTAAATATATTTTAATAAAATCTATAGATAGCTATGAAATTCAAAATTACAAAGATTAAAATGTTAGTGTCCAAGAAAGCTTAACTTTCCAAGACTCAACAGTTAATTCTTCTTTTAAACCCTAATTCTCATGCTTAACATTTAAAGGAGAGGTAAATCTACCAAGGAAAGGCTTCAAGTTCACGGAGCTACCTTACATATTTTTCCTTCCTTAGCAGAAATGTAAACTAATACTCTACTTAGAGTTGTAAGACAATAAAAAAGAGAAACAACTTTTAAAAACTTTCAGCAATAGACTCCACTTAAAAAACCTGAACAAATATTAACCACGCAATTATTTTTAGACTCATTAATAAAGAGCTCAGAGCTTAAGGTAGGAATTCACAAAATGTAATTTTATACATATTGCTGCTTAGTCATTATTCTCTTCAAGTAATTTCAAAACATGAAGCCATAAGCAAATTGCTTAATGAAATTCACTACAGCAACTGAGCACTAAATTTCTGTCTATTAAGGAATCAATGCCAAAGTAAAATCTTTTCAGATCCAGGATATAAATTCAAGTTAAGGCAGCACTACTGTACTTTACTGAATTTCACTGAACAAGAACCAATATTTTTTTAACTGAAATTGGAAAAGTCACTTCAAATACTATAAAATACAAACAAGATATCCAGGTAGTTAGCCTGGAAACAGAGTTAGGATACTGTCCTGCCCATCCTTGGGAAGGATAAGCCCATTTCTCTATTTATGCTACCGATTTGTTAACAGCACTCCTAGCCAGAAACCTGAGACAGTAACCGTGGGCTCTTCCTTCTACTCTACACCTAGTCACCAAATGTGGTTGATTCCATCTCCTAAACACCTATAGGATTTATATACTTGTCTTCATTCTCACATCCACTTAATCCAAATCAGTATCAATGGGCTGTATTGTTGGTCTCCTGAGTTCAACCCTGTCTTCATCCTAGCTACAGACCTTAACCAAACTGCAATCAATGACTTTTCTAAAACCATCTGAGCAAAAAACCTCTAAACCTCTAAATGGTTCCCCCGATCCTTGATATAAAATCCAGGTTCTACCTCTCCAGCTTCTTTCTTGCCTCACCCCTTTCACATTCTAGGCTTCAGCCTTAATCTATTTTTTTTTTTTCAATTCTTTTAATGTTCCTCCCACTTGCTTATTTCCAAGGCCTTTGCGAAGCCATTCTTTTCCTTGGAAGACTTCCTATATCCTTTCCCTCTTACCTCAGTTAACTCCTACTCATCCTTCAGCTTCTGACTGAGAAAGCTTCTTTAGAGAACTTTCCCATCTAGGTATGGGAATATGCAGGAACCTTATCTATTTGGTTCAGAGCAATACCCCAAGTCTCTGCACAGTGTAAATCCCATAGCAGGCACTCAATAGAGATAGTTGTCAGATAAATTAAGTAAAATTTTATACCAATGTAATCATCACAGGCCCTGGAAATATGCTATCATATTATAAATTAATTCATGGGAACTTATTAATTGCTTTTACATTCTATTATATTTTGTAATGTGAAAAAACCCCACAATGATGATGAATGGTAATAATCTCAGAAAATAATGATTAAGCAAACATTCTAAGTAACAAAGACTGTTGCATTTCTTTATCTGTTTTACATTACAGAGGATACAAAATCTCTAAAATATAACTTCCCTTTTTAACATTTTTTTTCATATCAAATTTTTGTTTCTCATATACTGATTAAAATTACATTGTTAGAGTTCTCAAATTCACAGCTTTCAGTTCCACATTAGGTAAATGTTAATCTTAGAAAGTAAATTCAGCAATTAAATTTATGATTAGCAGCTGTGATAGATGGAAAACATGGCCATGTATTTTACACCTCCTCCTATCAAGAGATGGAGCCTGTTGCCTCACCCCTTGAATCTGAACTGGACTTATGGCTTGCTTTGAATAACTTAGTGTGATGTACAAGTTCAGGAGTCTAGACCTCTGTCTTTGCCTCTTTGGAATGGTCCCACCACCATGTACAGATGTCCAGACAAACTACTGAATGATGAGCGGGAATCCCATCCAATAAACAGCACCAAGGCCCAGATATGAGAGAGACCAGTTTAGCCCCTCTAACGCCAGCTTAGCTGCCAATGACCAGCCACATGAGTGGGTCCAGATGAACTCAGCAAACTCATGAAATCATGAGAAATCATACATGATAGTTATTTTAAGCCATTATGTTCTAGGGTAGTCTGTTATGTAGCAAAGGCTAAGTGAAATATTATCTAAATAAACTATATATAAACATAATGACTATATAAAATCCAATTTAAAAGCAAATCATACTAAAGATAATACTATTTTATTAAAAAAAAAAAGCACTGACCCAAGAGGCAGAAGCAACGCCGCATTTTAGTCTAGGATAATCATTTGTGGTAAAATTTTGAGCAAGCACTTAAATCCCTCTGGGCTTGGTTCTCTTTCTGCAAAGTGGCACTGAGCAAGATGGCGATCATAATTCTTTCCATTAATAAACATAAAATGTGTGATTCCAGCATATATATTTCCAAGACTTACAAAGTAGCTTGAATGTTAATTCTCTTTACAAATGTATTATACATTTTCACTTCTTCCCCTTCAAATAATGTACTCTGATATACATAAAGTTTTCTACCTTCCCCTATCCAACGCCACTGCCCTCAGCACTCCCCAAAATTTACCTTTCTACTCTTGATACTCTCTATACACTTAATGTAAAGCTTTGTACATCCCCTCCAATCAACACTGTATTGCTCCTTTTTACATAAAAATTCCTCCAGTTCTTCTCCCTCAGTGTCTAATTCCTCTCCTCTCATTTTCTCTTGAGCACATTCCAATCAGATTACTGCCCCAACTGGTCCCACGAGACAATCTGCGCATCAGAAGTTTCCACTTTGCTTAAACCAAAGGTCAAGTGTCAGTCCCTAACCTGACAAATCAAAAACCTCTGACAAAACTGATCACTCCCTCCATTTTCTGTTTTATTCTGAAATGTACAGAAAAGTACATAAAACATATATATAAAGTTTAGTTCAGTTCAGTCGCTCAGTCATGTCCGACTCTTTGCGACCCCATGAACTGCAGCACACCAGGCCTCCCTGTCCATCACCAACTCCCAGAGATCACCCAAACTCATGTCCATCAGGTCGGTGATGCCATCCAGCCATCTCATCCTCTGTCGTCCCCTTCTCCCTGCCCCCAATCCCTCCCAGCACCAGAGTCTTTTCCAATGAGTCAACTCTTCGCATCAGGTGGCCAAAGTATTGGACTTTCAGCTTTAGCTTCAGTCCTTCCAATGAACAGCCAGGACTGATCTCCTTTAGGATGGACTGGTTGGATCTCCTTGCTGTCCAAGGGACTCTCAAGAGTCTTCTCTAACACCACAGTTCAAAAGCATCAATTCTTTGGTGCTCAGCTTTCCTCATAGTCCAACTCTCACATCTATACATGACCACTGGAAAAACCATAGCCTTGACTAGACAGACATTTGTTGGCAAAGTAATGTCTCTGCTTTAGAATATGCTATCTAGGTTGGTCATAACTTTCCTTCCAAGGAGTAAGTGTCTTTTATTTCATGGTTGCAATCCCATGCAGAAATAAACTCTAAAAATCACCATCCTCAGTGAGTTTGGAGCCCCCAAAAATAAACTCAGACACTGTTTCCACTGTTCCCCCATCTAATTCCCATGAAGTGATGGGACCAGATGCCATGATCTTCGTTTTCTGAAAGTTAAGCTTTAAGCCAACTTTTTCACTCTCCTCTTTCATTTTCATCAAGAGGCTTTTTAGTTCCCAACTTTCTAAGGGTGGTGTCATTTGCACATCTGAGGTTATTGATATTTCTCCCGAGAATGTTGATTCCAGCTTGTGTTTCTTCCAGTCCAGCGTTTCTCATGATATACTCTGCATAGAAGTTAAATAAGCAGGGTGAGAATATACAGCCTTGATGTACTCCTTTTCCTATTTGGAACCAGTCTGTTGTTCCATGTCCAGTTCTAACTCTTGCTTCCTGACCTGCATACAGGTTTCTCAAGAGGCAGGTCAGGTGGTCTGGGATTCCCAACTCTTTCAGAATTTTCCAGTTTATTGTGATCCACGCAGTCAAGGGCTTTGGCATAGTCAATAAAGCAGAAATAGATGTTTTTTTGGAACTCTCTTGCTTTTCCCATGATCCAGCGGATGTTGGCAATTTGATATCTGGTTCCTCTGCCTTTTCTAAAACCAGCTTGAACATCTGAAAGTTCACGGTTCATGTATTGCTGAAGCCTGGCTTGGAGAATTCTGAGCATTACTTTACTCGCATGTGAGATGAGTGCAACTGTGTGGTAGTTTGAGCATTCTTTTGCATTGCCTTTCTTTAGGATTGGAATGAAAACTGACCTTTTCCAGTCCTGTGGCCACTGCTGAGTTTTCCACATTTGCTGGCATATTGAGTGCAGCACTTTCACAGCATCATCTTTCAGGATTTGAAATAGCTCCACTGGAGTTTCATCACCTCCACTAGCTTTGTTTGTAGTGATGCTTTCTAAGGCCCACTTGACTTCACATTCCAGAATGTCTGGCTCTAGGTGAGTGATCACACCATCATGATTATCCGGGTTGTGAAGATCTTTTTTGTACAGTTCTTCTGTGTATTCTTGGCACCTCTTCTTAATATCTTCTGCTTCTGTTAGGTCCCTACCATTTCTGTTCTTTATCGAGCCCATCTTTGCATGAAATGTTCCCTTGGTATCTCTAATTTTCTTGAAGAGATCTCTAGTTTTCCCCATTCTGTTGTTTTCCTCTATTTCTTTGTATTGATCGCGGAGGAAGGCTTTCTTATCTCTCCTTGCTATTCTTTGGAACTCTGCATTCAGATGCTTATATCTTTCCTTTTCTCCTTTGCTTTTCACTTCTCTTCTTTTCACAGCCATTTGTAAGTTTAAATAACATTTATTAGTAATAAGCAGTAACAAAGCATACTAATCCAGATGAAGAAAGAGAACATTACCAGGATGCCAAAAGCCCCCTCATATGTCTCCAATCACAAATGTCTCCCTCCCTCCACCCCCAACGTGACCATCATCTTTACATTTGTGATAATAATTTCTTTTTTTAAAAAATATTTTTAGCAACTGAGTAATGCATTTCTGAGCAACATAGCTTAGTTTTGCCTGCTTTGCAACTTGATGGGATTCGAATCATACCACATGCATCCTTTTGTGTCCACATCAATACTTATCATGTTTTTAAACTTCTGCCAACATGTTAAGTATATAAAGGTATCTCATGCTGTATTTAATGTGCAACTACTTTAAAAGATTGAACATTCCTTTTCATATATTTACTAGCCATAGAGATTTCTTCTGTTGTAAAGTGGCTGCTCAAGTCTCTGTTGGGCTGCCTATCTTTTTACAAGCTGTAGTTCTTTACATTCTAAATACTACATTACTTCATCAAATCTAAGCAATCAACAGCTTCTAAAATACACCATTATTTTAACCTAAAAAAGAAAAAAAAAACCCTGGCAATTATAATTGAAATATTTCACGTATTGCAATATGCATTCCAATTGTTCAGTCCAGTTCAGTCGCTCAGTCGTGTCCGACTCTTTGCGACCCCATGAATCGCAGCACGCCAGGCCCCCCTGTCCATCACCAACTCCCAGAGTTCACTCAGACTCATGTCCATCGAGTCGGTGATGCCATCTAGCCATCTCATCCTCTGTCGTCCCCTTCTCCTCCTGCCCCCAATCCCTCCCAGCATCAGAGTCTTTTCCAATGAATCAACTCTTTGCATGAGGTGGCAAAAGTACTGGAGTTTCAGCTTCAGCATCATTCCTTCCAAAGAAATCCCAGGGTTGATCTTCAGAATGGACTGGTTGGATCTCCTTGCAGTCCAAGGGACTCTCAAGAGTCTTCTCCAACACCACAGTGCAAAAGCATCAATTCTTCCACGCTCAGCCTTCTTCACAGTCCAACTCTCACATCCATACATGACTACTAGAGAAACCATAGCCTTGACTAGACGGACCTTTGTTGGCAAAGTAATGTCTCTGCTTTTCAATATTCCAATTGTAGAGAGGCTAAAATGTGAAATAATTGTGTCTCAGCACTGCAGTCTTTTGCCAGATATATGTGGTTGGGAATGGGGTGTTTCTGCTACAGAAATATGCTTTGCAATATGCTTTCTTCAAATAGTGCTTTCTGCAAAATCAGACACCAAAAATAAGAAACGCTTACGGAGAAAACAGGACAGGGTTGATCTCTCAAAGTCTACTGCAACTCAGTAAATGGAGCACTAGCAAAGCCAATAAGAATCCCATGAAAACTATTAATACAATTTAGTCGATGTTATGTTCCTAACAAAAAATACTAGAGTAAATAAAATACTTCATCTTTAAAATTTTCTGTGAAAAGGTAGCTTGACAGAAAGGTACAGAGGGTTGAGGACACTGAATAATAAAGACAAGGCCAAAGGTACAATCAATAATTTTAAGATAAAGTACAAGTTCAAATTGAGAAGAGAGGCCAAATTGAGGTGAACAGGCATCATACACAGTAAAGCAAAAGCAACATTCAGCTGGGTCTGTATATTCTTTGTTTACTTGCTGCTACTTGATGATACACAAGATTGGCTACAGAAGATGAACTAAGAACCAATGTCACTTCTCAGTTCAGTGACATCATTCTCCCACCTACTTACCTGCATTATTGAAACAAATGTTGCAAAACAGAATCTTCTCTCACTCTGATTTCACCTTTTTTTTCTCTTTTAAATAAACAGTCCTTTGATGACAGAAGTTTTTCATTTTAATGTAGTCGCATTTATCAATTGTTTCCTTTAGAGCTAACGGTTTTGTGTTCTGCTTTAGAAATCCTTTCCAAGGCCATGGGGGTATTCTACATTCTCTTTTAAAAAGCATTACAGCTTTGCCTTTCACACCTAGTACTTTAATGTACTAGAGCTTTTTTTTTTTTTCCGGTTTGATGGGAAGTAGTAGCCCAATTTCCTTTTTTCCCCTAAGTGTTTATTCAACAAGATTTATTGAAAAAAAATCAGTATTTTCTCCTCTAATTGGCCATGGCACTCCTGTCACAGGAATCCTATACAGAAAGGCCCATATGAGACTGAGTGTCTACATCCCATTTACCTACTGACCATCCCTGCACGTTTATCACACTGTTGTAATTATTATACTGCTGTGATCAATCTTGAGATACAGCAGAAAAAGTTCACTTGTTTTTTTTTTCTATTCATAGCCTTTCTATATAAATTCTAGAATCAGATAGGCTAAAAATGTTGAAGTTTTTATTGAATTAGATTGAATCTATTAATCAATGTGAGGAGAACTGAAATCTTTACCATATTGAGTCTTTACTCCATGAACAAGAAATCTCTGCCAAAATATTTAGGTCTTCCTTAATGTCCATTAATTTTACCTTATAGAGATCTTTATCCTTTATACTTAGAGATGCATTAGGTATTTCAACTCTTTTTATGCTATGTTTATGCTATACATGGTATTTTTCTACAAATTTTCATTTTTTAATTGTTGATAGTATGAAAGAATAAAATTATGGGAGCTGATTTGGTCACTTTACATAATTTATCTATAATAAAATTGACTGATTCTAATGGCATAATTTGCCTATAATGCAGTTCACTGATTCGTGTGATAGATTCTATGGATTTTGGGAACCATCACCCCCAAAAGTCTCCCTGCGCCCTTTTGCAGTCTCCCACCCTATGGCAGCCACTGACCTGCTGTCACTATAGTTCTGCCTTTAATAGACGCTCACACAAATGAAATCACACATTAATTTGATTTCAGTAGTGGTTTGTGTCTGGCTTCTTTCACTTTGCATGATGCTTTTAAGATTCATCCAGTTTGTTGTTCAATATCCTTTTATTACTGAGGGGTATTCCAATTCCACTGTATAGATACACCAAAATTTGATTATGCATTCACCACCGGTGGACATTCAGGCTGTTTCCAGATTTTAGATACGATATAAAAACCTGTTGTACAAGTCTTTGTATAGATTTACATTTAAATTTATGTTGGGTTAATGCCTAAGAGTAGAGTTGCTGGGTCATATGATAAGTGTATGCTTAACTTTCTAAGAAAAAGTCTGAAGTAGACATACTACTTTGCATTCCCACAAACAATATATAAGAGCTATAGCTGTTTTACATTACTGTTTCCATGTAGGAATTCCTTTCTGGAGCTTCCTGACAGATTTACTTTTTCTAAATCCCAAGAAAAATGAGTTGAAAGGGAAAATGAAGAGAAAAAATATATACTTCTACTGTGAGAATTAAAGCTTAATAATGTAACATAGAGATGCTACTGGTTTGAAAGAATCTATTGATATCAATTGAAAGCAAGAGCAGGAAACACTGAAAGCAGAATGAAATGTTACAGCTGACATTTCCAGGGACTAGGACAAAAGCATAGGGGAGAGCAGCAGTCACAATCTATCCATCAGTCTTACCTGCAGCTGTTCCCATGCTGCAAGTGTGGGGTCAGGGCTCTGATGATAATAGTGGGTTGTTCTTACAAATATAACACTGAAGGCCAGATAAGACCCTAAGTTGGCAGCTTCAACATGATTCGGTGTAATGTTTTTAACGTTGGGCAGGGCATCTGAATGTTACCTGAACACTATTCAACAATGTTCCTGATATTTTCCTCCATTTGATATTTGCTACAAGTTGCAGAGCTTTGTAAATAAGAGAAGTGCAAGAAGTGAATGCTGTTGTAGAACACTTCAGCCTGAAATCAGAAACTAGTCTACAATCTGAGGTAAAAGCAACATAGACTTCAGTGGCAAAAACAATCGGGGCAAGAAAACAAGTACTCTCAGCATTAAAAAAGGAAACAAGCTTATATGAATGATCAGTGCAAAATGAAATATTTTTTCCTACCTCTGAATATTTGTTACCAAAGATGAAGGCGATCAGATAATGCAACTGATACTTTATGTGCTTCAAATTTTCATTTCAGGAGTGCAAAATTCAAATCTTAAATATGTGTACTAGTATCTTTCAAATTTTTAGATGATTTTTATTTGGCATTTATTTTGTGTTAGTGTTCATTCTTTTAAGACTTTTTTTGTTAGCAAATGCCTGTATCAGGCTGAGACCATTTAAAAATGTTATCAAAATCTTGTTATATTAATTTTTAATAATATTAAACCATTTGATTTCATGCTGTCATTTTCTCTCTTTAAGCACTTGGTACACTCAGGAGAAACCATCCCACACCTCAGTGTTCAGAGCCATTATTACTGCTCTAATGGTCAAGTGTAGTAGTCACTAGGGTTCGCAAGCTATTTGGCTCAACTGGTACTTCGTCACAATCAGCCACAGGTTATACTAAGATTAAACGACGACATCACTTGTCACAAATTATCAGCAACCTGCTTCCCGAGGAAAGGAATCTGCCCCTGTGCTCAAGCCCGAGCACACATCCCAAAGCAATCTTAAAACCCCTTCTTGGAGCATCTGTCTCCTGGGACTGCTACCAGTACCAATCCTTGGACCCAAACAGCCAGGGTCCAAGCAGGAGGAAGAAACTAGATGGTAACTGGAACAAGGACAGCCTAACGCAAAGAATTGTTAACTATTTATAAAGAGTTAACTAAGGCAGAAGGAAAGAGAATTCTAAAGAGTATCATCCTAGAGTTGAACAAGAATACCCAAGTAAGGAAAAAACTTGGAAGAAAGAGATGCTCTCAAAGTCTGAGATTCAGACCTTTTTGGAGAAGGTGCATAGCAGCCCACTGGATGGTAGAGAAGTTTGCTGGGTTGCCTTGGGACAGAGCTGGTTCACTATCAGTGAGTTGAGGCTAGTGGGCAGGGTCTGCTGCAGTACCAATAAAATTCACCAGCAAACTGCTTTGAGTGGAAGGGACATGCAGCAGGGTGTTTTGGACTTACTAGAAAATCAGCTGGGAAACTGGCTGGGCTTGCTGGAAACCCACTGGAAAAATATTTGCAAGAGATTTTGCTGAAATCTGGGGAGCCTGCTGGGTTCCCCACAGAACTCATCAGGAAACTGTGAAGAACTCAGCTGGCACATTGGTGGAATTTATGAAGCCACCTATGTGAGCCTGTTCCTGGACTCACTGCTGGGACTCCCCCTACTCCTACCCCTCACTCCCCTCCCTACCCCAACCATGTGTACCACTGAACTTGCCCCTGGGTAGCTGACTGCTAGAGTGCTGCTGAAACTGAGTATCTTTTGGCAGGCAGAAGCAAAAAGAAAAAGGCACACTGAAGCCAGGAAAAGAAGACTTTTTTCCTCCAGTATCCTTCCTACACCTTCTACTGATAAAGCTCAACGTTGTTCCAGATGGTAAGGAGAAAATGCGACAACATCGTAAGTAGGCAAAAGGAGTAGATTTGAAGCCAAGAGGCTGTGAGTAATAAACTGGCAGACTAGTTTTCTGAGAGATTACATCATGAATTCAAGTTGAATTTTTGTCAAATGTTTTTTCAGCACCTATGGAGAAGATCATATGGCTTTTCTAATCTTCACATGTTACACCAACCTTGCATTCCTGGGACAAATCTCACTTGGTCAAAATGTGTTATCCTTTTTCTATATTACCATGTACTGATTTGCTAAAATAAAGGATTTTGAGCCTATGTTCATGAAAAATTTTGGTCTAATACTCTTAATGTTTTCATCTGGCTTTAGAGTCAGGATAATGCTCAGATCATGGAGTGAGATTGGGAAATGTTCTAATTTTCAGAAGAAGCTGTATAGAATTGGCATTATTTCTTCTTTAAATATTTGGAACAATTTACCAGTACCATCTGGGCCTGAAGTTTTCTCTACGGGAAAATTAAAAACTACAAATTTCATTTCTTTAATAGATACAAGGCTGTTCAGTTCTTCTATTTCTTCCTGAGTGAGCATCGGTAATTTTTATCTTCCAAGGGATTTATACATTTCATATGAATTGTTGAGTTTACTGGCATAAGTAGTTTAGAAAATTCCTTATTATCCACTTAACCTCTGTAGGATTTTCACTGGTACTCTCTCTCATTCCCAATAATGTTTATCACTTCTATTAATCTTTAAGAAGCAGCTCTGACTCTCACAGATTTCTCTCTATTGTTTCTCTATTTTCTAGTTTATTGATTTCTGCTTTTTATTATTTCCTTCCTGCTACTTAATTTGGGTTTACTTTGCTCTTAAGGTAGAAATTTAGATTATTGATAGAGATCTTTATTATTTTCTAATGTAAATATTCATTACTATAAATTTCCCTCTAAATACTGCTCTAGCAACACCCCACAAATGGATATACTGCAGTGAAATGTGTGATACTTTGTAATTTTTCCTGTGGCTTATTCTTTAACTCACAAGTCAGTCAGAAGTGTAGCAATTTAATTTCCAAATATTTGGAGATTTTCTATATATCTTTCTGTAAATGATTTCTAATTTAACTCCATTAGGATCAGAGAACATATTTTACATGACTGAAATCCTCTTAAATGTACTGAATCTTGTTTAATGGTCCAGAATATGATCTATATTTGTATATGTCCCTTGTGCACTAAAGAATGTATAATCTTGTGTTGTTTGATGGCATGCTCTAACAAGTAACAGTTAGGTCAAGTTGGCTGAAAGTGTTATTCATGTTATAATCTCGTTGATTTTTTGCTTACTTTTCCTAAAGCAGGTACTGATATCTTGAATGTAATTATGAAGTTTTCCATTTTAGTTCTCATTCTGATATCATTCCATTCCATCTGAAGAATTTTCTTTACTATTTTTTATAGTACAAGTCTACTGGAGAAAAATCCCCTCATCCTTTTTTTTGTCTCAAAAATTTATTTATTTTTTTTTTAAGAATATTTTTACTGTATACACATCTAGGTTGGCATCTTTTTCCTTCCAGCATTTTGAAGATAACATTTGATTGGCTTCCAGCTTGTACTGTTTCTGTTGATATCTGTAGTCAATCTCCATTCCCTTGAATGATCTCTTTTTCTGTCTGCCTTTCATATTTTCTCTTTATCACTGGTTTTCAGCAATTAGATTACCATGTACACTGACTTTTTTTTTAATGTTTCTACTGCTTGAGGTTTGTTGATACTCTTAGATCTACTGGTTTATAGTTTTCACTGAACCTGGAATGTATGGATATGAGAGTTGGACTGTGAGGAAAGCTAAGCACCGAAGAATTGATGCTTTTGAACTGTGGTGTTGGAGAAGACTCTTGAGAGTCCCTTGGACTGCAAGGAGATCCAACTAGTCCATTCTGAAGCAGATCAACCCTGGGTGTTCTTTGGAAGGAATGATGCTAAAGCTGAAAGTCCAGTACTTTGGCCACCTCATGTGAAGAGTTGACTCATTGGAAAAGACTCTGATGCTGGGAGGGATTAGGGGCAGGAGGAGAAGGGGATGACAGAGGATGAGATGGCTGCATGGCATCACCAACTTGATGGATGTGAGTTTGAGTGAACTCCAGGAGATGGTGATGGATAGGGAGGCCTGGTGTACTGCAATTCATGGGGTCGCAGAGAGTCGGACACGACTGAGCGACTGAACTGAACTGAACTGAACCTGGAAACATTTCGGCCACTATTTTTTCAAGTATTTGTTCTGCTTCCCCCACTTTGGCTTGATAGCATGCTGTAGGTTGGTATGAAGAGATCAGTTACAGTCCTGTTCTGTCTGTAATCCAAGGTCTGAAAACAGATGTTATAGATATCTTGCCCAGTTATTTACGATAAGAGGGTAGACCCAGTATGAGGAGGTGCTTTGTGGCAAAAGTAGAACTGTCCCTGTCTCTCTCACTGTTTGATTGCTTTTTAAAAGTTCACTTTTGTATTGTTTCCTCTCCATGTTTCTGTTTGATTAATTTATAGTGTTATGTCTTCCAGTTCACCAATCTTTTCTGTTGCAGTTTCTAATCTGCTACGTTAAACTCATCCAGTGAGTTTTTGAAGTTCCATATAGTTCCTTTTAAAAATGTGTATCTTGTTTTCTCTTCATTCTGTTCATTTTGTCCTTTAAATCCTTGAGCATATTTATGAGACAACTTTAAAATTTTTGATATGGTCATTATCTGTGTCATTTCTGTGTTTTTTTTTTCTTTAATCAGCTCACTTTTCTTTTAATTATGGGTCACATTTTTTTTTGTTTTTATGCCTAGTAATTTTTTATTAGACACTAGACATTAGGAATATGATGTTATTCAGTGTCTAGATTTTTTTTGTCTTCCTTTGAAGAGTTCTTATCTTTCCCCCTTTCCCTCCCTCTCTTCCTTTATTTTTGCTAACTAGATAAGTTACATGCATATTCACTTGATCCTTTTGGGACTTTTTAAATTACACTTTGTTAAAGTGGGTCTGAATCTATGGGCTCTTTAACACTACTAGTAAGCCATGACCCTTATGGAGTCTCTCCACGCAGCTTGGTTAGAACTCAAATTACTCTGGGCCCTGTGTAAGCTCTGGGAATTGTTAACCTTACAGCTCACAGAGAGTTCTTCGCCTGCTTTGTGAAGTCACGTTCTCAGCTTAGTATTCAGCAATAAATCGAAGAAGGCACATATGCAGTTTGCCTGAGCTTTCTTTATATCTCTTCCTCTCTGATACCCAGCCCTGCAAATTCCTAACATCTCAGAATTCTTGAACACATTATTTCTGTACCCTTAACTCAGAGTCTGCTAAACTCAGCCGAGGCTCTTCCTCCATGTGTTATAGCCTCAAAAGTGCCTCCAAGAAGAAAGCTGACGAAATTACAGGATGCTTTTGAGTGCAATCTCCTTCCTATTCCCTTAGGGACCACAGCTGCGCTCTGTGAAATGCCTGACAACAGTAGAAGTCTCTATCATTAATTTCACTGTTTAAATTGTCTCAGGTTTTGTCAGTGGGCACCCCTACTAGCTGTCTTTTCTCCTAAATGTTCCTCTGATATGTTCCCAAAATTTTTTAACATATTTTCCAGTACAACTGGACGTTCCAACCTCACCTCGCACTTTCCCTACTTTAGGCTAGGAATCAGAATTTTCTCCAGAAAGACCTGGTATCTTTTAGTAAAGAATCACATTTACAGACCAGATGTGACCATCCAATTTGCTAACTGCTACTGATGCATAAGAGTTTCTAAATTCTTGGAAGGGTTTTAGACAGTTCAATTTGTAAGTCAGAAGTTCCTATTAGGATCTGAAATGACTATAGCTGTTTGGAACTTATGAATTAAAACAAATAAACTACAGCTCCTTTCTAGGGCAAAACCTCACACTGGGGAGAAACTGCAAAACTAGGACAATAAATGTAAGTTAAAAAGAAGATTCAAGGAAAAGTGGCAGAGGGCAGCAGAAAGTACAAGTACATATTTTTATTAACTTGCTTTAGCAAGGAAAGAGGAAGCTCTAGAGCTACGAAACTAAAAATGCTGCCCTGAGAAACCCCATGCGTGCAAAATACCAAGTTACTTATAAGGGAATAAAGCTCAGATTGTGTTCAGATTCTTTTTTTTTTTTTTAAGAGCAATGCTTTATGCCAAAAGATAATTAGATAATTAAGACAGGGCAAGAAGTTATGACCCAAAAATCTCATATCCATCCACACAAACGTTTAAAGTATAAAGATCACAGACAATTGATATAATGATTCTGTGAACCCTTCATGGAAATCTGGTAGAGAACAAGCTTCAGACAACCAGAATTATTGAAGAAATGACAACAT
This sequence comes from Ovis canadensis, assembly GCF_042477335.2. Lineage (NCBI taxonomy): Eukaryota > Metazoa > Chordata > Mammalia > Artiodactyla > Bovidae > Ovis > Ovis canadensis. The sequence goes on along the minus strand of NC_091245.1, from coordinate 91,521,426 downwards.
AGGGTTGGTAGTTTGGTTAAACATGTATCTAAGCATAGAATGGAGAATAAATGACTATAAAGGGGAGAGTGCAGTACATAATGGTTGCTTGCATTACCAATATAGATACAGATCCAGGATCAAAAAACAGGGAGGATGTGGAAAGAATATGCAAAGGAGAGTAAGCTTGCTGATTACCTTATATTTGTGGGAATAAAAGATAGTGCCTCAGGTCAGATGATGGGAGAGGGAGAAGGAAGGATGAAGAAATGACTGTGTAATTTTAGTATTGCTCATAGTAGGACCAAATAAAAGGGAGGAGGAACAAGCACTATATAAAGGTAGCCATTAGAATAAAGATGTAACTCTTCCTAAAAAGAGAGATCAAATGAAATAGATTACACAGTGAAAGGGTTTTTTGTATAACAGACTTGTATATAGGAAAAATGGGGATTCCCAGGTGGTGTCAGTGGTGAAGAACCTGCCTGCCAGTGCAAGAGGCCCCTGGATCAGGAAGCTCCCCGAGAAGAGGGCATGGCCACCCACTCCAGTATCCATGCCTAGAGAATCCCACGGACTGAGTAGTCTGGCAGTCTACACTCCGTGGGGTCACAAAGAGCTGGACACGACTAAAGTGACGTAGCACTCACCCATGCATATAAGTAAAACAGGAAAACATGACAGAACGGGGGCTAAAGATATCACATCAATAAATATAAAGTTTCACACTGGCTACAAAATACAAAAACATGACAAAACTGAGCTGAAAGGTATTTGATCAAGTCAATAAATAGGAAGTTTCACACTGGGTACAAAGTTCAACACTATTTATAAAACACAGATTCAGAGAGATAAAAGAATAGGAAGATTTATCCTTTTTGGCAGATTCTTTACCATCTGAGCCACCAGGGATGCAGAGTGAGATTCAGAAAGATAAAAGAATAAAAAGATTTATCAGGCAAATGCAAAAAAGGCAGGACTTGCAATTCTGAAACCTGATAAGGTAGATTTATAGGAGGATGGCATAGATAAGGGGTCATATTTTAAAACAAAAAATTTTATACCATGTTAAAAAGTCTAGGCTTTTTAAAGTAATACTAATAAATAGGACCCTCTGAAGGATAAACTACAGATGTGCAAGAATCAGACGTGCCCTAGGTATGAGTCATTATAGTTCAGTTTGTTTCTGTTACTTGTGTTTGCAAATAATTTCATTTTATATACTTCTATATATCTTATAAACCTCATAATACCATAGTGTTATTAACTTTAACCAGAAAAATGATTAAAAGTTTGAAATTAAAGTTTAAAAAAAAACAAAAAAATCAGGCGTATACTTTAAAGATGGACTAGACTGAGGTGCCATGGGAGGCAGGGGATGCAGTTAGAACGGGGCAAGGGGACGAACACTGCTTGAGCATCTATTTCAGATCAAGTGGTTTGCAATTATACTCAAACTTTAATTCTAATAGCTATATGAAGCGAGCCTTATGACTTCATATTTTATACATGGAGATTCTGAAACCTTAGAAGTTTAAGTAATCTGCCCAAGTGAACCAACTAGTATAACGCTAGAATCAAGACTTTGAAGTCAGTTTTACTTAGTTCTTTGCAACTACATAATGGATGTGAGAGCTGGACTGTGAAGAAAGCTGAGCACCGAAGGATTGATGCTTTTGAACTGTGGTGTTGGAGAAGACTCTTGAGAGTCCCTTGGACTGCAAGGAGATCCAACCAGTCCATTCTGAAGGAGATCAGTCCTGGGATTTCTTTGGAAGGAATGATGCTAAAGCTGAAACTCCAGTACTTTGGCCACCTCATGTGAAGAGTTGACTGAAAAGACTCTGATGCTGGGAGGGATTGGGGGCAGGAGGAGAAGGGGACGACAGAGGATGAGATGGCTGGATGGCATCACTGACTCAATGGATGTTGAGTCTGAATGAACTCCGGGAGTTGGTGATGGACAGGGAGGCCTGGCATGCTGCGATTCATGGGGTCACAAAAGTCGGACACGACTGAGCAACTGAACTGAATGGCAAATTTTTGTTGTTGTTGTTTAAAGTCTAAGCAAGAAAGAGGGAGAGTCTATGATAGTGCAGAGAGATAGGTATTTCAGAAGCAGAATTAGGAAGGCTTGGTGATGAACTCGACATTGTGTAAGATTAAATAACAAGATAAAGATATAAAGAATTCCAGAGACAGTGTAAAAGCTAGTATCCACAAGGAGATACAAATACACTGAGAAGTAAAACACATCAGAATGTCCTTAGGCCCTTTTGTTTACTGCTTTTCTTCTTCTCCAGACCTACACTAATTAAACCAAGTTTACATGATTTATTATGTGCTTAAAAAAACAAAGCCAAAAACACAATTACAACAACAATCAGCCCCTATGGAAACTATTAAAACTGGAATGGATACACCAATATCTAGGTAAAAATTCAAAGGCGGCAGGCACTACACGCTTCCTCCTGTTTTCCTTTGGGGAAAGGGCAGATTTTAAAATCAGTAGTATCCTAATAATTAATATGAAATGTTTCTTCTCAGTATACAAGCATGGAGAGCAAAAAAGTCTTAACTGCATAGGTTTTAGAAACTGATTTACAGGGGAAAAAAATCTAGTTAGCAACATGTACATTTATATCAATAAATTCTTAACGTCTAATGAATTTTTTGTAAGTCACAATATAGAATCTGCTTGTTTTTCTATTTTTAAAAACCAAACCCTTGAAAGTCGTCTGAAAAATTTTCTCTTTATCTAATTTTTGTTTCATTCCAGTGCCCCAACTTAATCTTCACAATTTCATATGAGATTCTCTAGAGAATTATTTCTAGGTATTTGATTAAATAAAGATATCTTGGCCACATTTCTTTGATTCTATCTTATACTTACATGGAATGGTTCTCAAGTATAGATTATCTCTGATCACTTGCTGCAGTTTATGGTCAATTGATCCTTTCTGAAACTGAAGACTCAGGTAATGTCGCAAATCTTTATTAATGACTTTGCCTACAACAACAACAAAAAAAAACACAAGACAAAATAAGTAATTGTTAGGTCTCCAGTTAAATATCAATGCTAGTTAATGATTACCCTTAAACCATTTAGCCATAAATAGGATAAAAGAAATCAGAGTATTTTACTCAAAATAACATAACTATACCAAACTATTATAGGTACTATACTTAAAATACACACCTATAATACACAATGTGGGCATAATTTTACATGGTAAGAGAGGGAGGAGGTATAGGTCAGAGAGTATGACAAATATCCAAGGTAATTCCATTCAATCCCATGACTTTAAGCACAATCCATAAACAGGTAAGTTTCAAATTCTTATCACGTCTCTATCCCTGACCTAACTCCACCAGACTCCAAATGCATCAAACTCCTTCATCTATAGTGCAGATAAATAAGTACCTCAAATTTCAGACGACCAAAACATAACTCTTAATTCTATCCTCTCCCATTACATTCTCTCCTCTAATTTTAGAAAATCACCTCTTCTGTCTTAGAAAATTACCACAATCCTGCTGAAGCTGAAGCTGAAGCTCCAATACTTTGGCCACCTCATGCAAACAGCTGATTAACTGGAAAAGACTCTGATGCTGGGAAAGATTGAAGGCAGAAGGAGGAGAAGGCGACAGAGGGTGAGATGGCTGGATGGCATCACTGATTCAATGGACATGAACTGGGGCAAACTCTGGGAGATGGTGAGGGACAGGGAAGCCTGGCGTGCTGCAGTCCACTGAACAACAAGAACAACAATCCAATAGAACAAGCCCCAAACCTAGAAGTCAGCCTCAATTTCTTCTTTTTACTTCTATCCCTCAATGCAATTAATTAGCCGTGTTTGTCAGTTCTCCCTTCAGCACATATCCCGTAACTGCCTACTTCTCTCTATTTCCATTGCTACCACCCTAAGCTAATCCACCATGATTTCTCACCTGGAATTCTGCAAAAGCCTTCTAATCCATTCCCCTGTACCCATTTTTGGTTCCTCCTGCTTCCACCATTCCCAAAGAAGCCAGAATGAGATTTTAAAATGTAAGTGAGATAATCGCTACTCTGTTTAGAGCCACCTAATGACTTCTTGCTACTCTTGGAATATAATTCAAACTTCTAAACAGGGCCTAGCAAGCCCTACATGTTCCAGCTCTGATGATCTCGAACCCAAACTCATCCACCCTTGCCCCTCTCAAACTATGTTCCGCCCACAAGTCCATCTTTCTCATCTCTGATAGGCCAAATGGGTCCTATTCAGAACCTTCTGCCTGTCACTAGATGCAACAGGCATTCTCTGTCCATCTGTCTGACTCCTAGATACCACGTAAATGAGTAAGAATGAAAGGTTTCTTCCTTATTTGTGGGGAAAATGGGAGATTAAAAAGAATAATATTAGGAGTATCAAAGAAATATTAGCAGAAAAATAGGGAGCTGCAGAAATCTGGTAGCAGTGAATTTGTAATAATGGTTGAACTTAAAATGATTACCAAAGCAATACAAACACTTTTCATTAGATACAATTTCAGTAACTCAAAAAGAGCAACGCTAAAACAAAACAGATTATGTTACTGAATAAGAAATGACTGGTTGATTAAAATATACACTTTCCTTCAAACAATATAGTCATGGCCAAATTAGATAATTCAAAAGGTTACTACAGATCGGTTCATTCTTTCAACTGTTATTTCATAACATAGCATTTCTAATTCTCTCTTTTCTCACATAAATAAATACACATAACCTGTATGAGTGAGTACTAAAATAAGCAGAAAATCGGAGTGCTTCTAAAGTTTGGAGATAACATTCATGTTCTAAACTAATAAACACAAACCAAAAAGTCCCTGTTTCGCATTGTTAAAAATAGATACCGAGGAAGGGGGAAACCTTGCGATCAAAGAAGAAAACCTGAAGGATGTTTACAAGGATAACACTGAACAATCTGTGCTCTGAGGCTGCCTCTGTCAGGACACTTAGTGGCCCCACCAACCAAAGTCCAATTCAGATGGGTTCATATTATTTTATTTTTTAAATTATAGTACTTACTCATTGCTGGGTAGAAGAAAAACCCAATTCATAATCAGTACTCTACAGTCACATTGCTTATTGAACAAAACCATACCCAGTTACGAGTTTATTAGGTATTTTGAAAACTAGGTAAAAAGTGTTTTGATCACATTGTAATAATCATTATACAAAAGCTTTGGTGGATTGTTACATAAGTGCTTGAAAGTGTTTAGTGATGTTTGTGGAGGTTTGGCTAGGGTTTTGACTAGACAGAGAATGAATCAGTTTTTTCAACCTAAAATAAATTATATAGACTTCAAAACCTGCTATCCAACATATTTTCAAAAATAGATTTAATCTAGATAAAGGATAATGCCTGTGTTATTAAAGAAGCCAATCTGAGTAAACATTTTTTAAATTCAAGGTTTAAAAAAGTTTTTGAAGCTTTCCTATAAAATATGGCATGACTCAGAGACAAAACTATAAAATGCTAAAAACTCACATTGAGTTTTAATCTACCAATCTATAAAAACAACAGCCATTGAATTAGATGTAATTAAAGACAAAACCATAATAAAAATTATCAATCACAAATTACAGCATGAGGGGCTCTCAACAGGGGAAATGAATTAAATTCCTGTTTCAAGGACCCACAAAATCTTAAGACTGAGAGGATCTGTAAAGCAGAAAGAGTTAAAGAATGACAGCTAGATTTATCAGAGTAAGAACTGCTTCCTAATCTTCACCCTCAACCTCTACGGGGACTCTGGACGCAACACTGGGTTGAACAGTTGCAAAGAAAAGGGTGAAGTACAATTTCATAAATGGGATATTTTGTTTAAAGTATGAAAACTATTCAAAGATGTCATCACATTTCTCTGATGTTGGGAAAAAATATTACAAACATCAATAAAATGTCAATGATAAAAGATTAACAAATTATATAGACTGGCATTCTTTAAAATTAATAATAATTAATAATAAAATATACTGGATATAGTAGTCATTGTGAATGGCCTTATTTCAAGAAACCAAAAAAACTTTTGTTAAGAGGATGGAATATTACGCTTCCCTCTTTGATGTAGTTCCAGGAAATTTGTTTTGTTTTGTTTTTTTAAAGTACAAATATCCTAAATAAGCAGGTGACTATGGAATTACCACAAGGCTAACAGAAACATTAGCTCACAGAGACAATGGAGAGATTATCTATATTACTAAATTGTATATGAACTTCTGCCTTTTGTTTTAAGAAAGTTTCACAGAAACTTGACATTTCAAGAGTATGAAAAACATCTATTTGGGATTAATGCAGTTAAACAAATGAGAAAAAAAGACTGTTCATAACTGCATTTTTACTCAGCCTTTGCTTCAAAGTGCTAAGACTATTCTTTGACTTTTAAGTGACTTATAAGTCAAATTGATTTATGAAACTTAAAAAACAGATCTATAAATCTTACAAATACAGCTTAAGAGAGGAAAAGTCTATAACTGAACTCTCAATCACATGAATAAATCCATTATCGAAAGAACTCATGACTCAAATTCATACTTTCTGAATGTATGCCATTTAATATTCACCACCATTACTCTTTAGGGGGCTTCCCTGATGGCTCAGTTGGTAAAGAATCTGCCTGCAACGCAGGAGACCCCGGTTCAATTCCTGGGTCGGGAAGATCCGCTGGAGAAGGGATAGGCTACTCACTCCAGTATTCTTGGGCTTCTTCCCTTGTGGCTCAGCTGGTTAAGAATATGCTCACAATGCGAGAGATCTGGGTTTGATCCCTGGGTTGGGAAGATCACCTGGAGAAGAGAAAGGCTACCCACTCCAGTATTTTGGCCTGGAGAATTCCATGGACTGTATTAGTCCACGGGGTCACAAAGAGTCCAGACATGACTGAGTGACTTTCATTTTCACTTTCTTCACTCTTTAAGGAATCAGTGTATAGAGTCATTGGTTATTATTTAGGTAAACACTGTGGCATGCTGGCATAGGCCATGCAAGCAATTCAATTGCCAACATCTTACTGTCTTTTCCATAAAGACTGTCTAGGAGACTTTGTCAATCACTTGCCAAAGTCAAGATATGAAAAGTCTTTACTACTGTCTAATCCAGTAGTAATTATACAATTGAAAAGAAGAAAGAAATGAGGTCAGTTTGGCAGGTCTATTTCTTATATATTTGAGTTGATTCATGGAGATCATCCCATTCTTCTCTAAACACTTCCAATATTTTATTAATTTTATTGTTTACAATCTCTTCAAATGTTGTTGGAGCTTAAAGTCAGGGAAGTAGACTTGCATTTTCACAATCTACGCCTTTTTGGAAACTGGAACATTTGTCTCGCTTCCGTCTGTTGGTACTTCCCACATTCATGGTTTCATAAAGAATACTGACAATAACCCTGAGATCACATCTGAGAGTCCCTTTAACTCCTGGGAGGGCAACTCAACTATGTCTTGAAAATTTAGTTTCATTTAAAGTGAATGATATGTTCATGATCTCTTCATCTTGCTAAAATTTAGTTTTCCTCACTTGAAGTTGTTTATCTTTTATTGTTGGAAAAGTAATTCTTCAAGTTCAAGACTACAGACACAAAGTAGAATGACATAGAACTGATTTCTGCCTATAAAGAACTACCAATAACCTCTTCTCACAGTAAGCCTATCTGTTCCTTCTCATTGCTCTTGCTCCAAACACAAAATTAAAAGCTCTTTGAGCTCTCCAAAGTATCTAAACTCCTTTTGAGCTTTGGCAATTCAGGAAATTCTTCAATGTTTCTTGGTCTACTTAGCACTCTACAAATGTGATTATGTGTTCCATCTAATTATTAATCATATACATCTTTTTAAAATCTTGAGCTGCTCAGAACATTCTTTGTACCTATAAGAATTCATCACATAACTTATCTTTTAGAAATTGCGAGTCTTAGAATCACACCTATAGATGCCATAAACTTAAAAAAAAAAAATCTGTTTTCCTCAGAGGCAAAGTATGGGCATAACCATGTCCCACTCTTCTTTACTATGATGACTGTAAGATAGCCTGGTGAAATTCTCCAAACAGTTCAATCCAACTAGCTCAATACAAATGATGTTACTCAGTAGTCATTTCCCATTAGACCCAGATTTAAGAGCAAAGCATTTCATTGCTTCCTCTACCTCCTAAGCTCTATGAAATCAATGAAAAAGACACATATGAGCTTAATTCCAAACTGGATCCTTGGTTAAAGTCAGGCATTTTCTAAGACAAAATGAGCCAAACTGCAGTCCACTTGTTTGTGAAACTGTAATCTTCTCTAGACAATCAATATCTATACATTTCATAGTAAAACACCTTCTATAGCACAAGTTATTAAAAAATATCTTATGCAGTTATTAAACATAGAAGTTTGTCAGCTATCTTAAGGGCAAAGCCGTGGTTTTACAGATTTAATCCCAGGATCAAGCACATAGAATGTGTGAGTCAGCTTAATTTTATATTTTTTATTGTTTATTTCACGCTCTCCACCATCAAATACATGAAATTTTAGAATACTCAACTAATAGAGTATTCAATAGTCTATACAAAACTTTATTTCAAACTGTGCTTCTTAAATAATGAAGTTAACTTTATTTGGACTCTCAAAATGCTAAAGTAAATTCTTCACTGATACAGCAAGCTCCATGTCTTTAAAAGTAAGCTTTAATGATAGTTTTTAATGCCAATTCCTCAAATTATTTTCTTTGTTAATGTGTTTAAATGTGTTCATAAAATGGTATCTAGCTATCCTGAAATACAAAATGAGGCTAAATTCTAAAAAGTCTACTGTCTTCTAGTTCCACCAGGGATAGCAAGTCTAGAGGTGGGGGAAAAAAACCCAAATCCTTTTTCTGTTTTTTCTGAATGGAAGATGTAAGAATGAAAAGAAAATGAGAAATAGGGAACAATGATGACTAGGACTGTTATTTTATAATGATAATTATTATATTGTACATACATGCTTCCCTCTCCCCTGGTGGCTCAGCTGATAAAGAATCCACCTGCAATGCAGGAGACCTGGGTTCCATCCCTGGGCTGGGAAGACCCCCTGGAGAAGGGAACGGCTATCCACTTCAGTATTCTGGCCTGGAGAATCCCATGGACTGTAGAGACCATGGGTCACAAAGAACTGGATATGACTGAGCAACTTGCACTTTCACATAGATGCTATACGTTTTCACTTAGGCCTCATGAAAATTTTAAGGTAATATTATTATTATTACTACTATTTTATAGGTAGGGAGCTGAGGTATATAGAGAAGTGACTTGGCCAAGGTTGTATCACTAGAAGTAGCCGAGCTGGGATCTGAACCCAGTTAATCTGGCTCTAGAATCTGAACAATAAGCACTGTGCTAGAATACCTCTCTCCCTCCCTTTTTTCCATTCATCCACCTACCTACCTATCTTTTGCTGAATTTTTTCTCTTGTATAAAGATATAAGAATACAAGCTTAGAAGACGGTCTTTCATAAGAGCTCACTTTTCCTAAAACAGACACATTTATTGTGCTAAAAAAAAAAAGAAAAAAGATTTACTGAGCCCTGAGATTTTCTGAAGCTCTTAGGGGTAAGGCAGTGAACGAGAGTGCACCCAAAGGAACTGAAAGTCTCACAGGGATGATGAACACTGAGAAAGAAATTTCAGAGAGAGCATTATGGCTGAGCCACTGTGGGAATCTAGAGCCTAGATCCTAAGTCTAGGGAATCTCCAAAGATGTCACTGAGGAATTGCACTGGGGCTGAAAACCCGAAGGATAAATAGGAGACGACTAAATTTAAAAAAAGGAGGGGGGTGAGTGAGTGGTACATGTGAAGGCATTTACTTGAGGTGGGAAAGAACACAGTGCTGACAGGAACTGAGAGAAATCCAGTATAGCTGGTTCTTAGAAAGTGAGGAAGAGCTCACACAAGCTGAGACAAGAGTTCCAAGGGCCAGCGGGTTGAACAGAACCTTGTAACAGTAACTTAAAAGAACTTCAACTAACTCAGGTATGACACCTAGGCCCTTCATAATTGCTATAAGCCAACAACTTGCAGATATATTCTTACTGGCCACATCTACATTTCATACTTGTGTCCAAATGCCACCTTGTTATTTCTATTATCTGTGAGAGCATATTCACAATTATAAACTTGGGTGATCCTTACCAATATAACTGTTTACGTATGCCACTCTCATTACAGGCAAGTGGAACCTAATGCATTTTTAAAATAATTTGTATAACTAAATTCTTGCTCTGTCCCAAATTTGAAAAGCACTAGATCTGGAGAACCTCTCCTGAGCCACTTCAGTGTTCCGGCCCGTTTTCAGTACCCTTCTGAGTTACAGTATGAAAAAACACAGACTGACGAGATCAAGCACTGTTGCTGTCTTCTGCAGAACCTGCTTCTACCTCAGTAGTTAGGAAAAGTCTCCCACTCACAGAGGGCACATTCTTTTCTTCCTCAGTCTTTTAAGATACTATTGACATATATGTAAGTTTAAGGTATACATGTGGCCATCTGATGCGTGCATATGGGCACTAAGTCGCTTCAGTCATGTCTGACTCGTTTCAACCCTATGGGCTGTAGCCCACCAGGCTCTTCTGTCCACGGGATTCTCCAGGTGAGAATACTGGAGTGGGTTGCCGTGACCTCCTCCAGGGGATCTTTCCAACCGAGGGATAGAACCCACGTCTCTTACATCTTCTGCACTGGCAGGCAGGTTCTTTACCGCTAGCACCACCTGGGAAACCCGATGCATGTATGTATTGCTAGACAATTACCATAACAAGGTTAGTCTGCAACCCCGCTTTTTCACATACTTACCATTTAATGAGTGTACAGTGATAATATTTAAGGTAACAACTGTGACACATGTAATCTGGTATTACAGTCATCACGCTGTACATTAAAACCCCAGAACTTAGCGACCTTGCTGCTGCTGCTGCTAAGTCACTTCAGTCGTGTCCAACTCTGTGTGACCCCACAGACGGCAGCCCACCAGACTCCCCCGTCCCTGGGATTCTCCAGGCAAGAACACTGCAGTGGGGTGCCATATCCTTCCCCAATGCATGAAATTGAAAAGTGAAGTGAAGTCGCTCAGTCGTGTCCAACTCTTCGTGACCCCATGGACTGCAGCCTACCAGGCTCCTCTGTCCATGGGATTTTCCAGGCAAGAGTACTAGAGTGGGGTGCCATCACCTTCTCTACTCTTTGGTTTAGGTAGTCTATATATCTGAAAATTCCCTGAACTACACCAAACTAAATATACTCATCCCTAGTTCCTCCGTCCATGGGGATTCTCCAGGCAAGAATATTGGAGTGGGCTGCCATGCCCTCCTCCAGGGGATCTTCCCAACTGGGATAGAATCCAGGTCTCCTGCATTGCAGGTGGATACTTTACCACCTGAGCCACCAGGGAAGCCCAAAAGTCAAACACCATTTACTAGTTGTAGAATTCAACATTATACAGCATTGAAACTGCTTCATTATATTCACATTATGTATAAATAAAACCCATTATAATGCTGTATACTTTTCTGAAAAAAAAAAACAAACAAACATTTTTTTCAGTGTTTTTGCTTAAATTTTTTGCTTAAGTAAAACAAGTATTTCTGTGTAGAATGTATTTCCAAATAACAATCATTTCTCTAAAAAAATTCTGATGCATGGCCAGGGACCTGAGTTATAAATAAAAAGTTGGTGGCCCAGAGGAAAATGCTATTGTGTCTATATTTCTCTTACCTCTGAGGCATCATGTCCCACCCTTCTAACCTCCACACCCAGCTTTTTCCCCTACTGGTTTCAGTTTTGTATCTACTCCACCTGGAGCCCCACAGCACTGTGCACATATAAATATGGTTAGAGCAAAAGGCCTGCGCGTTGACCATCTGTTCACCTACTCTTTGAAGCCAACACCCAGACAGACCCCTGAGGTCCACATTAAGGAGCTCTTGTTTTCCCCTCTCCTCCCTGCTGGTTCTTGCTACAAACAGTGGGGTACATGTTGGCCTCCCTCGCTGGATCTTAAGCTTGTGTGAAGCTTCGTTCATTTATGTATCTGTCCTCCAAGACACTCAGCACAGCACTGAGTAAACATTCTTTAAACACTCCAAAATGATACTTTTTGAAAGTTAAACCTTTTATTTTGTATTGGAGTATGGCCGATTAACAATGCTGTGATAGTTTCAGGTGGACAGCTGAGGGACTCAGCCATACATATATATACATGTATCCATTCTCCCCTAAACTCCCCTCCCATCCAGGCTGCCACATAACATTGAGCAGAGTTCCCTGTACTATATAGTAGGACCTTGTTGGTTATCCAACCAAAAAGACACTTGATAATGTGATTACTATACTGATAAGTGTTTTAAGTGGAATTCACCCGAGAAAAACATTTTTACTGTAATCTTCACAAAAATCCTTTCATTAAGCAGCACTATTAAAAGTAATGTCTTGATTATAACAATGTGGTCAAATGCTCATAAGGTATTTTAAGTGAAAAAAGCAGGGCACAAAACAGAATATTCAGTGTGACCCCCAAAATTGTATGTATCTGAGAATATGCAATTTTTTAAAATGTAAGGGTCATACATAAACTCATACTTATTAAACAGTTAGCAACACTTAAATATTTTTGCAGATATATTTATTGGGTGATCTTTTTTATCTTCATGGTTCTGAATTTTTAAATTTTCTACAATGAAAATCTACTACTACAATGAGAAAAACTTTTAAAAACTAGAAACCATACTTTCAAAATCTGTGACCTTCCAAGGTCATTTGTGGAAAAAGAAGCCTGACCTAGTGGAGCAGTATGACAAAAAAATTGAAAAGTTCTATGTAAAAGCTGACACTACTTGTGTAGGTTTTCCTTTAGTTCTTTATTGTTAATAAGTATTGACAGTATTTTCTCCATAGTAAGGTTAAATTCCAACCATTTATTTTTAACTAAAATGCTCAACTGATAAGGTATTGAATACTAAAATCTCTATTTGAAAAATAAAATGAAAACCAAATTCTAGAAAAAACACAACAAAATTACCAAATTTTCCCTTTAAAAGTCATGTATCAGGAAGACACAGTAAGGCGAACCTTTCTAGCAGAAAGGAGTAGAAAAAATAAGAAATTATCAAAAGAGGGTCTTTTTCTTTCCAAAGCTTTCATTTGATGGGATCATGTAGATTTAGCACTTAAAGAAAAACAGTATTTCTCAAGTGCTATCCTGAGGCTATTCACAATTTTTTTCTTCGTGGCACTCACATCAGGAATCATTAGCAAACCTGTCATAATGCCAGATAACCAGTGCCTGGATGGCACACCAATATCTGAATCATAGTATTAATGCTTCATCCTTTTGACAAGACGGTACAAAGCCATCTATTGTGCCCTGTCATTTCCCTGAAAACAGAATAACTGGGTTCAGTGGTCTTTGTAAATCAAAGTTAGATGCTTCAGCAGAATGTCCAGGACTTGAGGTAGAAGATTTGTTACTGATGTTTCATTATAACAGCTAACAAAAAGACAGCTGAAAAGGAATACAGATGTGCTTGATTAGAAGTCTAATTGGGAAAAAGAAAATGACTATTAGAGAACTCAGATTGTATTTCAAGATGCATCATTATGTTAACAATCTCAACCTCCAGGTTCGGGCAGTAGACTGATAGAATTAACCACTATTAAAGAAGGAATTTAATAGCTTCTATTTGTCTGACAGCCTTTAAAAAGATAGATTTATACTAACCCTTAGAAATTTTCTAAAGTAGATAATTTAAAGGTCCTAAAAATTATATTAAACATCAAATGTGATCTGAATCTCTGGAGTCAACATTCATTACAAAATAATCTATTTCTCATTTTCATTTCTAATCTCTATGTTTAAATCAGGAACATACTTAAAAGGACTTTTTAAGTCATCCTTTCAAAAAACGTCAGAATTTCAATTTTCGAAATAAATGACCATTTCTATGCATATCCCCTTCCCCAAATTCCTCCACTCCCTCCAACTCACTTCAACTATAAGGCTGAAAGATGAGGACCTTTCAGAAAACGTCAACATAAATGATACTGTCAGAAGATCTCCAGTCTCCCATTTCCCTTTTAAAGGGTCTCTAAAAAAAAAATCCTAAAGGAAATCAGTCCTGAATATTCGTTGGAAGGACTTATGTTGAAGCTGAAACTCCTATACTTTGGTCACCTGATGTGAACAGCTGACTCACTGGAAAAGACCCTGATGCTGGGAAAGATTGAAGGCAGGAGGAGAAGGGGACGACAGAGGATGAGATGGTTGGATGGCATCACCAACTCAATGGACATGAGTCTGAGTAAGCTCCGGGAGTTGGTGACGGACAGGGAAGCCTGGTGCACTGCAGTCCATGGGGTTGCAAAGAGTCAGATACGACTGAGTGACTGAACTGAACAAACAAAAGAACACCAAAAAAAGGGCAGGGTAGGGTGGGGAGGTGAAGGAGGAAGGATGGGAAGGGAGGAAGTAAGGGAAGGAGGGAATTCGTACCCCTAAACTAAACCAACAACAAGAAAAGAATCTGTTTCAAAAGGCAATGGGAATTTCTATAAATTCCAATATCATTATTGAATACTATGAAACTACACAGTAAAAACCACAATTATTATTGAATTAATATAGTATTAAATGGCCTGATCAGATTGATAGTCCTGAATTTAGGTCTAAGAACTGAGAGGGAGTTGTCTAGGCAATATGACAACATAAATCATTTTTATAAAAGGCTCTCTAATACAGAACAAAACAAAGAAAAATAATAAAAAAACAGAAGAAAAAAATTACTCTCTGTCCACTGAAATATCAACTCCAAAGACTATAAAACATTTTGGATCACACTGAAAAAATGCCAAAAGCTGACACATAACACCCTAGCTTTTAAACTCAGCACATTTTGCAGACTCTTTTAAGTACAAAATGTTGATACATTGAATGTATATATTTATCTACAAAATAAAGGGTGTATGAACTGCTGTTCCCAATCCCTAGAAGCAGGAGATACAAGCATTCAGAGAGAAATAGAAACAAAACTCCCAAAACATAGCTGTCCTTGGCATTAACTCCCTAACCCCAGGATATCAGAATTACTAAGTATTAATAGAGGGTAAATGCTTCTACATCAAGCTGGAGAGTTCACATGCTAAGGGAACAGTAAGGGTTATCCAGGTAAACAGGAACAATAGTCAATAAAAAGCATTAACAGACTGACATCATGAAAAGGTAACTTCTCTGTGTATAGAATAAACAGAGGAGGGAGCCAAGAATAGCTATGAGGCATGCAGTTAAAATCTGAGGGCCACTGTCCAGGTCAGTATTCGTAGTGGAAAAGTAGATGGATTTGAGATTCACTGTACAGGCCCATGGGGTCACGAAGACCAGTGTTCTTGCCTGGAGAATCCCAGGGATGGGGGAGCCTGGTGGACTGCTGTCTATGGGGTCACACAGAGTCGGACACAACTGAAGCGACTTAGCAGCAGCAGCAGCAGTACATGCCCATATATATGTAAAATTTTCAATACCAAACACTATCCTTCTAGAAGAGGTTGTCATCTGATATTTGAGCCTTACAAAGTCTCAGATTACAGAGTGATCTATGTTATCTTATTTTGAAAAATACAAGGTACTGTCTGAAGAAAACATGTTAGCCTGAACTAACAAAACAGTTCAAGAGATAATTTAACACAATTGCTGGGGGTTAGGGGCAGCGGGTAGCGGGGAGCAAATAACGTGAGAAGATTCAGTATTTTTTCTTGGGAGATTACTTCACAACTGCCTGTGACAATGTCACTGTTAAACAATCTTTCAATGACCAGGTTTTACTCATTTGTTTTAAAGGTAGTAAGTGTCCACAGTTTTTCTGGTCGTGCCACACAGCTTGTAGGATCTTAGTTTCCCCACCAGGGATTGAACCTGTGCCTTTGACAGTGAAAGTGTAGAGACTTAACCACTGGACCACCAGGGAATTCCCTGGTGATTACTTTTTGAAAAAAGCAATTCAGTCCGTACTTAGGTTATGAGATCATGAACATACGCCAACATTTTTCTTGAATTGTACTTGTGGCTGGGACAGCATTATATACGGATTTAAAAACTACAATGTCTCAAGCAACTTAGATGGAAGAGAGGAGGAAGTGAACTAGGAAATTGTTAGGTGACTTATTCCAGTGCTGACAAAATACTAAAGATGTAAGTTGAAGAGTTTGAACAAAATTTTTACATGAAATAGTGGGAAAACAGTATTTCTAAATTTCATTTTAAATATATGTTAATTAAATTTTAGAGGTAGAAATCTGATTATATCCCTAAAAGCTTACATTCACACTGCCTAATCAAAACAGTATGTGTTTTTTTAAGTGTCTTTTTAAAAAACTGTGGGACAGCATAAACTTAACTACAGGACCTTCCCCTATCTGGATATTCATGATATTATAAATAGAATCTATTTGCCTTAGCAATATATTTGATAGGAAGATTCAGGGGAAAAAGAGACAACAGTAAAGATCACACCAGACTTCTAACTTGAAAAACCAGGAAATTTAAGTTCCATTTAAAGAAAAGAAATAGAAAGGGGAAGAAACAGATTTTGAGAGTTGAGGCAGGAAATCAGTATAATAACATCTCATGTTATTTGAGGTGGCAGTGAGACAGATACCATATGAAAATATTAATGGATCTGAATTTAGAGCTGTAAATTGGGAGTCTTTAACTCACAATAAAAATCTGGCCTTGGTAGAGATGTGGAGTGATATAAGTTGGAACAACTTTTCTGGAAGGCATTATGGCAATATCCATTAACATATACTTGCATGTCTTCTGACAGAAGAGTTCTACTGAAGTTATAGTCACACAAAAATGTACAAAAAAATCAAAACATGAAAGATGGATGTTTATCACAGCATTATTTATAAGGAATTTAAATGTCCAACTACAACTGGTGAGTAAATTATAAATGATAAAATACATCTTCAATTACTGAGGTATGTTTTAACATGTTGTTGAATAAAAAAAAAGGGTTTCCCTGGTGGCTTAGTTGGTAAAGAATCCGCCTGCTATGCAGGAGACCCAGGTTCAATCTCTGGGTAGGAAAGATCCCCTAGAGAAGGAAATGGCAACCCACTCCAGTATTCTTGCCTGGAAAATCAAGACGGAGATACAGAAAGGAACTTTCAGTGCAAGATTTCATTTATGAAATTGGTACACTTTTCCTATATGTATTTATGCAAGAATATATTCTAAATATGCTCATCTCTGAGTGACAAGATGTTGAAGAATTTTACCCTCAACTTGGTAATATTCTATATTGTTTGAGAGATTTAAGACGACAACAACAGCATGCCATATTTTTAGCAATCTATAAAGCATTTTTCTCTTTTTCTCATTAAGATTTGGAGCAAAATATAACCTTGGAGGTAAAATAAAAACCGGAAAAGAACACTTAGCTTTCAAATTTCAGGGATGCCTAACTAGGAACACATAGTCAGAACTGGACCACTACCCCAGGCTTGAAACCAAACAATTAGGCTAGAGAAGTCAGTCCTGCTTGACCTAAGCCTGTAATTTGATTACTGAAATCAGTAGTGACTCTGTGTTTAACAAGTCACTCCCAAAACTAGTTCCTAAACCCTGATCCAGGGATTAAGTACTATAATGTGAGTTTGGACAAGTTACTGTAAGACAAAATTAAAAGACATTTGCTCCTTGAAAGAAAAGCTATGACAAACTTAGACAACGTATTAAAAAGCAGAGACATAACTTTGCCAACAAATGTCCATCTAGTCAAAGCTACAGTTTTTCAAGTAGTCATGTATAGATGTGAGAGCTGGACCATAAAGAAGGCTGAGCACAAAGAATTTATATCTTCAAATTGTAGAGCTGGAGAAGACTCTTGAGAGTCCCCTGGACTGCAAGGAGATCAAACCAGTTAATCCCAAAGGAAATCAACCTTGAATATTCATTGGAAGGACTGATGCTGAAGCTGAAGCTCCAATATTTTGGCCACCTGATACAAAGAGCCGACTCACTGGAAAAGACCCTGATGCTGGAAAAGATTGAAGGCGGAAGAAGATGGGGGCGGCAGAGGATGAGATGGTTAGATAACATCACTGACTCAATGGACATGAGTTTGAGCAAACTCTGGGAGATACTGAAGGACAAGGAGGCCTGATGAGCTGCAGTTTGTGGGGTCGCAAAGAGTCAGACGCGACTGAACAACTGTAAGGCCACATCTTCAGGATTAGTAAATTATGTACATGAAAACACTGACTGAAGAAAAACAATTTTTGATAGCATGACTCCACTGAAAATATTTTCCCATAAAAAAGAAAAAAAGAATAGAAAGATTATATGATAGAGCTCAGCCTCTCCCTTAAAGTAAACAAAACCAAAAGACAGGAGGGTAATAAAACAAAATGCCAGGCACTATGCTAGTGTTGAAGCTATAAACATCGTAATATAGTACCTGCCCTGGTGTTGGGGTGTCACAGACAAGTATAAACAACTACTAAAACCAGTGAAAAAGCATGTACAAGGTACGTGAGAGCATGTAGCTAAAAAGAAAATAAATAACTATGTTTAGTGGGGAAACCCAGTTAATCTAGGCTGGAAGTATGGATGGAGAGGACAGGATTGGGACTATCATGGGCATTTCAGGTAAGGGGAAGAGCACAGTGGCAGGGTGGTGGTGGATTATAAGACTAGAGAGATGCAGGAGCTCAGGTAACAGAAGGCTTTACTTATGTCACTAAAGGGTTAGAACATAACTCTGTAGTGAAGAAGTTACTAAGATTTTCATTACCAGGGGAATGACACAGCTGAGCTTCCCTGGCAGCTCAGCTGGTAAGGAATTTGTCTGCAATGCAGGAGACCCCAGTTCGATTTCTGGGTCAGGAAGATACACTGGAGAAGGGATAGGCAACCACTCCAGTATTCTTGGGCTTCCCTGGTGGCTCAGCTGGTAAAGAACTTGCCTGCAATGTGGGAGACATGGGTTTGATTCCTGAGTTGGAAAGATCCCCTGGAGAAGAGAACGGCTACGCACTCCAGTATTCTGGCCTGGAGAATTCCATGGACTCTATATTTCATGGGGTTGCAAAGAGTGGGACACGACTGAGCAACTTTCACTTAACACAGCCAGACTTGCGTTTCAGACGGATAACTCTGGCAACACTGTGGACTATGAGACAAGGAGAACAACTGGAGGGCACCAAGACCAGCGCAGAATAAATGTAACCACAAACCCATTAATACTGGCACTCGAGCAGGATTAGAAGAATCAATGCAGAAAGTGGGGTTGGTGAAATAGGCAACTCAAGAAGCATAAGCTGAAAATAAGAATTTAACCAAAGAAGTGAATGCTCACAGATTTGCAGAGTGCTCTAATTTAAACTTAAATGACAGGAATCCTTGAAGGAAAAAGGAGAATGAAATAAATAATAAATAGTGCAGCTGAAGGAAAGTGAAAATTTTTAAAGGAGAGAAGTTAGAAATTGAAAGGTTTACCATGTCTCAAAAAGAAGAAAAAGAAAGAAAAACAACAGCAACATAAAAATACAAATTTAAATTCCTTAGGTATTTCCTTAAGTTTCCCAAAAGAAGACCAGATATTATTTTAGGAGTCAAAATCAAGAGAGTTTAAGACGATAACTCCACGGTAAAAAAACCATGATATAATACCCATGTTCCATCTGCTTAGCAACCAAAAGTCTTTCAGACTTGTGGTGGCAGTGGCGGTTTAAAAAAATTTTTTTTAAGTGGTTTTTTTTTTTTTTCCATTTAACTACCTTTTCTTCAGCAAGCAATGAATGATCCAGAGCTCTATGACTGAAGCTAAAAAAAAGTACTGTACTTTAAAGCTGCTATATGCAAATACTGTATAATACTGTTACTGTGATAAAAATAAACAGATGACACACAAGAAAGAAACGATATACAGGCAAGGTAACAAGACCAACAGATACGGGAAGCAGGCACCATCCAAGCTACCCTGTTTTTCATGGTGGAAAGTCAGAAACGAATGCTTCACAGAGAAATATAAATTAATCACAATTAGGTTGGAAAACTTTCTGGTAAGTTCAAGACTAACATCAATTCTTAGAAGCTCCTCAAAAACATACACCTTCATATATTATATGATTATATCGCCTACTCACATTATGAGGCACTTCTAAAATACACAGAATTAAACTCTCAAGAAATAACATGATTCATTTGTACCTTAACCTCAGTAAACTTCACATAATTATTTATTAAATTTTAAAAATAAAATTCAAAACCACAGAGCACTTTTGCTGCTATTGAAGAAAACTATTCTATTTAAAAGAAGGACTAGTAGATGACAAAAAGTACCACTAAAAAGTATTCTTAGTTATCAAGGGTTTTTGAAGAGTCAGATGTAAGGATTTTAGACAAGACCCTAAAAAAATAAGATGAATTGGCAAAAAATTAAATATTTGCTAGTGATAAGATCATGGGTTACTATGCCTCGGCTTAAATTTTTTCTTAAATGTTGTGACTATTTTTACAACTCAAAAGAAAACAAAACTAGAAAACTCCCATTGGAGAAGGAAATGGCAACCCACTCCAGTGTTCTTGCCTGGAGAATCCCAGGGACGGCGGAGCCTGATGGGCTGCCATCAATAAGGTTGCACAGTCAGACACGACTGAGGCGACTTAGCAGCAGCAGCAGCAAACTCCCAACACAAAACATAGGTATATTTTATTCATAACTACAAAGACAAAGATATACACATTAATACTGATGAAAGGGAATTTGAAGACATGGAAATAAAGCTTAATGTTCATTTATGTTTCTGAGCAGCTATGTACACTTATAATACAAAAATTTTATGAAAAACTGACATATAAAACGATTCACAGTTGACTCTACAAAAATGAAATACATAATTTTTCTTACAAAGTACGAAAATCTTTAAGCAGTAAGGCTACATTTATGTGATAATAATTTTAATCAAATTACCTAGTCAATTAACTGAAAAACCAATTTAACTGATTTCATTTGTTAAATTAATGATTGCTAATTGTCTGAGTTATAATTATGTGTCTGTCATTGAACAATAAAAACTCTTACTTTATAGCAGAGGTTTAAAAAAAAAATTCTATAAGAACAGAATTGTATCTTCAAAGAAATTTTATGAGGAATTTAAATGTACAAAAACAGATAAGACTGCTGAGTCCAGTTTGAAAAACATTGCTTCACCAGTCATAGGTTTACCAGGTGACTATGTAGGAGGATATTTTAGTACCTCAATATAGCTGCAATACTCATCAGTCACCTTAAAGGGGGAAACAGAGGTTTCTGTTAATAGCATGTTATGTATTATAAGGCTTCCCCAAAGCATAGTCAGTTTAGTCAGTGATAGTGCCCTGCTTTCTCCTTTTTTTCTTCCAACACACATTTGTTAAAATGTACTTAATTTTTTATATAATGAAAAGAGAGGATGAAAAACCACTAGAAAAGAAAAAGGCAAAAATTAATGACTAGACAGTTCAAAGAAACGCAATGACCTGTAAACACAGAAAACAGATACTCAATTTCACTCATGATAACTCCAACTTCACTAATATGATAAATACTAATCAAAACATGAAATTAAAATACGCTTACTCCTTGGAAGAAAAGTCATGACCAACCTAGATAGCATATTCAAAAGCAGAGACATTACTTTGCCAATTAAGGTGGTCTAGTCAAGGCTATGGTTTTTCCTGTGGTCATGTATGGATGTGAGAGTTGGACTGTGAAGAAAGCTGAGCGCCAAAGAATTGATGCTTTTGCACTGTGGTGTTGGAGAAGAATCTTGAGAGTCCCTTGGACTGCAAGGAGATCCAACCAGTCCATCTTAAAGGAGATCAATCCTGGGATTTCTTTGGAATGAATGATGCTAAAGCTGAAACTCCAGTACTTTGGACACCTCATGCGAAGAGTTGACTCATTGGAAAAGACTTTGATGCTAGGAGGGATTGGGGGCAGGAGGAGAAGGGGACGACCGAGGATGAGATGGCTGGATGGCCTCGCTGACTCGATGGATGTGAGTCTGAGTGAACTCCGGGAGCTGGTGATGGACAGGGAGGCCTGGTGTGCTGTGATTCATGGGGTCGCAAAGAGTCGGACACGACTGAGTGACACGACTGAACTGAACTGAACTGAACTGAATCGAAACAACACAGATACCACTTCTCACCCATCAACCAATAAAATAAATCAACACCGTTGGTGAGGTTGTGAAGAAAAAGCACTAGTATAAAGTGTTGATGGGTGCAGAGCATACCAAGAGGGAGTGATGGAAACAGACCATGTCCGTTGCCCAGAATAAGGAGGTACACTGTCCACAGAGAATTTATAAACTAAAACTTGATCTACTCCTTATCATCATGTGATGACAATTTTTCTGAATGTCAACAATAAAACGCTCTCTGAAAAAATTTTTTAGTTTTTCCAAATTTTAAATAATTGTTGTGGTTATTGTTGAGCTTTAATAACATATATGTAAGTTTCAAATTCAATACTTTTATTACTTATTTTTCAAACAATGAACTACACATGACGTTAATTTGAAGAACTCCCAGTTGGGCCTCTGATATACATGGATTCAGTTCTACACATTCATTTCAGAAGTTAAATCTGTAATGTTCTGAAATGGTCCAAATTCCATTTGAGCAGTTTGTCTCTAGCCCCCGTGTTATATTACCTGCTCCTGCATTTAAACAATAGATTCCAAATAAACAATACAGCTGTAAGCTATTTCTCTTTTCTAGGTTATCTTTTTCCCTGGTGGGAGGTTTTAGATGAGTTAATCAGACACAAAAATACTTGCAGACAGCCGGAACTAGCCTTGAACAATGACTAGTAATGCACAAAGCTTTAAAAACAGTTATTCAAGGAAGAGTGCATGGAAATGGTGGTTAAGGTCATTAACTATACAACAATAAAACATAGGAAATGGACACTTAGAAAAAAGAATCAAATTTTGAAGGATGCTAGGAGCTATCTATTGTCACCCTGCTTATTTAACTTATATGCAGAGTACATCATGAGAATCGCTGGGCTGGAAGAAGCACAAGCTGGAATCAACATTGCCGGGAGAAACATCAATAACCTCAGATACGCAGATGACACCACCCTTATGGCAGAAAGTGAAGAGGAACTAAAAAGCCTCTTGATCAAAGTGAGAGAGGAGAGTGAAAAAGTTGGCTTAAAGCTCAACATTCAGAAAACTAAGATCATGGCATCCGGTCCCATCACTTCACGGGAAATAGATGGGGAAACAGGGAGTCCATAATTCATGAGTCCATAATAACACTCTAAAAAGAGAGAAGAAAAGCATAAAATCAGCAGAGGAGACTACAGCACCACACTTCCCGTTCTCAAAACTTCTCATTAAAAGTAAACAAGCATTTATTCTGCCTTTTCGGGACGGAACTGCTGTTCATCCCCAGTGCAAGAGGAAAAGGTCTTTAAGAATGCCAGCTAACAGATGTAGAAGGGATGATAGAATTATCAATGAAATAATTACCTTCCAGATTACTTCCTAATTGCAAAGGGGAAAGTTATATTATTACACAGAAAAGATCAAACTTAGTATTGTTAACAGTGTGATGATCTGACACCCTCCTGAGGTAACACAGTATGAAATATATATCACCTATGACATATCCTTGCCCCAAACTTTCATCTAATTACAGCAAGCCTTTAAACTGAGTTTCCTGTTTACAGGAATCACAACGGATAGAGGAACAAGATAAATGATGCTCTGAGGAAACAATCAGACAAATACAGAGTTTAGAACACTCTGGTTTCTTAAAAAGTAAATGTTCCTCCTCCCCGCCCCCCCCAAAAAAAAGCTCTCAAATAAAAGAGACTAAAGAGGCATAACACCCAAAGGCAGCACATGAACCTTGACTGGATTCTTTTAAGGAAGGAAAAAAAAAGCATCTATAAAACATTAAGATAATCAGCAAATGTCAATATGGCCTGAATAGTAAGTGATACTAACAAATTATTGTTAATTTTCTTGCATGTGATAATGGTATTGAAAGGTATAATAGGAAATACATGCTAAATATCTTAGGAATGAAGTATTATAAAGTTTGTAATTTACTTTGAAATGATTTGACTAAACACACATACTCAAAGGTGAGCATGGAAGTAAGGTAATGGTATCATTACCGAGGTATTCACTGGCCAATTCCTTTTAAGTTTTTTGTAGGTTTGAAAATTTTCATAACCAGAAATTGAAAAAAAAGAGAATTCTTGTCAACACAGTATTAATGAATCCAAGCAATATGTACTTTAATAGGACACATTATTCATAAAAAGACATAAGAACTCATTCTATGTTCTCTGCCATTCTGCCAATCAGGAAACAATCTTATATCTTTTACAGAAGCAAAACAGCAGTCAGAAACACCTTCCCTACCTTAGTAAATTGACTTCTTTACAGTTCTAGATTTTCTCAACAGAGGAAGAATTTGCTTCTATCTGACTGCCACTTCATCTCAGCTCAAAGTCCTCTGAAGGCCAAGTTAATGTAAATGGAGTTGTACTGAATGCTGAGAGCCTTCTAAACCCTCCACTTGGCACCCAGTATTACACCCTGGCTTATGGCCTACATCATACACTCCTAAAGACAGCACAGCCGCTTAGGCCCTCCCTCCCTTCCTTGCATGCTCTTCACTGGTCTCATCTACTCTTACAACTTCTGTAATGACCACCTGCTGCTGCTGTTGCTCACCTAGATTCTCACAATTCCCCAAAGGATATCCGAACTCATACCTTTCTCCCTACTTCCATACTTTTCTGCCTACTGAATGTTTTCAGCAGGGTGTTCCCAAAGTTCCTCAGAAACAGCAAGCCTAAATGAGAAGTCGTCATCCCTCCTCCCCTATAAAAAAAAATCTACCATAATTTGTCTCAGAAGCCAAATTAGAAACCTAGGCATCAATCCTGGTTCTTCTCACACCTCAATGAGATATCAAATTAATAATAATATTGCTAAAAAATTGCAATGATAATTATTACAGAACCTAACAGCTACATAGTACTAACCATGTATTTGGCACAGTTCTACACTCTGTACATAAATTAATTAATTTAATTCTCACACAATACTATGAGATAAGTATTGTGTTTCTTCTCATTTTACAATGAGTAAATGAGATTCAGAGAATTTTTGCAATTTGCCAAACTTTACAAAGATACGCGGAGAAAAGTTATAACCAACCTAGATAGCATATTGAAAAGCAGAGACATTACTTTGCCAACAAAGGTCCATTTAGTCAAGGCTATGGTTTTTCCAGTGGTCATGTGCGAGAGTTGGTCTGTGAAGAAAGCTGAAAGCCAAAGAATTGATGCTTTTGAACTGTGGTGTTGGAGAAGACTCTTGAGAGTCCCTTGGACTGCAAGGAGATCCAACCAGTCCATTCTAAAGGAGATCGGCCCTGGGATTTCTTTGGAATGAATGATGCTGAAGCTGAAACTCCAGTACTTTGACCACCTCGTGCGAAGAGTTGACTCATTGGAAAAGACCCTGATGCTGGGAGATATTGGGGGCAGGAGGAGAAGGGGACGACGGAGGATGAGACAGCTGGATGGCATCACCAACTCGATGGACAAGAGTCTGAGTGAACTCTGGGAGATGGTGATGGACAGGGAGGCCTGGTGTGCTGCAATTCATGGGGTCGCAAAGAGTAGGACACGACTGAGCAACTGAACTGAACTGAACAAAGATACTAAGTGGTAGAGTTAGGATCTGAGCCTGAGTGTTTGGGCTCTAGAGTCCATTTTCTTTAACTAATACACTATGCTGCTGCTGCTGCTGCTGCTAAGTCACCTCAGTCGTGTCCGACTCTGTGCGACCCCATAGACAGCAGCTTACCAGGCTCCCCCATCCCTGGGATTCTCCAGGCAAGAACACTATACCTCCCTCTCAATCACCAAATAGTAGTTGATTTCACCTGAATATTTCTCAAACTCATTCAATTCTCTTCACTTTAACAACCACTGTCCTAACGCAGGTCACCACCATCTTTTGTCTGATGAAGCCAATAGCTTCTTCCCTGGATTCCTGTTCCCCAATGTAGCAGCCAGGATAGTTTTCCTGAAGTACAAAGCTGATACATCACACCTCTGCTTTCACACAGAAACTTAACGGTTTCTAACTGAACTCTGAATAGCATTCAAATCCATTAATGGGATTAACAGAGCCTCCCGCTTTCTTCTTTAGCCTCCTTTCCACCCTCAATTCCTTTCTAGTTTCCTCTCCATACTCTATTACCATTGTAATTCTTACATTCCTCAAATGTCACTTTTTCTAGCTGAAATACTCTTCCTCCAACCTCTGATCTGCCTATTTCTTAAATAACCTTTATATCTACATTCATGGACATGGATGTCATTTCTTTGAAGAGCTTTCCTGATCTCCCAACTCCTAAGTTACTTGCCTTAGTAGTTGGGCAGTATTTGATTCCTTGCTGCTAAGTTGCTTCAGTCATGTTCGACTCTGTGTGACCCCATAGACAGCAGCCCACCAGGCTCCCCCATCCCTGGGATTCTCAAGCCAAGAACACTGGAGTGGGTTGCCATTTCCTTCTCCAACGCATGAAAGGGAAAAGTCAAAGTGAAGTCGCTCAGTCGTGTCTGACTCTTAGCGACCCCATGGACTGCAGCCTACCAGGCTCCTCCATCCATGGGATTTTCCAGGCAAGAGTACTGGAGTAGGGTTCTCTGATTTGATTCCTTAGGGCCCCATAATATTTTTATCAAATATATACACCCATATGTTTCACACTGAATTATAACAGTCTATTACTTGTCTGTCTCACTCCCTAGACTGAGAGCATTTAGGAGAACAGGGACAACATACCAAAAGCAAAAGCTTGAAAAATACTGAAGAATTAACAAAATGCAATAGAACAACTTGAAGCCTTTGTCAAATAAAATGACCTTCTTGGTCTAATTGTATTTTTCTTTATAAATCTTATCTTCTGGAATATTCTACTCAAAACATTTATTGTTAATAGCCATCCACATTACTCACATTATCTCCATTATTCATTTATCTTCTCAAAACTTGGAACTATAATAGTTAAAATTATATAAGATAAAATACAGCTTAACAAAATCGTGCTTTTAATCTCTATATGCAGTTTTCAAAAGAACGTTTTAAAAGGCAATGACCCTAGACTTTTCAAAAATGTCAGTGTCACGAAAAGGAACAAAAAAGAGAGAAAAAGAATGAAAAGAAAAAGAAATGCAACAAAGAGCAGTAAGGCTGCTTCAAATTAGCAGTCTGAAGAGTCAGAACAAGTAAAGCAAATGATTCCTGCCTGGACTCTAGATTTTCAAAACGACAGAAAGAAAAGGAAAAGAAAAATGCTAAAAGGACATTTTTGGAGCAACTGGGGAAATCTGAACACAGCCTATATATTAAGTACTTTTCTCATTCTTACATTTCTTGACTATAAAAATGGTATTGTGATTATGCAGGAAAATGTACTTATTCTTAGGAGGTATATGGTGAAATATCATGAGTATCAATGATGCATGCCACTTGCTTTCAAGTAATTTACCTAAAAAAATACATGTACACACAGAAGAAAGAAAATGCAAATTTGGGATAGGTTAAAAATTAATCTAAGTGAAAAACAAATACTCATTGACTCTTCTTTTTCTGTTTTTTTAGGTTTCAACTTAAAAAAAGTTGGGAATAAATAACATTTACTGAGTAATTAATATGGGCTGGACACCATTCTAAAATATTTACATTATTAACTCACTTAGTCATCATAGGACACCTGTGACGGCAGTTAAGACTATAGGACTTACTAGTATCATCCCTATTTTATAAATGAGTAGCCTAAGGCATTAAGACATTTAAGTAATTTACCCAAAGTTAAAACTAGCTGTATCTATGTGGCCAAAAAATAAAAAATAAACACACAAAACAGGCTCTTAGAGGACAGAAGGTGAAGATAAGCACACAAGCAACTATAAAGAAATATATAATAAACCAAGAGATGCACATATGGCACTGCAAGAATTTAAAGGAAAAAACAGAGATGACAAAGTTCAAATCCAGAGTCCATGCTTCCTGGTTTTCCATCTTGTGTACTTTTGTGCAGCTACAGACATAACAGAAGACTCTGACATCCAGCTAGAAAACAGACTGGAACAACCATTTTTTAAAGAGAAACACAGACTGGAGAAAAATTCTAAGCCTATTATATTAAGGTGGTGAAACCGAAAAGAGAAATAATAGGAGAGAAAGCAAAACTGACTAAAACTAGGGCTTCCCTAGTGGCTCAAATATTTGGTAAAGAATCTGCCTGCAAGGCAGGAGACCCAGGTTCAATCCCTGGGTCAGGAACATGTCCTGGAGAAGGAAATGGCAACCCACTCCAGTATTCTTGAGAATTCCATGGACAAGAGGACCCTGGTGGGCTATGGTCCATGGAACCAAAGAATCGGACAAGATTGAGTGACTTTCACTTTCAATGAAGGAGTAGAGGTGGAATAAAAGGCTGATGACATGGAGGTGGAATAACATGGAGGTGGAATAACAGGCTGAAACAGAAAACAATGATAATTGACTCCTTTTCATATAAAAGTTTGTATAAAATCAAAATTTAATTATGACTAGTATTAGATACTGCTTCACAAGCGGCTCAGTGGTAAAGAATCTGCTGGCCAATGCAAGAGGCGCAAGAGATACCTGGTTAGCCCTAGACGCAAAAACGTTAAGCTAACATTACTAAAATTATTAGTTATTAAAATGTTAGTAAGCAGGCAGAACATAATAGGTTCCAGTACAGTGGTTTATCACCCCCTAAAACTATATAATTAAATATAGTCCCTCCTTCTCTAGCACAAAAATCCAAACTCAGAACAGGACACTAAAAATTCTTTTTTAAATAACAATCTTAAGACTACACAGTAGTGTCTATAAGAATACACAGACACATAAACAGTAGCATAAGGAAACATATTTTAAAATCTCTTATGAAATATAATTCAATAAAATAACATTACCTATGTTTATTTGTTTATATTTCTATCACCTTTGCTAGAAGATGGACTCCTTCAGGGCAGGAACCATGCCTGATGGTTCGTTTCTATAGCCCAAATACCGAAAATAGGTACCCAATAGGCATTCATACATTTGCGGAACTTACACATGTGCATGGAACTTATGCATGAAGAACTAAGGATAATGAAGTCTCAATATACTGATTCATACTGTGATCATTTTGTAACATATCATTTTTATGTATTAAAAATACAACATCAGATCTAAAAGTTGAATCGCTGAAGTCTGAACTGACCATGTTTCAAACCACAGACATTAGCTATCATAAAACAGGCATGAATTTACTATCATCTTTCAAAGCAATAATGATTATGATAGACAAAATTTACCTACAACCACTCACATTACACTGCACGTGTGCAGAAGAGAGTTAATAATATAGCAGATCTTAGACTGCTATCCTTAGAAAACTGTTGGCAAGTTCTTTTGGGAACTTGGATGTCAAGAGGGTATCCACAATTCCCTGATAAGAATGCCTCACTGTGTCTAAACTGTTTAAAAAAAAAAAATGTGGTGCACAGTGAATTACTGCTTTTCCTTTTGGAGTCTAGAATTCTGGTAGGTGTTTGGCAGAGGATGCCTATGTGACCAGCTGCCATAAAAACCAGGCATTGAAAATCTAAAGAGCTGGGACTTCCTTGGTGGTCCAGTGGCTAAGACTCTGTGCTGCCAATGGAGAGGGCACAGGTTTGATCCCTGGTCAGGGAACTAGATCCCACATGCTGCAACTAAGACCCGGCGCAGCCAAATAAATTATTAAAATTTAAAAAAAAAAAAGAAGAAGAAAATCTAAAGAGCTTCCCTGGTATACAATAGTTCACACATGTTGTCACAACTCAGTGCTAGAGAAATTAAGGGCATCCAGTGTGATTCCATCGGGAGCTTGAACCAAGTTTCCTCAGTCTCTGAACCATGTACCCTTCCTTTTTTGCAGAAGGAAATTTATAGCTCTGAGTTGGACTCTATACTCTGTCTTGAGAGTCCTCCCAACAAATCACCAAACCTATAAGTGGTCTTGAAGACCCTGACACAAACATGCTACATCAGACAGCGGCAACATTATTTTGGGATAAGGAACATTATTAAAGATTTAACACATTTCCATAAAAAGTAATGACAAAAGAAATTTAAGAGAAATCATCAAGATTTTTACTTTGGACTGTGTTTTCCAATAATTACTTCTATCCCATGGTTAATATAGGCTTCCCTCATGGGATAAGGAAGCAAAAGATTATTAATTATGAGAAATTCAATCGTACTTTAAGTTATGAACCAGATCTCAAGCCTCCAAAGTAATGGCATTATTCTTAAGAAATCTCATTTCCATCTCACCCTACCCTCCAAAAGTTCATAGAAAAGCCCAAAAGACATACCTCTAGAACAACTTTCTGGCACTCAAGATTACATTTTAAAAGAAAAATTCCTGATGCTTTTGTTTCTGTTTACATAAATAGGATTAGGGTTAAGTCGGAAAGCATCAACACTTCTCCCTTTTTTCTCCTATAATGATGTGGTGCTCATAATAATAATGGAGAAAACAAACTATTATTCATTCCTCTGAAGAAATAAAATTTGGAGATAGTATATATTCAAAAATTATTTAGCTGCTTCATGCATTGTATATTTCCATTTACATATAATCATTTACAAGAATTCTTAGATCTTCATTCCCTTAGAATAGGCATATTTTATATAATACATAAGATAACATTCTAAATAAATTGCTTT
Source organism: Ovis canadensis (assembly GCF_042477335.2). NCBI lineage: Eukaryota > Metazoa > Chordata > Mammalia > Artiodactyla > Bovidae > Ovis > Ovis canadensis. Next base: position 91,490,582 of record NC_091245.1, on the reverse strand, counting down.
TTAAATTAAAATGGTTAGATTAAGATCTTTAGAGACAATACACAATGCTCACTTTTACTTATCATAGGAAAATGTATTTGACATAACAAGTTCCATGGTAACTTCACTTTGACATAATTCTGCTAAAATTCAACATTCGAAAAACAAAGATCATGGCTTCCAGTCCCATCACTTCATGGCAAATAAATGGGAAAACAATGGAAACAGTGACAGGCTTCTTGGGCTCCAACATTACTGCAGATGGTGACTGCAGCCATGAAATTAAAAGACGCTTGCCCCTTGGAAGAAAAGCTATGACAAACCTAGGCAGCATACTGAAAAGCAGAGACATTACTTTGCCAACAAAGGTCTGTCTAGTCAAAACCATGGTTTTTCCAGTGGTCATGTATGGATGTGAGAGCTGGACCATAAAGAAGGAATGCCAAAGAACTGATGCTTTTGAGCTGTGGTGCTGACAAGACTCTTGAGAGTCCCTTGGACTGCAAGGAGATCAACCCAGTCAATCCTAAAGGAAATCAGTCCTGAATAAGCATTAGAAGGACTAATGCTGAATCTCCAATATTTTGGCCACCTAATGTGAAGAGACGATTCTGGAAAAGTCTCTGATGCTGGGAAACATTGTGGGCAGGAAGAGAAGGGGATGACAGAGGATAAGGTGGTTGGATGACATCATTGACTCAATGGACACGAGTCTGAGCAAACTCCAGGAGATGGTGACGGTCATGGAAGCCTGGCGTCCTGCAGTCCATGGGGTCATAGAGTCAGACATGACTGAGCGACCAAGCAACAATGCCAAATACAGGCATAAATTAAAAGTGTGTTTGCTCCTTGGAAGAAAAGCTTTGACAGACAGCATATTAAAAAGCAGAGACATCACTTTGCCGATAAAGGTCCCTATAGCCAAAGCTACAGTTTTCCAGTAGTTACGTATGGATGTGAGAGCTGGACCATAAAAGAAAGCTAAGTTCTGAAGAATTTATGATTTCAAATTGTGGTGCTGGAGAAGATTCTTGAGAGCTCTTGTGACCCCTGTAGTTCACGGGGTCACAAAGAGTCAGACAACTGAACAACAAATATGCAGACATGTAAGAAAAGGCACAGAAAAGTTTCTTTCCAGAGATATGATTTTAACTACTCTCCTTTTCCCAACTACTATCCTGAAATTAAGCATAAGGCCAACCATATTGTTCAGTGGAAAGCCACTGCTTACATAAATTTAAAAAATTACTACTATTGAATTTATAAAGCCATACTGTAAGACATCAAAGCACAGGAAACAAGCCAAGTTGAACACAGTAAGTAAAAACAACAGCCATAAATCTAAAACTTCATTCATTCACTTATTCAATCAATGTGAAAGAACTCTCACTGGGGACAGAAAAATGTTGTCCTTGCACTCCACCAGCAACACGGGAGGTGTGCTACAGGTGTTATTACAGAAGCCGGTAAGATAGATTTGGGGTCACAAAAGAGGATGTAGTCAGTTTTAGAGGTTCTGAAGGATATGATAGGAGAAGGAGGATATGATAGGAGAAGGAAATCTTCCTGGCAGGCAATGAGGAACCATTAAAGGGTTAAAAGAAAGGGCACTGGAAAGATGAAATTTCTGTTTTACATTTGTCTTGTAAAGTAGAGAAACAACGGGAGGAATGAGACAAAATCTGACTTTGAATCTTGCCTCCATTGTTTATTTATAGCTGGGTGAGCAACCCTGGTCCCTCACTTCCTATCTATAAATGAAGATATTACCTACTCCATAGGGTTGTTTTAAGGATTAAATGAGACAGTGAGATAATCATGTAAAAGGTTTCACACACTAGCACAAAGTATACATTCAGAGTCAAGTCACATTTGGAGGTCATATATAAATACAAAACAATGTTAGTTAGGTTGCAAAATTTGTTTCTTCATGTGATGAAGTTCTTGACTAATTTTAGATATTTGAGAGGAGATACAAAATCTACTTTCTAGTTTTCATTCTCTCATTCTTTTCAATCGAAACTCTACATCCAGCCATGCTACCACTTTACAAATCCCATTTCAATAAGTGTCATGTCACAAAAATCAAATAGTCCCAAACATTACTCGTATCAATCAAATATCACAACAAAATGATAACATCAGGCCTTGAGAGTCTGGTGCAAAGACTTCACAATTTTCTTTGCCATTTTTATTGGAAAAAAAATTCTCTTTTCATACTTTTATTTTGCCACTGTAAAGTTCAACTAATGAGAAACTTTATTTAAACAGCTAATGCAAACTTTATTTATAAGAGGCTCAAATTAGTTGTATCATGCCACACATTCATTAGAATACAGTGACCCTTCAGGGCTACAAGGAGAAGAGCTCACAAATTCAAAGCAGACCCTAAATCAACACCTATCTGAAGAGCTCCACAGTATCCACATCAGAGTTACTTATAAAGATACATAATATCTGCTGTAAACTATCAGGCAAAGGTTGGCAGTCAGGGCACTGACCCAGAACTACTAGATGTCAAAAATGTATTACAGTATGAAAATTTCTGTTATTTGTCCTTCAAATTTTACATTTTAGCAAATTCGTTGCCATCTTTCATATCCTGGAGGTACATTTTATGTTTGAGATTTGGATCTGTGGCTTAAGAGACCTACAAGAGCAAAAATGCTTTGCATCATTAAGCAGACCACTCTGAAGAGAACAGAATAAAAAGGACTGGTTATAAACCTCTTACATATTTTGAGGTGAATATATTTTATTCCTCTTTCTTACAAAAATAACAAATATAATTTTCTAAGCAGACAGAATAAAAAGAACATAGAGCTTTGGATGGCTTGGTGGCAGTTTTCTCCATCATCTTCAAACTGAACATTCAAAGTATTTAGATCTTTAAGTGCTTGCTGCAGTAATAGAGTTAATTATGCTCTCTTCAGGGCCTGCAATTTACAATTAAAGCCAAATAGAGATCTTAACATTTCATGTCTAAGTCTTTCAGTTTTCAAAATGGAAGATTAAAGTGCTTAAACATCTACAAGACACAGCAAAACTTTAATTTAGAAATCTAATGCCTGACATACAAGAAAATTTTTTTATGATTCCCTCAGTCCCAAAAATGTATATGAAGCATTTTTGCCCACTCTTTTCTTGGTGGTGGTGCTCAAGTCGCTAAGTCTTGTCCGAATCTTGCAACCTCAGGGTCTGTAGCCTGCCACGCTCCTCTGTCCATGGGATTCTCCAGTCAGGAATACTGGAGTGGATTGCCAATTCCTTCTCCAGAGGATCTTCCCAACCAAGGAATGAAACCTGGGTCTCCTGCACTGCAGGCAGGTTCTTTACCAACTGAGCTACAAGGTTGATTTTACTGATTTTTAAATATGGCATTCTTTTATCCATTTAATATTTGCAAATTAAAGTTACTGTCTTTTCTCCCTTAAAGAACTAAATGATCTTCAAATTTAAAGAGAAATAAAGACTACTAAAGGAGAAATTTTTTTATTTTTAAAATTTATCGCCCATATAGACCAAAGCCAGGAATTTCAAACCCTACTACAGTTAGGTGAGGGGAGTGGGGAAGGGTATAATGGAGATAGTAACTTGAACTCCAATACATTCCAAATAATGAAATCTTCTTCCATACTTATACTTCATTAACTACAGATGACATGTAAAAGAGTAGTTTACACATCACTATAATCATGCTACTTTTATAGCTCCAATTTGCTGCCATCCTGAAAGACAATGCTGTGAAAGTGCTGCACTCAATATGCCAGCAAATGTGGAAAACTCAGCAGTGGCCACAGGACTGGAAAAGGTCAGTTTTCATTCCAATCCCAAAGAAAGGCAATGCCAAAGAATGTTCAGACTACTGCACAGTTGCACTCATCTCACATGCTAGTAAAGTAATGCTCAAAATTCTCCAAGCCAGGCTTCAGCAATACGTGAACCATGAACTTCCTGATGTTCAAGCTGGTTTTAGAAAAGGCAGAGGAACTAGAGATCAAATTGCCAGCATCCGCTGGATCATGGAAAAAGCAAGAGAGTTCCAGAAAAACATCTATTTCTGCTTTATTGACTAAGCCAAAGCCTTTGACTGTGTGGATCACAATAAACTGTGGAAAATCTGAAAGAGATGGGAATACCAGACCACCTGACCTGCCTCTTGAGAAACCTATATGCAGGTTAGGAAGCAACAGTTAGAACTGGACATGGAACAACAGACTGGTTCCAAATAGGAAAAGGGGTACGTCAAAGCTGTATATTGTCACCTTGCTAATTTAACTTATATGCAGAGTACATCATGAGAAACACTGGGCTGGAAGAAGCACAAGCTGGAATTAAGATTGCCGGGAGAAATATCAATAACCTCAGATATGCAGATGACACCACCCTTATGGCAGAAAGTGAAGAGGAACTCAAAAGCCTCTTGATGAAAGTGAAAGAGGAGAGTGAAAAAGTTGGCTTAAAGCTCAACATTCAGAAAACTAAGATCATGGCATCTGGTCCCATCACTTCATGGCAGATAGGTGGGGAAATAGTATAAACAGGGTCAGACTTTATTTTGGGGGGCTCCAAAATCACTGCAGATGGTGATTCCAGCCATGAAATTAAAAGACGCTTATTCCTTGGAAGAAAAGTTATGACCAACCTAGATAGCATATTCAAAAGCAGAGACATTACTTTGCCAACAAAGGTCCGTCTAGTCAAGGCTATGGTTTTTCCAGTGGTCATGTATGGATGTGAGAGTTGGATTGTGAAGAAAGCTGAGCACCAAAGAATTGATGCTTCTGAATGGTGGGGTAGGAGAAGACTCTTGAGAGTCCTTTTGACTGCAAGAAGATCCAACCAGTCCATTCTAAAGGAGATCAGTCCTAGGTGTTCTTTGGAAGGAATGATGCTAAAGCTGAAACTCCAGTACTTTGGCCACCTCATGCGAAGAGTTGACTCATTGGAAAAGACTCTGATGCTGGGAGGGTTTGGGGGCAGGAGGAGGAGATAACAGAGGATGAGATGGCTGGATGGTATCACTGACTCGATGGATGTGAGTTTGAGTGAACTCCAGGAGCTGGTGATGGACAGGGAGGTTTGGCGTGCTGCGATTCATGGGTCACAAAAGGTAGGACCCGACTAAGCGACTGAACTGAACTGAACTGAGAGCAGTATTCCTGAAAGGTGCCTTTTCCTCAATTATTTCAACTTCCATTGGGCCAAAACCATGTAACTTATAGCCCAATATCAGCTTTATTAAATATCCTTTCTTACTAATTTTCATAAAGCTACTATCTAGCCACTTACAGTAAAAAAAAAAAAAAAAGATTTCTGATTCAGTTCTTTAAATCTATAAAGAAACTGAGGCACAGGGAAGATGAAGGACTGGCCAAGTCTGCCTAGAAAGTGTATATATACATGACTTTCTTATGAACTATTTTCACCTCACTTCCTGTTACTACTTAATACACTTATAAATTCTAACAACAGGGTTTAGAAGCCTAAAACTATTTACAGCAAAGCAACTACACGAAAAACAAAACTATTCTAAGTTGACTTCAGCTCAGAGAATACCCCTAGAGTTTAGCAAAAACTAGGGAGATGCTGAGTAGGAACAGGATTTCTGCTACTAAAATAATCTCAGCTTTCAGACATCCATTTATTTAAATATGTGTTGAGTGCCCAATCTATGCCAGGCCCTGCAATAGGTAGTGAATACAACTAGCTCTCATGTCCATAGCAACAGAGTAAAGCTACTCTTGGAGCTCTTCAATACGTATTTCATGCTGGGAATGGTTTCCTTTTTTCCTTCAATATTATTTGTGACATTCAATTTAACTTGATTTTACTGAAGATGTTTCAGTCTTTTTCTGTGAGTGGGGGTAAGTATTAGGATAAACATTTGCCTGACAAATGCAATTATTCAATGTAGTGATATACCAAATTTTTATGCAGTGATAGGCAAATTTTTATGCAGACAGTAGAACATAAAAATGTAATAAACCTGTAAATAGTTACCTTGAGGAGGCAGGGAAGACACCTGCCATTTCATGAATCAAAATCTAAACTAATCACCTAGAGACATAAAAATGAAAGTTACACACCTATAAGATTTGTATAGCAAATACTGAAGTTCAGTCACACTTAAAATGTGAAACTGACTTTTTGCTGACTGAAAGAAGGCAAACAACAAACCAGATGATATAAAACAAAAATGGTTTTTTTCCCTCCCTCTGGGAAAATTCCAGCTGCTTCAACTGACCAGCTTCCAAGTAACCAACATGTGGTGCTCTGATCTGACCACTATTATCTGTTCAAGCAAAAACAAAATACACAAATAACCTGGACAAGCACAAAGTTAGACATAATTTGAGAGTTTGCACAATTAAAAAATGACTACTCCTGCATTCTTTCCCAACTTGTATTTGTATATGGTCAATCTGCTGTAATATTTGTTAACTCAGTTTTGAATATTTATTACCAGGCAAATTTTAACAAGGTTTTATAGATCATACTTTAAAGATACCTCCCCCTACCTACAAATAAATTACCAGAATATTCTGAACAGGTCCTACTATGAAAGAACGTGATGGAAAGGAGATACTGTATTCCTCAGATCTTTTTACAAGTGAAAAAATTCTTTCAGGGAAAAAAGTGTTTAAGCCCTATGCTACTGCTGTTCAGTCGCTTCAGTTGTGTCTGGCTCTGTGCGACCCTTTGTACTGTAGCCTGCTAGGATCCTCTGTCCATGGAGTTCTCTAGGCAAGGGGTTCTCAATGCACTAGAGCGCATTGCCAGGCCCTCCTCCAGGGGATCTTCCCAACCTAGGGATCAAACCCCGGTTTTCTGCATTGCAGGCAGATTCTTGGCCACTGAGCCACCAGGGAAGCCCCAGTTTAAGCCCTATAACCGTACCTAGTTCAACATCCAAAGCCACAGGAAACATCCCTATAAGACAGCACCACATGGGCACAAAAAGGAGGATTACAAAAATAATGACTAGGCTACACTTTGAAAGTCCCTAATCTAGTGGGAAAGACATAAACAACTGTAACGAAACGTTAATAACAGAGATCTAAACACCTGTTACAATGATGCAGAGTCCTAGAGAAATCAAAGGACGCTTGAAAAACAAAACAATAAGAGAATGACACTCAGGGCAAACAACGCTGTGTGAAGATGGAATCAGGAAGGCAAGTTTGGAAAGGGCAAGCAATTCGATACAGTTTGATGCCTGGGGGAGGATGACAGTGAAGGATATGAAACCCGTAAATTAGCCGGAGGCCAGAACAGTGAGGGATTTATATGTCATGCTCATGCTATGTCACTTCAGTCGTGTCCGACTCTTTGTGACCCTAAGGACTGTACCCCGCCAGGCTCCCCTGTCCACGGCATTCTGCAGGCAAGAATACTGGAGGAGGTTGCCATGCCCTCCTTCTAGGGGATCTTCCCGACCCAGGGATCAAACCTGCGCAGGGTTCTTTACCACTAGCGCCACCTGGGAAGCCCAGGCTCAGGGTAGGGCCTAGAATTTTTCCTCGGCATAGAGACGCTGCAGACATTGAAGCAGGAGTGTGACATGTAATCTGTCAAGAGCGTAGAAGAGAAACAGTCAAAGAAGCACTTCAGGAAGATAGTAAATAAACAATAAATAAAATATTAAACACTATTAAAATAAACTATACAATTATTAAACAAACTATTAATAAAACATTAAAAATTAATTAAAGTTTATTTTTAGTCTTAGTGAAAGAGAGTTATTAGCACAAGGGATAGACTCAAGAATTATACTGAAAACACAAAACACATATTTGTGATTTGAATCATGGGCACATTTACATACTTGAAATGCTGTGAGGGTAGATGATACCGTCCCACCCAAATGTAAAAACAAACATGTTAATTAAGGCCCAGGATTAAGTTTATTTTACAGCTCTGTTTATCTTAGCAGTTTATTGCTCTTCTGTATAATCTTTAAAAGTATGTTATCAAATACTTACTGAGTTTCTATTACCTAAGTAGCAGTTACAATACTAACAATACACAGGAGGCTATGGTTTACAGATATTTGGTTTTAAAAAAACTTAATTGCATTTTTAAAATCTAGTCCATGGGATCGCAAAGAGTCAGACACGACTGAGAAAACTCACTTTCACTGAGACAAAACGGGGACCATAATTGGGAAACAATGATATAAAAAAATACAACTCATAGGCAACCTTTGAATAATTATTTTCTTAAGAATTACTTTTGCTCATTCTCACACACAGAAACTGCACATGTACAACAATGACATAATTTGCATGAAGATAACTGAATACCATTCATTAGTGATGACTGGAACTTTATTGTGACTTCAGCTGAAAGAATTAACAAGGTGGCAAAAATATAAATATCTTGACAAAAATATAAATATACTGACAAGTATATATGGAATCTAGAAAGATGGCACTGGTGAATTTATTTTCAGGGCAGCAATGGAAAAACAGACATAGAGAACGGACCTACAGACACAGGGGAAGGTCCAGCTCCTCCTTTCTCACTCCTCCCCCAAAGCTATGAGAACCAGCGAGGCAGACTAGGAACTGTGACAACTGCCCGAAGTACGAACAGCTAAACAAGGTGAGCTGTGACAGCATCAAGGTGCATTTATTTACCATTTTAATGAACCTTTGGGTATGTGAGCAAAATGAGCCAGGCCTCCAAAAACAGTATGGATTCTAATCCTCTGACCAAAAGATTATGACCCTCACTTGGAAAGTGGGGTGTTTGCCTTTAAGATTTACTCTTTGCGATCACTTCACAGAATCTCATTTTCCCCTTAACAAAAATACTGAGATGTACACTCCTTATGTTTACACACCATGTTTCTTTTTTCAATTTGTATTTTTTCATAAATTAGGAGGGGTTAAAAGAGTGGAGACTTGTTTGGAAACTTAAATTCTAATTACTCTTTGTGGTGGACAGTGAAAATTACCATTTCGGTTTGCTCAAGCTCCCTATACCTTTCCTTCGAGGAATGGAATCAATGGCCTAGGAGTGGCCAGTCATCTTTTAGGAGTATTAACCAGTCCAAAAGGGCCAGGTTCCTCCAATAAGCCTGAATGTAAATGACTATGGGAAGACAGGGAATCTCTCTGTCCTCTGGGGTGTCAAACGGGCTAAGTCAGTAGTCATATTTTCCCTCTCTTGTACAACAAACCTATCTATAGCAGAAAAAAATGATATCACATTACTGGGTCTCTTCATTCAGTCATTCACTTAACATTTAGTAGGGAAAAAACTACTATATAGTGAAAATGCTACTCAAGATCTATTTTAAGGAATTCTAGTGCCTATATTTGGTAATAACTGGATAACTGGGATAATTGCATATTAAAGGAGTTAACCAAGCTGAAGATTGAAAAAAGATATTTACAGTATTGAGAAAATTAAAATTTAGCACTGTTTTCTTGAAAGTAGTTTAATCAATTAAGCTCTAATTATATTGTCTTAGCTAGATAATATTCATGTCAGGCAATATAACATATTTTATAAGAGATCTAAGAAGCTCCAGGCAATAGATCACATATCTTGAAAAATAATCTGGCCTAGATAAAAATTAATTTTTAAAAAAGCATCCAGCTTGCAAATTTATTTGCTCATTATGGTTCAGGTTTTCTTTGGTAATCAGTACTATCCCAAGATTAAGTAAAACTTTGAAAAACACAAACATTTCCACATTTTGAAAAAAGAAAAATTTAATTAATTAACTTACTTTAATTGGAGGATAATTACTTTACAATATTGTGGTGGTTTTTGCCATACATCGACATGAATCAGCCATGGGTGCACATGAGTCCCCCCATCCTGAATGCCCCTCCCACTTCCCTTCTCACCCCATCCTCTTGAGAGTCCCCTGGACTGCAAGGAGATCCAACCAGTCCATTCTAAAGGAGATCAGCCCTGGGTGTTCTTTGGAAGGAATGATGCTGAGGCTGAAACTCCAGTACTTTGGCCACCTCATGCAAGGAGTTGACTCACTGGAAAAGACTCTTATGTTGGGAGGGATTGGGGGCAGGAAGAGAAGGGGACAACAGAGGATAAGATGGTTGGATGGCATCACCAACTCAATGGACATGAGTTTGAGCAAGCTCCGGGAGTTGGTGATGGACAGGGAAGCCTGGCAGGCTGCAGTCCATGGGGTCCCAGAGAGTCAGACATGACTGAGTGATTGAACTGAATACACTCATAAACTTTAGCCCTCAGTATACTTCCTAATAATGTATATATCTTACCTTCATAGACTTAGGAAGTTATGAGTTCAAATATGCATTTTGAGCTAGCATTAAAAGTGTAATATCTTTAAATGCTATACCAAAATAAAATGGCATATTCTTTGTAAGTCTACAAGCTAAATATCTTGAAATCATGAATACTAAAAAAGCATGTGGGGCTTGCCCTATTAAGTTATATTTATATGAGAGCCTGGCAAGTGGGTTCTAAAAATATTTAGATCCTCAACGATTTTCTTAGTCTTTGCCTTTATTATTGTTCCTAACCACTTAGCAGTTATATTGGCTTGAATTGCTTTGCATCTCTTTAAGTAAACGGAGCACTGCCTGCAGATAATATAGTCCAAGAGATACTTTATAAGAATTAAGCCCTATGAAAACATGGAAAACTTAAAGTACTAACAACAACAAAAAGAACTATGAAGATTCTTTCCAACACAAATGCCTTGTTGTGGTTTTTGTTGTTTTAATGTATGGCCTTACTTTGAGGATATATCTAAGCTAAGCTAACACAGCAGACTAAAATCAGTTATTCTTAAAAATAACAAAAACAAGTAAACAAAATCTAGCTAGTTTAGATCATTATTAACAAACCAATTAATTTGTACTGAGTGTAAGAAAGTATTCACATTGGCTGTCACTGAAGAGCCTTTAAGTGACCAATCAAAATTCAAAAGAGAAAAGACCCCTAACTAAAATTGATTTTGTGGACATGTTAAGTGAGTCGTCAGTGACTCACACATAAAAATGTGAACAGTTCTTATAAATCCTTCCCTTTGAAATACTCCAGTACTAGAGAATTATTTGAGTTGTCTGCCAGATATTTCAGAGCTACTTTGATACATCATTTAACACGTATGAACTATTACTAATTTAGAGACTGTAATTTTTACACACATTTTCACCTTAACCTAATGATCAAACATAACATTACCAACGAGACAAACTGACTTCCTGACTTCTTGATGTATTCTTGCCAAAAAATGTCTAATATAAAACGAATCACGAGGAAACAATTAGATGAATCCAAATTGAGGAACATTCTGCAAAACAACTAGTCTAGAACCTAAAGATATCAATGCCAAGAAGACCACCTTTACTTCCCCTCATCAAAAAAAAAAAGCTTAGAAACTATTCTAATTTAAAGGAAAGCAAGGAGACATGACATCAAAATAATGTGTGATCCTTGATCAGGGGTGGGTCATCCACAAACAATTTTATTGGGACATTTGAAAAAATTAAAATATGGACTTTATATTACATAAATGTTATATCCATATTAAATTCTAAAGTTTGATAACTACATTGTGTTTATGTGGTAAAGGAGAAAAAAGTCGCATTTATTCTCAAATGATCAAGGGGCAAGAAGAATTTTTATAATGATAAAACAAATATGGCAAAACATATTCAATTGATAAATTCAGATAGCGAGTATACAAGTAATGATTGTTCTCTTTTTTAAATTTTGAAAATTTTTCACAATAAAAACTTGAAAAGAATACTTAAATGAAAATTCTATAAGTGAAAAAGATAGTGACTAAAATTAAGAACTTAGTGGACTGGATTCACAAGCAGATTCAACAGGAGAAAAAAAAATCAGTGTACTGGAAGAGAATTCAGAAAAAAGTACACAAACTAAAGCTCAGAGTGAAAAAAAGGTTAGAAAATAGGACAATGAGAGTATGAGCATATGTGACAGGTTGAAAAGGTCTAAGGGATGTAACTATAGTCCCAGAGGAGAAAGAGATTCTAGAAGAAGCAATATATTAAGATACAACAGCTGAGAATTTCCCCAAACTAGCCTTGGACATCAAGCTATAGACTCAAGAAGCAACATGGACACCAAGAATGACTAACAATACAAAGGAAACCGCACTTTTAGGCACAGTATAGTAAAAGCTGCTAAAAAGAGGTGCAGAAACTTAAAGGCAGCAAAGTATTGCCTTCAAAAGAGCAACTTAGTTTCTGTCTCATCAGAAAGTAGAAGTCAGAAAACTACATAGCATACAAAGTCTATATTTTATCCAAAGTGTTATGAGAGGCCATTTGAGAGTTCCAAGCAGGGAAGTGAGACAACCTGTTAACGCTTTTAAAAGAAAGGGTTGGAAAGTCTCTGTGGAGAAGAGACTTGAAAGAGGTAAGAGCAGACACGGGGGAGATCATCAGGAGCCACTGCAATGGGCCACACTGAGTCTAACTCTAGAAGAAAAGTAAGTCCTGACTAGGGCTGCTGAGGTGGTGCAAAGGGGTCGGGCGCCAGATATCCTGAAATTAGACCCTTAGAATTTGCTGATGGATTAGATGTGGAGTGCGAGAGAAAGAAGTCAAAGACAACTCTAATTTTTGGCCTGAATAACTCAGCAAATGGAGCTGCTGTGTACAACAGGGAAAACACTTGGGAAGGAAGAAGTTGGGTAGAAAGATGTAACCAAGAGTCCTGTCTTAGCACGTGATGAGCGAGACGCCTGGAAAACAATGAGAGATGGCAAGTTAGGTGTTTAGAAGGCTGAACTCAGAGATATAAATTTGGAGATGCTCCCAAGTATTATTTTTTTATATCTTTTATACATCATAATAAAAAATGTATAACGTAAAATTTACTATCTTGTCCATTTTTCAGTATATAGTTTAGTAATGTTAGATTGTTCATTGTTGTGAAACAGATCTCCAGAACATTTCATCTTACCAATGTGTAACTCTATACCCATTTAAAAACTCCCCATTTCACCCTCCCCTAGTCCTTGCAACCGCCATTCTAGCTTGTTTCTATGAATTTGACTACTTTAGACAAATCATGTAAGTGGACTCATATTGCATTTCTTTTATTGTGCCTGGCTTAGGCCACTTAGCATAACGTCCTCAATGTTCATCCATGATGCAGCATGTGTCATAATTTCCTTTCTTTTTAAGGCTGAATAATATCCCCTTGTATGCATATATCACATTTTGCTAATCCTTTCATCCGATGATGGATATTTGTGTTGATTCCACCTCTTGGCTATTATGAATAACGCTAATATGAATACAGGTGTGAGAATACCTCAAGATCTTACTGTCAATTATTTTGACTATATATCCAGAAATGGGATTGCTACACGTTATGGTATTTCTATGTGTAATATCTTAAGGAACTGCCATAACTTTTCCACAGCTGCTACATCATCTTACATTCTTACCAACAGTGCACAAAGGTTCCCAATTTCTCCACATTCTCACCAACATTCGTTATGCTCTGCATTTTCTTTTTAACAGTAGCTACCCTAATAGGTGTGAGGTGGCTACTACATTTATTTTAATAGTATTTTCACATGTGACTGTGTCTAAACATGTGCTTTGTATCTTCACCAAATATTCTATAAAGAAACACAAGAATCCAGTACAATAGCTACCTACTAGAAAGGGAACTGGGAAGTGATGAGGGTAAAAGACATTTTTCTGTCCAGCACCATATGTATGAACTACCAATTAAATAAAAAACAAAATTTTAATTTTTCTAGATTTTTACTAGCTGTAATAAAATTCTAATTTTCCCAATGTGTCAACCACTTTTCATTTGTTTCTTATGCCTTTTTCCATATTAATATTTATAAAAATGAAATTATATATAGAATAATTCATCCCAGTAGACTATGAAGCACTGAACTTTTTAGACTAGATCTAAGAATTGATGCTTTTGAACTGTGGTGTTGGAGAAGACTCTTGAGAGTCCCCTGGACTGCAAGGAGATCCAACCAATCCATTCTGAAGGAGATCAGCCCTGGGTGTTCATTGGAAGGACTAATGCTAAAGCTGAAACTCCAGTACTTTGGCCACCTCATGCGAAGAGTTGACTTATTGGAAAAGACCTGATACTGGGAGGGATGGGGGGCAGGAGGAGAAGGGGACAACAGAGGATGAGATGGCTGAATGGCATCACTCACTCGATGGACATGAGTTATGGTAAACTCTGAGAGCTGGTGATGGACAGGGAGGCCTGGCGTGCTGTGAGTCATGGGGTCGCAAACAGTTGGACATGACTGAGCAACTGAACTGAATGAAAAGCTAAAATAATTTAACAGTGATGTTAACATAGCCACAAAATAGCAAGAGAAATAAATAAAACATTTGGTGTGATGAATTTATCAGGATAAAAAAATTAGATAGATCCTTTCAAGGAAAAGTTTGTTCTCTCTTTATCATAACTTCACTATTTCTGCAGTTGTTTACTCTTACACGGAATGAATTCTTTTGCTCAACAATAGGGTAATTTTTATTAAATAAATGCCACAACTACTCAATGTAATATTATGTAGCCAGTTAAAAAAGGATTATTTTATCATTTGAGGCAGACTACTACAATTTATATTTGGCAAGATCAAATGTAAATATATAACAGAGAAAACTTACAGAAGGAAAACAGACTGAAATGCCAGTAGGATTATCTTTGAATGAGGTGGCTATAGATGATATTTTTTAATTTCTATCTTTCTATACTTAAACTTATTATATCCTTTTCATTAAAAATTATGATGATCATTTTTATTTACAATATATCACGTGAGTTGTCCCCTATTTCACATCAAAAATGGAATCTGCATATGCTAAAATATGAAGCCCATTTAAACTTTTTTCCAATTATCTTTAAAAGGGTAAGGAAAGTATGAGAAAAGGATCCTAGATATTCTTGTTTCTGACACTGACAAAGCAACTCAGAAAAGGCTTCATGCTTATAGCTATGCTGTTAATTCACAAATAAATAATTCTTTTCCATATAAATTACAAAAGTTAGAGAATATGGTTACAGAAAAGATAGAATAATCTAAACTCAAAATGAAACTCTCATACATCCAAGCAATTAAGATAATTTTCAAAAGCCTACAAGAGAGCTTTCATAAGTATTAAAAGGAAACTGAGACCCTCAAAGGTTCGGCATCATAATCACCATCACTATCACTGCCAACATTAAAACCTTTCTCTCCTGTCTCCCGAGTATCAGAGTTAAATAAATTAAATAGTGAACAGGAAATATTATGACTTAGATAAAATTATTACAATGAGACTTAGTCTCCTGTTACATAGATTAATCTCTTTCCAAATCCTAAGCTAAATTTCAAATCACATTAAAGGAGATGAGGGGTATATAGAGAAATTAGAGTTTGTCAAAATTATTTGTAATTGCTGAAAGCCAAATCATACTTTGTTTTCTGTTTAGACATATATAAATATTAGAAATGGTATAATAGGCAGAATAATGTCCCCCAGCCAAGATGTTATGCCCTAACTCCTTCTCCTCCTCTGTCAACCTAGGAATATGCTACTTTTCATGGCAAGAGGGATTTTGTAGATGTGATTATGAACCTTGGGATGTTGAGATTGCCCTGGGTTATCTCATAGGCCCAAATTAATTGCATGAGTCTGTAAAAGCAGAGAACTTTACCCTGCTAGGGGAGAGAGAAATGAAACTTGAGGAGGAGCGTTTCAAAGCCTGAGAGCTACTCAACCTTCTGTTGCTGGCTTTGAAAATGAACGAAGGTGGCCATGAGCCAAGGAATGTGGGCAGTCCACAGAAGTTGGGAATAGCTCTCATCTGACACCTAGCAAGAAGATGGAATCTCAGTCCCACAACCTCAAGGGGCTGAACTGTGCCAACACCTCAACAACCTGGAAGTGGGTTTTCTCCTAGAGTCTTCAGAAAGGAAGGTAGCCTTGTGACACCTTGATTTTACTCCAGTGAGATCTGTGTTGGACTTCCCAGCTACAAAACTGAAAGATAATAAATTAAGCCACTAAATTCGTGGTAGTTTGTTACAGCAGCAACTTAAAACTAAAATAAAGAATTAGCTTTACTGTGCATGTTAAGTCACTTCCAGCATGTCCAACTCTCTGCAACCCCGTGGACTGTAGGCTGCCATACTCCTCTGTCCAAGAGATTCTCCAGGCAAGAATACTGGAGTGGGTTGCCACACGCTCTTCCAGGAGGTCTTCCCAACTCAGGGATCAAACCCGCGGCTCCTGTGGCTCCTGCACTGCAGGCAGATTCTTTATCACTGAGCCACCAGGGAAGCAATTAATGGGTTTCTATGGAAAACACTGGGTTTAATCTAGAAAAAAACAGTAATGAGATATTTGGGTTATATCATAAAATTGAGGAATTTGCCGAATAACAATGACAAAGTGCATGCCACCAACTTCACACACATTAAATGAAAGACTCAAAGAGCAGGACAGAAGTTTGCTTCTCTTTTTCAAAAATTTACAATCCTCATTAGTTCAAAATTCCAAGTTTTATAAAGTGACTTAAATTGCTTACATAATTGAATGTATCTGTTGTGAAACTCATTTATTTATTTCAGTGTGTGGTGTTCATTATGTTATCAAGATATATAGAAACAGACTTAAATAGTAAACTACAAAGGCAGACCTAAGCAGGCTTATAAGTTTACAAGCTTTGAGAGATAAAGTAAGTAGAGATTCTCTAAAAAGGATCTCTGAACCCTTGTGTATTCTTTGCTGAGATGCACACTTCTAGAAAGTAATATGCATTACTTTCTAGAAAAATGCTGAAGGAAACTAGGAAAAATAAAAACAAAACAAAAAACAAGCAAGAAACCAGAAAGAACAATGCCAGAAAAGGAAAGAGGAAACAAGATGTATATTATTTAATAGGGATGGAGGGAGTGACAATACAAACACAGGTTAAGAGCTCACTTTCAGATTCTAATTTTATGAAATAGTAAACATACTGAGAATGGAACCACTTTTTCCTGACTTTCTTGGGCCAGGTAGTTCCAGTGATGCCGCCAGTCTCAAAGACAATCGCTAAACATATTCCTGATTCCTAGAATGATAAAAGGTCTGCTAGGGTAGATTCAAAAGTTACATTAACAAGTAGAGAGTGCAACATTCTGCTTTTGTGTGCAAACAACAGAGACAAGACCCCCTGAGAATGTTAATGAGAGGAATAAAAATTCATCTACGAGAGCAATCTTTTCTAATTCCTCTTCATCTCCCAGATCTTTTAAGGAAGTGGCCCAGGGTACAGTCTTGGAGCCCTTTCCCTTAATTGTTTTAAGTATCATTTGTTAACTGGCAGCTACCAAATCAATGTCTTCAGCCAAACCATTTACCCTAGATTCAAGGCTCACATATACAATTATCTACTTTCCACCTTCACTTGCATATTCACATGTATCTTAAATTCAAAATACCTTGAGGTAAATTCTTGATCATCCCCCACACGAAACTGTTTGATTTTGTTGTCTTTGCTAATGACAGCACCATCTCCCCAGTTGCTTGGGTCAAAAATCTCGATCCCTTCTTCTAATTAATCTAATTAATCTCTCAGGCATGTGTGATAGAAACCATATGGTCTTTGAAGTCTGACAGACCTTGACTTCAAATTCCAGGTCTTCTATTTACTTTCTGGATTACCCAGCTTGAGATATCTAACCCCTCTGCATCTCAGTCATGAGGACCGAATGAGATAACAGATAAAGCACCTTGCACAATGTCTAGCATACAGTAGGTGATGAACAAATGGGAATTATTCACATGGCAGATCATCTTCCAATGGGCATTCCTCTTTCTTTTGAAAACATAGCCTCTACATTTCCTGGTCTCACGTGCAGATAGATGTGTCCATGTGACTAAGTTCTGGCCAATGGGATATGGACAAGAAATGCTGAATATAACTTCCAGCTCACATACTGTATTTTTTAAAAAGCTACTTGCCTTCCACTTGTTTTCTCCCTTGTCCTACAGACCAGAATGCCAATATGGTGGTAGTGATTCAGCTTTATCTTTGTAGACAAGAGCAGTACCTTCCTTAGCGGGTGGTAGAACGAGATAAAAAGAATGAGATCCCTGGGTGACAGTGTGGAACAGAGCTGCCCAACTCAGAACTGTCAACTCAACTGCCTGCCAACCCATACTCATGTAAGCAAGAGAAATAAACCTATTTTCTACATGCAAAATGATAATGCCTACAAGAATATTCATGTATTACCTAGAATCCACCTGAATCTTTTGACAGCATATTTTTCAAACTAAGTTTTCCAGAAAAGTTAGTGTTAGTTCCTCAGTTGTGTCTGACTCTTTGCGACCCCATGGACTGAAGACCTCAAGGGTCCTCTGTCCATGGAATTCTCCAAGCAATAATACTAAAATGGGTTGCCATTCCCTTCTCCAGGGGAATCTTACCAACCCAAGAATTGAATTCAAGTCTCCTGCATTGCACACGGATTCTGAGGCACGAGGGAAGTTCTCCAGAATACCCTTACAAATGTATGAATTCTCAAAAGGTATGTTACTACTGAAAAGAATAGTGTGAACAAGAAAAAAAAAAACTCAGCATATATGGGACTTTGTGGCAACTTATTAAAAATGAAATATATATATATATGTATGTAATTTTTTCCCTTGGACATTATACCCTGCTGCTTCATGACTATTCATTTGGTAAGATTTATTCAGAATAATGGCATACTGAATTTTCAATTAGATATGAAATAAAATTTTCATTGGGAAATGTTAATAGAAAGCTGAGGAGAAATAAACACATCCTTGCTTTTTTGCTTCCCCCTAAAATACCTTATGTCTGTCATTGGGCAGTTGATTCCTGGGACCCCAAAATAAGTGACCATCTTGTTTTGTTTTCCCAAAAGCCAAATGATCATTTTCACTTATGCCCTATCAGTGACAAGTTTTATGCTCTTCTCTGAGTTGAAAAAAAAAAAAAGTCACTAAAAAACAGTATGAGTTCATACCAAATGAACTAAAACAAAAACTGTAATTGCTGGGCTTTAATAAATCTTAAACCAATTAGACTGAAATTCCTAAACAAATTTTCCTCATTTCAGGAAAGCAGAGTTCCCCAATCCTGAATGCTGCCCAGGATTCATTCACATAAATTCTTTCATACCTTGAGAGTGTCAACTACAAATTAGCACTTGCCATCTATATTAATACCCCTACTAGGATTAAATCAGGTGCTGCCAGAGCTGCAGATTTTCAACACCCTCTAAAAAGAGTTCAGGGTGGAGAGCCAAAATGAGGCAATCTGTGCTCAAGAGGGTAGGGAGCGGGGATGACTGGCAGGACAGGTCTTCAGAGAGTTAGATATTTTCAGGAGCTTGATTTCATTTATGAGCTCAATTCTTGTATCTCCTCATATCTAGAAAAGCACTAAAATCCTTCATGGTTACAACTGTTCTCATGACTAGCAGAAATCTGCAAAAAAATATGTGCTTGATTACATGTACTCACCCCTCACCAAAATCACATATATACTGACCTTGCCTCCTACCTCTTTGAAGCAGTTTTTCAGAGCTTTCTGAAATGCAGTCTCCTAGGCTGCAGCCCTCATTCTGCCTAAAATAAAATTTCACTCGCAACTTTCACGTTGTACATTTTTTAAGTTGACATGAGTAATTAAATAATCATGGGTGACTATAATTATATTACTATATTACTTTACATGTCCTTAGCATAGTGGTGACAAGTACAAACAATAAAGCCAGATTGCCAGAATTCACAGCATGGACTCACCAGTTAGTATTTTTGGGTCTTAGTTAATTTCTCTGCCTCAGCTTCCTGAAATGGGGACTATAAACAGAACCTGGCTCATAGATGCTGTTATGAGGGCTTAATGATTCAGTTAGATTAAGTACTCAGAACAAGTGTTATTACTGTTGTC
The DNA here is from genome assembly GCF_042477335.2 of Ovis canadensis. Lineage (NCBI taxonomy): Eukaryota > Metazoa > Chordata > Mammalia > Artiodactyla > Bovidae > Ovis > Ovis canadensis. The sequence goes on along the minus strand of NC_091245.1, from coordinate 91,470,671 downwards.
TTCCTAGGTCTCTTAAACTTTTTACTTTTATGTGCAGGTGTTTTTTTATTATTTATCAATCATATATTGAAATATACTGTAAACAGACATACACCTACAGACCTGCAAAATCAGTTGCCTTAACCTAAAGCTTCAATTCCTCAAAAGGCTCACGAGTACTAGTTTCTACTACTACTACTACTACTACTACTACTACTACTACTAAGTCGCTTCAGTCGTGTCCGACTCTGTGAGACCCCATAGACTGCAGCCCACCAGGCTCCCCCGTCCCTGGGATTCTCCAGGCAAGAACACTGGAGTGGGTTGCCATTTCCTTCTCCTAGAGACTACTTATTTCATTAAGCCAACAACTAGATATTAAGCACTTGCTATGTAGAAAGCATGGTAATAGTTGTGATAAAAATGAAAAGATAAGTTCCTTCCTACAAAGAATTCTTTCTCAGAATAGCACTGTCCCAAGAAATATGTGAGCCACAAAGGTGAGATGTGTAGAACTGTAAACTTTCTGGTGGCCACTTAAAAAACAAACTAAAATGAAATAGGTGAAATTATTTTAAATAATATATTTAATTTAATCCATTATATTCAAGCTATATTTCAATAGATAATCAATATTAAGAAAATTATTAGAGACAAATTTACTTCCTTTTTTTTTTTTTTGGTACTATGTCTTCAGAACTCAGCGTATATTTTATCCTTACAGCACATCTTAATTCAGATGCTAAAATTTCCTTGGAAACACTGATTTTTACCCATGTCTTTCCTTATTCACTCTATTGGCACACTACAAAAGCTGTAAACCATGTTGTCCGACAGAGTAGCCACTAGCCACATGTGGCTATTTATATTTGATTTATATTAAACTGGCTTTGTGGCTCAGCTGGTAAAGAACCTGCCTGCCAATGCAGGAGATGCAAGACACTTAGGTTCAATCCCTGGGTCAGAAAGATAACCTGGAGTAGGAAATAGCAATCCACTCCAATATTTTCGCCTGGAAAATTCCATAGACAGAGGAGTCTGTTGAGTTATAGTACAAGGCATTGCAAAGAGTTGGACAAGACTAACTATGCATGCATGCACACACATATATTAAATAATATTTAAAATTCAGTTCCTGATAAACAACAAAGTCCTACTGTATAGCACAGGGAAATATATTCAATATCCTGTGACAAACCATAATAAAAATACAAAAAGAATGTATATATATATATGTACAACTGAATCACTGTGCTGTACAGCAGAAATTAACACAACATTGTAAATCAGCTATACTTCAATAAAATAAATTTTTTTAAAGTAAAGAAAAAAAAGAAAATTTAGTTCCTCAGTTGTAGGAGCCACATTTTAAGTGCTCAGTAGCACTTGAGGCTAGTGGCTACTGGAGGTCTAGAGAGATGACTAGTGTGCAACAACTACACCCACGACTTCTACAGAGGAAGCACTAGCAAAGTATAGTAGGAACATTTAAATGGCAACACCAGGAATTCACGGCAGTCCAGGGGTTGGGACTCTGCACCTCCACTGCAGGGGCATGGGTTCAATCCCTGGTCGGGGAACCAAGATCCCACAAGCCCATTGGCATGGCGTAAAATAAAATAAATTTTTTAAAAAATCTAAAATAAAATGTAGCACCAAAGTTGGCCCAAGGGAAACACATAACAGAGGAGGTGAACTATCAGCCAAGGTGTAAAGAATAAATAGGAATTGCTAGACAGACAAGGTAGGAGGCAGTATCACAGGTGAAAGGAACGGAACCATGAGAAATGGCCTAGAAGCTTCAGAGCATTATTGTTGTTGTTTAGTTGCTCAGTTTTGTCCGACTCTTTGTGAACCTATGGACTGTAGCCCATCAGGCTCCTCCGTCCGTGGAATTCTCCAGGCAAGAATACTGGAGTTGGTTGCCATTTCCTCCTCTAGAGAATAATCCTGACTCAGGGATCAAACCTACATCTCCTGCATTGGCATACGGGTTCTTTACCGCTTCCTGTAAATGGCACAAGATCACTGAGGACATGAAACAGGCCAGGTCTTGGGCAAGGACCAAATCCTAAAGCGCTTTACAGGCCATGATATAACAAGGCACGATACTGGAGATGTGTTGGAAGAAGCCTTTCCTCCTAGACTTATGGTGAAATTAAGGAAGAAAGAAATCAGTATTATGAGAAGGAAAAGGGGGAGAACCAAACAAGCTGTATCTTCAGTCTAAGAGGCTTTAAAAGTAAATGTTAAAATACAAAATTTATGAGCAAAACATGTAAAATCACTGCTTGGCAAATATTACCTCAAGTAAGTTTAACTCAGCATTTTATCATTAATACCAAAGAATTTTCAAATGGTCAATATTAAGAAATTTTGAGATCTGGCTTCTTTGGAAAGTTTTAGAAACTAAGTTTCGAAATTGGTCTGAAGGGACTCCTGACAATGATGCTAAATAATTTCTGCATCCAACAACCTCATATGGTGGAAGCCAATCATGAAAATATCAAGAGCCAAAAGATATCTGTACTATTTAACTGCCATTGAGTTCCCGGAATATCACCTGGAATTGTTCCAGAAAGTCTTATTTGTATAATATTGAGCTATCACATATAACACAGCAGATTAAGATTTTAACACATAATAAGCAAAATTAAAATGAAAAGTTGTAAAGAAGACATTTTGATATCCTTAAATAAGAAAATAATGAAGGTGGCATAAATGCATATCTAAAATAATCATTTTGCAAAAATCATACTCTAAATGTAAAGCAGATAAAGAGAAAAGTTGTGAAGTTAGTCAAATTCAGAGTCAGCGTCACTAGCCACAACCCTAACATTCTCTAGAGAAACATTAGTTTTTTAATGAAGCTGAATAATACTCAACTAGTATTTTAAGCATAAGTTCTAAGTGCTCCAAACTGGTCCATTCAATAGATATTTAGTTAATCAGTCTCTATAGTACAGGTTTATAACACTTGGCCTCCATTTTAATTATTTATATCTCAAAACATAAAATATATTTCAGAACCTTTGTTCTTCATAATTGTAAGCAACATTCATGCCAAAAAAAAAAAAAGCTAAATGTGAATTTTATACTATTCTAAGTAAAATGCTATTTCAATTCATCTTATCATTTAGATAGCAATTGCTACAATTCAACATGTCCCAAAAGATATGGGATCTAGCTGGCAGATAAATGTCACTTAAATGTATACCAAAAAACAGATTTAATTAACAAAGATTTCATTTTTTTCTTTTGATTTGCCTTGTAAAGTCACACAGGCAAGCCAATATTCAATGAGTGTTTTTGTTTCTAACTGGCAAAAGGTAAGTAAAAATCCCAGCAAAAATTTTTAGCATGAATAAGAGGGGGGCGAAGGGGGAAGAACCTGACCAAGAGCTGTTCTGCTCCTTCCTGGAGAGTATTAATCTGAAAATATTAATATAGAGCCTTAATATGTTGATTTAAGGTACTAATAGCTCCCTGGCTCACACCCCCAATTCTAGGTACTCGACCAACTCCTCTCAGTCCCCTAAAGTGTATTAAAAGAAACCCCTACCAACTACCATTTTTCTGACTTTACAGCAAAATCTACTAAATGAGCTGCTTCCATTTTTTATTTCTTCTTTCTCAATTCCATCCATTACAAATAGGCTTTTGGTTCTATCACTTCAATGAAAAAGCTCTTCTCAAGGTCATCAATGATCCCTATTTTTTGAAAAAGCCAATGGCCAAACCTCTCTGACCTCTCTGGAAAACAAAAACAAAAAACCTCTCAGCATCCTTTGATCCGACTGATTACTTAAAACACTCTTCTCTAAATGAGAGCTTAGGTTCCTATCTCACTGTTTGCATTCTCTCCATAGCTTTTTCCTTCACCAGACTTCTAAAACCGGGAGTTCCACAGAAGCCTATTCCAGGCTCTTTACTGTTTTTAATTTATACTCCCTTCCCAAGCAATCCTGTCTAGACCCAATGCTTTAAATACCATATATGTGTTGATGACTCGCCGACTGAAATCTCTAGCCTGGATCTCTTGCCAGAGCTCCAGACTCACAGAGACAACCACTACTGCGCATCTCCACTAGAATGTCTAATAAGCATTTCAAACTTAACCCTTGTTAATTAATATCATCAGGATCTACTAGATCCAAGTTTTATTTTTAAATGTCTTTTCTGAACAGTTCCATTTGTAAGAATTGATATTTTATGACTTTTTTTTTTACAGGTCTCCCAAAGAACAAAGATTATAAATATACGAAGAATATAAAAAAGAGGTATATATGTGAGCACTTTGCTATAGTAGAAATTAACTAGTGCTATAGTAGAAATTAACACAACATTGTAAATCAATAAAATAAAGAATCTGGACTATCCCACTTACCTAAAGGGATGTGTGACTGTATTCTTTCATCTTTTATGATTGTGCAGCAAATTTTAGTTATTAAAGTTCAAAGGTGGATAAATGCTGAAGGCAGTATTTATACAAAGGTGTATGGAAGGAAATAGATGATGAAGAAATGAAAAAATTCACTAGACTGTTCATTCTAGTTGAAGTTTATAAATCTGTTGTTACAAATGTACCAACACGATGGGAAATGGTTTCATAGAGGAGGCCGTGCATGTGTGGGACCAGGGGTGTGTGTGTGAACTCTATACCATCCTCTCGATTTTACTGTGAACCAAAAACTGCTCTTGAAAAAGTATTTTAAAAAAATTGAGTTTGCATTTGCTGTTTAAATTCTTATTAAAATTTCTAATAGAGTTTTCATTATTCCTGTACCTTTATTTCTATAAATTATTTGTAAAATAACTGAAAATGTAAAAAATTGAAAGTAAAAAGGATACAATGGATTAAAATGTCAAATAATGATGACTGTTTTCCTTGGTACACTGAGGGTCAATATGACCCAAGCAGAGAAAGTGTTCTCACCACTCCAAACCTTTGCATCTAACTTCAAGACTTGCTCAATTCAGCAAATAGCATCACTATGCACTTCATTACTAAGACCAAAAAAAAAAAAAAAAAATTAAGATCATTTTTGACTCTTTTATGCCATTCCAATGTATCTATCAAGTTTTACTAGCTTTGAAATCAACAAAATATACCCTGAATCCCACTACCACCACCTTGATCAAAGCTTCCACCGTCTTCCCCGGAAACTACAGCAACAGCATCCTACCTAGTCTTCCTGTTTCCATTTTTACTTTCCTCTTGTCTGTCTTCAACATAGATTATAAATACCTCACTTTGAAAAACCTCATGTTTGAAAAAAATCCAAACTCCTTCCTGTAACCTACCAGTGTCTACGTGACCTGGCCTCCAGCTCCAGCCTTACGTCTGACTGCTCTTCCCTGCTTGGCTCACTGGTCTTCAGCCTCAGCGGTCCCCTTTCTGTCTCTGAACACACCAGATTCGCTGTCACTGTGTGGTTCTTCCTGCGGGGAACGATCTTAGAGCAAGTCACCCCATGGCTTCCTCCTCTCTTCCTTCAGGTCTCAATCCAGATATCACCCCTTTAGTGAAGGCTTCTCTGACTAGTTAAACAGCTCTGACCATACTCCACACCTTCACAATAGACTAATACCTGATCTATCTTCTCCATGTTTATCGAGTTTATCTTACTGAATTACTTATGTGCAGGTTTAACATCTATCTACCCACCTCTACAATCTTAAGAGTAGAAACTACTCTCTAGTTCACCACTGCATTTCTATCACCAAGAACAGGGTCCAGACACTTAATAAGCACTTAATAAACATCAGCCATGTAACTGACAAAAGGCAATCCATGAAGTAGCCATATACTTCTTGCTGAAGACAAGAAGAGAGGTATACAGGTCAATTCCACTCCCCTACTTACTGAGTATTCCTTACTGAATAAGGAACAGAAATGTCTGTAAATCAATCCAGCATTATCTATACTCTTGAATTCAAATAGTCTATCAGTATTAATACGCTTCATGTGTATGGGCCAAGTAGGAAATTACACAAGTATATATTTTAAAAAAAGAATGACTTCTCTGCCCTCCTCCAAACTCCTTTCCATAAAGAAAGCCTGTTTACAAATATCAAGCAAATGAAAAGCTGCCAAATTTTGATCTCTCTCAACATTCATGTTGGTTTAGTTCCATCGAAAAGAAATATGATTCAGAATATTGTAGGGGCTGGTCAGGCTCCTTCTCCTCCCCTAACTCATGACTGCACACTACGAAGCCAATTTTCAGCAAACAAAATCCAGGAAGTACAAGAGGGCCTGGAAAGTCTTTCAAAATATCAGCTCAAAACCATCTGCACTACCAGAAAAAACAACTTACGGCATGTGCTTGACTAACTGTGAATAAGTGGTATTGTCGTTACTATGGTTTTAATTTTCAAACAGTAGCAGTTACAAATACCTAGGTATTTCAACAAAACTATATTCAGTTCAGTACAGTTGCTCAGTCGTGTCCGACTCTTTGCGACCCCATGAATCACAGCATGCCAGGCCTCCCTGTCCATCACCAACTCCCAGAGCTCACTCACACTCACGTCCAATCGAGTCAGTGATGCCATCCAGCCATCTCATCCTCTGTCATCCCCTTCTCCTCCTGCCCCCAATCCCTCCCAACATCAAAGTCTTTTCCAATGAGTCAACTCTTCTCATGAGGTGGCCAAAGTACTGGAGTTTCAGCTTTAGCATCATTCCTTCCAAGAAATCCCAGGGCTGATCTGCTTCAGAATGGGGACTGGTTGGATCTCCTTGCAGCCCAAGGGACTCTCAAGAGTCTTCTCCAATACCACAATTCAAAAGCATCAATTCTTCGGCGCTCAGCCTTCTTCCCAGTCCAACTCTCACATCCATACATGACCACAGGAAAAACCATAGCCTTGACTAGACTGACCTTAGTCGGCAAAGTAATGTCTCTGCTTTTTTCCATTAAATTCCTCAATTAGTGCACAAAAGAAATGTTTATGTCCAGATTCTTACTCAGATTACATTCTGGTCATTCTTAGTCATTTGAAGCTATTTTTTTCCCCCTCCTAAACCAGCTGCTAAGATGAACTGTGGTCCCATGAACTGTTACCCTGTTTCTTGTATTAACCTCTTCCTTGCCAAACTCCAGCTTCCAGAGCTTCTAGGATTTTTTAAAAGGAACAGGGACTGAAGTAAATAAAAACACTCATATCTCTATCTATAAAGAGATCAAACGGAGAGTTTCTCAACATTCCCAAACCAAAAGGGTTTCAGTTAAAAGGGTCACAGACTTTGAAAAGAAAAAGGAACTCTAGGAATCATTCAGTCTATCTATCTATCTACCTCCTTTTACAAATAAGGAAACTCAAAGTACTACACATTAAGCTAATTCCCTTATAGCAAATCCTTTAAATTCCATATTTTAGATATAGAATATTTACTGGACAATGTAAGGAACGGAAATATTACAGTAACCTGTTTGAGAAGCTTATCTCAGTTTAGTTTGATTTTGAGTTTGATCTTCATGGAGTACAAGTGAAAGGATTTCATTCATTCCACTAATATATGCTGAGCACCCACCATGGCAAAATAGCTGGGCTGGGAAGATGTACAAAATTATCTGCCCTCATTGAACTCACCTACTAGACAGGCGACAGAGAAAGACAGAAAAGAAAAGAAACAGTAAAACATAGTATGTTAACTGGTAGCAAGTGCTGTGAAGAAAACAAGGCAGGAAAGGGAGATGTAGAGTAGGCTCAAAGTTGGCAGCGACTCAAACACAGGAGCCAGGGGAGGACCCCTGGGATGGGATTTGTATGTAAAGATGCGAAGGAGATAAGGGAAGAAGTCATGTAGCTGCCTTTGGGGGAAATATCACAGGGAAGCCAACAGCAAGGTCAAAGGCTCTGAAGTAAGGGCCTGCCTAGATTGCTCACTCAAGGAAACGCAAGGAAGGTAATGCAGCTGGAATGCGTGAGGCGGAGTGAGGTATCAGGAAGCCAGGTGTATAAGCTCTTATAAGCCATTGTAAAGATAACAGAGTAAGATGGACTTACTCTAAACAGGACGTATGTGCATCACACAAGGTATTAAGCAGAAGAGTGATGTGATATGACCTCTGATTAAACAGGATAACTCTAGAGCCCGATTAATCTGAAGCCAGGTGCGGCACTGTGGGACTAGTTAAACTCTAGAACAATTATCCAAACAAAAGATCATGGCTGCTGCTGCTGCTAAGTCGCTTGAGTCGTTTCCGACGCTGCACGACCCCATAGACGGTTCCTTCTCCAATGCAGCAAAGTGAAAAGTGAAAGTGAAGTCGCTCAGTCGTGCCTGACTCGTAGCGACCCCATGGACTGCAGCCCACCAGGCTGCACCACCCATGATATTGTCCAGGCAAGAGTACTGGAGTGGGTTGCCATTGCCTTCTGCCAAGATCATGGAAGCTGAGACTAGTATGGTGGCAGCAGGAATAACAAGGAGGCATTGAGTTCCGGATACTTTCTGAAAGTATAGCCAACAGAATGTGCTGAAAAGTAGAATCTAGTAGATGAGAGAAATACAGACAAATGTATAATACATATGTACATTACAAACATAGACACATAATAAACCACATCCATTTAAAGTGTACAAAGAGTTTTGACAGATGTATATACCTATGAAACTACTGCCACAATCAGGATACAGATCATTTCCTTCACCTCCAATTCTCACACTCCTTTTCAGTCCCCACACAAACACTGATCTACTCTCTTTCACTACAGATCAGGTTGCAGTTCTTAGAATTTTACATAAACAGAACACTATAGTATAAAGGCTTTCTTTAGTGTCTGCCATCTTTCATTCAACATAATGATTTTGAGATTTATTTACACCGCTGCATGTACCAGTGCACCATTCCTTTTTATTACTGGGCAGCAGTATATCCCCTATACAGACATGTCACTTTTTGTAATCTGTTTTCCTGTTGATGGACATTTGGGTTGTTTTCAGTTTGGAGCTGTGATATTTTGATGTAAAAAAATGTATTTTCAAGACATGGAAGCAAGCTAAGTGTCCATCAAGGGATGCTACACGTTGGAATATCATTCAGCCATAAAAGGGAACTTTGACACTGTGACAGCAGCACTGGACCTCGAGGGCATTATGCCAAGTAATGTATGTCAGACAGAGAAAGACAAATGCTGTATGACCTCACTCACATGTGGAACATAAAACCAAACACTGAGCTCGCTGATGCTGAGAACAGACTGGTGATTACCAGAGGAGGGACTAGTGGTGGGCGAAATGGGGGAAAGGGGTCAAAGTGAAAACTTTCAGTTATAAAATACCGTATGGTATATTTGAAACTTGCTAAACGAATTTTAAAAGTTCTCATCACAAGGAAAAAAAAACTCTATGTGTGGTGATAGATATTAATTAGACTTACTGTGATCATTTTATAATATGTAACAAATACCAAATCATTCTATTGTATACCTGAAATTAATACAATGTTAAATGTCAATTATATCTCAGTTTTAAAACAAATATGAATATGTGTATGTGTGTACCTCCCAGTTCCAACAGAGAGCTCCTAAAACCTTGGAATTTCCTGAGCAACAAGGGTAAGAGGATCATCTTTTGTTAGTCATAATAAACCCCTTTCAACCATAACCTGAGTTTATGTTAATAAGATGACTGTCATGGGCTACAGCACAGGGGCTGATTTTCAGAGCAAACAGCCATTTGACCAGAGAACTTTCAGCCTCATCCCTTATCTCAAGGGCCTAGAGATTGAGTGCAATCACCAAGAGTCAATGATGCTTACAAAATGAAACCTTCACAAAACCCCTAAGAGACAAGTGTGGAGAGCTTGGGCTGGTGAAGAACCCAGATTCCTTGGGGTCAGAAGCTCCTACATTTGGGTCATTTCTAGATCATGCTATATGTATCTCTTCATCTGGCTATTCATTTATATTCTTTATAATAGCCTTTATAATAAACCACTAATAGTAAGTGTTTCCCTGAGCTATGTGAGCCATTATAGAGCAAATTACCTAACCTAAGGAGGCGGTCAAGAAACCCCAAACTGTAGCCAAGTTGGGCAGAAGTGGATCCGGGGATCTACTACATTTGGCATCTGAAGTAGGGGGTGGTCTTATGAGGCTGAACCCTTAACCTGGGGGTTTGCACTAACTTTAGGTAGTTAGTGTCAGAATCAAATTAAATTGTAGGATATTCATCTGGTGTCCCCAGAGAATTACAAAACTGCTTGATGTGGAAAATCCACATTTGGTATCCAAAATGACATATCTTAGTAGCAGGAGCTAATTGGGTAAAGCTGATATGAGTAACTGTGGACCAGTCTTTGAGTAAACATATGTGTTCATTTCTCTTGGGTATACAAAAATGAAATGGATGGGTTACATGGTTAGGTATATGCTGGACTAAGAAATGCTGCACAGTTTTCCAAAGCAACTGTAACATTTTACATTTCATACAATAATTTATGATAAGTTCTACATCCTTGTCTACACTTGGTATCAACAGGCTTTTGATTAGCCATTCTAATGAGTATATGGAGGTAGTATCTAACTATAATTTTAATTTGCATTTGCCTGATCACCCTCTCATACGCTTACTGGCCTTCATATATATTTTATTTTATGAAGATAAGGGCTTGATTTTTAAGTTTCTTTTTATTTAAGTTTCTTTTTTAAAATATGTATTAGTTTCTTACATACAATGAAATCTGTTTCTGGGCTTATTCAGTTGTTTTTGTCTATTCTTTAGTATTATGCTATTTAATATGTTTTACAAAACTTACATATTGGTAATGCTATTTACTCCTAATTACTAGTCATTGAAAATTTTATCTTTATCATTTGCCTATTCTTCCAAGAAAGTATAAATTTTCCAGTCAAATTTTAAAAGAAATATTCTGAGAATTTAGTGCAACAAATATCAACCAATTTTGAAAGTACACACATCTTTGTTCTGTCATCCCATTCATGATTTCCATTTAAGTTTTCTTTGATCACTGTCAGGAGAATTTTATAATTTCCTTCATTTATTTGCCTTATTTTCATTAACACGTTCCTTGATGTTATAATAAATAGAGAATTTTTCTATCCTAGATGTTCCAAAAAAACATCTATGTCTGCTTTATTGACTATGCCAAAGCCTTTGACTGTGTGGATCACAACAAACTGTGGGAAATTCTTCAATAGATGGGAACTGACCATCTATTGATGGTCCACCATCAATAGAACTGACCACCTGACCTGCCTCCTGAGAAATCTGTATGCAGGTCAAGAAGCAACAGTTAGAACTGGACATGAAACAATGGACTGGTTTCAAATAGGGAAAGGAGTATATCAAGGTTGTATATTGTCACCCTGCTTATTTAACTTACGAGCAGGGTATATCATGCAAAATGCCGGGCTGGATGAAGCACAAGTTGGAATCAAGATTGCTGGGAGCAGATGACACCTCCCTTATGGCAGAAAGCAAAGAACTAAAGAGCCTCTTGATGAAAGTCTAAGAGGAGAGTGAAAAAGTTGGCTTAAAACTCTAAAAAAACTAAGAAAATTCAGAAAACTAAGATCATGGCATCCGGTCCCATCACTTCATGGCGAATAGATGGGGAAACAGTGAGAGACTTTATTTTGGGGGGTTCCAAAAATCACTGCAGATGGTGACTGCAGCCATGAAATTAAAAGACATTTGCTTCTTGGAAGAAAAGCTATGACCAACCGAGACAGTGTATTGAAAGCGGAGACATTCCTTTGCTAACAAAGGTCCATCTAGTCAAAGCTATGGTTTTTCCAGTAGTCATATATGGATGTGAGAGTTGGACCATAAAGAAAAACTGAGTGCCAAGAAATTGATGCTTTTGAACTGTGGTGCTGGGGAAGACATAGTCCCTTGGACTGCAAGGAGATCAAACCAGTCATCCTAAAGGAAATCATATTCGGTCCTCAATATTCATTGGAAGGACTGATGCTGAAGCTGAAACTCCAATACTTTGGCCACCTGATGTGAAGAACTGACTCATTGGAAAAGACCCTGATGCTGGAAAAGATTGAAGGCAGGAGGAGAAGGGGACAACAGAGGATGAGATGGTTGGATGGCATCACCAACTCAATGGACATGAGTCTGAGCAAGCTCTGGGAGTTGATGATGGACAGGGAGGCCTGGCGTGCTGCAGTCCATGGGGTCACAAAGAGTGGGACACGACTGAGCGACTGAACTGAACTGAACTCAATAAAAGTGAGTCAAGCATTTTTTTTCCTAGTGCATATGAAAGTATGTTTACAGTACACTGTATTATTACACTGTCTATTAACAATATAAAGTACAAAAGCTTCATGTACAAAAACAATCTACATATACCGTAATTTTAAAATGTGTTTGTATGTTAGTTGCTCAGTCATGTCCCACTCTTTGCAACCCCCTGGACTGTAGCTTGCCAGGATCCTCTGTCCATAGGATTCTCCCGGCAAGAATACTGGGGCTGCCATTCCCTTCTCCAGGGGATCTTCCCAACCCAGGGATTGGTAAATCAAAAAACACCTTATTGCTAAAAACACTAGCCATCATCTGACAACACAAAGTTGCCACAAACCTTTAATTTGTAAAAAACTGCAATATCGGTGAAGCACAATAAAATGCAATAAAATGAGGTATGCCTGTAATGGGGGCCTTATCCCTAAGTCCCATTTTTACTTCTGTTATGTTTTATTGCATTGTCCAGAACTTGGCAACAACAACAAAAAAATGTTTTGGTACAAAAAGCTAGTATTTGTCTTATTCTATTTCCACAGAAATGTCTCTAGCGTTTCATCATATAGCATGGTATTGGCTTTTGATTTAAATAGAAATTCTTTCTTTTCCCCAATTAAACTAGACTTCATCCTATTAACGTCTTAATAAAGAAGGAATATTTAATTTTATCAAGCTCTTTTCTGGCAGTGGTCAAGGCAACCATGTAATTTTTCATAGTTGACCGCATATTCACTCAAGATTTCTTATTCAATGGATAAATTCGATCTGATTATGACATACTGTCTTTTAATATTCTGTTGAGCCTGATCTGCTGAACGTTTATATTGGCTTTTCCCATGACTGCACCAAATCTACAGTAGTACCTTTTGGTAGTCTGCCAAGTTTGATATTGGGACAAAATGAACTAGATAGCTTTGTATATGTACACTATGAAACCGTTTAATATAGAAAATTATTTTCTAGAAAGCTTGGAAGAATGTGTCCATAAAACCTTTCAGATTCTGGATATGTTTTCATTTGCGAGAACGGGTTTATAATTTTCATAAGTAAAGAAGAAATGGAAAAGTTATTTGATTATAGTTATTTATTCATTCATCAATGATCTATTGAGTACCCATCTACATACTAGGCATTGGAATTACATTGTGTGCAAAAGAGCCTTCAAAGCTACCCTGAAAAAGAGTATGGTCTAGTTGAGGGAAAAGAGACACAAATACTCAGAAATCATGGCTAACAGTGCTAAGTATTAAGAAAAGATATAAGAATCTAGAAGAACAGATGGTTTGGGGACGCAAACATAGTCTGAAGATTATGGAACAGTTTCCCCATGGATGTGAAATTTTGAGTTGAAACCTAAAGAAAAATGGAAATTAACTGTTCAAAACAAGTGTAACAGCATTCCAGGAAAAAAACAAGAGGATGTGAAAAGGTCCTGTGTGAAGGAACGCAGTGTTTAGCAGATAAACAGAAAGATCAGTATGTCTAGAGTCCATGAGCTAAAAAAGTAAGGGTGGGGAGAAGTAGGGAGTTAATAATACTATATCATGTATTTGAAATTTGCCGAGAGAGTAAATCTCAAATGTTTTTCACCATACACACACAATTATAATCATGTGAGGCAGTGGATATGTTAATTAGCTTGACTGTGGTAATCATTTCACTATATATACATCAAAACATCACATTGTACACCATTAATATATATAATTTTTGTCAATTATACCTCAATAAAGCCAGGAAAACATGTTTAATGGTCCTTCTCATATTTATCCCACTACATTCCTATTCTCTAACCTATAAATTTCCCTTGTTTTTAGTATTTCCTTTTTTTCAGTTTATGCTTCATTTCATTTTCATTTATGCTACTTTGATGCAGCATTTATCTTTTAATGAACAAGAAGTAGAGCCCCAACCTATGATGACAAATCTAGACAACATGCTACTTCTTCACGGATGCCTTCCCTGGTTCTCCTACTTCTTGTTTATTTCTGTACTTAATTGCCAGTATTGCATATCTGAAGGTCGTCTCTCTGGGCACATTTTCAACAACCTCTCGTTTTCCAAAGATGATAAGGATAATGGTAGTTGTCATTTATTGAGCACTTCTATATACCAGGTACTGTTCGAAGAGTTTTACATGAATTAATTTATTTAATCTTTATAGAAACTGGGTGACAGATACTAATTCCTATTTTATAATGATGTAAATAAGACAAGAAAGCTAGGCAACTTGCCCATAGTCTCTCACAGCTCCTAAGTAAAATAAAAATGTGTGGGCTGGACATTACATGTTAGACTGACTTCAGAGCTAAGACTGACTCCTAAGCTATTACCTCTGGGTAAAAGGTAACATACTTCCTTCTCTTCGGGAACTGAACAGGCTAAAGGCTGGGCTAAACCACCTCCACAAGAAAGAAGACTTTGACACACAATCTAAAGCAAGCAAAATATCCCTCCCAAATAACAATCATCAACCAAGTGGGGTTTTTAAAGTGTTATTTCATGATTTCATATTTCTATTTGGATTTTGTCTGCATAAATGGTTTGCATAATGTCTGTTCAGTAATAAGCCATTATCTTGACAGAAGATATTATTCCAGAGATACTTGAAAAGATGGTAAAATGTTTTTTAGCTCATTTAATATGGAGAATAAGTCAAAATTATTATATTATTTTCTTTGCATCATTTCTTTCTTATCTACTTGAAGTATCCTGGACATAGAGTATGTTAATACCTCCCACAAAGGGAACACTGTGAGTGCACAGTGAGCTCCAAAATCATAGTGCTTGCTGCTCTCTTCTCTTATTAACATCTGTATATTTAGCTTTTTAACAGCTCTCTGCATCAAAGATCATTATTAAAGGTCTTAACCATAAGGACCTAATACAGCTAACTGTACCTACAGAAGAATATAGGCATCAACTAAGTCAAACACAGCAGGCACTTCCCAGGTGGGCTGGTCACCACAGCATTTATCGGCCAGCTCTTCAGGTCTTCTTTAAAACACACTTCTGTTTGCAGCAAACTAAACGCTTGACTCAAATACACTATTCCATTAGCAATATACTGTCACATTCTATTTCCCCAAGTTAAAATATTATGCTGTGTTCATTCTCATCCCTTTTATGACACTTTGTGATTATATAATATTTAAATATTGTGATGTGAATACACAAAAGAGTGTTTCTGTGAAAACAAGATAAATGTTTTGGGAAAACACTGAAATCTTTGGAAAGCCTCTAAAAATTAGAAAAGAGAAACTATTTTAAAAATAAAAAATCAAGTAGGATTCCATACCAGTTTGATATGCAGATGTGTAAGTTCATGTTCTACTTCAAGGAACTTGGAATTGGAAGTATTATAATAGACAGACATTGTAGGTTATTTATGCAAGAAAGAGGACAGCAGTCTCCAGTCATTAGACCGATACTCAATGAAACAAAGCTGAACTTTACTTCAAAAGACTTGAAACTAATGTATAATATATGCTTTAATTTAAAAACAAAATGTTTTTAGAATGTATATATCAATTTGTAATTCTCTAACTAGCATTTTCAATTCATCAATCAACTGCTGGCTCCACTCATATCCTAGACATACAGAAGAGCACCAGGTAATATTCAAGCAATACTGGGCTGCCTTCTCTTAAGAAATCTATAATGTATACCAATATTTATACTTATATACTTATAATTTATAACATGCAATTGCCTACTTATAAGGTCCTGACTGTACCTGCAAGGCAGAATTTATCAATTTGCCAACCATCTATCGATTTCACTTTCACTTGCTTGATAATGAATAATCAAAGTAAGAATTTCAGCCATATTCTTTGGGGTTGGTGAGGAAGAAAACCCTTCCATGACTTTTAGTACAATTTTTTCACCAAATCTTTCCAATCTTAAGTTTTCTTTTGTTATATTTTCCTTGTTTCTTCCTCATCTTACTTTAACCTTCAGTTCAGTCGCTCAGTCGTGACCGACTCTTTGCGACCCCATGAATCACAGCATGCCCGGCCTCCCTGTCCATCACCATCTCCCGGAGTTCACTCAAACTCATGTCCATCAAGTCGGTGATGCCATCCAGCCATCTCATCCTCTGTCGTCCCCTTCTCCTCCTGCCCCCAATCCCTCCCAGCATCAGAGTCTTTTCCAATGAGTCAACTTTAACCTTACTGTTTGCTAAATAGTTGGTTCACCCTAGAGGTGGTTCAAGCTTACTCAAATCACAGGGAAAAGCACAGAACACGACTACTGTGTCTGCGACTCTCCTTTTGTTGCTATAAAATATTGAAGCAGTTGCATATAAGAGACTGTAGGTTTTGACAGAAGGTTTTGACATACTCTTAAGATTGAAGAAAAATTAGAACATCTTTGTTGTCCATGCAAACACACAGTATTACATTTCCGTAATTTTCCATTAGAGTATAAAGGAAAGTTAAATAATTTAAAATAAAATGTTTATGGAATAGTAAGATTTCAGTGTGTAGTGCTCTGTGTATGCATAGAAACTCATCCAACAGAATTAACACATCAATACTTGGCTAAATCTGATGTCCTAATGGAATAGTTACAGAGAGATCTTTTAGAGAGGTCATCAATCTTCACAACAGATTTCAGAATAAAATTCTGCAACAAGGCAGCCAACTGCCTCAAAACTCCAAAAATGAGTTAGTGCCAAATGACTTCACTGTACTTTAATTGAATATAGAATACAATATAGAATACAAATGGAATATTGTTATGGCTATATACCTTGACATCCTAAAAATTATACTAGATTTCGAGGATAGCAATGTTACTGCAGTTATTGCTAACTATGCTCCATTTACCTTTCTCTCATTCTTTCACCTTCCTGGTAGAGGAAGTTAGAAAAAATAAGCAAGGTCCTCCTTTTGCAGGAAAAAGAAGGATCAACAAGTCACATTTCTACTGCTCAGGAAAGAAAGACACTGTGATCTCACTCCTCTCTCTATAAGCAGACTATTCCTCTAAAGCAAAAAGTGGTCATTTCAGTATGTTTGCAATTGGCTATTTCTGTGAAATGGAATATTTCATAATTGCTGTTGAGAGCTAAGGAAGTGATCATCAAGAAGCACTTATTATCCATCCATGCTCATTTTTTCTTAACTGGCTGGGGAATTGGCAATGGCAGATACATGGGTAGAAGGAAAAATTGGCGTGTACACACTGACACAGTGCCACTGCACTTAAAAAATAAATGTGTACATACGTGGCACAGTGCCATGGTTTATTTCTACTGTATGTTTATTTTCTCTGTAGAAAATGTACAAGAAATAAAAAGAAAATGTTAGAGAATAAAAACCACTCACGATCCTTTCATAGAGAAGAAACTATTAATATTTTGGCTTATTTCTTCAGTTCATGCTCCATCCCCCAAGGAATACCTGACTGTGCTAACTCTACCTCAAAAAAACCCTCCTTAACTGATGTCTATTTCTTTATGAGGGACAAAAATCTGAAGTATAAAATTGTTCCTGCAGTGATATTCATTATGACACATTTAGGAATACTTGGTATCAAAAAATGAACCTATGGAGCATCATAAATAAAAGAGTAGCATGACTGCATATGTGGGAAAAAGTTTTAATATGTAACACTGTATAAAATTTTAAAAACCTACAATGATGTGACTATTTTCTAGAAAATATAAATGACCAAAAATCATTCAAGAAGATGAAGAATATCTGAAGAGGCCCAAGGCAGAGATTGGAAAGTGAAGTGAAGTTAAAGTGAAAGTCATCTGATTGTGTCTGACTCTTTGCGGACATATACAGTCCATGGAATTCTCCAGGCCAGAATACTGGAGTGGGTAGCCTATCCCTTCTCCAGGGGATCTTCCCTACCCAGGAATCGAACCGGGCTCTCCTGTCCTGCATTGCAGGCAGATTCTTTACCAACTGAGCTATCAGGGAAGTCCAAGAGATTGGAAAAAAAACAGTCAATTATCCATATAGCCTAAGAGTCATTTAGGATAAGATCATTTTTAGAAGTTAAAGCCTAAAATAACACATAATCCTTACAGGAAGTTAATCAGCTCACTCTACAGAGTGATAGAACTTTGATGACAAAACTTAATAAAAATGCCGCCACCAACACAAATGCTTATGCAGATGTACTTCTCTTAAAAAAAAAATTCACTGAGGAAAGGTGAGCCTTGAGATTGAAAAGACACTATGAGTACCAAGCAGCATGAATAAAAATAAACTAGTCTTCCTCTAGATATTTTTTAGTAAAATTGCAGAATATAAGGAGAGGAAGTTCCTAGGAAAAAAGTACAGATTTTTACAAAAGGATGACAAGTGGGTTGGTCACAGACCTTTCATCAATAAAAACAGATGAGAAAAAGAATTTTCAAAGGAAAACTGTCAATGTGCAGTTTAATACCCAGATAATCTATCCTTCAAGAGTCATAGCAAAATAAAAATATTACAGACATACAAAGATAAAAGGCACCTGTAGATCCTCACTGAACAAAATACTAAAGATATAATCCAGCAAGAAGGAAAGTGAACCCACAGGGAAATATTAGCAAATATAGAGGTTGATAAATTATAAAACTACACTGTTTTATTGTTAGTGTTTTTCTGAAAAAAATAATATTCTAATAACAATAAGATTTGTACATGGGGTACATAATGAATAAAGTATATTAAACTGTTTACATTATTTAGGAAAGAATAAAAATGCTAAATAAGTTAGATTTTAAAAATTCAGCAAGTTGTATGTAGATATTAACTTAATTGACTGAAAAACATTTATTTGCAGATAATTTACCCAGAATATCTAGGTTATTCTGGATGAATAGCCTTTCCAATTATTTAGAAATTATAATCCAAAAATGTTACAATGGTGAAAAATAAAGATACAGCCCCCAAAACTTGATAAATTATCTTATTTTTTCTTAACATTATATGATTCAGGATTCAGACACACACACCCCAAATGTAACACAACACTTAAAAAGGATTTGTTCCCTGCCCTGACGTAAAACTGAACAAGGGAATTCAGGACTCTGGCACTACTCAAGTTGCCACTGTGACGTCAGTCTCATCATCGGTTATGATCGCCTCTCTTATCCATTTTTGTTCGATAAGAAGCCTCAGCATCTATGTCATTGGTGCTGATCCTTTACCATCCAGTGTATCACATAATTGCCACCTGATATTGAGAAATGTTCTTTTTCTTTGAAGTTAATTATTTAAAAGGCATTTGGGTCATAATACTATAAATTACTACTTTAAAAAAGGTATGGTTACCTATATGAAGAAACATTACTATTATTTTTGAGCAGGCATGTCACAGGAACCAAAGAGCTAGGATATTAGTTTGTAAGACATCATCCCCAGCAACAGATGAGGAAAGAATAGAGACACACTACCATAAATAGATTATCAATAAACATAACTTTTCCTACCCATTATATAAAAGAACATCTAGCAATTCAGCTCTCATAGCCTCAGGAATACTGGTGATAAGTAACGTAAAAGGAAAATAGATTGAGATCTCCCAGTTACTCCAACCCACAAGCAGTAGCTTGGATAAAGAAAAGATCATTAGTAGAGCAATCATGTTACTCTACCCACAAGGGAAGGCCTTTTGTATGTATGTATGTACGTATGTATGTGTGTGTGTGTGTGTGTGTGTGTTAGCTGCTCAGTTGTGTCCAACTCTTATGCAACCCCATAGACTGTAGCCTGCCAGGCTCCTCTGTCCATGGAATTCTCCAGACAAGATACTGGAGTTGGTAGCAATTCCCTTCTCCAGGGGATCTTCCTGACCCAGGGATCAAACCCTATTCTAATACTAAAACTTTATCCTTATCCTTATATACATCCACAAGAAATATTTGAAAAATCGGTCAAATAAATTGTATATGCTCATATAAGAAAAAAAAAAAACAACCCAGGTATGACTTTCACTATGGAGAACCATTCAAGGGACTCTAATAGCCTTCTCCATACAATATTGCCTTTAAAGAAACTTCTTGACTATAAGCAAGCCCAACTGAAGAAAATTATTCAAAGCGTCCTTTGCTCCTTCTTCACAAGTTATCTGTCTACTTAAAATACAGTGAACTCTGCTAAAACTAGCACAAAATATATTTTCCTATTATAGCTTGTTTTCATTTTTTGTCATTTAAACTTCTATTCCCCATTTGTATAATCCTACTAAAATGCACCATTTGCACATACTTGAAAGGGAAGGCTTAATTATATTATTTAAAATACACTTCTGATCCTATTAGAATCAATGTGAATACACTGACTAGAGACTGTACGTCAGTCTCTAGAAATTGTTCTTTCATAATTGGCATGTACAATAAAAGAAAAAGCAACATTCTATGAACCTAAGCACTTATGCCTTAAATATATAAAAGTAGTATCTCAAATTCACTTCGGTGATTGGAGTACCAGAAACACATATGAAACATTTACATGTATAATTTTTTAAAAGAGTATATAATTTCATGTACCTAGAGCCAGCATAAGTAATTAATACTACGTTAAATGGGCTTCCCTTGTGGTTCAGCTGGTAAAGAATCCACCAGCAATGAGGGAGACCTGGGTTCGATCCCTGGGTTAGCAAGATCTTCTGGAGAAGTGAAAGGCTACCCACTCCAGTATTCTGGCCTGAAGAATTCCATGGACTGCATAGTCCATGGGGTCGCAGAGAGTCAGACACGACTGAGCGACTTTCATTTTCTTTCACTTCAATTATTTAATAACAGTTATAGAAGGAATAAGTAAGTTTACTTTTCTGTAAACTGGAAAATAATTATTACCTTCATATTACTTAACACTATGTTACAAGGAAACCCAGTATTATAGAGCTCATTTCTCACCCACAAAAAGACAAATAATTATAAGTGTTGGTGAAAATGTGGGGAGATTTGACTCCTCATATACTGTTGGTGGGTATGTAAGATGTTGTCATGTTGGGAAACAGTCTGGCAGTTTCTCAAAAGATTAAACATGGAGTTACATTCTGCTGCTAAGTATATACCCAAGAGACAGGAAACATATATCAACATAAAAATCTGTATACAAATGTTCATAACAGCATTATTCAAAATAGTAAAAAAGTGGAAACAGCTCAAATGTCCATCAACTGTTGAATGAATACCATGTGGTATATTCATACAATGAAATATTATTCCTTTATAAAAAGCAGTGAAAATGATATGTGCTACAATGGGTATGATCTTTAAAAACATACTAAATGAAAGAAGCCCAGACACCAAAGGCCACATGTTATATAAAAATATATGAAATCTCTAGAATAGACAAATCCATAGAGACAGAAAGAAGAGTAGTGGTTTCCAGGGGCTAGGCAGAGAGGAAAAGGAAGTGACTGCAAACAAGCATAGATTTCTTCTGGGGTAATAAAAATGTTCTGTAATTATAGATTGGTGATAGTTGGGCAACATGAAAAGCCACTGAGCTGTACACTACAAAATAGTTTGAATATTATATGTGAACTATACCTCAATTTTAAAACAAAAAGAATGAAC
This sequence comes from Ovis canadensis, assembly GCF_042477335.2. Taxonomy (NCBI): domain Eukaryota; kingdom Metazoa; phylum Chordata; class Mammalia; order Artiodactyla; family Bovidae; genus Ovis; species Ovis canadensis. The sequence goes on along the minus strand of NC_091245.1, from coordinate 91,448,925 downwards.
ACAAAACATGTATTTAGTGAAACTTACTTAGATACTAAATGAAGCATATTTTAAATATTTCATCTATTATGAAATCGAATCCATCTAATAACTCTAAGAAACTTGCTTTTACAATGAAAACATTTTTGTTAAAAACAATGTCACACTGTCAAAACCTTTTACCATGTTTCAGTGTGCCCATCAAAAAGAGACAAATGTTGCGAATTAAAACAAAGTAAAGTATGGATTTATACCAGTTACATAATCCCCTCAGAGTGGCTCATATGAATCACTGGTATATTTTGAGCATCATAAATGATTATGATTACAGACTTATTTACACAAGGTAAAATTTATAAATCTTTGACGAGGAGGAGTCAAATTTCTAACAAGGAGACAATGACTATTTGTTTTTATTTTGTATCACAATTAATGTCCCAAATCTAGAATTTCTCTCTTGCTGTGTCTCAATTCTGCTAATTCCCTTCTAAAAAAAAAAAAAAAAAGACAATTCTACAGGAATGCAGAACAAATGCATGTAATAGCTTAAAATCATATCAATTCAAATTAATATTACTAGAGGACTGTATGACTTATTATTATAATAAAAAATGTGTGAACTGTTAATATACTAAAATGATCTTATTATTCCTGTTACACAGATTAATTCATTTTAATTCTAGAAAAGTATACTTAATTGCCAAGCCAAGAACCTGCCGAGGCTACTTCATTCATTAAGTCAACAACTATCGGCTGAGCAGTTATTTTGTTTACAATATTCTTTAAATTGGAGGATAATTGCTTTACAATGTTGTGTTGGTTTCTGCCATTTGACAATGTGAATCAGCCATAAGTATACATACACCCCCTCCCTGTTAAGCCTCCCTCCCACCTCACCTCTCAAGGTCATCACACAGCACCAAGCTGTTCTCTCATCTAGAAAAGCACTAAAATCCTTCATGGTGATGCCTGCTCCTCGTGACTAGCAGAAACCTTCTGCAAAAAAAATATGTGCTTGATTGCATGTACCACCCCCATTCACCAAAATCACATAGGTATGACCTACCCGCACCCCCTGGCCCTCTGCTTCTTTACAGCGGTTTCTCAGGAGTATCTGAGGTGCTATCTCTCAGGCTATAGTCCTCATTTTGCCCCAGATAAACTGAATTTGCAGCTCTCACAGTCTTTAGTCAGCACTAGATAGGATGATGAAAAATCTAAATTAAAGTAATGGCAGAAGAAGAAAAGCTGAATAAAGAGTCTCAAGTCATATTCAGGAGGTAAAAATCAGCGGAACTTGCGTGACTCCAGATAGAGGAAGCAATACCATCTAGAAGATAAGGACTGCACAGGCTTCAAAAATCCTGGGTTAGAGATTTGCCTCTGACTCCTTCTAAACTGTATGTTAGACAATAACTTCATCACCATAGGTTTCCATTTCCTCTGTAAAATGGAGATAGCAAGAGTACCTACATATCATATTACGGTCATGAGGACTGAATTAGAAAAGAACGCATGTAAAGCACTTAGCACAGTGCCCATTACATAGAAGGACAAAGTAAACTCTGATCCCACTGACCACAGTAGAAAATACAGGGAAGGGGCTTCGCCGGTGGCTCAGTGGTAAAGAATCCACCTGCCAATGTAGGAGGCACAGGCTCAGTCCCTGATCCGGGAAGATCCCACACGCCACGGAGCAACTAACCCCACGGGCCACAACTGTAGAGCCTGTGCTCTGGGGGCCAGGGAGTCGCAAGTACCGAAGCCCATGCTCCCTGGAGCCCATGCCTGCTCTGCAACAAGAGAAGCCATTACGAGGAGAAACCTGTGCCCTGTCCCAGAGCAGCCCTGCTCACTGCAACTAAGAAAGGCCCACGCCGCAAGAAAGACCCAGCACAGCCAAAAATAAGCAAAAACACCTTTAAAGTAATAAAATAAAATTTAAAAATGTAAAAGAAACTACTGGAAGAACTGTAAATGCGGAGAAGGGCAGAGATTAGCTAGGGGCCAACCGATAGGATTTATAATCCTAGAGAATGGTGAATACTACAATATGATTTGTGAAAGTAAATTAAATAAAACTAAACATTCCTATCTATGAAAGCCTTGAATACCATACTATAGGATTTGAATTAAATAAATTTACTGTCTCTTAAATACAGAGTTTAGAGCTCATCTATTATACCATCCCTTTTACTTTCTAGATGAGGAAACTAAGACCCACAGGATGAAGGAACAACTCAAAACTCACACCAACCACTGACATACACAGTATGAGCTCACTAATAAGTTAAGTGCTATGCATAGTCCTCAATTTCTTAACAAAACTCTGAGTGCTTACACAAAACTTCCTCCCACCTCTATCCTTCAGACAGTGGAAAATCTGAAATGACCAAGATAAGAACTGAGAAGATTTAATGTAATCTAGTAGAGATGGTTATAATACAGGATTTCAACAAATATTATTAAACCTCTTGCTTAAAAAAAAAAAATAACTACAGAATTTTATGAAAACTCAAATGCCTTCCATGTGTGAGGGAGGGCTGCCTCTTTTACTGATGACATGATAGATTTAAAGTATGTAAATTTATCTTTAATGATAATTTTTAAAATATGTTTTTAATTAAGTAAATATATTTCCTAAAATTTGTTACACAAATTCAATTAACATCTGTTTCCTTTATTTTGGGAAACGTAACTACAGAGACAATAACTATGACAAGAAGCTTCCTTTCTAGAGTCCTCAGTAAGACCCCAGATCACAAAGACACTGATGAATTGATGGAGTATCTAGAGGGCCATGCAGTAAGTCTCGAAATGCCAACAGTGACTTATTTTTTTATCATTCACTCTTTCCACTGCATGTGGCTCTCCCTCTCTGTCCACTCCCTAAGTTTCATATGGTACTGCCAGATTGGTGCTTAACCAAAAGATTTTCAGCACTAAATGAGGCAGAAGTTACATTACATGCAAAAAATATTTTTAACTCTAATCAAAAGCAGAGCTATATAGGCAAAAGCAAGACCAGCCAAAGAATGAAGACACCATAACCAGAACAATGTTATAAATTATGTGGGATGCCAAGACCCACAGATCCTCAGCTTAAAAATAAGTTACATATAAAGAAACTTGACCACTCTAATTAAAGAATCTCTTTTCTGATCCATAGTATTATACGAATTTCTATCTTAACTTTTTAAATCAAAGTAGAAGTGTTTTCAATTTATTGAAATTAATACATGAATTCTAAATTTGGGGTCCTATAAGGGAAAATGGAATGGAATATTATTTTAAGTACCAAAGAGTGAACTTTTAGCCTAAATAGTCCACTCTAAAGTGTTTTCCACCTACTCAATCAAAGAGGAAAGGTCTGTAGGATGAGAAAGCTCTACCTCTTCTTAAAGAAAATCATGATGGTAAAGGTCAATAATACTCTACTCTGTAGTTAAATGGTCATATACCTAACTGGGCAAAGAAGCATTTCAACAGAAAAATTTTAATAGCTTTGACAGGAAAGAATTCAAACAAGAACTGAAAAAAATCTGTTTCATGACAGACAAAAACACTAAAAGTGTTCAGATTTATATACACCAAATGGAATTTATTTTACTGAAATAAGATTTTTTCAGTAATTCAAGATTAAGATATGTAATGTTAATGGCTGAGAATGAAGACAGTAATGGGTTTACTTTTTTTTTTTCGTAAGTGACCTTGGTATGACTTACTCATAACAAAACCAACTTCTCAGCAATACAGATGGTAGACTAGACACTGCCAATGTTTTAAGCTTAGAAAATGTTTTTAATTTTTTGTATTTCCCCACGCTGTGTTTACCGCTCTACATATGTCTCTGACTGCCAAAGAATTGTTAACTAATCGGCATGAGATTCATTTTGTTAGCACACAGCTGGGTACTTTAGTCATACAACATCTGCTTCTCAACTTATCTTCTGCTTTGCTTCATCTACTTCAAAACCTTTTCTAAAAGCTGTTACAGTAAAGCATATATGCCTCTCAATGTCTGGAGTTTGATAATCATCATTATGTTTACCGTTGTACTAAATTATCAGTAGCTTCTGAATAACTGAAAATTGTACAGTGAATCTAAGTTCCAGAAAATCTGGCATTAACATCAATTAGTAAAACAACACAGTTGAGCCTAAGAATGAAACTCAGTAGGAGTCATGCAACAATCAGATATTATTCTTTATGTACCTATCGCTAAGCTCTCTGAGTGAAGACTTACTGGAAAAATAAATGAAGCTTCAAAATATAAATATTAAAATGAAAAAAATGTAAGACGTACGCACAAGAAAGAACATACTGCATTTTGCAACGAAGATTCAGATTTTCTATATACTTTACTTTTTACTATAGAAGGAACAATTAACCCGCATATGAATTGTCTATTTCCCTTAGCTTCTCCTTCTGCTTTTTCACTCTGGATAAGTGTTAGTTCTGCATGCTACCAAGACAGGTGAAACCCAAGCATAGGCCATTCAACTCATGATGCATATTCTGTTCCAAATGCTTGTTTTTACATTGGTTGAAAGTCATAAAATATTTCCCTATTGGAATTATGGATAATGGCAGGGAGATCTCATTCCTCAGAAACCAAAATGTAACTAGAGAGCTAACAATAAATAGAATACAATCCTAGCATCCTTCACACCACTATTTCTACAGCAAAATTCATTCTGGAATCCAAATGAGCATTTGAGTAACATATCCTCCCAATCACTGGCAAAGCAGCAAGAGCTGCACAGTTCTGCTTTCCTTTTTTCTCCCAATCAGCCAAAAATCAACAGAGAGAGCAGGTAAAAGGAGGCCTAGTAACTGTGAAAGATTCCAACAACAGGAAGTTGGGTGGTAGGAGGCAGAAGTACAGGAGATCCCACTGTTCTCACTGAATCTGATGAGGGTGGCAGGGGAAATCCCAAACATGAGATACTAGTGGATAAGTAGTGGCTTTAAGAATGCCTTTGGGCAGCTGAAGCTAAAATTCTGGGTCTCTCTCAAAAACAGGCAGTAGCCATCAAACTATCAGAGGGACTTCAGTGATGTTATGAGGCTTTGCTGTTGTCTGTCTGGTGGTGGTTGACATGTTGGCTGCGAGGCAAGTAGACAGTCAGAGTGGTAAAAAATTTTTGCAAGCATTCTTAAACCAATGAGATAAGAAAATGGCTGAAGAGTTAGTTTTGCAAAATGTCAGCCCCTAAATAATAAGATAATAAGGATACAGCTAAACCACTACTCTTAGCTTTAACTTGACATGTATTACAACAAAGCCCAATGATTACCTGTTAGGTGCTCGAAGCTATATAAGTGATAAGCACACCTCGTGACAGTGTTCAGGGCTATGTCATCACACAAAAGCAGCAGCAGCAGCAGCAGCAGCAGCACAACCACTGTGGAAGATACTTGCAATCTTCTCACCCCTAGTTCAAGAATGATTGCAGGTCAAAGCACAGTCACCCATTCTTGACTTTCCCAGTCTGTCCTAGAACTTGGACAATGGCAACACTATGGTTAGGAGAGCAGCTAAGCTATTACTGGAGTGCATGCCTTCTCACTTCCTCCAGCTTTTGACATGATAGCGGAGACTTCACAGACATCCTGCAACTATGAAAAAGACAGGAAACTTACATCAATGAAGACTACCTCCAGACTGTACATTATGTCAAGCCATTTAATTTTTTGTTGTTGGTTTAAGCCTTTGCTAGGAAATCTTCTTTTTGCTCATAGCTATATATCTTATCTAAAACTACCACACCCTATAAAGTAGATCATAAGCTAAGCATTACACAAAACCATCTTCATATATTATTTCATTTAATTTTCACAGCAATCCTCCAGGTAATGCTATTAACCAAATTTTACAAAAGGGAAAACAGATTCACAGAGATTATGAAATCTGCCAACAGTTGGCTAAACGACAAGCTAGAATTTAAACCAAGATCTACCTAATGTCCAAGTCCATGTTTTTTACACTACAGTTGTACTACTGTCCATCATCAATTATTACATTTGTATGGCTGAGGAAGCAGCATGGTAAAATGAAATAACCAGAGCCTGCGGAGTCAAACAGGCCTGGATGAAATCCCGGCTCCACCACTTACTAACCATTATCACTGAGCAAACCAACTTCAAGCTTTCTGAACTATAAAATGGAAGTACTAACAAAACTCTAGAGAAATCACTGTGGCAACTGAATTCATTCAGTTCTGTGCAAAGCATAAAGAAAGAGAGAAGAAGGAGACTTTGCTCTCACAGAGCTCATAGCCAATAGAGGTGACAAGCAATACGGTGCAGTAACCTTGGAGGCTTACATAGGATGCTATGGAAGCACAGACTGCAGGAAACGTCACGAACTGACTCCAGGAAATGATCTGTGAATATGCTGAAAGGAGACTGCCAGGTGATGAGAAAGGGAGGGGGCAACAGGAGAAAAACTCTCCAAGTAGAGGGAAAAAAACATGCAAAGGGGTGGGGCGGAGGAGGGAGGGAGTGGTAAAAGCAAAGCTGTATGTCAGGAACTAATCCTAATTCAGCACAGTTGGGGCCGACCATTAGGAAGCGACAAGAGAAGGGGCTGGAGAGTTAAGGAAGGGACAAACAAAAAACAACGACTGCCACGAGGGTTGAGGATATTGGATACTGGAGAAGAATTGTTCAAAAAAAAAAAATAGTAGTATACAATTAGAAAATATAAGGAAACAAGGCTCTGAGCTTCTAAACTACAAATGATAGTGCTCTACATACAAGCAGAAAAAAGATTAATTATATATGTTTGGGGAAAGAGTAACTGAATACATGTAGTTTAATGTATTATTCAATACAAAGGCAGTAGAGAAATATTCCTGCCAGTGGCAAACATAGTTAAATAATAAATAAGTGAATGAAAATCATGTAATCCTTAAGTTTTACCTTCATTTCCTTTCTGTTACGGGGCAGGGGAGAAACACAAATTAATTACAAGACAGCAAGAGATAAAAAAGAGGAAAGCAAGGATCTAGAAAAATCAAGATACACAATTAATTATGAATGAAGTAATAATCAATTTAAAAGATACTATGCATTTGCTCTAATTACAACTTTACTCTTCTTATTAAATATTAATAGTTAAGGAGTAGTTCAATTCCAAGCAGAAGTGGGAAGGGGGAAAAGAAAAGACTAAAAAACAAATATTAAAATTTATATAATATTAGCATAAAACAACAGTTACATAAAAACTAGGCTAAGCATGGGAGTAGGGAAGAAAATCAAAGAAATAAGATTTCTGAGATTGTTACTTCTAACAAATTCATTTTAAAACAACCTTACAAATACCTGGTACAATACTGATGTTCTTCTTACTTGACATCCTATTAATGTCATGTTCAAATAACTCTATAGATGCATATACCTCTTCATAAAAGTTGGAATGTCTTATGGGGAGAAGGACCTATGCACTTTTCTTTTTATATACATTATAATATAGACAGGCATACATGTGCTTTATATACACAGTGTAATATGTGGACAGACATATGGGAATAGATTATGGCATCCAAGCCTGTAATTTCATAGCAAATAGATGGGGAAACAATGCAAACAGTGACAGACTTTATTTTCTTGGACTCAAAAATCACTGCAGATGGTGACTGCAGCCATGAAATTAAAAGACGCTTGCTCCTTGGAAGAAAAGCTATGACCAACCTAGACGGCATATTAAAAAGCAGAGACGTTACTTTGCTGACAAAGGTCCATCTAGTCAAAGTTATGGTTTTTCCAGTAGTCATGTATGGATGTGAGAGCTGGACCATAAAGAAAGCTGAGTGCCAAAGAATTGATGCTTTTGAACTGTGGTGTTGGAGAAGACTCTTGAGCGTCCCTTGGACTGCAAGGAGATCCAACCAGTCAATCTAAAGGAAATCAGTCCTGAATATTCACCGGAAGAACTGATGCTAAAGCTGAAACTCCAATACTTGGCCACCTGATGTGAAGAACTGACGCATTAGAAAAGACCCTGATGCTAGGAAAGATTGAAGGCAGGAGGAGAAGGGCACAGCAGACAATGAGATAGTTGGAGGGCATCACCGACTTGATGGACATGAGTTTGAGCAAGCTCTCGGAGTTGGTGATGGACAGGGAAGCCTGGTGTGCTGCAGTCCATGGGGTCTCATATAGTCACACACTACTGAGAGACTGAACTGAATATGTGGACAGATATACAGAAGTAGAGATTAAATAAGACCTAGTATCTAACTCATCTGGTCAAAGTAAAAAGGATAATACATCATCATTGCCTTTCCAAGGAATACTTTTTTTAGTAACAGATTTTTATTTTGAAATAATTTTAGAATTCATAGATAAGTTATAAAATACAGAGTTCCTACATATCCCCACCAGTTTCCCCTAATGTTAGCATCTTACATTATCATGTTGCTTTGTTAAAACTAAGAAAACAACACTGGTATATTATTAACTAAGCTCTAGATTCTATCTGGATTCCAGCTGTTTTTAGTTCCCGGATCCAGCCCAGGACACTGCCCCGCACTCAGTCACCGTGTCTCCTTAGCAATCTTTAGTCTGTGATAGTCTCTGTTTTCCCTTGTTTACCATGACCTTGATGATTTTGACGAACATGTATAAGGTATTTTGTCGAATGTCCCCCAATCTACAAAACATCCAGAGGTAGGGTTTTTCTGGTGTTTCTCTCATGATTAGAGTGGGGTGATGAGCTTTTGGGGAGAACCCTGAAAAGGTAAAGGGCCTCCTATCACATCCTGTTAGGGGCAGAAGATATTGACCTGACACCACCAGTGACGTCAACCTTGGTCACCTGGTTAAGGTAGTGTCTGCCAGGGTTTTCCACTGTCAAGTGACTATTTCCCCCCTATTCCAAGGAATACTTTTGAGTATAAAAACTCTTTTCATGAAAAAAAGAAACGAACCTTTAAATGACTTTGTTTAGACAGCTTTTCAATAAAATTCTCCAAAATACCAGAATTTTAAGAATGACCTTGCTTTAATATAACAGGCACAACTACCATCTCATTCCCAAAGATTTTAAGCAACACACAAAAAAGTGGTATTTGTTTACTAAAGGAGTATCAAAGGGGAAAAAGTATTTCACATCCCCTGTGAACTATTAATATTACCCAGATCAATGGTTAAATAATATCCTTTCCACTTTAACTAAATGAAAAAAGTTAACCCTCCAAAATAACCCCATTTTCAGTTTTTGAATATTTTAAATCTTCATGCTGATCCATAGACCATAGATTAATTTATTAGTCATATGTAAATAAAAACAGAATAAAAATCACTTAACCTTGTAAATGTATGTGTTGCTGTGTAGCCTATTCACCATCCTTACAAACCAAATGACCTTTAGAGAAATCTGCTTTTATCTCTCTAATGGCTTCATATCTTGATTTGGCCTTCTACAGGTTTTACAAAATAATGTGATTTCACTTACAATATTTGCCTTACACAGCACACTGGGATTACAGAGGTTAATAAAAGGGAAAGGATTTATAACTTCTTTAAATATGCAATCAAAACAACTTATATTACTCTATAATAATTCTAACAATTGTTCATCATTTTGAATAGCTCAGAAAGCTCAAAACATCAGTTTTCATAAGGTGATATATTTATATGCACATTCTCAACAATCATTTGCAAACATTTAACTGAATCCACACAAACTCACTGCAACAAATACAAGACACTTAAAGATTTAGACTAATACCTAGATGATATTAACATTTCCAAAAATTATTTGTTTATAAAAGATCTATAGTCTTTTGCTTTCAATCCAAAATATCAGAATATCTTTTGCTACATTTTACAAGATGGTCGAGTAAGATGCTTTTATAGGCTAAAATTCCATGAAGTTCTTCTTTGCTTTCCCTTTTCAACCAGATGTTTATATTCTAGCCTCCTACAATATTCCAAATCTTAGATTTAAATATAAAGACCTTCCTCCACATTATCATCTGTGTTTAATCCTTCTTTATATCTTTGCATCTTGCACAGTGAAATGTATATATAGTAAGCACTCAAGTGGATGAATGACTGAACCAAGAATGAAAGAATAAATGACTATCCAATAACCTCTTAAGATGAATCATACTATTAATCCTTCTAAGGTAATGAATCCCTTCTCTAAATTGGCCTTAATTTCATTTCTGGAGGTATTCATTTATAAAATTGTATGCATATTTTCAAAATGTTTCTAATAGGTTAGCTACTGTGCAATAGAGACATTTTCAAATTTACACACTAATATTTTTAAGAGTCAAATGGGGAGAGAAGAGAAAAAGTGGGTACCATTGTGATTCATAATGGAAAAAAGTTATTATTATAATTATGATACTGAAGGTCAAGAATTTATTTAGCCATTTAAAAGTCAGTCAAGAATAATTATCTTGGGTAAAATTCAATGAAACAGAAAACCAAAGAGGCTATTACCACGAACAAATGTCCCTTATGTATTTGCCACTACACTAAACTCTCAAATCTAATTTTCTTCAAGGAAAAATAATTTAGAACCTCAAACCTATATTCTAAAATGTGTAAGACATACTGTCCCTGAATATCAAGAAAAATAAAAACTGAATAACCAAGAAGAAAGTGAACTACTAATCAAAATAGTATTTGAATTTCAACATAAAGATGTTAGCACACTTAGTTTTCAAAACACACATTGCATAACAACTAAAGATGCAACTGTAAAAGTCAAAGGTATAGACTAAATGCCTTAAAGATTAAATTTCACAAGAATCGATATATGAGAAGATTTATGGATGAAAAATAGTTTGGAGACATAAAATATATATATATATATATATATATATATACACACACACACACTAATCCTGTTAAAAAGAAGTAAAAATACTACATATACTGTGTTATCTGTGCGTGTTCTGTTGTGTCTGACTCCTTGAGACCTTATGAACTATAGCCCACCAGGCTCCTCCGTCCATGGGATTTTCCAGGCAAGAATACTGGAGTGAGCTGCCATTTCCTCCATGAGGGGATCTTCCTGAAGGATCTAACCCTCGTCTCCTGCTGCTTCTGCATTGGCAGGCAGATTCTTTTCCCACTGAGCCACCTGGGAAGCCCTACCTACATACTACACGAAAGCAAAAATTTTCTGTCTATTCCGCTTGCTTCTAGCGCTCAGCACAGTGCTTGACACAGCAGAAATACAATAAACATTTGTTGAACGGAAATATATCAACAAAATACCAAAGATACCAATCATTTCCTCAAAAGTCTTATTAAGTAAGGAGTTACAAAGTTACTAATCACAATTCATCAGGAAGCAGTGCTATACCACAGTATGTAGTGAACACAGAGAAACACCACAATGATAGGAAATACCTTGAAGAGGTGAGCAGGCGTGAAGGAAAATGGAGCTAAGCAACTGAGGGAAGTCACACTATTCTTTCATTTCATAACATTTATAAACGCATGGCTGAAAGTAGAGGGAAGGGAAAAATCAATTAGCATTCAGGGACATATACCTAAGGCAGTATGGCTGAATAAAGGGGTATATTTTGGGGGGGGGGGTATGATAAAAACATGAGAGTTTATTGCTATTGACAAAATGCACACTCCACAATGGCAGGAAGCTTTTTGTCTGTCCACTCCTTGTGGCAAACAGCAAAAACGGCCATAGTTTGTCTCCTTTTATCTGTATCTCCTGAAATGTGAGTCTACGTTTCTCTCATTAAAAAATAGTCTTTGTTCCATCTGTTGAATTTCAGATGGCTTTGTGACTTGCTTCTGCCAACACAATACAGCAGAGGCGAATTATGCTAGTTCCAAATTTAAGCCTTGAAAGTTTTTTATTCTTTGACCTTCTTTGGGAACCCTATTTCTATCATGTGAAAAGCCCAGTCTAGCCTATTTGATGATGAAGACACATAGCCCAGTCAACACCTATCATCTTAGAGCCGGGATCAGCAAACTTTTTCTATAAAGGGACAGACAGTAAAAACTTTAGGTTTTGAGAACCGTATATTATTTCCATCACATATTTTTCTTTTATTTTAAAACTGTTCAAAAATATAAACACCATTCTTAGCTGAGGGTCTATATAGAAGTCGGGGTGATAAATATCTAACAGGTATCTAACAGGTACCTGCCCCAGAGGCAGAGCTGTCTACCTGATGGCAAATGCATGACTGAGTCCAGCCAAGACAAAAAGAACTACACACTGAACCCAGTACGACTGTCAACCCACACAGTCAAGAGCTAAATGAACATTGGTTGTTTTTTGCTACTACAATTTAAGAGTGAGTTAATCATCAAAAGCTTACAGATATACTCAAGTGGCACTAGTGGTAAAGAACCCACCTGTCAATACAGGAGATGCAAGAGATGCAGGTTCGATCCCTGGGTCAGGAAGATCACCTGGAGTAGGAAGTGGCAACCTGCTCCAGTATTCTTGCCTGGAAAATTCCATGGACAAAAGGGCCTGGTGGGCGATAGTCCACGGGGCCTCAAGAGGACATGACTGAGCGACTGAGCGTGCATGCACACACCCTCTTTCTTTAGTACCTAAAACAGTGCATATGACTTAGTAGACACTAAAAACTTAGCGAATCAAATAATGAGAAGAGTTATAGGTATCAGAACATGACAAGTTTATGCCAGGATTTGAAAACTCGAAGGTCCACATGGGCTAGGCCAACAGATTAACTGAGTGAAGTCATCGGTATAAAGAAGAGATGTGAAAATGGTGGAAGGGAATCCCCATCAGGAAAGTAAGAAAACATCTGAAAGGCCTCTGACATTCTAGACAAGGACAAAGGCAGTGGGAGAATAAAAAGAAAACAAGGAGTAAAGTCAAGGACTTCTGAGGAAGAATCAAAAGATTTTAGGCAAAGACTCATTTGGATAAAAATCAAGACTTTTAACAAAGCATTGTTAATTGACTATACTCCAATATAAAACAAAAAACTAAAAAAAGAAAGAAAAAAATTAACACTTTAACTATAATGTTGTCTGCAAATGACACACTGTAGATCCCAAAATACATACTTTTCAATAAGTAATGCCTATGGAATTGGATATCCATATGTATGTAAAAAGATGAATTTGGATCTCTGTCTCACACCACACACAAAAATTAACTCAAAATGGACCACAAACCTAAATGTAAGAACTAAATTATAAAAATTGTACAGGAAAATATATGAGTAAATCCCTGTGATCTTGAGTTTGGCGAGAATTGCTTCAGTATGACACCAAAAGCACAAAAGGAAAAAAACGATAAACTGACCTTAATCAAACTTTAAAACTTTTGTGCATCCAAAGACAGCATTCAAGAAAGTAAAAAGGCAGAGTAGGCAAATCCACAGAGATAAAATGAAGGTAAGTGGCTGCCAGGGTCTAGAAGGACTGAGAAATGGGGAGTGACTACAAATGGATATTAAGTTTATTTCTGAGGTGAAGAAAATATTCTGGAATTACATAGTGGTGATGATTGCACAACCTTGGAAATATATTAAAAACCACTGAATTGCATACATTAAAGAGGTGAAAGATGTGAATTACATTCCAAGTTTTTGAAAAGAAAAAAGTGAAAAAACCACCCACAGACTGGGAGAAAATATTTGCAAATCATATCTGGTAAGAGACTTGCATCTAGAATATATAGAATAATTATAACTCAATAATAAAAAGACAACTGTAAGATGGGCAAAGGAAGATATATAAATGGCGAATAAGCACACAAAAAGATGTTCAACATCTTTAGTTACATCAAACACATATCAAATACAAGACATATCAAATATTGATACAAATAAAAACCAAATGAAATATCATTTTTCACCCTCCACTATAATCAAAAAGACAATATCAAGTATCAGCAAGACTAGGAAAACTGGAACCTGTGTACACTGCTGGTGAGACTGTCAAATGGAACAGCCACCTTGGAAATCAGTTTGGTCCTTTCTTTAAAAAGTTAAACACGTATTTCCCATATGACCCAGCGATTCTACTCTTAGGTATCTACCCAAGAGGAATGAAAATACACAAAGACCCACACATAGGTGTTCGCAGCAGTATTACTCACAACGGCCCAAAACTAGAAACAACCCAAATACCAATCAACCAGTGACTGTATTAGAAAAACCTCATATATCCATACCAGGAAATGCTACTCAGCAATAAAAAATAAAGTACTGATACAAACTACAACATGAAGTTCAAAAAATGAATCTCAAAAAACAATATGCTGAGTGAAAAAAGCCAGACAGAAAAAAATATATTGTTTAATTCCATTTACATTAAATACTTTAAAAACAACAACAAAAACGGGCAAATATAGAGACAAAAAGCAGATTAATGGTTGCTTAGGAAGGGAGTGGGGGTGGGAATGGGGAGTGACTATAAATGGGTAGGTTTTTCTTCTTTTCAAGATGTTGAAACTCTTTTTTTATAATTAGATTTTATAAACTAATTTTATAATTAGAATGTAGTGATAGCTGTATAATTCTATAAATACACTACAATTTACTGAACTGTACCCTTAAAATACGTGTATTTTATGACATAAAAATAAATCATACCTTGATAAAGCTGCTTTTTTTTTACCAGAAGTTTATTATTTTAGGGATTTTTTTTCTTTTAATTTTATAATTACATACTACATTTATGTTTTCAAAGCCAAAATCATGTAACAAAAGATATAGCCATTGATGTCTCACCTCCAATTATACCACACATGTTTTTCTCACTTCTGTTATCGGTTTCTTACTTAGTATTTGGTTTTGACAAAGCTATTTTTTTAAAAAGAATCAGCAAGGTTTGGCAACTGACTAGCTGTCCTAAAAACAAACAAACAAACAAAAAAAGAAAGTGGGAGAAATCTAAAAAAAAACAACCTAAATTTTTAACAATGGTGTGGATGGTACTGAAAAGCAAAGTGAAAAGAGAGGGAGTAGGTTTATTGTGGGAAAATAAAGAGTTTGGTTTGGGGGCATACTAAATATTATGTATTGATATAAAGACATCCAGTCAAAGATGTCCTATAAAAAGCACCATGAAAACCAGATTTAAAGTTCATTCATTCAACAAACATGTACTAAATGTACCAGAACTGTTAGGGAAAACCCTGACTGAAACCGCCCACCTTGGCCAACCACCATAGTAACCATCTGTGTGAATTACTTTATGACAGGAGGTCCTGATAAGGAACATGGAACTAACAAGTCACCACCAACCGGAAGAATTAGGGAAAGGTCAGAAAGACATGCTATGTATCCTACCGGCCTCCCAGAATCCTCTTTGCTGGCATCCATCTTGGCTAAGCAATGAACATACCACTGGAAGGATCCTGAGTCAGAATGATTTGCCAAAAACAACCCAGAAACTAATCCCATCACCATAAAACCTGAAACTTCAAGCCACGTGGCAGAGTAGTCCTCCTGGGTTCCCTTACCCTCCTGCTCTCCACCCAGATGCTCCTTCCCAATAAAGTCTCTTGCTCGGTCAGCACATGTATCTCCTCAGACAATTTATTTCCGAGTGTTAGACAAGAGCCCACTCGCAGGCCATGGAAGGGGTCCCCCTTCCTGCAACAGCATCATATTTGAACCTGAAAATAAAGCAGCTGACCAGAGAGATTCAGGCCCTGGTTTCATGAAGCTCATATTCAGTGGATAAAATTTTTTTGAAGGAGAACACTTCTTGGTTACATTATTATTAAAATTGAGAAGAATCAACACAGAAGTGCCAGTTTAGCCACTTAGTTCAGTTCAGTTGCTCAGTCGTGTCTGACTCTTTGTGACCCCATGGACTGCAGCACACCAGGCTTCCCTGTCCATCACCAACTCTCAAAGCTTGCTCAAAACTCGTGTCCACTGAGTTGGTGATGCCATCCAACCATCTCATTCTCTGTCCATCCCCTTCTCCTCCTGCCTTCAACCTTTTCCAGTATCAGGGTCTTTTCCAATGGGTCAGTTCTTCACCTCATGTGGCCAAAGTATTAGAGTTTCAGCTTCAGCATCAGTCCTTACAATGAATACTGAGGACCAAATATGATTTCCTTTGGGATGACTGGTTTGATCACCTTGCAATCCAAGGGACTCTCAAAGAGTCTTCTCCAACACCATAGCTCAAAAGCATCAATTCTTTGGCACTTAGCTTTCTTTATAGTCCAACTTTCACACCCATACATGAGTACTGGAAAAACCACAGCTTTGACTAGATGGACCTTTGTTGGTAAAGTAATGTCTCTGCTTTTTTAATATGCTGCCTAGGTTGGTCATAGCTTTTCTTCCAAGCAGCAAATGTCTTTTAATTTCATGGCTACAGTCACCATCTGCAATGATTTTGGAGCTCCCCAAAACAAAGTCTCTCACTGTTTTCATTGTTTCCCCACCTATTTGCCATAAAGTGGTGGGACTGGATGCCATGATCTTAGTTTTCTGAATGCTGAGTTTTAAGCCAACTTTTTCACTCTCCTCTTTCACTTTCAACAACACTTTATTTAGTTCCTCTTTGCTTTCTGCCATAAGGGTGGTGTCATCTGCATACCTGGGGTTATTGATATTTCTCCTGGCAATCTTAGCTTGTGCTTCATCCAGCCTGGCATTTCACATGATGTACTCTGCATATAAGTTAAATAAGCAGATTCACAATATACAGCCTTGACATACTCCTTTCCCGATTTGGAACCAGTCTGTTATTCCATGTCCAGTTCTAACTGTTGCTGCTTGTTTTACATATAGATTTCTCAGGAGGCAAGTCAGGTGGTCTGGAATTCCCATCTCTTTAAGAATTTTCCACAGTGTTGTGATCCACACAGCAAAGGCTTTGGTAGTCAATAAAGCAAAAGTAGATGTTTTGCTGGAACTCTCTTGCTTTTTCTATGATCCAACAGATGGTGGCAGTTTGATCTCTAGTTCCTCTGCCTTTTCTGAATCCAGCTTGAACATCTGGAAGTTCATGGTTCACATACTGTTGAAGCCTGGCATGGAGAATTTTGAGCATTATCTTGCTAGCCTGTGAGATGAGTGCAATTGTGTAGTAGTTTGAACATTCTTTAGCATTGCCTTTCTTCAGGATTGGAATGAAAACTGACCCTTTCCAGTTTAGCCACTAGTGTGACTAAAATCAACAAGAAAGAATGAGTACAGAAAGGAAAAAGAGGACCAAGGATTTTAATAGGGATTTATACGCCTGTACAAACAGAAGTGGAGCCATGAAGAAGACAGAATTAACCAGAGTCAAGAGGAAATACCTACCTCTGAAGGAAGAGAGAGTTCAAGAAACAGGGAGGAGTAGTCAAAAGTATAAAGCATCAGGGAGAGGAGGGAGGAAAAAAAATGCATTTGGATGGATTTGATTTAGCACTTCATTCATTCAACAAATATTTTTGGAGCACCTATTATGCGCCAGGTACTCTGGCTTTTATTATGAACAAAAGGCAGGAGCCACTGCAGAGATCTGAAGGGAGTGATGATATGATTTAACATTTTAAAAGGTCACTCGGGCGCTGTGATGAGAAGATTAAGAACAGAAGGGCAAAAGTTGGGAGACCAGTTAGGAGGCTCCCACAGTAAACTGAGCAAGAGATGATGATGACAGCAGGGGAGAGAGAAAGAAAAGGTCAGATTCTGAATAAATTGGAAAGGAAGAGCCAATAGGACTTCCTGATGATTCCATCTGAGGTCTGAGAGAAACAAGCAAGTCACACAAGACTGTAAGATTTTGGCCTTGCCAACAGGGACTGCCATCAAATGAAAGGAAGATGACTGCAGATGGAAATGGTGAGAGGATGACAGAGATCAAGAGTTCATTTGTAGACATACTAAGTTTGAAACATCGACTAGCGATCTAATGAAGATGTTTAACAATCATGTAGACAGATGAGTGTGGAGCTCAGGGGAGCGGTGTGGACATTAAGCAGCCAGGAAGAGAGGAACCAGCAAAGCAGAGTGACGAGGAGCACTAAGTATAAAGACAGAAAACCAAGAGAAGTGACATGCCCAAGATCAAGAGAGGAAAACATGATCTAGAAGGAATGGTGTTCTCTTATACCTCAAGTTCTCAACCAGGGGTGGTTTTGTCCCCAGAAGGACATTTGGCAATCCCTGCAGACATTCCTGGCTTCCCTGGTGGGTCAGTCAGTAAAGAATCTACCCGCAACGCAGAAGATCCAAGTTTGATCTCTGGGTTGGGAGACTACCCAGAGAACAGAATGGCAACCCACTCCAGTATTCTTGCCTGGGATATTTCATGGACAGAGGAGCCTGGCAGGCTGCAGTCCATGAAGAGAGAGTCACGACTCAGGAGCTAGGGTGTGCTACTAGCCCCTAGTAGGGGGAGACCAGGCACAGTGTTATATATTTCATAATGCACAGGATGATCCTCTAACTCCTCCCCTGCAGTTCTCCCACCCACTGGCAGAAATTCAAAGCTCTTTGGAGACTGTGCAGCTTTAGTCCTCTATATGACAGAAGTGCCATGGTCAGTCACTGGCAAGCCAAAATCACCCACTAGGGCACAGGACCACCTGTGGGATGATGCTGAGACTCTCAAGGAGGTGAGCTCTCTGCTGCTGCTCCTCCCAACCCCCATCCCATGTAGGCTGAGGGCCAAAGAGCAAGGAGGAGGAAAGTACCAGCAAACCGGGAAGAAATATCCCTTCCTCCTGCAAGTGTTCGCTCTTGCAACCTCGGCTGACAAAACTCAGGAATATGCCAGCTGGCGAAGAAGAAATGTTTCAGGGTACAGTTCCAGGATTACAAACCAGTGCGATGAAGGTGGATTTGACAACCGGCACATGTTTTCACAGTTCATTTCTCATAACTTTAAAGAAATAAAAAATCAGTTCCCAGGAAAACCAAAGATAAAATAGGAAGACATACAGTAATAAAAATTGGACCACAAATTTTGACTCAACTTCCATGTAATTAAATTTCTAAACAATGATTACTACTTTTTTTAGCATAAGAAGTTAAAGCTCTTCTTTTAAATTGGGACTGTTGTTCTTAACTGCATACATAAAGATATAAAAACCAAAGACCATAAAGAAATACGCCACAATTGTTTGGTCACAGTTGTCTAAATTATAGGTTACTACCATCCACATGTTTGTATTTCCCAATTTTTTTCATGAGTATGTATTACTTTGAAAATTAGGGAAAATTTTAAACTTTTTTTGAAGTATAACTGGTCACTAAATATCAATGGATGGGATTAAAGCTGTATAGCCTCTTATGTAACAGGATTCTGAATTCCTTTGAAAGAGCATATATTAGAAAGAAATATTTCTGCAAACTAAATCCTGAAGTTTTAGGTTATTTCCTAATAGCTGTGGATTTAGAGAGAATAAATCAAATGTTAATCCTTTCAAATGTTATGACTACACCAGCAAACTCAGCATTCTAGTAAATGATTTAAGAGTACAGTCTGAAATAAAGATAAATTAAAAAGTCAGCCAGATAAACAGATCTGATCATGGGTGGCTCTCTGATAAAATTTATAGACTGAGAAATGCCTGGAGGTAGAACATACTCCCCAAAGTATCAACTGGTCAGCTCCATGTCCTATCTCCTACTGGCTCTTCATTAAAATAAAACACACACACACAAACAAATGACCATTAACATGGGAATTAGTGTTTATCCTAAAAATCAAAGATTGCAAATTAAAACCACAAATATACCATTTTATGACCATTATGATCACAAGACATTCCAATCATGGAAGAAAATACAGAGCAACAAAACTCTGAAACATTATAGCACAGCAGCAATTCTTTATACTTATGGTTATACAATTCTTTCTTGCTAGACGCATTACAAATATCTTCTTCCACTTGGCTTTTCACTTTCTTTATGGTATCTTCTGACAAACAGGAGTTCTTAATTGTAAGGCAACCAAATTTACTGATTTTGTTCCTTTATGATAAACGTAAAACTATTCCTGAAAAAAATCCTTCCCTTCCTGAGGTCATAAAGACATGACTCTGTATTGAAAAATTCAGAGTTCTGTGCTGCCCATTTAAGTGAAGGGAACAGTATAGCATAGTGTTTAAAACCAGAGACAGCAGAGCCAGACTACCTGGGTTCAAACATGGCCCTGCGACTGTGACTCTGGCCAAATTACTTGATTTCTCTGTGCTCACCCGTTTGCTCATGAAAAAAAGAACAAGATAAAAACAGCACCTACTATTAAAGATAAGTGTAGTGATCAAAGAAGTCAATGTATGTAAAGTGCTAGAAAAAGGTCAAGTATATCCTAAGCACTACATAAGTACTAGCTGTTTTTATTAAGCCTTTAAACTGCCTGAACTTGATATGTATAAAGTATGAGGAAGAGATCTCATTTCATTTTTTCCCATATAGATAACCAATTATTCCAGCAATATATAGTGAATAGTTTATCCTTTTCCCTGGAATATGCAATGTCACTCTGACATATATTAAGTTCCCATAAAGGTCTATTTCCATTCCTCTCTTCTGCTTCATTGGTCTATTTATCTATCTCTGTGCTGCTACTGTACTGTCAAATTACAAATTATTGACAGTAATTATTAAATTACGCAGTGTAGACCAAGCCCTGTTCCAACTTATTCTTCATGTTTCTAGGATAACTCGTCCTTACAAATTTTAACATAAGTTTTCAAATTTCATAGTAAAAGCTTTCGGAATTTTGAACAAAGCCAACGTGAATTTTCAAGTCAATGTGAGAAACTAAAGTATGTTATTCAGCCTCCCTATCCATAAACACGACCTGTTTATGACAGTTTATCTTCACTCACTGAAGTCTAACAGTCTCTGTAAAGGTTGTATTTCTGTTTAACTGATACCTACATGTCTTTTTGTGGAATTATGAATGCTGTCTTCAAAAACTTTGTTTCTGGCTTACTTAAATGCTATTCACTTCAGTCATTCCTTTATATCTAGAAACTTAAAACAATTTTTCTTCAGACTCCCTGGAATTTTCTATGTAGACAATGCTATCATCTACACATTTTTTTGCCACAAAATCTATTCAGCCTAACAATATCATCAATGTACATGAAATATATTGGTTAGTATTTGCCTGTTTTTTCCATTGTTTACCATTAACATTTTTCTATCCTTCTTTAGGTGTTCTCTTATCAACAGCATGTATTAATAGCTATATTCTATTTTCCTTTTCAGTTTGACCTGTGTCTTCTAACTTAATTGAATCCATTAATACTTAAGTTGATTACTGATAATCTGGATTTATTTCTACCATTTTACTTTGTGCTCTTTTTCTCAGATTTTCTGTTTCTTTTTTCTTTGTTGTTATTGTTGTTCACTAAGTCCTGTCCAACTCTTTGTGACCCTGTGGACTGCAGCACGCCAGGCTCCCCTGTCCTCCACTATCTCCTGGAGTCCACTCAATTTCATGTCCATTGAGTCAGTGATGCTATCCAACCATCTCATCCTCCGCTGCCCTCTTCTCCTTTTGCCTTCAATCTTTCCAGCATCAGTGTCTTTTCCAATGAGTCAGTTTTTCGCATCAGGTGGCCAAAATATTCAAGCTTCAGCATCAGTCGTTCTAATGAATATTCAGGATTGATTTCCTTTAGGATTGACTGGTTTGATCTCCTTGCAGTCCGAGGGACTCTAAAGAATCTTCTCCAGCACCACAAGTCAAAAATATCACTTTGGTGCTCAGGCTTCCTTATGGTCCAACTCTCTCATCTGGACATGACTACTGGGAAAACCATACATTTGATTATATGGACCTTTGTTGGCAAAGTCATCCATTCATTTAAAATGACTTTCTGTTGTCATGCTTTAAAAAAAAAAATCAAGCATGTTTTATGACTTAAAGATTCAGGTAGTCATACTGTCAGAAAAAGAAATTCAGCGAATGCTTTCTTGACTGCTCAACCTGAAATCCAATAGATGTTTTCTTGACTGCTCAACCTAATACCACATCCATCTTGAGTTTTAAAACATTTTCTAACTTAAAAGAACTGTGCGGACATTACTTTAGAATACATTCAAATGGAAAAAATTTCTTTGGAATAAGAATTTAGTAAGTTAGTTCACAGGAGTGGTAATGAAATCAAAGATTTAAATATGGCAATGTTTGGATTAGAACAATTAGCCACATAACTGGTCTTCTGTGACTATAATTTGGGAACTATTTAAAAAAACATGAGATGATTTACTTTAATAGTGTTCTAGTCAGATCAGGGCAATTCACTTTCTAGTCATACATCATGCATCATGAATTACACCAAATTATACAGTAATTCTCTTATAATTATGTCCCCAAACACCTCTTTTCACATTCTAAAGAAATGCCACAAAGCCTAAATGCCATATATTACTTTGTATAATATTACTTGGCCATTTTATCAACAACAACAAAAAGTCAATTTGCAGTAGTAGAGGGCCTAGCTTATGAACAAATACAATGGCTCCACATCTGATCGAAGAGTTTGAAGTATATTTTCTCCATGCATTTATTCAAATATTTGAATGCCCAACTGTACTTAGCACTAGAAATAGTATACAGAAGTGTGCGATTTCCAATACCAGCAAACTACTCTCACCTCTTCTTTGGTCCTGACGCTTTCTTAGGCTCCCCTCTCTAATAAAATAAGAGGAAATAGGAAATAGTTAATTTTTTTCATATTCGGTATGATATTTTAGGAGAAGGAAATGGCAACCCACTTCAGTCTTCTTGCCTAGAGAATCCTGTGGACAGAGAAGCCTGGTGGGCTGCTGTCCATAGGGTCGCACAGAGTTGGACAAGACTGACACGACTTAGCATGCATGCATGCACTGGAGAAGGCAATGGCAACCCACTCCAGTAATTCTTGCCTGGAGAATCCCAGGGACAGAGGAGCCTGGCGGGCTACAGTCTATGGGGTCCCAAGAGTTGGACACGACTAAGTGACTAAGCACAGCACAGCACATCAAGACTTGTCACACAGTTATAGTAATTAAGACAATCATAACTGGAGCAAGGGCAGACAACAGAGCAACAGAACAGACACTGTCCAATACAAGCAGCCACCAGACACACAAGACTGCTGAGCACCTGTAATGTGGCTAGTGCAATTCAGGAATCAATTTTGAATTTCTCTTCTCTGAATGAATTTAAATTCAAGAACTAACAACTGACTCAGTTACTAGAAAACTTTTAAGCACGGCTTGGACCAACTGAGGTATGTGAAGCTACTTTTTCGATTGCAAATTTTCTGAAACCTAAACAAAGATCAACTTCGTGCCTGAGTGAGATCTGCTGTAAATGTAAAAATCATCTCCGATATCAAAGACACAGTACCAAAAAATGTAAGATACCTCAATAACTTCATATTTATTACTTATTAATATTTTTGTATATTTGATTACATAAAATATATTGCAAAAATAAATCTCATTAGTTTCTTTTTGCCTTTTTTAATGTGGCTATTAGACAATTTATAGTTACACATATGGGTCACATTTGTGACTTAAATTATATGTCTATTATCAGCTCTGGTATAATGTGTCCAGAAAAAGACTCACTTCTAGATACCTGATTTTTTTTTTAACATTTATTTATTTGGCTGCACTGGGTCTTAGTTGTGGCACGTGGGATCTAGTTCCCTGACCAGGGATTGAAGCTGGGGCCACAGTATTGAGAGAGTGGAGTCTTAGCCACTGGACACTAGTGAAGTCCCAAGATACCAGATTTATAAGAAAAATTATATTGCAAGTGTGGTGGGGAAAAGATGGTCTTTTGAATAGAGCTGAGTGAACTGAATATCTGTACAAAGAAAAAAAAAAGGAATCTCGAGCCTTTGCATAATAAACTAATATCAATTCCAGCTGGACTGTACATCTAAATGTGAAAGTCAAAACTATAAAGCTATTAGAAGAAGAAAACAAAGATTATCAACCTGGGCTAGGGAAGGATTTCTAAGGCTATGAAATGGATTGATCACTTTTAAAAAATGATAAACTGGGCTAAACAAAAATTAAGAACTTCTTCGCATCGAAAGAAATGAGTCCTAAGATAATGAGCACTAAGGTAATGAAAAGACAAGTCAGAGTTGGAAGAAAGCATCAGACCAGAGCTAATACATGCAAGAGAGATGACTGTGCCCCCCCCCCCCACACACACACAGAGAACATATCCATTGTATATACACTAATATCTCAATATTTGACCATTGTTTTCCTGTTTCAACTTAAGTTTACCCATTCAAAAAACAAGAATTCTATTTAGCCAATGTGTTTCACTTCAGAAACAGTTATATATAGTCCAAGTAAAAGTAATGTACATAAAATCAACATTTACATGATCACATAAGGTCATTGCTAGAGTCAATATATAAGAAGTATACACATCCTCAAAAAAAAAAATTAACATCGTTGGGACCTTCAGTCCAGACAAGATGGCTTAGACCAGTTTCTCCCTGCTTCTCTCTAAGTGCAACTGTAAAACCTAAAAATAAAGAAGACAATCAAAAGATACTCTGGAAGGTAGTAAAAAGAAGGCATACTGGTTTGGGACCCCAAGACAACAGAAAGGGCATCTTATATGCCAGGCACCTCTCACTCAACAGAAGACTATAACCCAGTCCTGGCACATCCTAATCCCCAACCCAGCATAGAAGGCAGTCAGGCAGGCTCACTCCTCTCCAGGATTCAACAAGAATCTCTCCAACAGTACCAGGTAAGCTACCATCAAAAGCACGGTGTTATGACTGAAAGTCCCACTAAGAAGCAGCAAACAGGGGAAGCAGTTTCCTTCTCCTCAAAATCTGAGACTTCTCTGCTCTACTGAGAGATAACGAGACATCCAAAGGGCACTGGCAAGACAAATTTCACCACAACAAGTGACCAACCTGGAGAGTATCTTTGGCCCCATGGGCATGAAGCTTCCCTCTTCTATACAGAGACACTGGTACCAGATTAGCAGAACAAAAAAATACTACAAAGACTCTAACCATCACTGGAATCAAAGACCAGAAGAGAAAGCAAAATGCCATGCTAAACCATGACAGGATAACTACCCATTAAAACAGAATATTTAAATAGAACTCAAAATACCCAACATGATAAACAAAAAGGTGAGAATGCGATAAAAATAATCACCTGTCATTGAAAAAACAGAAACATCACAACTCACATGAGAAAAGACAATAAGAAATATCAATAACCTCAGATATGCAGATGACACCACTCTTATGGCAGAAAGTGAAGAGGAACTCAAAAGCCTCTTGATGAAAGGTGGAAGAGGACAGTGAAAAAGTTGGCTTAAAGCTCAATATTCAGAAAACTAAGATCATGGCATCTGGTCCCATCACTTCATGGGAAATAGATGGGAAACAGTGGAAATAGTGTCAGACTTTATTTTGGGGGGCTCCAAAATCACTGCAAATGGTGATTGCAGCCATGAAATTAAAAGATGCTTACTCCTTGGAAGGAAAGTTATGACCAACCTAAACAGCATATTGAAAAGCAGAGACATTACTTTGCCAACAAAGGTCCATCTAGTCAAGGCTATGGTTTTTCCAGTGGTCATGTATGGATGTGAGAGTTGGACTGTGAAGAAAGCTGAGCACTGAAGAATTGATGCTTTTGAACTGTGGTGTTGGAGAAGACTCTTGAGAGTCCCTTGGACTGCAAGGAGATCCAACCAGTCCATCCTAAAGGAGATCAATCCTGGGTGTTCATTGGAAAGACTGATGCTAAAGCTGAAACTTCAATCCTTTGGCCACCTCATGAGAAGAGCTGACTCAATGGAAAAGACCCTGATGCTGGGAGGGATAGGGGGCAGGAGGAGAAGGGGATGACAGAGGATGAGATGGCTGGATGGCATCACCGACTTGATGGACATGAGTTTGAGTGAACTTCAGGAGTTGGTGATAGACAGGGAGGTCTGGCATGCTATGATTCATAGGGTTGCAAAGAGTCGGACACAACTGAGCGACTGAACTGAACTGATGGACCCTTGTGGGTTTCCCTGGTGGCTCAGCTGGCAAAGAATCCACCTGCAATGCAGGAGACCTGGGTTCGATCCCTGGGTTGGGAAGATTCCCTGGAGAAAGGAAAGACTACCCGCTCCAGTATTCTGGCCTGGAGAATTCCATGGACCATACAGTCCATGGGGTCACACAGAGTCAGACACGACTGAGCGACTTTCACTTTCCATGGACTCCTGTGCCATTAAAAAGACACATTTACAGAAATTCTGCAGCTTCAGAGGGTTCTTGAAGGCCCTAAAATCCAGAACTTACAAAACCTAGCTTTAGATTATGCATCTTGAGAAACCTACTCTAGCAATTTAGGTCATTTGTCTCTTTAGATGGTAAGATAAGAATTTCTCAGAGTCCTTTCCAATACTATAATTCACTGATTTATACCCCAGTCACACCCTCGGATGGAATTACCTCCCTTTCCATATCATATGTAATGGCACAGAATTTTTAACTGAGGATTTGGTTTACCTAACAGGATACTTAAGCATAGTTACTATCTAGGACAGGTCTGAAATGAGCTTCCCTGGTGGCTCAGAGGTAAAGAACTATGTGCCAATGCAGGAAACGCAGGTTCAATCCCTGGGTCGGGAAGATCCCCCAGAGAATGAAATAGCAACCCACTTCAGTGTTCTAGCCTGGGAAGTCCCATAACAGAGGAGCCTGATGGGCTACAGTTCATGGGATCAGAAGAGAGTCAGACAGGACTTAGCGACTAAAAACAACAAACTGAGGTCTGAAATATAGGAGGAAGCTAGTGAAACTATGGAAATCTTTTGTGGATCCTTAATACAGTCACAGATCACTGGATAACGGGAGGCACAATTGCTTCAGGAAAAAAGGTAAATGTCATGACGCTGCACTATGTTGGACTGGTTAGAAACTAGGCTCAATTCAGCTCAATTTCAGCGAAAACACTCCCCAAAGCAAATGCAGCAGCAACCCCCCTCAAAAGTTCTAATCTATAACACTTATTAAAAATGTATGAAGGAAGTTTGGTACAAAACACATCATGAGATGTCTAAAAGTACAAAAAGCACACAAACCTTTTCAGGTCTCCCAATGCAATCTTCATTGACGAGCAGCAAAAAGCTACTCCCCAGGAAACACACCTTTATCTTAGATTCGCTGAGCTGCATTATAGCCTTTGGGTGTACCTGAAAGTGAACTACTAGATCTTGCAATTGAAACCATAAAATATTTAGCATGGATAAACTGCCTCTGTCTTACCATATGCCTCACCTTGAGTCTTCACATGAGACCAATGATTTCTAAAAAAAAAATTTTATCTCCTATCAGGAAAACTACAGAATTAAAAATTCAAACTCCTTTCAATATAACTTTAGGAATGCCATCTATTCTGGGTTATTTTTTCTTTAGGATGATTTTTTTTTACCCTATTAGGATGATTTTTTTAATAATTGGCATTATTAAAATATGTGAAAACATATTTAACCCACAAGAATGTTTACCAAATAGAGTTGGGTCACTGTCTCAGCAGTGAGTTCCTAAATCTATAGCCCTTGTTTTCAATCTCTCTTTTAGGCCTTGCCACAGTGTGGAAAGAGTGACGACAAAGCAATACAGCAACTAATGGACTCAAAGTCCACCTGCTAAGATAGAGGCCATGTTTCAGACCCAAATGCTGACAGCTCTGGACTATACAAAGAGAGTCACTCAATCTCAGGACTACCAAAGGTCTAAATCTTGTCTAGATCCAGCCAAAGCTTGGATTCTACCTGTAACAATTCCTGTATGAGATCTTTCATCTTCTGTTCAACACTGCCAGTGTCTGGGACATGTTGCTTTCTGAGACTGCCCACTCCATCCTCACAGCTCTGTTACAAAGTTCTCTTACAGTGGGTACAAATCTGTCTCTCTGTAATTTCCACCCACAAGTTCTAATTCTATCCCCTTGGGCCACACAGAAGAAGCCTAATCCTTCTTCCAGCTTCCACACTGTCAGCCCTTCAAATATCTGAATACAGTTATCAAGTCTCCCGTGACTGTTATAGTATAGAATACTGGTTCCCCCAAAGATGCTGGTGTTCTAATCCCCAAAACCTATCAGCTCCTGCTCATGTTCAGCCCTGTCTTTGTGACCCCATGGACTGTAGCCCACCAGACTCCTCTGTCCACGGGATTTTTCAGGCAAGAATACTGGAGTGGATTACCATTGCCTCTCCTAAGGGATCTTCCCGACCCAGGGATCAAATCCACACCTCCTGCATCTCTTGCACTGGCAGGTACATTCTTTACCACTGAGCCACCTGGAAGCCCAAAACCTACCAGAGAAGAGACTCTGAAGATGCGATTAAAGATCTTGAGATGGAGAGATTATCTTGAATTATTCTGGTGAATCCAGTGTAACCACAAGGGTCCCTATAAGAGGCAAGAAGGAGGATCAGAGAGAAAGAAGTAGATCTGATAAAGCAGAAACTGAAGTGATGCACTTTAAAGATGGAGAAAGGGGCCATGGGCCTAGGAATGCAGGCAAACTCAGGAAGCTAAAAAAGGCAAGAAAATCGATTCTTCCATACAGCCTCCAGAAGGGGTGCAGCCACGCATGCACATTTAGACTTATGACCATTAGAACTGTTAAGAGTATAAATCTGTGTCTTTATGCCACTGAATTTGTAATAATTTGTTACAGCAACAGAAGGAAACTAACAGAAGGAGACTCATTCTCTTTCCAAACTAAAAGATTTCTTTAATCACTCTTCAAATAACAGTTTCAAGTCTCACCTCAAGACATCCCCAATCTCTCTTTTGTCAAAAATCTCATGTTTCCTTCGACCTATCCATAGACCCTATTCTCCTGGCCCAAAACAGCTCTCAACTTTCTCTCCAGCAATGATGTCTAAAGCCACATCCTCTTGGTCCACTTGCTTTTACCAAGCTCATTCCAAGGGCAATTGCTCAATAAATAATAAGTTGAAAGTAAACAATCATTCAGAATTCCCAACAGGTCTGATGATCTAGAAGATTCAGTTCAGTTCAGTTGCTCAGTCGTGTCCGACTCTTTGCGACCCCATGAATCGCAGCACGCCAAGCCTCCCCTGTCCATCACCAACTCCCAGAGTTCACCCAGACTCATGTCCATCGAGTCGGTGATGCCATCCAGCCATCTCATCCTTGGTCGTCCCCTTCTCCTCCTGCCCCCAATCCCTCCCAGCATCAGAGTCTTTGCCAATGAGTCAACTCTTCTCATGAGGTGGCCAAAGTACTGGAGCTTCAGCTTCAGCATCATTCCTTCCAAAGAAATCCCAGGGCTGATCTCCTTCAGAATGGACTGGCTGGATCTCCTTGCAGTCCAAGGGACTCTCAAGAGTCTTCTCCAACACCACAGTTCAAAAGCATCAATTCTTTGGTGCTCAGCTTTCTTCACAGTCCAACTCTCACATCCATACATGACTACTGGAAAAACCATAGCCTTGACTAGACGGACCTCAGTTGGCAAAGTAATGTCTCTGCTTTTGAATATGCTATCTAGGTCGGTCATAACTTTTCTTCCAAGGAATAAGCGTCTTTTAATTTCATGGCTGCAATCACCATCTGCGGTGATTCTGGAGCCCCCCAAAATAAAGTCTGACACTGTTTCCACTATTTCTCCATTTATTTCCCATAGAGGGATGGGACTGGATGCCATTATCTTCATTTTCTGAATGTTGAGCTTTAAGCCAACTTTTTCACTCTCCTATTTTACTTTTATCAAGAGGCTTTTGAGTTCCTCTTCACTTTCTGCCATAAGAGTGGTGTCATCTGCATATCTGAGGTTATTGATATTTCTCCCGGAAATCTTGATTCCAGCTTGTGTTTCTTCCAGACCAGCGTTTCTCATGATGTACTCTGCATAGAAGTTAAATACACAGGGTGACAATATACAGCCTTGAGGCACTCCTTTTCCTATTTGGAACCAGTCTGTTGTTCCATGTCCAGTTCTAACTGTTGCTTCCTGACCTGCATACAGATTTCTCAAGAGGCAGGTTAGGTGGTCTGGTGTTACCATCTCTTTCAGAATTTTCCACAGTTTATTGTGATCTACACAGTCAAAGGCTTTGGCTTAGTCAATAAAGCAGAAATAGATGTTTTTCTGGAACTCTCTTGCTTTTTCCATGATCCAGCAGATGTTGGCAATTTAATCCCTGGTTCCTCTGCCTTTTCTAAAACCAGCTTGAACATCAGGAAGTTCACGGTTCATGTATTGCTGAAGCCTAGCTCGGAGAATTTTGAGCATTACTTTACTAGCATGTCAGATGAGTGCAATTGTGGCATTGCCATTCTTTGGAATTTGAATGAAAACTGACCTTTTCCAGTCCTGTGGCCACTGCTGAGTTTTCCAAATTTGCTGGTATATTGAGTGCAGCACTTTCACAGCATCATCTTTCAGGATGTGAAATAGCTCCACTGGAATTCTATCACCTCCACTAGCTTTGTTTGTAGTGATGCTTTCTAAGGTCCACTTGACTTCACATTCCAAGATGTCTGGTACTCGATGAGTGATCACACCATCGTGATTAATTAAAAGGGCTTTATTTCTCCTCCTCATATCCTGGAGAAGTCACAAATTCGTCCCCATGTATTAGGATTTTAAGAGATTACACAGATGACTTCTCAGTTGAAACATCTAGTCATATAACTCCTTGTTAGTAAAACAACTGCAGAAATTAAAAAGTAAAAGCTCCCTATATTATGTATATGACTAATATTTCCTAATATTGTGCCTCCTAAACTCTACATTTATGTTTAATTACACAAATTGTATGCTGCCGCTAAGTTGCCTCAGTCGTGTCTGACTCTTTGCAACCTCATGAACTCTATCTTGCCAGGCTCCTCAATCCATAGAATTCTCTGGGCAAGAATACTGGAGAGGGTTGCCATGCCCTCCTCCACTGGATCTTCTCAACCCAGGGATTAAACCCTTGTCTCTTATGTCTCATGCATTGGCAGGTGGGTTCTTTACCACTAGCACCACCTGGGGAGCACAAATTGTATGATTTATGATAAAAAGTAGTTAAACAAAAGTACAGTATTAGTTTAGCCAAATGTTTTACAAAATATTTAAATGGTTATATAATAGCTTTGGGGCTTCCCAAGTGGCACAATGGTAAAAAAAAATCCTCCTCCTGCCAATGCAGGAGACACAAGAGACGTGGGTTTGATCCCTGGTTCGGGAAGATCCCCTGGAGAAGGAACTGGCTACCAACTGCAGTATCCTTGCCTGAAAAATCCTATGGACAGAGGAGCCTGGAAGGCATGGGGTTGCAAAGAGTCAGACATGACTGAGGAACTGAGAATGCACACACACATAATAGGTTTATCTGTCAACATTAACTTCTTCTAGCAAAAAAATAACAGATGTTTGACAAATGCACTGCACTGAACATTGTACCTATAGCATAATTTACTTTACAAACACAAAGGCTTTTAACACTTCTATTTATGGATGCTAGAATATAGGATGTGATGGTGAAGGTATGAAATAGAAAGCAGAGGAAAAGTAGGATCACAGCCATTGTAAACAGTCTCAGCATAAAGTGAAAAGAAACTGAACAGTGGAACAAAAGTTAGGGAGCGAGGAGAAACTACTCATTATATGCAAACTTCCCAAAAGGACTGATCAGATGGCGTTATGTCCCACCAGGTATCTGCGTGGGGGTGGGGAGCGTGGTTTCTAAAAATTCAGCCACACAGTTTTGAATAACTTCTGTTAATTTTAACCAATCTGGAAAGCAACAACCTAGATAAAAACACCCAAAATTCCTTTCTCCTTTTGGCAGAAAATTACTTGAATTATAATTGCTTATTTTGGCTACTAGTATTATTTCTATTCCTAAAAAACCTACTAACTAAGCATTTAGAAGAAAGCTACCTAAAAACATAATAGGGAATAGAATCTAGGATTAAAACTTGCCCTATTTTTTGAAAACACCAAAGGTTTGCTTCAGATTTTCATTATTTGGCCTAGTAACACCTTTACTTAAATATTATAAAATCTGTAATCATAATAATAATGTTATCTCATTAAGAAAATGATACATCAAATTTCACACAACAATTGAAATTAGTGTTAGAAATAGGGGAGAAACTCAAGTCTTAATTATAGCACCTAGTAGCGTCATTATTTGAATGTTTCAGTAATACATGTTAACTTGGATTTGAAACAAGTTACTTTGTAGAACTACTACTATTACTAAATAGTATGTATATTTTTATTTTTATGTAGATAATAGAAAATTCAACTTCTTTAAAAATTATTTTTTGCTGAAGTTTCAGAGAGGAAAGCAATGAATTAATCAATTCCCTTCAAAAAGTCAGTTTTGTTTAATTCCCAACAAGATGTATAACTCATTTAACTCAGTTTTTCAAGAATCATCGTGACTTAAAACATCACTTTTAGATATTTACTTGAAGTCAGAATAGATTATGGAAAAGTAATCAGAGGCAGTAATTCACCAATGTACAAGGATACACATGAAAACCAGCCTTCTGCATAAATTAGCCTTCTGAAAAAAGTTACAACAGAAATGCCTAATTATACTTCATACTATCATAAGTAGCTAGTGAAAATTAAGGTTTAAAAACAACAATTTAAAAATAAGGCATTTTGTGAATACTAAGATGAAGGATGTGTATGTGTCAATTTAAAAGCCTACTTTTTTCAGTGGTAGATTAAGGTCGATGTATCCAAAGAGCTCAGCTTTAATACTGAAACATTCAGTTCAGTTCAGTCACTCAGTCGTGTCCGACTCTTTGCGACCCCATGAATCGCAGCACACCAGGCCTCCCTGCCCATCACCAACTCCCGGAGTTCACTTAGACTCACGTCCATAAAGTCGGTGATGCCATCCAGCCATCTCATCCTCTGTCGTCCCCTTCTCCTCCTGCCCCCAATCCCTCCCAGCATCAGGGTCTTTTCCAATGAGTCAACTCTTTGCATGAGGTGGCCGAAGTATTGGAGTTTCAGCTTCAGCATCGTTCATTCCAAAGAAATCCCAGGGCTGATCTCCTTTAGAATGGACTAGTTGGATCTCCTTGCAGTCCAAGGGACTCTCAAGAGTCTTCTCCAACACCACAGTTCAAAAGCATCAATTCTTCAGCGCTCAGCTTTCTTCACACTCCAACTCTCACAACCATACATGACCACTGGGAAAACCATAGCCTTGACTAGATGGACCTTTGTTGACAAAGTAATATCTCTGCTTTGGATATGCTGTCTAGGTTGGTCATAACTTTTCTTCCAAGGAGTAAGCGTCTTTTAATTTCATGGCTGCAGTCACCATCTGCAGTGATTTTGGAGTCCCAAAAAATAAAGTCTGACACTGTTTTCACTGTTTCCCCATTACGTTACCACTCATCAAAGAGGAGATTAAGTTTTTGAGAGTTATAATATATCAGTTATATATATGATGATTTTATATTTGTCAGGTTCATATACTGAAATAGTTTGGCAATTTATTGGTAGTTTACCCCAGGTTTGGTTTTGGTTTTTAATTTACTTACCGACTTGAAATTTAAGACTGATTCAATTTTTTTTAATGGTTGTATAAGCCAGGATTACTTCTGCTTTTACACAAGATCCCTGTGGCTATCTAAGGGAGGGGGTGAATTCCAGAGATGCAAATTAGAGATGTTTACATATGCAAAAATGGACCGTACTTTGAGTTGGTCCAAGCAGTTACCTGTGGCAAAACTTCAGGTGTAGAAGACAGAATATAACCAATGACTAATAAGTACTAGCATCTTTACTGGGCCATTTAACTACCTAGGTAGGGCTAACATCCTGGTACATCCTGACTGTTTATCAAGTATGACAGATAATCCTGTGAGGTAAGGCTGGAGTTTTCCTGTACAGTTAATAATTTAGCAAATAATCCAAAATAATGGATGACCTTTGGAAACAAAAGAAAGAATCTCTTTATAGCAAAAAGATCTGACATTTGTCTAAACAGAAAATAAGGGGATGACAGAGGATGAGATGGCTGGATGGCATCACCAACTTGATGGACATGGGTTTGGGTAGACTCCGGGAGTTGGTGATGGACAGGGAGGCCTGGTGTGCTGCAATTCATGGGGTCGCAAAGAGTCGGACACGACTGAGCGACTGAACTGAACTGAACTAAACCAGAGTACTCAAAAAAAAACAACAAAATAAAACTCCAAAGATATTGAAATAATATAGTATTCTAAAAAAATATCAGTCCCAGAACCAGAAAGATACAACCTGTTATCATGATCCCTGTTCACATTTTTTGCCCTGCAAGTAATCCCATGCTTAAGAATGTCATAGCCAAAGTTTAAAATAGTGAAAGAAAAAGTAATTACTGTGATTGCTTCTGGGTGGTAAGTGATTAGCAGTTGTTTTTTGTCCTGATTCTTTATACTCTATGGAACTTTTGAATATAGAATTGTGGTAGGGCTGGGATTCAAATTTAGATCTAGTAACAAAACAACCCAGGCACTAGACCTCTTTGTCAACCCCACCAAAGGACTGTTACTCCAAAAAGATGAAGCTGACTTACATTTCAATTCTTACAAAGACTCTGGAAAAATACAGGGAACTCCCTCAACTAACTTACTTGGAACAACAAAATACTGTTACTGAAAGCAATCTGGTAAGGAGACAGACCAGGAAGATATCCCTTAGACAAGAGAGGTGGAACTGTCTGAGAAATGTGGTGATAAGATGGAGCTAGGAACCACAGATGCCTCCCTCCACTTTCTGGATTCAGTTACATTTGGCAGAATAGGTTTTGTTGTTGTTCATTCACAAAGTCACGTCTGACTCTGTGACCCTATGGACACCAAGGGTCCTCTGTCCATAGGATTGCCCAGGCAAGAATATTGGAGTGGGTTGCCATTCCCTTCTCCAGGGGATCTTCCTAACCCCGGGATCAAACCTGAGTCTCCAGCATTGGCAGATGGATTCTTTACCACTGAGCCACCAGGGAAGCCCAGAATAAGTTTAATAGGGTAATTTGAGGAAAAGTTCTTACAGCATCATTTGAAATTTTCTTATTCTGAATCATGTAGGAGGTTAAGGGGGGAATATCCCTGAGTGGGTTCAGCAATCACATCAGTTTAGTAAAACTGAGTGTAGAACAGGTTAATCAGATAACTTTCCTGACACCTGTTATATAATGGAAGAATGCCAAGAGGTGGGGAGTGCCAACCAAGGAGAGGATGCTGAGACCAGACAGTCAGCAGACAGTGTACAATCACTGGAAAATAACACTAAGGGTGTAAAGAGGAGGATGGGATAAGAGAAGAAAAAGGGAGGGAGAGGGGGTTGCTAAATGTTAATTTGACTTTATAATCTTACCTTTGTCTGGCCCTAAGCCCTACCTCTCCCTAATACAGATGATGCTGTTAATGAAGTCTTATCCCAGACATCCTACTTAAGTTTGATGAAACTGGTACTAATCACGACCAAATTATCCAGCCTTCCTGTGTTACATATAAAGAATTCATAAATATTTCACTGGGAATAAATTAGAGATATCAAAGAAAAAATTCATATGATAATTTCATACTTTATACAACCATGTCTATATTGTTTATGGAGAACCATACAGAAAACAATGTCACATCTTTCTCTTACTGGACTTTGTTTCCAAAGCATAAATGGGGAAAAAAAAAAAGACACATAACTTGCTTAATTCAATAGGGTAAACTCATTTTATGTTCATGCCAAGCTTTTTTTAAGAGGAAAGGTTTTAGAAAGTCAATTCCAAGCTTAAACATGTATCCCAAATAAGTTCAAACTGCTATCAATTTTGGCTTCTTTTTCCCCTTATACTTTCCTAATTCATACTAAAGAGTTAAATTCCACTCATTTCTCTTTTTCCACGTCAAATATGGGAAAGTGAACTATGTATTCCTCTGGAACCTTTCCATCAAGATGAACCTCATCAAAGGTACAGAGTTTCCTTCCAGGCTAGAAAGTGCTTCACTGATTAATGTGAATTTGAACATTTTCTCAACATTCGTAATAGACCAATTCTATCATCATAGCCTGCTGGGTGGAGTCTAAATCACTGGACTAAAGAGCTGTTAAAATTAATAATGTATAATGGCAGAGTACAGAACTACTTAAGTATCCTGGGTTTTTGTAAAACATAAAAATAAAAATGGCCGTAGATTAATCCTAGAAAAATCTCTGAAGGAAATAATCTTAGCACTTGATATAGAACAAGTATGGCAAATACTTCAAGTTTGACTATAATGGAGTATCCACAGAGGGTATTAACAAAATAAGTTAGGAAAGAATTTGCAAAGAGTAGAGAGACAGAGAGTTGGAGGATATTAAATGCCAGAACAGAGACAAACCACAGCAAGGAAAGAACACAATGCTCTCTTGGGTTAACTTCCTTAAAATCCAAATGACCGGAAGTCAATAAATAGTGAGTATGTTTATTTGACAAGAAAGCAGAAAAACAACATCAATATAAAATATAATTAGTTTAACTTCTAAGGACAAACACACCTCCTATTTCAGTACCAATTTCAAATATTATTTACTTCCAGCTTTGATGGTGACTTAATGGATAACTGAGCTAGTTAACACCATCAGACAAAAACTAAAACTCACTCCTTAGAAAATATTCTAAGGTATATTCTCACTCCTTAGAAAATAAGGTGCCCATACAAAGCAAATGAAAAATCTGCAGTCTATGTCTATACGCATATAACTTTTAACACAGAGCCTAAAAATTTTTCCAAGATTGAATCAGCTTCTTTACCTTTTCAAACTTCAGCTTTTATTACATTTTTACACAAACATACAGCAAAAGATGGAGAGAGACTTTAGGAAACTGAACCAGAAGTCAAAGGCTAAATTCCTTGAAAGAAAGGAACTGAATCGTTCCCTCCCATATCTCAGTCTGGCATGGGGTTTTGTGCATAGTAGGCATGTGAGGAACATTTGCTAATTAAATGCAAAGGCTTGCCAACTAGAGGATTAATGCTTGAAAGAATCCCAAGCTACATTCCTGGACCAAATATTTGAAAATGTTCGCAGTTCTACATCATACTGTACTTTCCAACATGTTCTAGGTCTGTAATCCAATCAAATGCAATAGTAGTACAAACATCCTCTGCATTTCGTCTTTGAAATTTGGGTCCAAGTATTTTTTTTAGCACATAAACCAGTTGGCAGCAAAACTTTTCTCTCATTTCCAAAATTTACTTTTCTTATTTATAAGTTAAAATATACAATCAAATCATAACCCTAGACTAATGATAACCTGCATGCTAGCCTAGATCCATCAGGATCTTGAACATACCATGTTTCTGCAAGCCTCAGTATTCTCATCTATAAAATGAGGAAAACAGGCATTTAAAAGTTTTCCTTGAAGAAATGTATTGATGACTGTAATTTCCTTTGAAACAAATTAAAAATTATAATAAGTAATAGGTAGATAAATATATAATTAAGCAAGCAGAATAAAAAGTTAAGAAAATAATCTAGGTGGTAGATATATCTACTCTACAGAAAAAAAAAAACCTTGATCAATCCTCCCAAACTCCCATTCTTCTGATACCTGGAGATGGTACCAGTTGATCAAAGCAAAAAATTAGAAGTTATCCTGAATGCCTCTTCCTCCCTCACCTATAGTCAATCAGCAAGTCCTATTACTTCCTCTTCAAAACAGCTCAAGCCCATGCATTTCTATTTCCCTGTCACTGCGCTATAGCAGTCCAAGTCATCATCATCTATTACCTGAACTAAAAGGTCTTCTTTCTTCCACTCCTACCCGCTCCCAAATCATAAATGATGACTTTTTGAAATGCACACCAATCATTCTCTAGGTTTACAGTTTCCAGTGGCACTAAGAATAAATGAACCCAAGCCCCTTACCATGGCTTACAGACCCTCGCTGGGGCCTATCTACCTCTCTGTTCTCATCCCTATCACTATCACCCATTCCTTTACTAGGTGCCAGTCACAGAGGCCTTTCTATCCCAATGGCACACCAAGTTCTTACATTAAGCTCCTGTACTTTACAAATCTCTCTGGGACTTTATTTCTCAAATTTTTCAAACGGCAGACTCCTTCCTTCTAGTCACTCAGCTTTCCTCCTCAGGGAGGCTCTTCCTGACCATCTAGTTTAGACAAGACACTATCTCATCATCCTGATCTATTTGTTTTAGAGCAGCGGAGTACCTCACTTATGAGCACAGAATCTGCAGTCACACTGCCTGGATTCAGAGTCCAGCTCTTTAGTTCTTAATTGTCTACTAATTTTGTGACTGAGCTTTTCCGTGCCTTGGTTTGATCATCTGTAAAAAAGGAAATAGGGTCACTGGCACATAATAAGAGCTAGTGAAGTCTCTGCTATGGCATTTGTTTATATTTTTCTTGTGGCTTCCCAGGTGGTGCTAGCAGTGAAGATCCTGGCTGCCAATGCAGGAGACAGAAGAGACGTGGGTTCGATCCCTGGGGAAGGAAATTGCAACCCACTCCAGTATTCTTGCCTGGAGAATCCCATGGACAGAGGAGCCTGGTGAGCTACAGTCCATGGGGTCGCAAAGAGTTGGAAGCAATGAAGCAACTGAGTACACATCTATATCCCAATGAAATGTTAACCCCATAAGAGATCTTGTTTGCCTTGTTTATTATATCTCCAGTGTCTAGAACACTATCAAGCACTTAGCACATGCTCAAGTAACTTTTAAATATTTGCTTAAAAGTTAGTAAATTCTTACATTTGATCATAGTATTACTTCATTTGCCCTCAGTAAACCTACTTACAATGTAGTTTTTCTTTTGCTTAAGTTCCAGAAATTATTTGGAAGAAATGAAGGTAAAAAGCAATATAAACATGGAATATTAGAGATTCCATTAATTTCTTAATTTGTGATTTAAAAATTCCTCTATTAAAAAAAAAATTAAGCTGTTTAAGAGAAAATGAGCCAGTTTCCTTTTCTTTCCTATGTTAGCTAAAGCATTAAAAGATAGGTTGAAAAATGCTCTCACTTGCTCATTTTCATAACAAAAGTACAATATCTACATATCACCCTTCTTAGAAGTACACTAAAAGGCAAGTTAAACTGGAGTGATGGTGCTGAGTAGAGGGCACGAGTAGGGAAACTGTTCTAAGAAAGGATATCACCTTCTCTATAATATTGTAGCCCTTGAGCCTTAGGGAATTTATACAGTAATAAGCTTTTGTTATCTATCATATTAATTGTTGAAAGAATAAAAATTATTTGGCTACCCAAAGAACATGAATCCACAATTTAATATGCTAAAAAGATAGTAATGTTAATGAACTGAGATGTTTCTTAAATAACAACACGGATATATTCATCATTACAATATATAGAAAAATGCATATATTAATTTCCTAGGGCAACTGTTACAAAGCACCACCACAAACTAGGTGACGAAAACAACAGAAATTTATTCTCTCATAGTTCTGGAGGCCAAAAGTCCAAAATCAAAGCATGCCCAGGGCCATGCTCTGAGTCTCCGGATAGAATCCTTCTTTGCCTATTCCTAGTATCTGCTGGTGGCCATCCATCCCAGGCACTTGTCTTATAGCTGAGGCCCTTCAATTTGCCCCCATAGTCATAGGGTATTCTCCGCTCGTGCTCCTGTGTCCCTTCTGTTCTCCAGGGCCTGCCTTACTCAGGAGGATTTCATCTTCACTAATTATGTCCACAAAGACCCTACTTCCAAACTGTAGTGTGCTGGCTGTTAGGACTTCATACTTTGGGGGGCATATAATTCAATATATAACATACACCTAGGTATATACCACATTATTGCCTAAAGTTACAAACTTTCAACTTGTCATGATATTATTTATCCTTAAGGTAGACACAAGTATATTTCTGAAGTCTGATGCTTAATAAGATGGGCCAATAGCCAATGGGAACTTGCTGTATGTCTCAGCAAACTCAAACAGGGGTTCTGTATCAACCTAGAGGAGTGGGGAGGGAGATGGGAGGGAGGTTCAAATGGGAGGGGATTGTATACCTTTGGCTGATTCATGTTGAGGTTTGACAGAAAACAACAAAATCCTGTAAAGCAATTATCCTTCAATTACAAAATAAATAAATAAATAATAGAAGGGCCATATTCTTTCCAGTTTCAGTTCTCCAGGACTGTGTTATCTATACAGGTGAATTAACAACTTCCTAAGTATGAGAAATATAATTAGGTCAGCGATCTCAAATCATAAATACTCTAAACCTGTTACAGGCTAAACAAATGTCATGAATAAAATAATAATGAAATTCCATTAAACTTCACTAAAAATCCAGTTGGATTTATTTGGCCAAAAGATGGGCTGGAGATTATAATTTCTCCTCTGTCTCTTATTATCTCTATTAATATAATAATTAGCCCTAAACTGTGATATATAAAGTAAATGCACATGTATCAAATCCTGTATTTATTTAATTACATTATTTTTAAAAAACAAATACACAACAGCAACAACACACAGGTACTCTTGTTCCCCCTGGTGAAAAGATTTCTATAATAACTTGACGTAAAAACCCTGTGTAAGAAAGGAACTAAGTGGGACACACAGACTACACTCTAGCACAATTGTTCTTTCAGGAAAATCATTCTGAGCAGTAAACTTATGAATACCTCAGTGAGGCTGTGGTGGTGGTGGTTTAGTCACCAAGTCATGCCTGACTCTTGTGACCCCATGGACTGTAGTCCACCAGGCTCCTCTATCCATGGGATTCTCCAGGCAAGGATACTAGTGTGGGTTGCCATTTCCTTCTCCAGGGGATCTTTCCCACCCAGGCAGATTCTTTTTACTGCTGAGTCAACATTACTGCTTAAAGAGAGGGGGGTCCACATAAGCACAAAGAAGAAATTCTGATCATGTCTCCTCATCTAGTCAGGCCCTCAGAGTTAGAAAAGGCTCACAGAAGAGCTGTGAGCTTCTAATATAATTTGCACAGATGCTTCTTCTTCAATCACTACCTGTGACCATGATGGAGAAAAACGGTATCTTAGGAGGTAAAAAGTTTGCAATCTGCAAGACGAAAAATTACATATTCTCATTTAGTATTTCCAAAACAATAAAATATTTAGATAATATTTACTTACAATAGAGGGTCCTTAATAAATTAAAGGTACTGATGAAATTCTCATATGCACTGCAACACTGTGACAGTGGATTAATATGCTACAATTACACAATACTATGGACCCCTGATGTTAAGAGCCAACTCATCAGAAAAGACCCTGATGCGGGGAAAGACTGAGGGCAGGAGAAGGGGACAACAGAGGACAAGATGGTTGGATGGCATCGCTGACTCAATGGACATTTGTTTGAGCAAGCTCTGGGAGATGGTGAAGGACAGGGAAGCCTGGCTTCAGTCCAGCGCTGCAGTCCATGGCGTCGCAAAGCATCAGACATGACTGAGCAACTGAACAAGAACAACACAATTTTTTAATTATCCCAACAGCTTAACTATTGGCCTTTCAAAGATCTATTTCCAACCACTACTTTTTAAATGACTTTTAAAAAGACAGTTTGGTTTACGTAAAAGCAGTTCAATTTGAACCTCTAAAACAAGGCTATCAAATAAACAGTAAAATATTATCTGTCTAGAGGCCAGGCTTCTGGAACATTTCCAAATCCAG
Organism: Ovis canadensis; assembly: GCF_042477335.2. NCBI lineage: Eukaryota > Metazoa > Chordata > Mammalia > Artiodactyla > Bovidae > Ovis > Ovis canadensis. The sequence goes on along the minus strand of NC_091245.1, from coordinate 91,407,349 downwards.
AAATCGGGGAAAAAACCAAAACAATCATACACACACACGTTCTGGGTATAAAGAGCAGCAAGGACAAAGAACAGAAGATAAGGGAACACCACCCTAGGTTTACACCTGACCCTGTGATTGGATGATCCACCAGGGAGAAGTTAAGGGGCCCTGCAATTGGCTGGCAGGGTCTATACAAGGTCAGTTTCTTCTTTGGAAAGCAGAGAAGCATGGGAGAAGCAATCAGAGTTCAGAGAAAACAAAACTGGAACAATGAGCAGAGAGCAGCTGATCAAAGGCAGCTCAGCTGAGACTGAAGCGGTGAGCTACAGACACAGACAATTCAGATCTAGAGTGGGCATCCTAGCAGTTCCTGAAGGCACAGGCAGGAGCTACCTGAATAGCGAAAGACACCGCCTGTGTCTTAGGCATGGCCCTGAGGCTTAGGCACGCATGCATGCGTGCTCAATCCGTAAGTTGTGACCAACTCTCACGACCCCAAGGACTATGGCACACCAGGCTCCTCTGTCCATGGGATTCTCCAGGCAAGAATAGTGGCGTGGGCTGCCATTTCCTTCTCCAGGGGATCTTCCTGACCAAGAGACAGAATCCGAGTCTTCAGTGTCTCCGGCATTGGTAGATGGATTCTTTACCGTGAAACCACCAGGGAAGGGGGCTTAGGGCACTTAAACAATAACAAGCAGCTCTATGAACAGCAACTACAATAGTCTGCGTGTTGCTTACACATGAAAAATACCACAGGCTGTATTTTCATATATTTATATGAATATATATACTTATAATAGTCATCCCTTAATGGAGCTTTCAACCTTATTCTAATGTAAAATGTACTGGGGGAAAGGGTATGGACCAACCCACCGCCCCTCACCCGGGAAATGCCTATACATCACATACCTCTCTCCTTACCTCCATCCCTATCCCAGGAAACCTGAACCCAAAATTTTAATATTGCTGTCTCCTCCTCCTGAGAAAAAGGCATATAAATGCAATAAAATAAAATTTCAGAGTGTTCTATTAAGGTTGGTAACACAGAAACTCACAATTTTGCATAATTCCAAGAAGGGGCAGTAAAACAGGGCTGGATCTCTTGGAGACTGGAGCTGTACAATGATTCCAGAATGATTCTGGGCCTTGCAAAGAGGAGTATGGGGCCCTTCCCTCCAGTGCTCTGCTATTAACACCAGTCAGCCTTACATCATGTGAAAGTTTTTCTGATTACTCATAGTTTCTTCTCCCATAATTTCAGTTTGTATACGGTTCAGCGTGGCCTTTCCAACCTTGACTCTCCCTCCCCACCCCTACAATCAGGAGTGTGTTTGGTAAATGCTGACAATTCCCACCACAGCAGTGCCAACAGTGCAAACAGCTGGGAAGGTAAATGCCATTTTACATATATATATATATATATATATATATATATATACACATATATATATATATATGTATATACACACACACACCATTAAATAGTATTTCTGCCATACAGATGGCATGGATGTAAAGGAGCTGGAGAGCACAGACAGGAGTAAAATATAGTGAAATAATTAGGAAATGGCGTGGAATCTTAAAAAAAAAAAAAATAGTTGAACTCTAACAGTAGAATGGTGGCTGCCTGGGTCTGGGACAAGTAGGGAAGTAGGCAGAGACTGGTAAGAAGGTACAAAGTTTCAGTTGTAAGATCAATGAGGTCTGAGGACTTAATGTATAACATTGGTGGCCAAAGCTAATTAATACTATATTGTATAACTGAAATTCGCTAAGAAAGCAGAATTTAAATATTCTCACCCCCCCAAAAAAGTAAATATGTGGAGTGATGGATGTGTTCATTAACTCAGTTCTGAGAATCCTTTCACATATACACACATATCAAATCATCACAACTGTTCACCTTAAATATATCACATTTTATTTGTGAATCATACCTCACTGAAGCTTAAAAATCATATGAAAATGATTAATTTTGAATAGTACCTGTTTTAAGTATAATTTAGTTAATCATTTTATACAACTTACCTTTTTTAATGGCTGTGGTGGACAACCAACTTAAAAAATTCCTGAAAATTTAACAATCTTACGAAAAGAATACAGCCAACTCCAGAGAATCACTGCAAAACCTCTCAGCTGAGGCTTCAATCCCAAATGAAAATTCTTTCCTTTCTGTCTTGGTTCATATCCCCAGGAAAGATTCTTACTGGCCCCATTCATCTTTTTAAGCCACAGAAATCATATGCTGCTAACCAGCCTCTGAATTAGTTGCTTCAGTTGAGGGCCTTCCCTGGCCTGAATGCCTGCGGCTTGCAGAGGAGATTGAGATCAAGTGATAGAAAACACAGATGTCACAGCAGCAGAGACGGCAGGTAGGACAGACACGAGCTAACCTTGTACAGGAGATCACTACAGATGTTAAAAATCCATCGGCCCTAGATCATTCCACCTACGGGCCACTTCAGAAAGAAACGCTCACAGAAATGACAGTGAGCTATCAAGGAAGGGTTTATATTGTACTTAATATACTACATCTAATAAGATGCATTCAGCATCCACGTCCTTCCAGAACGCCTTCCTGAAACGCAGAGGTTGGGAAATCAAAAACTACATTCTCCAGGCTCCTTGACAGCGAGTAATCAGGATGAGAATTTGAGTCTGCCCTTAAGAGGCACGACACACAGTACAGACAGCAGCAGTGAGGCAGAGCCCGATCAGCCGATAGCCTGTAGCTGCTTTCAGCTAGCAAGGAAGGCCACAGACATGTCAGTGTCCAGTCTCCAGCTCCGAGGGTGTTGAGGGACAGTGGCAGAGGCAGTAGTGCCAGACCGAGCGTTCCCGCTTCTAGTCATAGTTCACAGGCATCAAGGAGAAGTTGTCACAGCAGTGGTCAGACACTAAATTTCAAACTTCAAGCAGTTATGATGGCAACAGCCGTGGCCGCTGTGATTCCCCCTGATCACAGCGACAGCAGTATTTTCTTGCTGTGATTTCAGTGGGCAGCCTCCTAATTGCCACTTTCCTGACACTGGCAGAGGTGGCAGCGCCCGTGGCGTCCTGTTCCAAGGTGTCCTGGAAGTCACATTCTCAGAGGCCTGGCCTGGAGCCCGGCCCTCTAGCTCTTCCAAAGATTCCCCAAGCAATGAATTCCTTGTATTATATCCCCTCCGTTTCCTGCACTGAACTCTGGCTAATACTGCAAAGGAGTACATGGGAAATGACTTCATACAGAAAGGTTTTGCTCGTGTCTGCACTCACACAAAGGGCTCAAGGGCGATGACACCATTCCCATCAGTCTCCCCAGAATAGCCACCTCAAGCCCCTTTCTTCAGTGCTGCCTAATATGGATGATACCTTCGCCTCTGCCGTGGCCAGCTCTCCATGGCCTGAGATATCTGTTTGCCCTGAACCCAGCAGGAGCACAAAGTCCCTCAGCCGTGGCAGTCATGTCAACTCTCATTACAACCAGACAAGCTCAAGGACCCTGAATCCAAAGTGCCCCACTGGTTCATCCACCACACCCCTGAGTAGTCTCTGGCCCCCAAACTCATCTTCCCCCACTGCTCCCCCTAGTTAGTCAAGGGGAAAACAAGAAATCAAAGTATAGCTGGCTCTAAACCAGAGGAATTCATCACCCCTCCAGGAAGGGGCAAGGAGAGGCCAGCAACAGCAGTCTACCACAAAGCAGCTCCCATTCAGAAGGACCCGAAAGCACTGTGAGGAATCTTTTTGGTAAGAAAAAGAAATTTTTCAAAACTAAAACAACTAAGGGCAAAAAAATACTTAAGTATTCAGTGGTTACACCAGCTAAGAATTTTCTGACTATTTAAATCTTAACCACAAGCTGTGGGCTTCCCTCGTAGCTCAGTTGGTAAAGAATCTGCCTGCAATGCAGGCAACCGGGGTTCAATCCCTGAGTCAGGAAGATCCCCTGAAGAAGGGAGTGGCTACCCACTCCAGTATTCTTGCCTGGAGAAGCCCAAGGACAGAGGAGCCTGGGAGGCTATGGTCCATGAGGTTGCAAGAGTTGGACACAACTTAGCAACTAAACCTGTTAGTCACCAAGTCATGTTGGACTCTTGCGACCTCATGGACTCAGGTTCCTCTTGTCCAGGCAAGAATACTGGAGTGGGCTGCCATTTCCTTCTCCAACCACAGCATTATGGAAGGCTAAAATTGCCCTAAAGACCTGAAGCATATAATGACTGCAATTCTTTATTATGCTCCAGCTTTCAGATTACTGCGGCCTCTCACAACACTCATGCGTGCTGATGGCCTAACAAACTTGAGTCAGCATGCTATACTTAATTCCAAAAGAATGCAGATTTCATAGAGACAGAATATGTCAACAAGGCTAATTCTTTTTTCACAAGTTTCTTACAGAAATTCTTCTGCCAGAATCCAAAACAAGAGGAACCTGAGTTCGAGTATGCACTCTGCCAGCTTCCTGCTCAGCACAGTCATCTGCCATTTCTAAGCCTCAACTTATTTGTCATCAAAGGGTATAGGTTGGATCGCTCTGGTCCCTTTCAGTTGAGTGATTTTGAGCCCAAATAGAAAACAACAGAACAAACACTTGAAGAATAAAAGGTGCCTGTACTCCACAGCCAGCTTTAACTGCCTCTTCAAAGGAACCACCTTACTGTGCGGTACTAGAAGGCTGGAAGAAGAGAGACTGACTTCAATACCATGAGTAATTCTGTCTAGCTTGGCTAAGAGTCTGCATATTTACTAAAAATTCCTAATTCCAAAATGCACTCTTGCATTCCTCATTCCATTTCCTAGGCTACCTGTCTCCAGATAAGGGTGCTAACACACACCTTCCCAGAGAGCGAATTTCAGAGTGAGTGAACAGGAAACACGAGAACGAGATAACATTTCCAATATCAAGTATACGATTTTCACAAGTATATTTTATCCTAAAACATCTGGGCTTTTACTTACACCTGCTGAAAATATTCTCTGACAAAGGTAGCCAGAATTAAGGCCGACCTTCTGTTTGATTAGGAATTCTTGGGAACAACTTGAACTGTAAAGATTAATCTGCACTGCCACAACTTTGTTTAGAAACAGAACCAAGCAATGAAGCTTTTATTTTAAGGACGTGGCCAGAGTTTTACCACGTTTAACACCCACTCAAACAATTCAGAATTGTGGGGTTTTTCCTTCTAAGAGAGAAAGGGGAAGAGAGATTTTTTCAGATATAATGAAATACTATTCTATCTGGAATGCAAAGAAGGAATCAAAACTGTGTCAGTTCATAGTCCTCCTTTGAGTCTGGGTGACCTTCTGCATGCTAATCTTTCCAAACCTCGGTATCCTCGCGTGTAAAAGGGAGAAGACAGCCCCCAGCTCATGGAGAATAACAATATGTGAGCTTTTTACAGGAATATACGTCTGCCAACATACACATTCTTATAAACCAAATGAGATAATGTCCTGACATTGGACAGTTACTCAGTAAATGGCAGTTAGTGTTATCATAACAAGTCCCCAGGTTAGAATATTCCTAGTAAGAGCCAGGTTGCCAACTGAGACAACCTTGAGTCGCCACCAAAGGGAAGTTGGGGGGTCACTTCACTCATCAACATTACACGGAGGTAACTCTAGCTGGCTGCACCACAACATGTGGCAACTAGGATCGAACCCACACCCCCTGCAGTGAAAGTGGGGATTCTTGGCCAGTGGACCACCAGGCAAGTTCTTAGTTAGCAAGTCTAACTCTGTTTAAAGGGAACCGAATATTTCATTAGCATGTACATTCTAACTTAAATACTGACATTAGTGAATAGCATTCACTGCTAAAATTAGTAATACTTTACAGAGTGTTTTGCCAAAAGCTACAGAAGTGGGTTAAGAGATAGCTTTGTGAGGAAGGTTACATTATTTTAACAGATTTCATGACTTAATCAATCAATATATGGAACTAATATTGGAGAACTCTGATTGTGACAGGCTTCTGGAGTAGGAGCAGTAATTTCCCAAGTATAGTCTAAAGATACTCCAAGAGTGACATAAGCTAATCTAAAAATCAAAGCCCCTGCGATGATTCTTATTGACAAATCACACCCAATTCCATGAGTGTTTCTTTCTGTGCACAGTGAATATACTTACCAATAACCTCCTAACACTTAACATTCCCTAAAGGTTCAACTACCAAACGCTTGGCAAAGCTGCAAACTCCTACTGTGTGTGTCATACATAAAGTGAAGGATGATTTTTTATGGCAATGTAGAAGACATTAATACAATAATTAGAATATAAAAATAGTGGGAAAAGATATTCAGAGTACCTGCCTCTCTCTTTCAACCCTCCACCTCTAAGTACTACTGTAAAGGCAGGAAAAAACAAAGATTGTCAGACTTGATCCAACATAATGCTGGTAACCCTTCTGGTGATTAAACAGATTCACATTTCACTTTTTAAGTAGTGTTTCAAACTTAAGAGTCAGTGAAGTAGCTTCTTTATGTATGACTTCTATGAGATCGTGATTACAAAGTATTATTAGGAAGCCCTTGGAAATAACACAATAATAGTTATCTAAATTTATGCTTAAAAAGATCATTATTTTAAAAGTGAAACATCTTAGAAAGCAATTGGTTTAGAATTTCATTTTCAAAATTGTACAACATTAAGCTTTAAAAACTGCATTAACTGGACTAATAATCATTTTCCCAATGTCAAACATAATGAAATGATCCTCCGAAGTATTCTAGCTACCTAACAACAAGCAGCACTGATTTAGAAAATTTTATCTGGTATAAAAAAAATTCAAAGAAAGTGTAAGAAAAACCCAAGCAGCACTTTTAAATTGTGCATGTTTAAGGTATCAGCATTGTAATTTTTAAAAGAGCCAGCATTTACATAAAGCATCAAAATTGATATATTTAAGGAAAATATCTGAGTAAAATCAATGCCTCAGTTATGGTCTACAGCCAATATCTGGCCTTTAAAAATGAGAGTTTTATGACAACTGTGTACTGCTCTTGGCTTCAAAATAGAAATTGAATGTTTTAAAAGAGGCCATTTCCTGCAGTGCTGTCCCCAGAGCATCCATCTTTTTGAGGAACGACCCCTCCCTTATCTCTTGGGGTTCGGTCTAGTTATTAATCACACTGTGCTTTCTATACCCAACTGCAAAAGTGACCATGTCACTCAGGCCTGACCAATCATGTTACCCCACGGCCCTGTCCCCACAAGTGGTCTGTGATGGGCACAAAGCCAATCAAAGTCTGAGCATGAGATCTGATTTATTACTGGAGCCCAGACAAAAAAAAGATGACAAGCGTTAAGGACTCTGTTTGACTTGGGGAGTCGAGTGAGAGCCACCTTTTCTCCTACCCAGAGCCGAGCTCAGAAAGAATCCAACCTGAGTCAAGTAACAGTCCTTGAGAACGTGAGTTAAACTCTTACTGTCCAGTGCCTGGGTTTTCATGCACATAAGCCAAGACATTTCTTCTTAGCCTAAATTAATCTCAGTCAAGATTCTCAGTACAAAATCCTTACCAATACAGAAACTGATGTAAATTCGAATTTCTTTTTCCCTTTTCTGTAGAAATCTAAGCTACATACCACAAGATATCTGTTGTAAACTGATAGCCATATCCAAAGAGCAATGTGAGGACTACTCCATTACAGTGGATTTTTTTTTAATCAGAATATAGTTATTTTACAATGTGTGTTAGTTTTTGCTGTTTCCACAGCAAAGTGAGTCAGCAAGATGTATACATATATGGCCCCTCTTTTTTGGATTTCCTTCCCATTTGGGTCACCAAAGTGCACTGAGTAGAGTTTCCTGTGCTACACAGGAGGTGCTCCTTAGTTGTCTATTTTATACACATTATCAATAGTGTATATGTGTCAATTTCAGTCTCCCAATCCATCCCACCACCTCCCTTCCCTCCATGATATCCGTAAATTTGTTCTCTATGTCTGTGCCTCTTTCTGCTTTGCAAATAAGATCATCTATACCATTTTTCTAGATTCCACATATATGTATTAATATACAATATTTGCTTTTCTCTTTCTGATTTACTTCACTCTGTACGATAGTCTCCAGGCCCATCCATGTCTCTGCAAAGGGCATAATTTCTTTCCCTTTTATGGCTAAGCAATATTCCACTGTACATATGCACCACGTCTTCTCTATCCATTCCTCTGCTGATGGACATTTGGGCTGCTTCCATGTCCTGGCTGCTGTGAACAGTGCTGCAATGGACACTGGGGTGCAGGTATCTTTTTTCTCTGGGTATATGCCCAGGAGTGGGATTGCTGGATCATATGGCAGTTCTATTTTTAGTTTTTTAAGGAGCCTCCATACTGTTCCCCATAGTGGCTAGATCAATTTACATTCTCACCAAAGTGTAAGAGGATTCCCTTTTCTCCATAACCTCTCAGTATTATAGTGGATTTTTTAGAAATTATTTTCTTTGTTTTTTTCCTCTAAGACAGTTTAACGTAGTTCTATTTAAGTTCAGAGATAGAGCATTTATTAATAAATGCTTATTTTTTCCTCCCTTTTAGAGTATTTTTGTTTCATAAAACTACTTGTTAAATGTCATCAAGTATAATAAAATCCCATTTTTCACAGTCACACGTAATTTCCAATCAGAATAAGATACAGGGTAACCTCTCACAAACTTCCCTGAAGCAAGGAAAATAATTATGTGTTTAAAATTCTCTGCAAAAAAATAAATAGAGCAAAGGGCCTAAGATGCCAGAAATTTTTAATTAAGTAGATCAGTTACTATTCATATTTCATACCCAAGACAAGAAGAGAAGACTCTAAATAGAATGGATCCTAATTATTAACTCTGAAGCAAAATCTTTCCATTTCCCATTACATAATATTAAAAACCTAAAGCCCAAATAAATAATAACAGAAAAGTTTCAGTTCAGTTGCTCAGTCGTGTCCGTCTCTTTGTGACCCCATGAATCGCAGCACGCCAGGCCTCCCTGTCCATCACCAACTCCCAGAGTTCACTCAAACTCACGTCCATTGAGTTGGTGATGCCATCCAGCCATCTCATCCTCTGTCGTCCCCTTTTCCTCCTACCCTCAATCCCTCCCAGCATCAGAGTCTTTTCCAATGAGTCAACTCTTTGCATGAGGTGGCCAAAGTACTGGAGTTTCAGCCTCAGCATCATTTCTTCCAAAGAACACCCAGGGCTGATCTCCTTTAGAATGGACTGGTTGGATCTCCTTGCAGTCCAAGGGACTCTCAAGAGTCTTCTCCACCACCACAGTTCAAAAGCATCAATTCTTCGGCGCTCAGCTTTCTTCAGAGTCCAACTCTCACATCCATACATGACCACTGGAAAAACCATAGCCTTGACTAGACAATTACTTTGTTGGCAAAGTAATGTCTCTGCTTTTCAATATGCTATATTGGTCATTAACTTTCCTTCCAAGGAGTAAGCATCTTTTAATTTCATGGCAGAAAAGTTAACTCTCTATAATTCTTACTGAGTCTCTCAAACGATATGTCCAGTATGTGTCTGTGTGAGTCGTTCAGTTGTGTCGAACTCTTTGCAATGCTATGGACCGTAGCCCGCCAGGCTCCTCTTTTCATGGGATTCTCCAGGCAAGAATACTGGAGTGCATAGCCATTTCCTTCTCCAGGGGATCTTCCCGGCCCAGGGATCAAACCCAGGTCTCCCATACTTCAGGCAGATTCTTTACCATCTGAGCCCACCTGGGAAACCCATGTTAATAAAACAATGCACAATTTATGAGCATAGTCTCTCCTTTCTCTACTATTTAGAGATGTCACAAGTCAAATTATGGTCCTCAAAATGTAGTCCGTGCTCCCCTGGCCATGCCAGGATATCTGAAACTGGGAGTGGGCGTCTTGCACTTTGGTGAGAATATAAATTGATACAGCCACTATGGGGAACAGTATGAAGGTTCTTTTAAAAACTAAACACAACACACACAAAAACTACTGATGTGGACTATACCATAGACCTTTCAGTATTGAACACCATTGTCCCGTGTTTTGCTCCTCTTCTGCTTCTTACCTACTACTGAGAACATCTCAATTCCACTCAACCAAACCATATCCATCTTTCAAAGTCAGGCCGAGTTCAAAATTCTTCCTAACTCCCTCCCTAACCATCCAAGTCAGAAAGTAAGAGCTGGTGGTAAGGATTCTAATAAGACATTAAAAAAGAATGAAACCATCCTTTCACGTCATATATATACATTTAACTTTTATAATTCACTATGCACACCCAGGTAAGGATTTTTCTGAATTAAAAGCTAGGTATTTTTTTGTGAAACATACTTCTTTAATACAACCAAACTACCTCATCTGTTATTCAACCAAAATAAAGGAACTGATTCTAGCCGGGCTGGAAAAGTGGCATGTAAGACTCCTCCTAAAAATGGGTATAATACACACATAAGGTATAAAATACACTAATATAAACTACAAACTGTAGTATAAAATGCATTATAAACAGAATATAAATGCAATGTCTTTTAAGGGTAATTTACATTTGAGGACTTTGCAAAAGATAACTTTGTTTATATTTGACTTCCCTCTTTTTGTCATGACTTAAACCCTCTAAGACGCATCTCCACACCACTTTTTAGAACAGCATGCTGGATAGGCAATTAATAACCCCAGTTTCCACCAAAATTCATACTAAAACTTACCTAAAGGGTTTTGTTTAAGTACTGGGAGAAAAGTGGAAAAGGTAAAATCCTTACTACAGGTATTGCTTACCAATGAATCAGGACGCTGCCAATAACTTGAGAGCTTCCTAAAGACAGAGACCATTTTTGACTCATTTTTACATTTTTATGTTTTTCTATCACCAGTGCTAGCTCACACGGTAGGTTCACCACTAAATGCTTGAGGAGCACTGAATGTGTGCCAGTAATAGAACTCCTCCTTTTTCTCTTTATAAAGAAAAATAAGCACTTTGGGAGAAAGCATTCTGAATAATATTTGTTCAAGGAGAAGAAGAGTAATCAACCAAGTCTCTCACAATACCACCCTCTGAGCTACTGAAAATCTTACCCTTGGGAACAGTTTTAGATTAAGGGCATCCATTCTCTCTACCGAAATGTAGTATTGCAAGAAGATTATTTCTAAAAATTTTAGAAGAGAAACAAAAATAATTAACTAATTAAAGTAGACATAGCTCTAGTATTTAATACCCAAACAGCTGTCCTCTGTCAAATCACAACCAACTAGAAACTGACTTGGAAATTGGTAGAGTTTGAAACTGGCAAAGTTTTAAATTGGCAGGTAACACTGAAGTGCTTCATAAAAATTAAATTCTCCTATAATACACTCCCCAAACACTAAGTGCCCACAAAATTTACAGAGCACTTCAGGGTTATATGTAATATTCCCTGGTGGCTCCGAGGGTAAAGCATCTGCCTGCAATGCAGGAGACCTGGGTTAGATCCCTGGGTCAGGAAGATCCACTGGAGAAGGAAATGGCAACCCACTCCAGTACTCTTGCCTGGAAAATCCCATGGACAGAGAAGCCTAGTAGACTACAGTCCATGGGATCGCAGAGTTGGACATGACTGAGCGACTTCACTTTCACTTTCAGGGTTATATAGTAAAGACATTATATGAAACTATTCACCCAAGAAGATTATGCACTGACTTCTTAAGTCAGATATTTGAACGAATGGAGATTTGTTTTACCATATATATCTACACACCATATGTATGTGTGTGTGTGTACATATATTTATAAATTAGAGACCAGGAGGAGGAAAAAAAAAAAATCACTGAAATCTGTCTCTTACAAGAGGTTTTATGAAGAGAATCCCGTGATCTCACAAGAAAAACAGAGTTACGTTGCATAAAACACAATTTCACTGCATAAAAATCAGTTTTAGCCCTAAACTGCATAAAGTAAAAACCATGTGAAAAGTGAAAGCCAAATGTTAAAGAGTTTGTTCTATCACTGCATAAGCCCAATATGAATTGAAGGTACCAATGAATAGAGTTCAGAACCCAAATCTTGCATTATTAAAACCAACTTGAGACCCAAAAAATTGTTACCAAGCTTTCAAAAAGCAGAAAAGTTTCAAATTTAAAGTTAATCAAAATTTGATGCTATTTTCCCTAACAAAGGGGCTGCCTAGCCCAGTCTCTTGTTTCTATTATTTTAGAAAAAGTAACAAGAAATTTTTTTTGTTTTGCAAACTTGGGAGGCTAGCAGTTTCTCTCACATTTCCCTGCTTTAAATGTTACAACCACCTAAACAAAATTCACAGTAAGTCCCAAATTACCCACTAAGCCAAAAAGACTAACAAAGATTCAAAAGTAAAGAGACTAAAGGGGCAGAGTTATTCACTACTGGCATAACATAAACATCCTTACTTAAAAGCATTTAGTAACGTTTCTTTCCCAATGAGAGAAGTATTTCTAGGAATGTGCTCATTTTAACAAATTCTCTTATAAACTGGATGTCTCAAAGAGTCAGTGGTAAAGACTTTTACCTACATTTGATTAGCATTAAATAAGATCTGTTTCAAATTACCTTTTCTTCAAACAAACCAAAACACTGTTCCTCATGATTTTCATTTCCAGATATAGTAACTGACAAGGCAGCTGTCATGCCCTGTGTGCATGGTGACGCAGTAGACAAGGACTTCATGTATTTATTGCATCTGTCAATATATACTGTCTGGAATAAAGTCCGCATAATTTACAATCGCTGGGATATGTGTCTAAGGTATATGAAGCAGACTTTCCATAAAACTCTGTACAATAAGAGACTAGGAAATGGAAATTTCTTAGAATAAAATAAACTACTTCTATCATTAATCAGAATAGAAGTTGTTTAAAAATATACTCTGAAGTAAAATCAAAGAAACGAATCCTGGTCACAGGACAATACCATGAAACAATTCCACTGGAGGTTCAAAGTTCAACTTCCTTTACTACCAGGAAAATACAAAGTTCAAATTCAAATGAAAAGTTATCTCTTTGCAGAAAAATAAATGACAAGGTCATAGTTAAGAAACAGGTGTCAATTTGGGCCAAGAATCAGGTGGAGCAGGAGAGTCCTGAATGCTAAATACCACATCAATAGTAAGAATTCAGTAACAAATTTCCTATTTCTCTTAAAAAACTCTCAGATTAGGAGCCATATTTTAAAAGAATTACTTTCAAATCTCCATTAAAGATTAGAACAGAATATTTATAATTAAGATTATAAAACCCAAGACAAAGCTAAAGACAGTGTCATAAAACCACTGTTAAGTCATCTGGGTGATGGTTCTGGCTTTGGCTGAGCTCCCTTTAACACCTACTAGATGAAAGGAGAAATCAAGAAAGAAACAGCACTGGGTCAGTCATAGCCTACAGTCCGGCTCATTCTCCCACCATGGACTTTGTCAGAAGACAATATGATGTCACTCCCTACTAATAATACATCTTACAGAAATGGCTGACTCCACTCTTGCACTGTGCTAGTTTCTAAATGGCATGTTAGAAACACAGTTTCATAAGGTTAACAAATAAGATTAATAATAAATAATGTAATAAGATTTAATAAAGTTAAATCAAGCGAAGAGACAAGATATACTTCAAAATACCTTATTACATTGAAAAATACATTTCTCACAAAGTTTAGATAAAAAGGAGGGGGGAAAGACACCAATGTGAATACCAAATTTTTTAAAAATTCCCTTACTCTTTATTTCCATACTTCAAGTTCAATCCTAACGGGATAGGATCTTTGTCTCCTCTGGAGATAATATATATGCTGCTTTAATCACACTCAAAGTTTTACAAATAACCTCTTCAAGTTCTTAGTTTCTATCTAACATTTAAAGTCATGTGCTTAAACTACAAAAAGCTTGCTATTTTATAGTAAATGTTGTTTATGTAAAGCCATTTAAGAAAGCAATTTAATACAATGCCTAACATAAGGCTAGGGCTCCCCAGATGGCTCAGTGGTAAAAGAATCCATCTGCCAATGCTGGAGACACAGGAGACTCGGGTTCGATCCTGGGTTAGGAAGATCCCCTGGAGGAGGAACTGTCAACCAACTTAGTATTCTTGCCTGGAGAATCCCATGGACAGAGGAGCCTGATGGGCTAGAACCCACGGGGTTGCGAAGAGTCGGACGTGACTTAGCAACTAAACACAACAAAGGCTATTAAGGAAATTTTAAAAACCCACTCTTTTTTAAAAGAATCAACAACTTGCTTAGAAAGAAGAACATTAATCTCGGATGACATATAGTGGTATCCTTTAGAAATTAATGAAGCAGAGTGTATCTTTAAAAAATAAGTATAGTGTTCGGAACTTTATCATTAGTGATAACAAAATGTGTTATACCCAGTATACTTTACTTTGGCTAAACATTTAAGACAAGACAGTATGCAAGAGGGAAAATTTTTATTACTACAAAAATGTCAACTACATTCTGGGGTATGTGATTTTTTTTTTTAAGTTAATTAACATCACTGAATACACTCTAAACTTTTGAATTATTTTCATAAATTTTATATAAAGGCTGAGAAATGAATAACATGTGGACTAGACTAGACTAATATCAATGGAAGACACAATTTCCCAGTCTTCTAAAAGAATCACAATAACTTGAGATTATAACAACTTCCTCTTCAATCATTTTTTAAACTATTTCAGAAAATAAGTAATGCTTTTATATATACCCCTAATTAATCAAAACAAAACACAAAGTAATGATGCAAATGTTCTCAATATTCCCCGATTCATGGATATGAACTAAATGGCACTTAAATCAATAATACTGTATATGTAGTATCTTGCATATTACAGAGAGTGCCTGACTGGCTGAATTACTGTCTCCAAAGCCTTTCCTCCACCTTTCACCAATGGTTCTAGAAGTTTGAATTAAGAATTTTTTTTAAGTCAAAAAACTGTAAGATGTTTAAAGTCTGCCAAAGTTTTTTTAATTAACAATAAAAAGAATCTCACATAAACCCATAAGTTTAAAATGAACGTAATGGAATAGGCCATATGAAGAAAATCTTAATTAAGATTGCACAGACATGTGAGTGTGTGTGTATACATCCACAATACACACACATATGGATACTGCACCACAAACCATCAGTTTCCATTAAGCCTAAAGAATACTAAAAAGATATTCCCAAAGTGAGCTGCTGAGAAAAAAAAGTGAGGGAGACATGTTAAATTTTTCTCCAGAATTTTCCAGCATTTTGCAGTGTAGGGATGGGCTGATTTTTTCCATCCCAAGTCATTATTAAGCAGACCATTATAATTTGATTCACTGCATATTCAGTAGAACACACTCAGAAAAAAAAATAGTTTAATTTCTAGTAACGTTATAGTCAGAATTCTCTCCCCTTCAAATATCTCAGGAAACAAAACCACATTCCACCAATGCTGAAATGACCAGCGATGTTATCGACAACAAATACAATGAGGGCTATTACCTCCTATCAGTTTCACTGTACGCTGTACGCAGTCTGATCAATGCTTTGAAACTGGCGAGTATGCCATAAACGTAACGAGCTTTGCAGCAGATTTTAGTGGCATAACATGTACCAGGGCAACGGGGGCCTTTGCAACCCACCACTTCAACAAAATTCCGTAAAATCAAAGATTTACAAAAGATTTTACTCCGGGAGGCACCTAGACCTTCCTTCGAAACCCAGACTACTCAACAGCTCCCTGAAAAAATACACCATTCTGCCACAAATCGCATATTGCACACCGTCGGTGCACAGACACCTGAACCACCTGAGCTGACAAGAGTTAGGCTGTCAGCTCCGAGGTGTTGCTAGTGTACAAGAAACACTGAAGCAGCTAAGCTCTCTCAGGTACACTAGGTGGTAACCTTGGCACCAAGTGCCTTAGCAATAAAGATCTTTTCCTCTATAAGAAAATGCATTAAGACTGTTCCAAAGAATATGCTACAATCCTGAGAACCTCGTCCACAAAGGAGAACAGAAAAACGCTGGGTTTTCCTCTAGTCAAAAACTGCGGCGGGAGATGGAGCTACGAACTAAGGAAACCCAGCTTCTGGTGGCAATCCTGTGACAGCTAGCAGAGCAGCCCGCCCAAGCCAGAGCTCAGTTTTCCTACCCGCAAAATGGGAATCAGCACCGCCACCCCTCCCCGTTGACAGGGAGTCCCGCACACCCTGGAGGTTCAGGGTTACCCTGGATGATAAGCGGTGGGGTGGGGCTGCCGCTCCTCAGACACCCACCCCGGACTCCCCCCACTCCGCAACAGAAAGACAGGGCCGGCGTACCTGGCTTCACAGTCTTGAGACGGATGGGCTCGCGGAAGTGGCGAATGACAGCCAGGGTGTCCCGGTTGGTGAGCCCGCTGACAGGCGTCCCGTTCACCTCCAGCAGCACATCCCCGGGGCTGGGCGCCTTGCCCGAGACGACGCAGCAGGTGCCCCCGCCGGGGTCCTCGCGGAGCCGCCCCAGGTAGGGGAACTCGCCACGCTCCGCACCTCCCCGGATCTCAGCGCCCAAGTCGCCCGGGGCCCCGGCCCAGGACACCGCGCACTCCTGCACCTTGCTGAGCCAGTGCTTCTTCTTCTTCAACGTCTTCGACATCACGAACCCCGCTGCACCATGGGGGAGACCCCGCGCGGGCGGCGGGGGCGCCGCTCTGGCCCCCTCTCAGCCTGGGGGCCCCGGGCGGCCCGCGCAGCCCGGCGAGGGGGGCCTCGCCGCTCCGGCGTCCCCCTCGCCGACCACAGCCCGCTGGGGGCCGGGCCGCTCCGAACCCCGAGACGCCCCTCGGACACCTCTCCCGGCGGCGATCTCCGGGTCTGACCGGGCTCCGCGAGGGCCACCCGGGTTAGGCTGAAGAAAGGAAAAGGGGATTGTCCCCAGGCGGCTCCAGAGGGGTTTCGGGCGGGGTCACAGCCGACGGCTGGCCCCCAGGCTCCGCGCGGGAGCGGCGGGAAAGGCAGAAGCAGGGGGGCGGGGAGGTGAAGCGGGAGAGCCGGAACCGGGAAAAATCCGTCGGGGGCGCGCAGAAGCGCGCGTAGACCCGTCGCAGGATCGATCGTGGCCGCTGCGGAGCTGGATCACGGAGACCAACGCCTGCCCAAGCTGCCAGGAAACTGCCGCTTTCAAACCCGCCGCAACCTCCTCCTCCTCCCTCTTCCCTTCCCCCCGCCCTCGCCCATCCCTCATCCAGAGCCCCGCCCCCTCCCGCCGCGCGGCGCCCGGCGCGCTGCCGTCACGGGCCAGGCGCTTGGGAAGGAGCCCAAGCACTCGACACCCTCGTTGAAGATTGGCCCTGGGAGGAAAGCGGGCGGATCCCCGACGAGAATGCTAACCACCGATTGGCTGATGGAAGTGAAGGAGGCGGGCACTAGGATGACTGAAGTTTAAAGAGGGTGGAAGAAAGTTTCAGGAGTCAGGGAGAGCAAGGAGGGGCAGGGGAGTGGGACCGGCTCCAGAACGCAGGGCTGAGAGAGGCCCTCGGTGCGGCGGCCCTAGCAAGGAAAAAACTTGGATAGAAGAGCTGCCGAACTCCCCGAGGTGGAGGCATGGCTGGAGGGCTGGGTGGGGTAGGGGCGGAGCCTGGGCGCCTGTCTTCTCGGGGCACTGAGACTAGCTGGGGTACTTTGGAGGGCAGGCGTTGTGCTGAGTCCGAGGACAGAGGTGGCAGAGCCTCGGGGTAGCCAGTTACAGCCGACCACTTAAAGTGAGTCAACGTTTCTCGTTCGTTCATTTCTTCAGAGTCAACGTTTTTCGTTCGTTCATTTCTTCAGCAAAAGTTATTATCCTTTGAGGCAAAGACTCCGGAGTCTGGTTGATGGAAGGTAAAACAGAGTCCTGCATACCGCTGTGTGACCTCAAATTGGACAACCTCTCTGAGCCACAGCATCTTCGGCTGATAAGTGGAGATAATTATACCCTCCCAAGTTGTTGTACAAGAGTTTGAGCAAGCTCCAGGAGTTGGTGATGGACAGGGAAGCCTGGCGTGCTGCAGTCCATGGGGTCACAAACTGTCGGAGACGACTGAGCGACTGAACTGAAGTTGTTGTAAAGATTACATGAGGTACCTATAAAATATCAGTATAGTGCCTGGCAGGGAGTAGGTACTTCTTACCATTTAGTTGCTGATGAAGAGGAGGGCGACTTTATGTTCGACACTGTGCTAGAATACTGAGGTTCAAGAGTGAGGAAAACGCAAGTCCTGTTCTCAAGGAGATCACAGGCTAGTAGAAGAGACTGACAAGCCTGCTGGGGGCGGGAGGGGGAGGAGGCGGAGGGGGCGGGGGCAGGGCGGGGGTGGGGGAGGAAGATGGGCTATAATGTGGATTAGGAACCAGCTAGCAAACCTGGGCTGGTATCCTGGCATGCTACTTACTTGCTATCTGACCTTGACCAAATCTCAGTTTCAAGTTCACTCACCTGTAAAGGAGGTGGAGAGAGAACTTACAGTGAATAAAGGACATGTTAGGCCCATCCAGCACTAATTTTTCACCACCTCTTCTTAAGCTTTCTCTCCTCCCTGATTTGGCTCACACTCTCCCCTGTCTTTTTATTTAAAACAATCCTATCCATCCTCAGCCCCAATGCCATCTCTTCCAGGTCACCTTGTCCTCAGGTGGAAAGTGTTTCCTCTGAGCTAGGATACTTTCACTTCTGCAGTAAGACATTTATATAGTCTCCTGTCTTCCTTTGATGGTTGGGGAAAGCCCTTATTTAAACTATGAATAACTCCACAATCTCACCACTTCTCAGATAGACTGGCCCAAGCTTCAACAGCTGCAGTAATTTTGTTCACACCATTATATCAGTCAGGGCCTCTGCAGGAAACAAATGGTACTTTACAAAGATATGGGCAAGGTGTGGGAAACCACAAGGGAAAATGGAACCCTGAGGCTACAAGCTGCTCCATCTGTAAAAAGCAAGGGGAAGGAACAGGACCAAAACTCATCACAGAAAGGGCAACCTGACAGGAGGCTGTGACCTTCAGAGAGGCAGTCAGCCTAAGTAACCACCCAAGGACAAAGCCAGAGGATTTCTCTCTCACTCACCTCTCTCTTCCATCCTCCTGCTAGTGCATCCCAATAGACAGATCCAACCAGGAGCCAGAGAGCAGGAGAGCCTTTTGAAAGTCCCTATCAGTCAATCAGACAGAGAAGAGGAAGCAGCACATCCAGAGAGAAAAAGGGAAAATAACCAGCAGAGAGATCATGTGGATTGCTCAGATTTACACAGATCTGAGACATAGCTGGAGTATTTTTTTCTGAACTACTACCTACACTAACAGATTCCTGGATGAAGTCTTAATAATCTCCACTTGATTTATTTTTGCAGCAATTCTAGGAAGACATCTTTTCTTGCCCAGATTGTATCTATCAGGGTATCTTTAGCCACAACGAATGGAGTATCTAACAGTGACTTAAAGCATGGAGTTATTACATCTTTAACATGAGGTTCAAATGAAAGTAGTCGTGGGCTTAGTTCAGCAGCACAGTCACATCATTGAGGACCCAAGCTCTTTTTGTGCCTGCTCTCTAACATCACATTCATGTTGGGTTTTATCTCCGGGCTTCTCACCTCTAGATTGCAATGTGGCTGCCATAGCTCCAGACATCACATCCTCAGAGGTCAAGCAAGAAGGGAAGGTGGTACAAGCAGGAAGGGAAGGAAAGGCACTCCTGCTACCATTTTTCTGAAGAGAAAAATCTTTCCCAGACTGCCCTCACACCTGCCATAGAATCTCCCTTATTAGCCTGAAAATGGTCACATGCCCACTGCAGACCAGTCACTGACAAGAAAATGGAATTGCCATGGTTCAGTGACATCATGAGTCACTCTGAGCAAAATTGGGGTTCTATTTCTTGAGAAAGGGGGAATGATTTTTCAGTACATGCCCAACAGTATCTGCCACATGCCTCAAACACAAATAAGTTATATTGACCCTTAACAGAAAACTGCAGTAATTAGGAGCTTGAGTTTTGGAGTCAGACTGGAAATCTCAGCTTTTCTACTTATTAGGCCTGAGATCTTGAGTAAACTTTTGTCTAACCTTGGTTTCCTCATCCACAAAATAGGTATAACAACAGTACTCACCTACCTGAGTTGTGAGAACTGAATGGAGCTATTTGAGTCAAGCAAGCACTTAACATATGGTCATATAAACAAACACTCAAGTTATTTTAATTTGTGCTAAATAGTAATATCTATGACAAGGCCAAAAGCATTGCTAAATCACCTTTATAACTCTCTATTTGATTCACCCCTCTTAAAAAGCTTAGATTCAGTTTTAAAATAGTCTAGAAATAAGCTGCAAACCCCAGTGAATTAATTCTGGTAGGACACTAGTCTGGAAATTACTGCATAATTAAAGAAGTCACATTGCAAATGTCTCTCTCTAAAATGGCACCTAACCAAATAATCAGATCATATCCATTATTGATCATTGTTTCCCAAACCTAATGGTTGGCTTAATAGCTGTGATTTCCATTGGGGAATATTAGAAGCTAAACAATATGGAATCTGCCTTAACAAAAACAACTGATACAGTTGAATATGATCATCTCCAAGGTTTCTTGGGGCTACCTCTATCCATCTAATCTATGGAAACAAACATAGATGTGTGTCAATATGCAGAACTCATGTATTGGGCCCCACGATGGCTGCAGTGGCTTCAAATAACAACATCCAATGACAGGAAGGAAGTGTGTCTCCTTTCCTCATTTCATTTCCTTTTAGCAGATCAAGGAAACTTTTCCCCAAAGGCCCCAGCAATAGTTTTCCTCTGTCTCATTGGTTGGACTTGCCCAGATGCCCTTTCCTGAATCAAAGAGGCAAAGGGTAATGAAATACTTTTATCCAGTTTGCCCTTCTAGTGCTCAGAGAGGAATCCAGTGTCTTGTAAACTGCATGGCTGCATAATATCTGAACATAGTTTGGCAGGGAAGGGGTCTCTTAGCAAATCTGAAGAGGAGAGATTGCTTGATTTGCTCCTAATATATATTACATATGGGCTTCCCTAGTGGCTCGGACGGTAAAGAATCTGCCTGACAATGCAGGAGACCTGGGTACCATCCCTGGGTCAGGAAGATCTACTGGAGAAGGGAACAGCTACCCACTCCAGTGTTCTTGCCTGGAGAATTCTATGGACAGAGGAGCCTGGAGGGCTACAGTCCATGGGGTCACAAAGAGTCAGACATGACTGAGCACACACACACATAGTATACTACATACACAGTTTTTGACAAGGTGGAACCTTTATTCTGTTGTATAATATTGTTGAGTGTTCCTAATGGAAGTTAAGTATTCCCTGACTAATACTTTCACTTAAGCGGAAAACTTCAGAAGGGCAAGTGTAAATTCCCAAATTCTCTCAAATGACCCAGGTTTACTTACTCCATTGTACAGAGATGCATCATATTGAGGTTTGTGTGCCAACGACTCTAGCGGCATCTCTCCCCTGAATAGTTCCCCTGGAGAGTGCATGGCTCTATGCCAAAGCAAAGCAAGTGTAGGGGGATCTTTTTTTATTTACTTTTACATTCTCACTATTTCTTTCATGGAAACCTGAATTTATAATAACAGTAAATCAAATCATCATATATATGATGAAGTCATTCTCAAGTATTAAGAAGGTGGCAGAGCATGGGGGAGAAGTGGAGTGGAAAAATAAAAACAAATATTTGCCTTCTACACAGAATACAGGAACGTTTATCCTGCTTTTATTTCCACAGATGATAATGAAATCTTGGATTTTAAAAATTCTGATCCACAAAATCTTTCACTGCCTTAGAAAATGTTCATGGTTACCTATATTGTGGAAATGATATATGTAATGCAGCCTAATGTTAATAACCTAACTGAACTCAGGATTAATATTATGTTGTATCTTTACATTTTATTAGCATTTTTATCTGCCTAGGCCTGTGGGCTCATTTGTATGCTAATGCTAAAATATGCTCACTTATAAAAGCAATTACATGGAAAATTTTATTTCAGTTAGACAAACTAATTTATTGTCAAAATCTGTATAACTGTTTATACATAAATGTGCATTTTTGCCCATAGGTGCACTTGCCTGCAAATGACCAAACGCATCAAGCCCAAATTCACAGAACAATAGGAACATTCAGAACCAACTGCAGTGCCAACATGCTTTCAAAGAGGTTAGTTAAGCAGTCAGATGTCAGGTTTTCCAGAAGTAGGACAGAGAACACTGAATGAAAGAGAAAATACCAAAATACCCATCTTTTATCTTTTAGTTTAACTATAACCTCCTACTCAAGACCAGCTTTCCTTCCCACAGCAGGATGCCGTCTCATCCTTCTCCAAAACCAATGGCATGTGGTCTCTGTTTTCTTTTCCAGTAGACCTCAAGGTCCTTGAGAACATGGTCCTTTTTGATTCAGTGGTATATCCTCCATCAAGTTGAGCACTTTGTCTTTAGGGAGCATTCCCTTGTTCAAATAACAGAAGTACCTGTGATGAGCAGGCATTGTTTTAGGTGCTGTGCTGTGTGCTAAGTCGCTTCAGTTGTGTCCAGCTCTTTGCAACCCCATGGACTATAGTCCTCCAGGCTCTTCTGTCCATGGGATTCTCCAGGCAAGAATACTGGAGTGGGTTGCCATTTCCTTCTCCGGTTTTAGGTGCTGGTTTACAGCAATGAACAGACTTACAAGGTCCCTCCTTTCGTTGGGAAGACGACAGTGTAGGGGAGGAAAAGGTCTTCCCCAAGCCTGTTAGGGTCCCTAGCTGGGTCCAAAGATTAGATTGGCAAAGACAGATTAACAGGGAAAAGTATACAGATTTATGTAATATAAGTTGTATGTGACATGAGAGCCTTCATAAGGAAATGAAGACCAGAAGAAATGGTAACCCTGAGTGTTTTTATGCTACTAAGAGTGGAAAGACATGATAAAGAGGATGAGCTAAGTATAGTAAACTGAGGGAATTTAGCAAGGCCTGTTTGCTCAGATTCTTCCCCACTATCTGTCCATCTTGGATATGAGGATGTTACTTTCCTTCCTGCAGGCATAGGGAGAATTCCTCTCACCTGAGGGCCATGAACGGCTTTGGGGATGAAGGACTGGAGGACAGAGAGAACTTCTGCTTCTGCCAGTTTC
Organism: Ovis canadensis; assembly: GCF_042477335.2. Taxonomy (NCBI): domain Eukaryota; kingdom Metazoa; phylum Chordata; class Mammalia; order Artiodactyla; family Bovidae; genus Ovis; species Ovis canadensis. Next base: position 91,384,286 of record NC_091245.1, on the reverse strand, counting down.
TTCAGATTCCTTCAGCTTAAAATATTCAGTGTGCCAAATGGCCATATTTTGGGGTATCATCTCCTGAATCCCATCAACAGCAAACCCAAAACAAATAAATGATCAAGAGAGTTTCCCGTAGTAACAGTGGTGGTGGTGCTTAGTCGATCAGTTGTGTCTGACTTTTTGCAACTTCATGGACTGTAGCCCGCCAGGCTGCTCCGTCCATGGGATTTCCCAGGCAAGAATACTGGAGTGGGTTGCCATTCCCTTCTCCAGGGGATCTTCCTGACTCAGAGATCAAACCCATGTCTCCTGCAGTGGCAGCCAGATTCTTTACTACTAGCGCCGCCTGGGAAGCCCCCGCCTCTCGTTATTAATAGTACTATAATTAAAAGATGAAATATAAGTGATGGGTGATCAGGAAAGGACAGAGGCTACATTAGATGGAGGTCGCAGAGAACGTCTGGCTAAGAAGGCTACAATTTGCCAAGAGCTGAAAGACAAGTAAGAGGAAATTAACTGAGGACCTGTGATCCAAGAATTCCAGGCCAATTTCAGACCTTGGGTCTGAAATTGAAGAACAGAGGAGTGCTAAGGTGGCTGGAGCCTGGTTACCCAGGAGAGAGTGGTAGGAAAAGAATTCAGAGAGGAATGCTAGAGGCAAGATCACATACGGCCTTTCAGCCAAGGCAAGGACTTTAATTTTTTTTCAGAGCACAGTGAGTGTTAAGGAGAGAAGTAGACTGATGGCTCTGATTGCTACAGAAAGAAGGATGGAGGTGACCGTAGAAGCGGGGAAGTCAGAGAGAAACCAGGTACAGACACCCCATGATAGGTGACCGTGGCATGCAGTGTAGAAACAATGAAGATGAAAATGTGTTGAATGCACTGTGGAAATCAGAAATTATAGTTTTAATTTCCTAGACTGATCACAGTTAAAGAAATATGTTACAATTGTGTTTAATAAGCAGCTTTGTGGAATGTAATTGCTTTGTTGAAATGTCCCTTCACAGTAAGATAAGGAGGAAGTTAGAAACAAAGTGGGAGAAATTCTTAATTAAGTTTAAATTTATACAGGTTCTTTTATTATGTTTATTGAGAAGAGCATCCAGAGAGATGGAATATTAATTTCAAGGTTTTTGTTTAATCTTAGGAAGGTAACATCCACTCAAAGCATATGATGCTTATGAAACAACATATATTTTGTTTTTTTCCATCTATTGGGTGTGTTATAAGAAGTGAAATTTGTTTCTTAGCTTAAAAAGGAGCTCACAAACTTGGTTTGAAAAGAGCTTTCCCATCATATAAAATCTAGGTTCTTTGACTAGTTAGAACTTCAGGCCCTTGAGTCTTATTTTCTCATTGCAATCTGAAAGTTAATAAACAGTGCCTTTGGTGGATTCCAATACAACGCGCTTTGTGAAGTTCCTGGTCTTCAACAGAAGGAAAACTCTCATTTACTTGGCTGAGATTAGGTGAAGCGTTTCCAAATGCACACTCCCAAATTTCACAGTAAAAGTGATTGGAAACACACCACATGAGCTTAAAATAAACACACCCCATTCAAAAACCGGGTACTGTGGCCCTTCTTATGCTTAACAAAAATATAAAAATAAAATTTCTATTCCCCTTTATTCAAAAAGGGAGAGTAACCTCATTGGATTTGGGGTGAGGGAGGGAAGGACTGAGTTTCAGTTCAGTAGCAGGGGCAACATGCTAGATAGTATGGGTTCTGATGAAGTGTTTCTGTGCATCGAACCTAAAGTTAATCTTGGCACATTTAAATATGTAATAGCTGTCTGTTAAGAGTATATCTGAAAAGTTCTCATCACAAGAGAAAAAAAATTGTAACTGTCTGGTGATGGGTGTTAATTAGACTTATGGTGCTCATTTTGCAACATAGGCATATATATATTAAATTATGCTCTATACTTGAAACTTATATAATGCTATATGTCAGTTATACAATAAACAACTGTCCATTCACAGTTTGATGGGCACAAAGGACAAAGAGAGCAACTGGTTATATCAATAGCAAGCTTTCAGAAGCACTAATACAAAAAATACTTGGTTAATGTTCAAGGTTACCACTTCAGTCTTGTGTTAGAGAATGTTAATAGGTTGACAGTTTCACCTTTGCAAGGTGTTATAGACTGAACAGTGTCCCCCCACCCCAATTCATATGAAGCCTTAACCCCAAATTTGACAGTATTTGGTAACTGGACCTTTAAGGAGGTAATTATGGTTATGTGAAGTCATAAGGGTGGGGCTCTAATTCAATAGGATTGGTGGCCTCTTGAGAAGAGAGATTTCCCTCCCACCTGACTCTACGCCAGCTACACTAGCTTCTTGAAATTCCTTCAACATGCCAGAAATGCTCCTGCCTTAGATCCCCTCTGCCTAAAATGCTCTTCCCCACGGGGGTGTTTTATGACTCATTCCTTCACCTCCTCTTGACATTGGCTCAAGTGCCACTTAGGCATGGACTCCACTTGACCTTACTATTTAAAAATGTGACATTGCCTCAACTACTAAAGCTTCATGCCCTCCTCCCTCTTTTCTTACCTTAGTCTACAGCATTTACAACTTTCTGATATACTGTATAATTCATTTATTATGTCTCTTATTTTTGTCCATCAGGGCAGGGGTCTTTGTTTTGTCCGCTGATTTATTCACAGTGCCTAGAATAGCACCTAGCTTTATAGTTTGGACTCAAATAATACTTGTTTGCTCAAGTGCTTTCCCTTCAGAGTTCTTTCAGATTTATTAACTATGCTCGGTAATTTAATCTTCACAATAATTTTAGATAATGCCGTCTTTAAAATAGACGCAGTAGTTCTCATGCATATTCCTATTCAGTAGTGGGTCAGAAAGGTCATGATAGTCATCCGCACATTTTTCAACATTACATGTGAGTCAAAACAAACAGATATTTTCTCCACATCTACACTCTTTTCCTATACTGTGGTGATCAGTCTAAGAAATTTTCCTGTGGAACAATATGTTAAAATACTCAAATTTAGAAATAGTGGTCTCTAGTGCAACTGCATCAGAATGGTTAAAATGGAAAAAAAAAAAACCTGACCTTATTAATTGCTAACAAAAACAGTAGACACCTGAGAACTCTTATACACTGCTAATGAAAATGTAAATTGGTTCAACCACTTTGGTAAACTGGCGGGTTCTAATAAAGTTAGCAAATGTATGCCCTAGGATCCATCGATTCTACTCTTGGGTGTATACCCAACAGAAACGAGTATGTATGTTCTCCGAAAGATCTATACAAAAATTATTCATAATAGCCCTAAACTGGAAGCAACCCAAATGTCCATTAAGATTAGAATGGCCACATAAATCTTGCTACATTCTTAGAGTACTATACAGCAATGGGAGAAAAAAGCACAACACAGCAAAATGGATGAATGTCATAAGCATGATTTTAAGCAAAAGCAAACATACACAAAAGTACACACTATATGATTCCATTGATATGAATTTCAAGAACAGGTACAACTAATATATGGTGATTAAGTTCAGAATAATGATTACCTTTGAGGGAATATTAGCCTAAAGAGGCCAAAAGGACTTCCTAGGGTCTTGGTAATGTCCTATATCTAGATCTGGGTAGTGTTTTAAAAGGGTATGTTTGAAGGGTATGTGTGCTTAGTTGCTCAGTCGTGTCCAACTCTTTGCAACCCCATGGACCCCCATGTGACCCCACCAGGTTCCTCAGTACATGGGGATTCTTCAGGCAAGAATACTGGAGTGGGTTGCCATGCCCTCCTCCAGGGGATCATCTTCCCAACCCAGGGATCAAACCCAGGTCTCCTGCACTGCAGGCGGATCTTTATTGTCTGAGCCACCAGGGAAGCCCTTTAAAGGATATAAATATATGCATAAATTAATCTAGCTGTGCACTTAAGACTATATACTTTATTGCAAACCATGTGACCAACAAGGGCTTAATTTCCAAAATATACAAACAGCTTATGCAACACAAAAAAACAAACAAGCCAACCAAAAACAATGGCAGAAGAGCAAAACAGATATTTGTCCAAAGAAGACATACAGATGGTCAACAGACACATGAGAAGTTACTCAATATTGCTAATTATTAAAGAAGTGCAAATCAAAATTACTATGAGGTACCACCTCATACTGGTCAGAATGGTCATCACTAGGAAGTCTACAAATAACAAATGCTGAAGAGGGTGTGGAGAAAAGGGAACCATTCTACCCTGTTGATGGGAATGTAGGTTGCTGCAGCCACTATGGAGGTTCCTTAAAAAACTAAAATTAGAGTTACCATATGATCCTGCAATCCCGAACTCCTGGGCATATATCTGGAGAAAACTATAATTCAAAAAGATACATGCACGCCAATATTTGTAGCAGCACAATTCACAACAGCCAAGACATAGAAGCAACCTAAATGTCCACTGAAATATGAAAGGATGAAGTTGTAGTAGATATACACAGTGGAATATTACTCAGTCATAAAAAAGAATGAAATAATGTCATTTGGAAGAATATGGTTGGACTAGAGATTGTCAGTGGAGAAGGCAGTGGCACCCCACTCCACTACTCTTGCCTGGAAAATCCCATGGACGAAGGAGCCTGGTGGGCTGCAGTCCATGGGGTCGCTAAGGGTCGGCCACGACTGAGCAACTTCCCTTTCGCTTTTCACTTTCATGCATTGGAGAAGGAAATGGCAACCCACTGCAGTGTTCTTGCCTGGAGAATCCCAGGGACAGGGGAGGCTGGTGGGCTGCCGTCTATGGGGTCGCACAGAGTTGGACACGACTGAAGTGACTTAGCAGCAGCAGCAGCAGAGATTGTCAGACAAAGAAAGATAAATATCATGTCACTTCTGTGTGGAATCTAAAAAATAATATAATGAACTTATTTACAAAACAGAAATAGACTCACCATCACAGAAAACAAATGTATGGTTACCAAAGGGGAAAGGGAGGGAGAGGGATAAATTAGGAGTTTGGGATTAGCAGGTACAAATTATGTATAAAATAAACAAGGTCCTACTGAATAGCATGGGGAACTATATTTAATATCTTGTAATAAACTACAATGGAAAAGAATCTATGTATACATATGTACAATTTAATTAGTTTCTGTACACCAGAAACTAACACAGTGTAAATTAACTATATTTTAATTAAAAAATTTTGACTACAAAAATTTTTAAGTATGCATGGCAAAACAATTACCATAAACAAACTTTAAAAATACAGTCCTGGCACTAATATTTACACTATTTATTGACAAAGGCAGATTTCCTTCTTATAAAGGAAGTTCTTATAAATTAATAAGCAAGCTAGGCAAAACAAAATAAGTAGTCCATTGGAAAGACAGGCTAAATTAGATTATAGAAAGATAATAAACTGACTTTATATGGAAAGCTGTCAATTTTTAAACAATAAAATTCCACTTTTCTCCTAATAGATGGGCAAAGAACAAAGGTTTGGTAATATGATGTTGCTGAAATTCTATAAATTAGAATATTTTGGTGGGTAATATGCTACCATCTGAATTTTTTAAATTTCAGTACACTTCCCTTACTAGGAATTTTCAGACTTATGTACTAACAAGTATATTGCAGCACTGTATGCTGTGAAAATGTCTACAACAGAGGCTGGTTAAATGAATTGTGAAATATACATTCAATCGAATATTGTGCAGAATAAGTTAGAACTTTATCTACTGTTGTGGAAAGCTCCTTAAGACATATTTTTTAAAGATACAGATGTGCTTCCTCCTATCTGGACTGAAAAGGGGGAGGAGTATGATAGATACTTGCACACACTCCTATAGGCCTATACCCTCTGGAGGACACAGAATTAAATTAATGGCTGTGGTTGTCTCTGGGCAGTAAGACTGGGAGAAATACTTTTCACTAAATATCCTTTCGCCCTGTGAATTATTACTTTTACAAAGTATATGTATTACTTAAAAAAAAAAAGAAGATAAATAGAAGTACGCTGTTTAAAGGAGAGAAGGAAGTGAAGTGAAAAAGAAGGAGTGGGGGAGGGAAAGGAAGTAATTGAGGACAAAGAAAAATAATCAAGACCTGCATTTCTGCCTGCCCCATGTGGCATAGCCCGATGTCTGACACAGAGGATGCTGAGTAAATAAAACTCCCAAATCTACTCTACCAATCCTGAATCTCATCCAAGCTCAGATTAACCTTTTAAAACCAGACAACTCGGGCCAAGGGATCATTGGGCCAGGGAATTTTCTGGTTCTTAGAGATAGTCTATTCTAGTAAGAAATTAAACTTTACCAAGTGCTTACTGACTCTAGATGAGATCAGGGCAAATCAACATTGGTGGAAAAACACTATTATCCCAAAGCAGCACATTACAAATCTGAACTGGAGATAGACATGTTAGAAGTCACTAGGACAATTCAACAACTCTGTATGTGCCAATTTTGGTGCTTCTAGCAATTAAAAAAATTTTTTTTTAATGAATAGCTTTACTTTCTGTTTAATTACATTTTAATTAAAAGCTGGGATTGAAAAAAAAGAGGTTACTAGGAGAAGACCACCTGGCAGAAATGTCATCAGTATTAGTTCTGGAAGAGATTCAAGGCTCAACTGATTTCCATATTGGGGATGGCTTGTAGAGAGCATTCTTGCCATGTTTTTCTTGATCTGGGGGTTAATCTGTACCAAAAGGAAGCTATTTTCATGTGAATTTTAGCAAAGTTTTTAAAGAATATTAATAGAGCAATCAGAGAAGGAAATGGCAACCCACTCCAGTACTCTTGCCTGGAAAATTCTACGGATGGAGGAACCTGGTGGGCTGCAGTCCATGTGGTCCCAAAGAGTCGGACACAACTGAACAACTTCACTTTCTTTCTTTCTACAGTTCCTGTTGGGAAAGGAAATGGCAATCCACTCCGGTGTTCTTGCCTGGAGAATCCCATGGACGGAGAGGCCTGGTGGGCTGCAGTCTATGGGGTTGCAAAGAGTTGGACACAACTAAGCAGGACACAACTAAGTTGGACACAACTAAGTAAATTCTCAGGAATTTACTTTTTAATGTATTTAGTGTCAGATTGGCTGCTATTACTGAAATGGGTCAGACAGAGAGAGAGACAAATACTGTATAACCTCATTTATATGTGGAATCTTAAAAAAAAAAACAACTTGAATTCATACAAACAGAGCAGATTGGTGGTTACCAGAGGTGAGTGAGGGGTCAGGGAAATGAATGAAGGCGGTCAAAGGTATAAACTTCCAGATGTAAGATAACTAAGTTCTGGGGATATAATAGTTACAGTATGCTTAACAATATTATTACATATTTGAAAGTTGCTAGGAGAGTAGATCAAGTTTATAATCACACACAAAAAATTCATAACTATGTGGGGTGACAGATGTTAAACTTTCTGTGGTGATTATCTCACAATATATGCATATATCAAATCATTATGTTGTACACTAATACAATGTTGTATGTCAATTATCACGATAAAACTAGAAAAAAATTTTAATGATCTTTTTGCTTAGATCTTTTTGTCACAACCAAAACAGTTTTACAACCTTTGCTGATTTAAAAACGATCATGTAAACTTCACCTGAGTAAGAGGGAAAACTGGGTTAATTATGTGTGTGTACATATAGATATGAATGATTTTTTTTGAGGAAGATCTAACAAACAAACCCAGAAACTCAGAATCTACTGGCTATATCAGCTTGTCCCACATACTTGCCACAATTAATTGTCTCAAAAAGAGTAAAGACACTAGGCACTGAGTATTCTAAAAAAAAATCCAACTAATCAGTTGGAATATTCCAAGTCTAAGAAATTTAACCGGTCCCTTACTCTCTGCATCAATGATGTACTACACTGAGAACAGTTGTTCTGAGTGGTGACCACAAGACAACAGAAAGCCATAGTTATCTGAGAGAACAATACATAGACTCACAGATTTGTACACACGGAGGAGTTAAAAATCACTTAGTGCCTACTCATGCAGGGAGATGGACTTGTGCCATTTGCAGCAATATAAAGTGAAATATATATTTTAGACTAATCATTAAGTAACTGAAAAGTTAAATATATGAGAACAAGGGTCTTCCAATTCCTCCAGTGACTGAGGCTCTACAAGAGAATTTTACCATGATGGGCTTGCTTAGATATTGGGGAACACAGAAGCTTAAACAACCCCTCCTTTTCTTCATCCTATAACTCAGATGAAGGGACAAATATTCTATTTTTCAAAGTAATCTTTGAGGGATATCATTTGTCTTGCTTTGAAGAATTAGGAAACCTGTGCACTTTCACTTTTCACTTTCATGCATTGGAGAAGGAAATGGCAACCCACTCCAGTGTTCTTGCCTGGAGAACCCCAGGGACGGGGGAGCCTGGTGGGCTGCTGTCTATGGGGTCGCACAGAGTCGGACACGACTGAGGCGACGTGGTGGTGGTGGTGGTGGTGGTGGTGGTGGTGGTGGTGGTGGTGGTGCAGTAGAAAGTGGAAGAAACATAGTTACTAGGTTTTTACTTGGATCCTAGTCCTGTTTGTCCATAGTTGAGTGAGCTGAAAACAAATCAAACTCAAAAAAGAAAAAAAATGATGACTTTTAGAAACTTGCAAAATGGACAATAGTCATCTATCATGAATAAGAATCTTTCCAGCTGTTAAAAAAAAAATCTACTCCAAATAATTGACATACAAGAACTATCGAAGTTTAGAAACATTGGAATTGTATTTTTTCCTGACCAAAACTATAACCTCTCCAAGTTGCAAAAATGCAGTGAATTCAGCATTAGCTGAACCAAGGACAAGCTTACTCCTAGAATCCGAATTCCCAGTTCTGGAAGTGTGTGACACCCTGGTCCTTTGCGGAGCCTCACACTCCTGTATTCAGCAAGAGGTCCACTATTGCTTCTTCCAACACCACTTGAGAGAAGAAACAAATATCGCGGAAGTGCCGTGACTCTTAGAGGCAGAGACTCACCTTCAATTAGTTTTCCAACGATGCCTTTCAGGCTGAGATGCAGTCTCTTGATTTCTTTTCATGGATCTCAGCACAATGCTTATGTTATAGCTTGGCCTTTTCACAAAAATTAAGCTCTGTGCCAGGACAAGTTGCTAGTTGTATCAAGAGTCTTAAACTTTGAAATCCCCAAATAAATTATTTTAAAGGTCTTGAGCACTCATTCAGATGATAAATTATGACATTTATACACAAACCAATCTGAATTCAAACATAGGGGATCCCAAGGGGCTGGAGTATTGAGGGGTGGAAGGGTCTATGACGACAAGGTAGTAGAAAGAATTCTGGGAAGAATGGAAGACCTTGAATGTCAAAGAGGCTTGACTGTCCTTGGTAACTGTGGAAAGCCCTAATGGATTAGAAAGCAGAGTAATAGTATAACCAAAGTGATGCTTTTAGGCCACTGAAGAAATGAGAAATTGAAGAAGAAATTCATTTTTTAAAATTCACATATGTAGTAAAGATTATTGAGAAGGCATCACAACAAATTAACAGTAATTCAGTAATTATGTGATGGAATTATCAATGCTTTTTATTTTATCCATCTGTTACTTAATTGTATTAATAATACATATGTGTTGCTTTGCATAAAAGAAGGCCTAAATTATGTGATTATACTGAAAACATTCAAACAAATAGAAGAAAGAATAGTAAGATGAATCCCACAGTCACCCAAATTAAACAATGATCAAGATTGTCATATTTGCTCCCTCTGTCTCTTTCTTTCCTTTTATTCCAATATCCTAACCTGGCTGGTTCCTGTGTCTTTCTGACCTGACCCTTTAGTTCCTGATAGCTTCCTTGCTTTCCAGCACAGCAAGATGTCCAGACTCCTCTTAATTTCCTGCCGCAGGTCTGAAATCAGCCTATCTTTCAAGGTGCTCTGTTTCCTTTCAACGGGTGAACAATTATTTTAAGAAATAAAGGTTAAGCTAATAGTCAATTTTATATAGAAGCAATTCCTGGACCACTGTGGGGGCTACCATCTTGAGACTTGTGGAGAAGATATTAAAAACAGCATTAAATGAAAATATGTAAGCAGTCTAAAAATGAATCCGCTTTTTGAAACAAAACAGATCTGTCAGTGTTAAAATTTTGCCCTAGTAGGCAAATAGATGGGGAAACAGTGACAGACTTCATTTTCTTGGGCTCCAAAATCACTGTGGATGGTGACTGCAGCCTTGAAATTAAAAGATGCTTGCTTCTTGGAAGAAAAGAAAACCTAGACAGTGTATTAAAGAGCAGAGACATTAATTTACTAACAAAGGTCCAGCTAGTCAAAGCTATGGTTTTTCCAGTAGTCATGTATAGATGTGAGTTGGACTATAATGAAAGCTGAGTGCTGAAGAACTGATGCTTTTGAACTGTGGTGTTGGAGAAGACTCTTGAGAGTCCCTTGGACTGCAAGGAGATCCAACCAGTCCATTCTGAAGGAGATCAGCCCTGGGATTTCTTTGGAGGGAATGATGCTGAAGCTGAAACTCCAGTACTTTGGCCACCTCATGCGAAGAGTTGACTCACTGGAAAAGACTCTGATGCTGGGAGGGATTGGAGGCAGGAGGAGAAGGGGACGACAGAGGATGAGATGGCTGGATGGCATCACCGACTCAATGGACATGAGTTTGAACAAGGTTTGGTGAAGGATAGGGAAGCCTGGTGTGCTGCAGTCCGTGCAGTCTCAAAGAGTCAGACACAACTGAGTAACAACCACCACCCAGTAGGTAACCCTTCTCCTGAATATCCTTCTTCAATTTAGGAGATATTCAGGTTCTTTGTGAATGTTTTAAGTAAAAAATTCCAGCCAGTTCTTACTGGACAAAACTTAGCATCTTCTACAATAGCAACTTCATTTCATTTTCATACATCTTAGCAAGATGTTAAGTAATAAATAACACCTTCTCCTTTCAGCTTGAGGGACATTTTTGTCCTTTAAGCCTAAACAAAGTAGCACTGCTCCCTTCACACCATGGGAGCCAAGATTTTTCTAACCTTTAAAGCATTGATTCTTAATTTTTTTCTCCCCACTGCACATGAGAAATACTGAACATGTGTGTGTTTAAATAATACTTAAACCATAAGAAGTGTTTACTGAGTACACCAGCACTGTTCTCAGTCCTTACATGCATTAACTCTTCAATTCTGGCAACAACCCTATGAAGTAGGTTTTTAAATTTTTCCCAAGGGGCACTAGAGATAAAGAATTCGCCTGCCAGTGCAGGAGGCATAAGAGATGTGGATTGGATCTCTGGGTTGGGAAGATCCTGTGGAGTAGGAATGGTAACCCACTCCAGTATTCCTGCCTAGAAAATTCCGTGGACAGAGGAGTCTGGTGGGCTACAGTCTGTGGGGTAGCAAAGAGTTGGACACGACTGAGACAGTTTCTACTACTCTACTACTATAGTTGATTTACTCATTTTTATAGATAAAGACACCAAAGAGTAAAGGGGGATAAGTAAGGATCCCAAGACCATTCAGCTATCATATGATGGAGTCAGAATTTAAACTCAGGCAATCTAGTAACAAACTCACTCAGGTTCCCCGCCTCCCCCGCTACCTCCCTAAACAAACAGAAAATTCCCCAACTTCAAAACCACCATTGGAAAGAAATTACTCTGTTTCAGAGTGAAGTACCAGGGCTTCCCTGGTGGCTAAGTGGTAAAGAGTCCGCCTGCTAATGCAGGAGCCACGGGTTCAGTCCCTGAACCGGGACGATCCCATATGCCTTGAGGGACAGCTAAGCCCATGAGCCAGAACTGTTGGGCCTCTGCTCTAAAGCTTCAGGACCGCAACTACTAAAGCTCACATGCCCTAGAGCCCATGCTCCACAACAAGAAAAGCCACCGCAATGAGAAGCCCTCACACTACAACTAGAAAGTAGCCCCCACTCTCCACAACTAGAGAAAATCTTTGTGCAACAACAAAGACCCAACATAGCTAAAAAAAAGAGTGAGGTACTAGAGCCCCTCACTTTATAGGCAAGAAAACAAGGTGCCCAGTATTACCATTATACTGTTCTGGCTAACCCAATAATAACGTGTTCAGTTGGCCACTGTATTGCTGTTACCCAGGTGGCACAGTGGTAAAGAAACCGCCTGCCAATGCAAGAGGTGTGGGTGTGATCCCTGGGTTGGGAAGATCCTCTGAAGAAGGAAACGGCAACCGCTCTCCAGTATTCTTTCCTGGGAAATCCCATGGACAGAGGAGCCTGGCAGGCTACAGGCCACGGGATCACAGAGAGTCCAACACAACTGAGCATACACACAAACACACACATAGTTGTTACCCAGGAAAGAACCAAACATGTATTTATTGTAGTTTTACTAAGGGCACTTTTCTCATTGTATTACACAAGCTCCATTTAGGCAAGGACAATTATCTTCATCTTTGTAGCTCAATCATCATTCCTGGCACATACGAAGGAAATATATAATTTTTGAATTAAAGTTAAGAGCTCTGGCTTTTTTTCTTAAATGCATATTGCACCCATGATACCTATGTATGCTGCTGCTGCTGCTGCTAAGCCGCTTCAGTCGTGTCCGACTCTGTGCGACCCCATAGACGGCAGCCCACCAGGCTCCCCCGTCCCTGGGATTTTCCAGGCAAGAACGCTGGAGTGGGTTGCCATTTCCTTCTCCAAGGCATGCAAGTGAAAAGTGAAAGTTAAGTCGCTCAGTCGTGTCCAACTCCTAGCGACCCCATGAACTGCAGCCTTCCAGGCTCCTCCGTCCATGGGATTTGCCAGGCTAGGTAACTATATTTTGTCTAAATCCAGACACTTCTGGAAGTGAAAGAGGGTTCTAGCATTAATTATACTGGAACAACAACAACAAAACCAAAGCCTTCTTATTTGAGCAGTTTTGCTGCATAAACCAGCATAACTAATCAAATAAACAGAGTCCCAGGGCAGGGTAATTTATGAAGTTAGTGTACTATATTTTAGAAGAAAAAAGGCTATTTTGTAGTATAAATTTGTCAGGCAGAATGGTAGTTCTTTCCTCTTTACCTGTTTTTATGACCCATTAGTAGAAACTTGTCCTGTCATCTTTTTAAGTCCTTTATTTATGCTGCTGTTCTATTCCAAACAACGTAAGTATCTGCAGATATCTTTAGTCTTTGTTCTCAGTTGAAGTTTTAAAATAAACTATAAATTCAATGGATATGTTCATAATCAAACTCTAGGAGCATTTACATATACTTCTTATTTTTAAGGTTAAACAATAAATTCACTCATATATGTTAGGGATGGAAAAACTTGATGGGCAATTCAGAGAAGTCTTTATTCTTCCTATTTTTTTTTAAGGTATTCATCTTTCAGTCTTTGTGACCAAAAAAAATCAGTATTTATGGTATCTATGAACTTTTCTCATATTCCAGGAGTGGTGGTGAAAATCTGGTTGTCTATATTCCCATAAATGATTTAGCTTTCCTGCTTTGTCAACTCAGCCTTTTAAGTCTCCTGTGAGCTCAAGCAAGGATATAATATCATTTGCAGTGTTATTTGCAAACATAAAAGGAAATGTCTGTATATGGCTCATAGACACCACTTACATTCTGTTGTAGGCAAGGAAGCCGGAAACATAATCATAGTAGTTATAGATTAAAATGGTTTGCTTGTTGTTCCATAAAACACTTGTTTTCATTTACCCCTCCAAGTCTGTGCAATTCAGCCCAGCTACTGTGAAGCAGAAAATATTATCAATTAGCGCCCCAGCGTGTTAGTCCTGAATCACAGGGCTTCAGTACCCTGGTGTGTTATGATACCCAAAGCTATACCCTACTTCCCGCCCCAGCACACATATCACAGCAGGACTAGATGTGTTCAGAGGCTAGATGTGTACTGAAAATTAATAGACAGCAAAATTGAAAAGGTGAAAAGTTAAGAAACAAGTTTCTTAGAAGGTAAAAATCGGGAAAATCAGAACAATAGGAATAAAAAATTGATATATGACCCACCACTCGTGTCCCTTTTAGGACAGGAAGACCTACACCTTTAAATGGGCAAAATTGGAAGTGACTAACAGGTCAGTTAGTACCTCACAGCAAACTCAATATGTCTAAAATTGAACTCATTTTCTCCTTTCTCTCTCACCCAACTCCAGCTTCTTGATCAATGGTGAGATCACTCGAAAGGCTAGACATTAAAGTCATTTTAACTGAAGTCCAAGCCTTTTTCAGGGCTTCCCAAGTGGCTCAGTGGTAAAGAATGTGCCTGCCAGTGCAAGAGATAGAAGTTTGATCCCAGGGTTGGGAAGATCCCCTGGAGAAGAAAATGGCAACCCATTCCAACATTCTTGCCTGAGAAATCCCGTGAACAGAGGAGCCGGGGAGCTACAGTCCATAGGGTCACAAAGAGTCAGATAGGACTTAGCAACTAAAACAAAAACAAGTCTTTCATATGCATAGCAATTCATCAACAAGTGCTGTGGGTGGGTTTTTTGCTTTGAAATATTAACTGTATCTAAAGTTTATTTCTCATTTCCATTGCCTCATTCTTGTTCAGCCTTCTGATTCATCCACAGACCATTAGAACAGCTTTCCAGCTGGTCCCTCCACCAGCACATGATCCTCCATTTCCAATTCATCCTACGTACTTTATAAGTGGCACTCTTCCCAAAATACCACTTTCGTTATCCTCCTCTAGGGAGGTTTAGCAGCTCCATCACTTCAAATCCAGATTCCCCTCCATCCTTCTCAATCTTACTTCTTTGGTTCTGAATATTCTATTTCTTTGATCTGGTCAAGTTCTTCTCTACACAAGCCCACAGACTACAATCTCTCCCAGCAGTTCCTTGGCCTTCTTACCTGGCACATCCTTCTTTTCCCCTCTGCCATCAAAATTCAGCAAGTTCAAGACCTATCTCCAACCCTTTCTGTCTCTAAAGTATGCTGTTCAGCCGTTGGCCTCCTTTTGCCCTCAGACAAAGCACTGCTGTCATTGTGGGTGGTTGATTCAACCTTGAACAGTAAAGGCAGGGGGAAGGTTGTAGTGCTTCAGGGTAATTCCTGAGTCCTTTGTCCTCTTTTTAAAAATGTGACCTTGCATTTGTTACTTAACCTCTCTCAGCCCCAATTTAGTAATCTATAAAGTGGGAATAATAATAGGAGCCATCTTATGGAGGCCTTGAGGGATTAAATGAGACAATCCAAATGAAGTGGTCATCTTAATATGGGAAAAGAAAGTGAAAGTGAAGTCGCTCAGTGGTGTCCGACTCTTTGCCACCCCACAGACTGTAGCCCACCAGGCTCCTTCATCCATGGGATTTTCCAGGCAAGAGTACTGGAGTAGGGTGCCATTTCCTTCTCCAGAGCTTAATATGGGAAGTGCCCAATAAATGCTAGATGTTGTTCCTCTTCATGCAGCATCTGTGGAGTCCACGCTCAAGGGCCCTGCCTCCAAGAGTTCATAATCTAGTAGAAAAGAAAGACTCTGTGTGTGTTCCTATATGTGTACCCACAGGGCAAGAGCGGAGGAGTCGGGAATGACAAGGTAACTAAGGAATCCAGAGGAAAAGTCAGGTCATGTTAACAAATGAAAGTCTGTGTGGTTGCTTTGGAAAATATTGAGTTTGACATCAACTGAACCATGTTTTGCTTTGCCCCTCCAGATCAGTTTTTTTTTTTCTTTTTTTTTTTTGGTTGCACCACTCAGCATATGGGATCCCAGTTCTCTGACCAGGGATCAAACCTGTGCCCCCTGCAGAGGCAGCAGAGTCCTAACCACTGGACCGCTGGGGAATTCCCCCTCCAGATCCGCTTTTCATCTTCCCCTACTCTGCCCTGGGCTCCAGGGGTAACAATATCCACAGCCTGCCATTTCCTCTAGCTTTTGAGTTTGGCCAATGTGGAATTGAGCAGGAGGTAGGAAGGAAGGAGGAGAGTAAGGTCTGGGTATTTACTTCTCTAGTTTGTTTGTATTTAACCAATAAGACCACTTTGAGCTGCTTGCATCCCTGGGTGAAAGTGTTAGTCGCTCAGTTGTGTCCAGTTCTTCGTGACCCCATGCACTGTAGTCCCCTACGCTCCTCTGTCCATGGAATTCTCCAGGCAAGAATACTAGAGTGGGTTGCCATTCCCTTCTCCAGGAAATCTGCTTGACCCAGGGATCAAACCCAGGTCTCTTGCATTGTAGGCAGATTCTTAACAGTTTTATCCATCAGGAAAGCCAATTACTATTCTCTCAAGGCAGTCTGCTCTCCACCACTCTAGGTTTTAGAAACTGCTCCATCTCCTCACCCCTTGGGATTTAGAGCCAGTGAAAGCCCAGCTCTCACTAGCCCCCTACAGTTCCTCTGCCCCCAAACCTTTGTAAATAGTCTCTTGGTAAATAATCCCCCCTGGAATTATCCCAATTTGCATATGCCATCTGTTTCCTGTTGAGACCCTAAGTGGTATACCATGTTGATCTGGCTATGTGATTTCAGGTCTAGAATTTGGAAGGGATGTTTCTAAGTTGAAGCTGGGGGAGGGAACAAAATCACTGACTGAGAGGGAGTAGATGAGGTAAGGAGCATTAGAAGAAGAAACTGGGGTGACCTCCATGTTCTCCAGACAGTAGGAGAAAGAACTAACCAGCTTCAAGTGTGAAAGCAATAATAACTCCCTTTTCTTATGACACTGATGATCCTTAACAGCACCTTTCCAGAAGGATGTAGAAATGCAATAAGCCTATTGGCAGAACAATCATTTTAAAACATTAGGGTACCTGATAGCTTGGACTTGCAAAAAGATTCTGAGTTCAGTATGAATACTTATTTGTAATAGGAACTTCACTTTTCACATTATTTTATTTTTTAATATGATTCAAAAATAAAGAAGGTTCAATACTGTGCCTCTTTCCCATCCATCCCCCTTCACCTTGTTTCTCACGAGTGCGTGCTAAGTTACTTCAGTCATGTCCAACTCTTTGTGACCCTTGGACTATAGCCCACCAGGCTCCTCTGTCCATGGGATTCTCCAGGCAAGAATACTGGAGTGGATTGCCATTTCCTTCTCCAGGGGATCTTCCTGACCAAGAGATTGAACCCGCATCTCTTAAGCCTCCTGCATTGGCAGGTGGGTTCCTTACCACTAGCGCCACCTGGGAAGCCAGCCACCTGCTTTCTCCAGGTCACTTTTTATTAGTTGTTTATCTCTTCTGTTTCTTAATGTAAATATAAGCTAATATAACTATACAACATATTCCTATATTTCCTCTGTCCTATACAAAAGGTATTATACTAGATGCACTATATCTTTTTTCTTTTTAATTAGTATATCCTAGAGACATAGGACATGGATAAGCTCTCCTCTGGAGTGTTTCTTCATGTTTTTTATAACTGCATAAAACTCCATAGAGTAGAAGCAGCATCATTTACCTACTGGGATGCAGGGGAGCTATGATGAGTCCTGCCCTCCAGCCATGAGTTAAGTCCCTCATTACAGCTCTGAAACCTTCCTCTTCCCCACAAACATCCAGTGTCCTACCACTGGCTTCTCTTCAGGACTTTGTCTCCCTCTCAGTAGAGAAAATTGAGGCCTTCAGGAGGCGCCTCCTCAACTTCCTTTTGCTGTTCAGTCCCTAAGTCGTGTCCAACTCTTTGCGACCTCATGGACTATAGCATACCAGGCTTCCCTGTCCTTCACTATCTCCAGCAGGTAATTCCTGTTATCAAATTTTAAAACCCACCTACATCTGCACTGAGCACCTTCTCCCTTCATGCTGCAATAGGAGAGACTTTTCACTTCCTGTTTAATGCCAAGTCTCTCATCTGCGATAAGGATCCCATCTATCTCCTTTCTGTTTTCTCACAGCCTTCTGCTACTATTGACCATGCTGCTGCTGCTGCTAAGCCACTTCAGTCGTGTCCGACTCTGTGCAACCCCATAGATGGCCGCGTACCAGGCTCCCCCATCCCTGGGATTCTCCAGGCAAGAATACTGGAGTGGGTTGCCATTTCCTTCTCCAACTATTGACCATAGTTCCTCTCATATTTTAACCTTCTCCCTCACAATACAACCACCTCCGCCACTCCCCGCCCCCCACCCCCACCCTGCTCTCCAGTTACTGCCCTATCATTCTGTTCTTCTTGAACCAAACTTCCTGGAAGATCTGTCCACAGTCAAAGTTGCAATTTCCCTGCTTGTTACTCATTCTTCAATCCAGTCTCAGCCCAATTCCACCCCCATCAAACCACCTAAGTGAAAGTGAAGTCGCTCAGTCGTGTCCGACTCTTTTCGACCTGTGGACTGTAGCCCACCAAGCTTCTCTGTCCATGGGATTCTCCAGGCAAGAATACTGGAGTGGGTTGCCATTTCCTAGGCTTACACTAAGCTGAAACCACCCTCAGGCCACTCAACAAATGTTTCAGGCTTAGCTGACTTCACAGCAACATTTGACACTCCTCTCTGATCCTCTCCCTTTTGGAAATACTCCCTTTTAATGACACTACACTTTCTGGATCTCTTCTTACATGGTTACTTCTTTTCTATGTGGGAGGAATGATTCTGAGTCCATAGTTAGGTGTTCAAGAAATAGGGCCCAAGCAGGATGAGGTAAGCGAGACATCCAGACTCACTCACTCAGGTGCAAAATTTAAAGGGTGATAAATAACTCCATAAATAACATTTAATGCAAGATTTTAAAAATTTTTCAATTAATGCCAAAAAATCCACATTGAGCAAAATAAAAAAATTTTAACTAAGGCCAGTACTGTGCCGATTCAGGTTGGAGCCTGAGGCAAAGAAAAAAAGTACATGCCTCTACTGCTGCTGCTGCTGCTAAGTCGCTTCAGTCGTGTCCGACTCTGTGCAACCCCATAGATGGCAGCCCACCAGGTTCCTCCGTCCCTGGGATTCTCCAGGCAAGAACACTGGAGTGGGTTGCCATTTCCTTCTCCAATGCATGAAAGTGAAAAGTGAAAGTGAAGTCGCTCAGTCGTGTCTGACTCTTAGCGACCCCATGGACTGCAGCCCACCAGGCTCCTGCGTCCATGGGATTTTCCAGGCAAAAGTACTGGAGTGGGGTGCCATCGCCTTCTCCTTGGATGCCTCTATCAACATGCTATTATGTATTTTGTAACAATTAGTTTGTTTCCTGAATATTAGAATGTTGGGAAAGTGTTGAAAATTTGAAAAGTAAATGTAACATATTTTTAAGTTTAAATATATTCATACCAAAAAAGAAATGATTATGTGGATGAATACAGAGCCTCTTATACAGAGTGAAGTCAGCCAGGAAAACAAATATCATATACAAATGTCATATTAATGCACTCTAGAAAGATGATACTGATGAACTTATATACAGGGAAGCAATGGAGACACAGACAGTGAACAGACTTGTGGACACAGGGTGGGTGGGGAGCAGAGTTGAACAAATTGAGAGAGTAGCATGGACTCATACACACTAACATATGTAAAATAGAGAGCCAGGGGAATTTACTGTATGACTCAGGGAACTCAACAACCTAGAGAGTGGGATAGGGTGGGAGGTGGGAGGGTAGCTCAAGAGGGAGGGGACATATGTATAGCTATGGCTGATATGTGTATGTATATTATACTATATGGATGTATATTATTGGCAAGTTTGCTTCCTTTAAAGCTAAGGGCGCTTTTGCATAGCAAAGGAAGCCATAAACAACATTAAAAGACAACCCTCAGAATGGGAGAAAATAATAGCAAATGAAACAACTGACAAAGGATTAATCTTCAAAACATACAACCAGCTCATGCAGCTCAACACCAGAAAAACAAACAACCCAATGCAAAAATCAGCAGAAGACATAAACAGACTTTCTCCCAAGAAGACAGACAGATGGTCAACAAACACATGAAAACCTACTCAACACAGCTCACTACTAGAGAAATGAAATTCAAAACTACAATGAAGTATCATCTCACACTGGTCAGAATGGCCATCATTTAAAAAATCTACAAACAATAAATGCTGGAGAGGGTGTGGAGAAAAGGGAACCCTCTTGCACTGTTGATGGGAATGCAAATTGACACAATCACTATGGAGAACAGAATGGAGATTCCTTAAGTAACTAGGACTAAAACTACCCCATATGACCCAGCAATCCCCTACTAAGCACATACCCTAAGAAAACCACAACTGAAAGAGATGCATGTACCCCAGTGTTCACGGCAGCATTTTTCCAACAGCTAGAACATGGAAGCAACCTAGATGTCTGTCGACAGATGAATGGATACAGAAATTGTGCTACATATATACAATGGAATATTATTCAGCTATAAAAAAGAACACATTTGAGTCAGTCCTAATGAGGTAGATGAATCTAGAGCCAGTATACAGAGTGAAGCAAGTTAGAAAGAGAAAGACAGATATTGCATACTCTAGATTCCATTGCATGGAATCTAGAAAGATAGTACTGATGAACCTATTTGCAGGGCAGCAATGGAGATATAGAGACAGAGAACAGACTTGTGAGCATAATGGGGGAAGGAGAGGATGGGACAAATTGCAAGGATAGCATGGAAACATACATTACCATATGTAAACAACCTAGAGGGGTGGGGAGAGTGATGGGAGGCGGAGGACGTTTATATACACAAGGCTGATTCATGTTGATGCATGGCAGAAACCAACACAGTATCGAACAGCAATTATCTTCCAATTTAAAAAACTAAACAAAAAAATAGAAAAAAATTCACAAGTAGCACTCAGAGGCAGAAAGAAGGCCCTGCTGTGCCTGGGTTCAGGGCCTGTCTGCCATGTTTGTTGAATGTTACCAAAAAATCTTTCTACATCTCTTGAAATGATGGCATAATTTTTGTTTATTCTAAAATATAATGAGTTATATTGATTGAATTTTGAACATTAAATCAAACTTATATCATCAAAGGGCACATCATTTTCCCCTTTGTCTCAGATTCCAATAGGGCACATCAGAGAACTCTCAAGAAATATCACATTTTATTCTCCTTTTAAACCGAAGTTCAGACGTTTTTCCCCCTATCCCACCAGCCTGGTGAAAAATTTAATCATTTTTGGAGTTTCCCATCAAAGAACTGGCCAAAGATCTGGAAGCATTTATATCCCTAGTGTACAGGATAGGGCCTTCTGCTCACTAGCCATCAATTCTCATTACCTCCAAAACATGCTTGCCCAGGTCCACTAGGGTCTTCAGGACCACAGGTTCTGCTGCATCTCAGGTCTCTGAAAGGTCCTGGGACTTTTATTAAAGCTGGGTGCTGAAGACTTCAATTCAAGACCCTTCAGGCCTCTCTCCCCTTGCCTCATGGTTTCCCTTTGTCTTTTGGACCTTTACCAAAAACTGCAAGATGCTCTAACTTTAGGATCCTTTTACCTTAGGCCCTGCCAAGGTCCCTGAAACCAGGAATAATTAACCAGGCTATCAGTTTAAAATGGGAGGAAAGGGGGAAATATGAGTGAAAACAAAAATTAATATTTCCAGACAATCCTGCCACATCAGCCTCATTTGCAGGCTCTTCTTCCTCCATCCCCTAGTCCTCCAGAGCAGGAGTCCTTCAGGGCTGGGCCCAAGGCCTCACTCCATGGTCGCTCCCAGGTCATCTCATTCATGCCCCTGGCAGAGTTTCCATCCATAAGCCTGCTGCTGCTGCTAAGTCTCTTCAGTCATGTCTGACTCTGTGCGACCCCGCAGACGGCAGCCCACCAGGCTCCGCCATCCCCGGGATTTTCCAGGCAAGAGTACTGGAGTGGGTTTCCATTGCCTTCTCCAATCCATAAGGCTATGGCTCTCTAATTTGTTTCTGTGGCTCAGACCTCTGACTGAGCCCCAAAACAGTATGTGCAGCTACTCAGTACCTCCATCTGGATAGCTCTCAACGATGGCAAACTAAATATATCCAGTGCCACACTCAC
Organism: Ovis canadensis; assembly: GCF_042477335.2. Classification (NCBI taxonomy): domain Eukaryota; kingdom Metazoa; phylum Chordata; class Mammalia; order Artiodactyla; family Bovidae; genus Ovis; species Ovis canadensis. Next base: position 91,362,432 of record NC_091245.1, on the reverse strand, counting down.
AGTCTTCTCCCTGCAATCCAGTCCTTTCACAGCACAGAGTAGTCATCCTAGATTCCTCCTGCTGCCTCGCCTCCCATTTTGCATCATCTGTGAATCCTGTCCACTTCCTCTCGAACAAAGCTCTCAAATTCTAAATAGCTCCATTTCCAGACTTCCTTGGTGGTCCATTAGTTAAGAATCTGCTTGCCAGTGCAGGGAGTATGGGCTCGATCCTGGTCCAGGAAGATTCCACAGAATCTTTGGCAGAGCAACTAAGCCCAGGCGCTACAACTACTGAGCCTAAGTGCTCTGAGCCCGTGCTCAGCAGCAAGAGAAGCCACTGCAGTGAGAAGCCCGTACACCACAACTAGAGAACAGCTCTGTCTCACTGCAACTAGAGAAAAGCCCATGTGTAGTGACGAAGACCCAGCACAGCCAAATAAAACACATAAGTCAAAAAAAAGCTCCATTTCTGCTGCTTCCACTCCACCTCAGCATCATATCTTGTCTATTGTTAAAACTTCCTAATTGCTCTTCCCTGCACCCTTCTGGGCCTCCTCCAATCTCATCTCCATGAATTCACCAGAACAATCTTCTGAAATACATACCTGTTAACATGTCACCTTCTGGCTTAATCTCTGCAAGACTTTCTGTTCTCCTGGAAATACACCGCACTGGGTGGTGGGCCTGCTTGATCTGGCCTCCCTGCTCCTCTCACCCACAGCTCACCTTGCTCCACCTTCTTCCCCTTGGCTCCCTGAGCCCCAGCCACACAAGCTGTTCTTCCCTATGCACCCGCTTCTCATTTTTGTCATTACATACTCATTTACATGATTACGTGATTAATGTCTGACATTCCCTCTAGTCTCTGTGCTCCATGAGAACAGAGTCTATGTGTCCCCAAGGCCTCACACAGAGCCTGCGACATTATGTCTAATTGCTTGGGGGAAAATCATTGACTATATCGCATTATTTCTCTGAGAGTAAAACCCTTCGAAGCTTAGAAGTACATTTGTAAGGAATTTTTCTCTTTTAATAATAACTGAGAATTGCAGTGTTCCAGACACAGCTTTTAAGTGCTTTACATGTATTAACTCAGTTAATCCTCACTGTAAGCCTAGAAGGTAAACGCTATTTTTATCCCCATTTTAAAGATACTGAAACTGAAGCACAGAGTGGTCAGATAACTCGCTCATGATCTCATAGCTAATAAGCAGTGGAGCTAAGACTCTCATCCCCAGATTTTACACTGGGCCTTGTGTCTATTTGGCAAATATTACTGAGCAAACTACCAGGCACCATGACAGGAATGAGCTAGAACATCTTTAATAGAAGGATGTATAGAAAAGAAAGAGATTAATCTCTGTTAAAGTACATAACCCTCTCAAAAACAGAACAAGCTAGGTATAATTATTCCCATTTTATAGATAAGGCAGAGGAAACAGAAAGTTTGCACAACCGGTCAAAAATCACATAAGCAGTAGAAGGCGTACCTGGAATTCAAAGTCAAGTTTGCACAGCGCTAAAGCTAGTGCTCTTCCCAGCGCATGAGGTTGCCTCTAGAGAAAGCTGCTTGAGATTGCGCCCACAAACTCGTCAAGTGATTTATCTACTCGTTCAATGATCCATAGATGTGAGCATACATAAGAATCACCTGGAAAACTTGTTGAACTCATGGATTCCCAGGTTTCACCATTAGAAATTCTAGTGTGGGATAGAAATCTTAAACCTGAAGGCTTTTTTTTAAAAAAAAGCACCCCAGGTGATTCTGATATAGGTGATTCTAGTCTGGTGGCCCCAAAACTTTTGCATTAAACAGAATCACCTGAACGAGTTAATAAACACCAGATTGCTGGACTCCACTCCTAGAATTTCTGATTCAAGAGATCTGGTACAGCCTGAGATTTTTCATTTCTAGCAAGTTCCTTGGTGATACAGAGACCAGCTTTTGTACTCCCTAACTGTCCTAGAACAAAACTCTGCAAGACACTTCACTGGTTTTATTTAATTCGTGATTCCATCACTTTTAAAGCAATTTCCAAAATACACAAGGCTCCACTCTGCCATCCCTCAACACTCTCCTCTTGAGAACTGCAGAAAATACCAAAGTTGGGAATTTGGAGAAAATTTATCTTGGGATGAAATCCTTTGGCAGCTTTAGATGGAGAAGTTCCTGCTTTCAAAGTAATATGATCTTTGACCCATGTACAAAATGCCAAAAGAATTATATGTCTCTAAGTAGGACTGATTCCAGATAAATAATAGAGCAATATTTCCATTTTTAAACCTGTTCTGTGTTTGTGTGTATATTCAATAAAATATAATTTTTATTTAAAGTTGTTTAGCTTTTAGGAACCTTGGAGGAAAAAGTGTCAGACATATCCAATTTAATAAGGGGTATATTTTAAATTAAAATAAAAAATAGAAATTAAGATTTAGTCTTGTTCCACTGGGAAAATCATCTTAAGTTACCTAATGTTGTCCAAAATTCAGAAACATAATTCATGTGTGTGTGTGTGTGTGTGAGTGTGCACAAGTATGAGTGTGTTAACTTTGCTTGAGTTCATGGTCCAAACTCAGTAAAGCGCACAGAATAAGCAAAAAAGCATAAAAGATGAAGATCCCACGATTCAGGGCCCATTTACTTGATGAATTTTTGATATGTTAGGTAATCTTTTCAGCATATGTGATCTATGAAGAGATTTTCCATAAAGGCATTTGGTAAATGAGTTTCTGATGAAATATACTTCCAGACTTTAGTATCTTCAGAAATAATTCCATCCTTTCATATTTTTGCATTTAGAAAATGATTTATGTTCCTTCCAGGTATCCATGAGGAGGGCTGTCAACATTCCATCCTGGAAAACCTTTACTAAGATCGATGTTTCCACAAAGCCTCCTCTTTTGACCCTCTCATTCTTCATTCCAAAACAATGGACTCACATCACCCAGAATTCCACTTTGCTGTGGTAATGAAACTCAGACATCTGATTTACCTTTGTAACTCTCAAATAGCTTTATTGCTTGGAAATCAACTCATCCTCATTTATTTTCCCTTTCTGTTACTTTCAGCTTAAATACACATAAAGAACTCTTCTTTCCTATAGCTATCCACAGGAAGTAAGTATTTTAAAACTATTGAATCAAATGTCTTGGTGTGTAGGGAATTATGTTTTTGCAGACTCTTGATGATTAAGGTTTCTAAGAATGCCAGTGACCATTAGAGGTTTTTTTCTTTTCCCTACTAAAATAGACCCAACTTCAGGAAAATTTGAGAGAAGTGTAAGGCTGGGCTAACCTGACTTTTACACACAGGCAACGTAGTCAAGCAGACTGTGTGAGTTCAAATTCTGGTTCCTATAGTTACTTGTCATGTAAACTTGTATAGGTTACTTTAATTCTTTGTGTCTTGTCTGTAAAATGAGATTCTAAAAGCACCTACCGCAAAGGGTTACTCTGAGGAGTAAAAGACACTTGGAACAATGCCCTGAACATAATGAATGCTCAATAAGTGTTAGTGGTGCTTGTGTTGTTATCACTGATATTAAAAATTTCATACCATGTTAGCACAGAAATGAGAAGCAATTTGATTTAAGAGGGATAAGTATCAATCATGGCTTGGTTCCTGAAAAATGTCACTAATACTTGTTTAAAAGAAAATAGGATACTTATTAGTCTGACTCCAAATTAAAAGGAGAAAATTCCTTTCTGTCTCAAGCTACTTAAAAAAAATCTTTATTTGTTTATTTATTTATGGCTATTCTGTATGGCATGTAGTTCTCTGACCAGAGATCAAATCTGTGCCCCCTTCCATGGAAGAGTCCTGACCACTGGACCAGCAGGGAATTCCCTAAAGCTACTTCTTAATGCTAAGAAAGCATGAAATGTTATAAAATGTATAATAAACACAATATAACTAAAAAATATTCCTTCAGTTTCCAAAGTGAGGGGATATATGTATACCTACGACTGATTCATGTTGAGGTTTGACAGAAAACAACAAAATTCTGTAAAGCAATTATCCTTCAATAAAAAAAATTAATAAAAAAGAATAACAAAAAAAATTCCTTCAAAAAAAAGCCTAGATTTTAGTTATGATGAGAAGCCGTTACATTACTACCTTGAGACATTTGCTGAGAGGGAAGCACAATTATATAATCAAGTATAATGAATGCATAGTCATTTATTTATATTGCAACTTATTCTAGAAAGAAGTAGAGGCTGCTATAATGAGTGAATCATAAGAGAAACATAAAGACAAGAAAATCTTCTAATGTAGTAGGCTAGCTTTCAATGCATATAGAATAGGTTGTAAAAAAAAATGTTGCAAAGGAATACAAATAAAAAATAGAAAATGCTCCCTCTATGTTTTTATTGCTGGCCCCACATTTCCTTTTTGAAGAATCAAAATTTCACTTGAATCTTTCCCATCCTTCATTCCCCATATTCAGTTGGTAGCCACGACTTCTTAGTTTTGCCTTTGCAGTATTTCTTGGACCCACACCTTTTCTTTATTTCTACTGCCAAGCCCTAGTTCATGTTCTCTCTTTAATATTAATAGTTTCCTATTCATCTCTTTGCCCCAGCCTCTCCCCTCTCCATCCTCCTTCCCTTTACTCCTACCACTGTAACTCATCCAATACAATGCTACTGAATTAATTTTTTTAAAGCATTGATACATCTCTGGCTTTGTCATTTGCTTATTAAAAACCTTCCATGCCTTCTCACTGCTTTCTGTTTTTGATATATTTTTGTTTGTACCTCTTCTCTGTAATGTTTTCTTTCTTATAATAAATTTTATATACATTTGAGCATCTCTACTAGAGAGTAAACTCCTTTCATCATTTCTCCTCCCCCAACATCTAGCATATTGTCTTAAGTTATCAGTAAATGTTAGGGGGAAAAAAGAGTAAATAAAACCTGAGTAAAAAAAATTATCTTGTTTATTTGCATTTCTAATTGCTATAACTATATCTTTATAATGACGTAATTTGATGAGGACAAAGATAGATAAAACTTACCAAATTAAGAACATGTAACTAATCTAAGACCTTAATTACAGATCTGCAAGATGGTCACATAATTCCTTTAAATTGAATAGAACACATTTTTTCATCTTGTTGCCTGCTATGTAAGTTGTGCCAACCCAAATATTACTCAAAAGTTAAGGAAAGGCAGTAGAATGGAAAAAAACAACAAGCAGTAATTGAAAATAAAAACGCTTTGAAAGATGGCTTGAAGCCAGAGATCCTAATGAAAATGATAAACCAGAAAGCCTTTACACGTAAGGTAGCAAGCTATTTAGTAAGTTGGATGCCTCTGAGAAAATTTATTAATACTTGACCACTGAAAGAAGAGTAATTCATTTATGCAGACAAACAGCATTCTTGGCTTGTGCATTTACGTGTTGTGTGACGCCAGAGTATGATTTTATGAAGATAAATTTTTAGCTTGTGTACAATTTGCATTGTAGCATGTTCAGTCTCAGAAGAAAATTCATCTGAGGATTTCATCAGATGCTAAAAAGAGCTTAGAAAAATAAGCAATTGTTTTAATAACAACTCAGGTAAGGTAAAGATAACCATCTCTTAGTATCTATAATCATTACAAGGATTAAGGTTTGTGTCCTTCCATAAGATGGTAATAACCACAGCTACTTCTAGGCATTGCAATTGTTGCTATATAAATCTCTGAAATATTTCTCTTCGTGGTATCCTAAAAGTTTATTGAATTGAATTTGAATGAAAGATAGGAGCTATATTACATTCAAATTTTTCATATAAGGCATGTATTTGCAAAACAAACCCCTTTCTCCCCGTGAATGTGGGCTTGATTTAATGACTTGCTTCCAAAGAATGGAGTATGAAAAGGGGAAAGTAGTAATGTTACAGTGGAGCAATTCAGCAAACATCATCCTAACCAAGCGATGAAGATTAACACCTTCAGAGATGTCGCAAGAATCACTGAAGAACACTTCACCTCTGTGGGATTCTTTCCCAAAACCTGTATCTCCGGTTTAATCATTTAAAAAAGTCAGATGAAACCAAACTGAGGGGCACTCTACAGAATGCCTGGCCCAAACTCCCCAAACCATCAAGATTAGAAAACAAGAAAAGATTGAGAAACCTTCACAATGAAAAGAGACAGTGGATACATGAAAGCTAAGTGCAATGTAGTTGCCTGGATTGGATCCTCAATCAGAAAGAAGTGACAGAAAACTGGCGTAATCCAAATAAAGTCTCTGTGCTCTGCTAAGTCACTTCAGTTGTGTTCGACTCTGTGAGACCCCATAGACAACAGCCCACGAGGCTCCTCCATCCATGGGATTTTTCAGGCAAGAGTACTGGAGTGGGGTGCCATTCGTTCAGTTAATAGTAATGTGCTAACATTGGTTTCTTAGATTTATCAAATGCACTGTGGAAATGGAAGGTGTTAACAATAAGGGAAGCCGGGTGAAAGGTATGACAACTTTGTAGTATCTTTGAAACTTTTCTGTAAACATTAGATTTGCAAAATAAAGAGTTTATTTTTTAAAATCTCAGTTCTTCTGCCACTGACACGCAGCAGACAGACACTCTCTGCCATTGCTGTCTTGTGCTGTGTTATATCCAGGAGCACTGGTTAACGATGCTGTTTGGTGAAATGGACAAGAACGTGTATAGGAAAAAGCAGTTTTAAGACAGGTCACAGAAATCTTGAAGAAAATCAAAAGCTTTGGAAACAGTGCCAAGATAATACAAATTCATTCCACTGTATTGTGACTCCATTTAAATACAAGTAATTTCTATGGTTATGCTTTTCTCAGGAAAAGTTATATCCTTTTATCGGTGTAGAGTCTTAAACTACTGTTACCCTCTGGGGAGAGCTACATTTTGTTGGATAGTGATAACAAGGTTGCAGCCTACATGTACCCTCTGAAAGAATATGAGCGTTTCACGTTTTTTGTTTTGCTTTGGTTTCGAGTAGAATTTGGCTGCTGACTTCTTTTAAATGTGAGCAAAGGAGATGCCATTTTAAAAGCTGATATAATCCTAAAACTGAAGATCAGAAGACTAGGTCATAGCATTCTCCATCCCATCCTTGTTTCCTCAGTGATGGATTGTCCCTGCTGAATATTCATGATACCATGACTAACTATTCTTGAATGTTTACAAGAATATAACTTTATTACTGCCTTTGGGAGGCTACTTTATATTCTTACTGTAAAATTTCTTCTTGATTAATTTTAATAGTCCTATAAGTGAATTTTGCTCATTATTACCAATTTACCCTTACCCACTGCTCTTAATAGATTTTAATCCTTATCATACATTTGCAAACACTAATATCGTGGGTTAACCTATATTTTTCTTTCAAAGGGAAAATTTCAAGAACTACTGTGGTTTCTGCATATGTATCAAGAAGAATGCTTTCGTATCAAATCCATTATTGAAAGATTCATTCATCACTGTGCTGAGATGATTACAGATACCTCCTGAAAATCACAAACTCATTGAGTTTGCCACTAGGTAAAGTGTTGCAATAACAAGCCTTATTTTCCTGTGGATTCAAGTAACAAATGTTACCTGATTCTCAGTAGAGATACAGTGAAGGAGCAATGTCTCTTTGGACTAGGACAAACAGTGACAATCAAAAGTATAGAATGTCAGGACATCAGGATTCCATATAGCCTGAGCCCCCAAAGAGGGTATGATACTGAAAGACAGACTGTTTGTTTTCCAAAGGCTTTCTTCCTATCTGATACTCCCTGTCCTCAAGCATAATGGGACCTTGGTGGGAGGGAGAAAAGACTTCTGAGGACGAGGGGAAAAAAAGCTCACCATCCTTCCTTCGTTTTCCTCCATCCCTCCCTCCCTCCCCTGTCACCTGGGCAACAGGGCAAGGCTCCATCAGAAAGTTGGCCTCAAAGACTTGAACTCATTGGTGTTGCTGGCTCTGCTCTTTAGGATGGGCTCTAGAACAACACCCGCTGCGCCTTGTGCAGAGAATGGCAATATTTACCTTGCAGGCAAGAAGAACTTTGGAACTTCTGTTCAGTTGTTGAAATGCCAAATAGCTGCTATCTCCAACAAGATGTGCCTGATTTTCCTTACATGAAGACTCATTTGTGTCACCTTAAAAAGCAACTTTCCATGTGGATACATTTCCTTACATGCAAAACATTCCTGCTTCTAACAGAGCAGTTCTGCTTCACTGTAAACCTAGTATTCCTTGATTTGTATTTGATGCAGGGCCTGGTTCTTCATGGGTTCCATGTTTTTCTTTCTTTTATAGGTAAACTTTGCTTATATTGGTGGTGATTTTGTTTCTGCTCTCTCTCTGCATTTAGCAAGGACGCCCACCAGAATGGAAGCTATGAAGAATGGAGACAATTTCCTACTTACAAATATTTCGTATCTCCAGAGTCTAACACAGTACTTGATACATAAAATCTAATTCATTCCTATTAATTAAAATATACAGAAAGTCATTTTCTTTTCCCTTTCTTTCTACAGATGTCCGTCACTAGAGTATGCACCAGAATTCAGGGTTCATACATTGGACAATTCTGTGATGTCCAGGGTTCTACATCACTAATAGGTTCTCAGGAGTTGTGAGCAAATTTACTAAGTGTCTTTCTTGTTGGTTCAACATGGGTTCTCACAAATGACCTGATTCTACAGCAAATATCTATTACCTCTTGGTGTCTGTTATCTACCAACCTATTTCTCTAGGGGCCACTCCTTTTCTAACTTCTCATGTTGCTGAAGTGTTTAGTGTCTTCTATTTCTGACCTCATTTGCAGAAGTGGAACAGCTTAGAAAACCTAAAGCAGTCTCTAGAGAGTTGAAAGCAGACTGGTGAATGACATCATAACTCCAGGGAAGGGATTCAACAAAGGGAGGACCTAGACCAGCCGAAGTCATGAATCAGCCATCTAATCATGTCCACCATCTAGCTCTAGAGGAAGGAATTTCGTGGATACAAATAAAGTCGTTGGAACCCTATGGCAAGTGAGTTGCAAACTTCTCTGTTAACTAAATTCTACTGCATTGACAGGACCCCCTTCCCGGTTCTAATACATCCTTTTAACAATCTCGGTAGCTTTGATGCTGCTGTTTCACTAACGTGGGCACACACCTCCATCCTTTTAACAATCTCGGTAGCTTTGATGCTGCTGTTTCACTAATGTGGGCACACGCCTCCCATCCTTATCTCTTTCCACCAAATCACCCATTAGTAGCTCAGCCTTGTCTCAGTCTAGATTCCCTTCACTTGCCCCTTTTCCCTCACCCCCAACACCTCTGGCTATTTTGTTTCCAACCAACATTATACTGTGGGAAAATGTATTCCGCCTTAAGATTCCAGGGCCTCCCTTGCAATTCTCTCTGGACCCTGTTCCTTTCCCTAGCTCCTGTTGACTCTGGGCTGGGGGCAGGGTCTGCTCCCCACCTTCTTTCCTAAGCCATTGTTCCTCCAACTTGTGTCTCCACGTCTCCACAATGACCCTACTATGCTCAGTATTTCCAAAGGCCCAAGAGCAACTCCCTATCTTTCATATTCTTTCCTAGTGTACCACACTCAGGAATTCATTTCTTTCTCCAAATTATTTTTATGCATGCCAACTAGCCATCTTGATGCCCGTCTCTCATTCTCCTACTTTGAACACATTGTTCACTCCACATATGGCTTATTTAATGTAAAAGTCAATTTTGATCTAGAAATCAAAGAAGAAGAAAATAAAAAAGAAGAAGAAATAAAAAGAAAGGAGAGGGGAGGAAAGGGAGAGGGGGAGAGAAAAATAAGGAGGAGGAGGGGAAGAAGGCAAAATCAAAGGTTTGTTTGCTTACTGGTATAAGCTCAGACTCCTCAGCCTGACATCCAAAATTGCCTATAACATGATCAGAACATTTAACTCCAGTCTTTAGTGTTCTCCCCTTCAACTAGTACAGACTACATACTTTCCCCCTTTTGTGAGATTTTCTGCTTTTAGTAATCATAATAATAGCTGCAATGTATAGGGCACTACATCCAGGCATTGCATTAAGCACTTTACACTTCATCAATTGAACAACAGAATGAGGTAGGAACTATTACCCAATTTTAACAGACAAAAATATTGTTATAGGGAGTTATAGGCATTCCTAAATCACATAGCTATTAAGTGACAGATCTCAATATGAGCCCATTCATCTGTTTCCAAAACCCAAGCTCTTCCTTTGAAATGTATGTACCCCTCTGATAAAAATTCTTCCCATCCTCCAAAAACCATCTCAAATGCATCATCCTTCATAAAACCACTTTTAACCCTCTGACTAAAAGTGATCCTACACCCTTCACAATGCTTAAATTGAACCTCTCCTGTACCAGAAAATTTCTGCCTTAGCATACAGTTCTATAGATACTTTACTTAATCTTTTCAAAGCCAAATTGATAATAGGATATGGTTGCCGCCCCACTGAGGCTTACATACCATGTGTTTCTTATTGCCTTTTGTATTCCCTTTGAGCATAGTAGGCATTTATTACATGGTTATTGCACTGAGGCAATATCCATCTGTCTGTCATCAATCATCCATCGAGACACTGGGCTATTTTTACAGTGAATCTGACAGAATGCTTTCCCAGTCCATCGTTCTCAGGATATTGTAGCCACAATGACATCCTGAAACCCATTTTCACAGTTGTCATTTGTGTGGAAAAGAACATGCTCTATACTCAAATTTTTTGCTCAACTAAAATAATAAGCTGTTTACTTATCTCCCTATGTATAATCAAAGGATCTATGTCATCAGCTGCTTTTTTTAAAGTCCCACTTCTAGAATCTGATGTGAAGACAGCTTGCTTTTCGCACAACAGCACTGAGGGAAAACCAGACGTGAGGAATGAGAGGCGAAAGTGACAGAAAGTGGCAGAATCGAGATTTAAAACTAGGTACACTTATGTTTCCTACAAGTACAGTCTTGCTATTTTGACAATACATCTGGCCACCGGGATTAGAATTTGTGTTTTCCCAAAGCAATTTAGCTGCCCATTGGTAATTTAAGATGGGGGTTTCCTGTTGTATTTTTGGTTTTGATTTTAACATAGGGGAAATGTCTTACCATTTGTCCAAGGAGGATCTCTTTTAAAAACTGTTTCAGATTCTATCCCTGTTATGGATTAATACAAACAGTTCATGTTATTATTTGTCATTTTTCCTATTACATTTCAGAAGACAATTTCAAGTCTGGGGTTTACCCTGCTGTCTTCATTCCTGTATCTTCTATTTATATAAACCGAAATTAAGTGCACCTTTAAGAGCAACATTTAACTGTCCCCATATTCCGTGTTTAACCAGCATTTTTTGAACCAGAGACAGATTTAGTTTGCAACCCAAACCCGTATAGTACATATGGGACCCAAAAGACAAGTTTAATTTGTGTGAATAATAAGAAATTTACTAAAAGGGATCTTACAGTAGGTCTTTATTGCTTTCAGTGAAAGTCGCTCAGTCATGTTCAAATCTTTGTGACCCAGTGGACTGTAGCCCTCTTCCATGGACTCCTCTTCCAAGTAATTCTCCAGGCAAGGATACTGGAATGGGTAATTGTTCCCTTTCCTAGGGGTCTTCCCAAACCAGGGAAGGAACTCAGGTCTCCCACAGGTGGGTTCTTTACCATCTGAGCCACCAGGGAAGCGTTCAGAACGGCACACAAATTTCTTGAGAAGGTGCATACTGTTCTTCATAAAATTGTCCTTCCTTTACCATTTCAGACTCTTCTCTCACCATTTTCTCTTCTCATTTGTATTCCAGACATGCTGAACTTCAGGTCTTTCGAAAGATATGCTTTTTCTCACCTCTGAAACTCTGCACATGTTGATCTTTGCTTCTCTTACTTACCTAGCTAACCCCTATTACTCCTTCAGGGCTAGACTAACACTGCACTTCTTTCTGGGCTTCCTAACGCCACCAATGTCATAATAATCTGGCTTACTTTGCTAATTTCCCACTTGGAATACATGTCCTGTTTATTTGCAATTGCCCGTTAGCTTGCCTGTCTTCCCAATCAGCAAGCCAACTTCCCTGCGGGCAGGAACTATGTCTTGTCCACTCTTTGAGTCCAAGACCTTGGTTGGTATTCAGAACATGGTAGGTTCTTATTACATTTTTACTGGATAAATGAATAAATAGATGAAAGACTGAATTATTTTCTAGATGAGACAGTCAGCTTTGTAGCTTTTAGGTCTAGATCTTCTCCATGACCTTATTATTCCCTAAAGGATTTGAAAGACTGAAATATAGTAGTTTAGCAGCACCAAGATTATTAAAATATTTGGGCAACTGCCAGATTTCTTTTTATCACATGCATATTTTACATCTGGGTATTTTATTTGCATAGGAATAATTCTTCTGGGAAATAATATAGACATTCCTAGTGAGTACACCATCCAAAGAGATGGATCAGCCTAAATTAATCTAAGAAACTAAATATAACTGAGTGGGGAAGAAATGATGCTTTACCATTATTAAGAGGAAAAGCACATTCTATATTTTTTCTGTAATCAATTGCAAATTTACATTTGATAACTCTGGCTGTTGTTTAATCAAAAATGATTATCTACCTTGATTAAGAGTTTTTTTTTTTTTAAGGAAAAGGAATTGCTAATTAGTTTGCTATCACTCTGTTGAAGGTGTTTGCAATTAAATTGAGGAGGTAACGAAAGCTGCAAATGATTCAAATGCTGAAATGTAGTTTCTAAATATTGAAGGAGTTCCTCTTTCAAACTAAGTGAAGTTTTAAACCTCTTTTTAAAAATGCAAACCTTACTACCTAAAAAGCCGTTCCTACAGAAAAACAAAATCTGTAAAACTCCTGGTTGATATGAAAGAGGCTGCTCATTCAACATTTTTTAATACACCAGTAGCTAAAAAGGAAAGCAAATTGCAATTTTGTATTTAGGTACATGTAGACAAAGTCGTGATATTTTACCATTTTGAATTTGTTCATTCTCTTCATTAATATGGCACTGACAACGTGTAACAGCTTGGGGATGAAAAGAGTTGGACATGTCTTGGTGACTGGACAACAACGTATAACACCTACTCCTGATTAGGTCACTTCAGATCTGGTGCCTGCATGCACCATGACTGGTCACCTCAGTCACGTCCAGCTCTTAGTGACCCCATGCACTGTAGCCCACCAGGCTCCTCTGTCCAAGGGATTCTCCAGGTAAGAGTGTAGGAGTGGGTTGCCATTTTCTTCTCCGGGCCTGGTACCTGAGTCTCCAAAGAGCCTTAAGGTTCACACATTATATGACTTTTATTTCTGTTATTCTTTTCACATGGAGACAATACCAAAGGAATAATCTGCAAGGATGCATCAGTTTCTCTGATAACAACATCTGAAGATGTCTCCTTCTTGGAAACATGAATTGTCTAATATTTTTTTTTAATGTATTTTATTGAAGATAGTTGATTTACAGTGCTGGGCTAGTTTCTGGTGTATAGCAGAGTGATTCAGTAATAATGAATTGCCTAATTAATTTTGTTCCATCTTAACCATTTTTAAATCTCCAGTTAGCTGTATATACACTGTTGTGTAACAGAGCTCTAGGATTTTTTTCAACTTGCAAAGTTGAAACTTTATATCCATTGAATAATTTCCTGCTTCTACCCCCACCACTCCCAGCCCTAGAAACCACTATTCTATTGACACTTTCTGGATTTCTTCCTCAGTTTAAAAAAATTGTGGTAAAGTACACATAACATAAAATTAACCATTTTTAAATGTTTAGGGCAGTGGTGTTAAATATATTCATAATTTTATTCTACCATTACCACACTCATCTCCAGTATGCTTATCATCTTATAAAACTTGAGTTCTATATCTATTGAACAATAATTCCCCATTTATCCTCCCCCAGGCCCTAGAAACCACCATTATAGCTTTCTGTCTTTAAAATGCCTACATTTTGAGGGGGCAGAAATTGACAACCTGGTCTTAAAATTCATATGGAATTGCAAGGGCCCAGAATAGCCAAAACAATCCTGGAAAAGAAGAAAAAGATTGGAGAACTCACACTTTACAGCTTCAAAACTTACTGCAAATCTACAGTAATCAAGACAATGTGATTCTGGTGTAAAGATCAATGGGATAGAATTAAGAGCCCCCAAATATACATCTATGGTCAATTGATTTTTGACAAAAGTACCAAGAAAATCCAGTAGAAAAAGAATAGTCTTCTCAACAAATTGTGCTGAGACAGTTGGATATGCACAAGCAAAAAAGTAAATTTGAATCCTTTCCTCACACCATATACAAAAATTAGCTTGAAATGGATTAAAGTCTAAATGTGAGAGATAAAATTAAAACTTTTAAAAACATAGGAGAATATCTTTATGAGCTTGGATTAGGAAAGCAACAAAAGAAAAATTGATAAATTGGATTTAATAAAACAATACACTATCAGGAAAATTATAAAAGACAACCCACAGAATTAGATAAAATACTTGCAAATTATATAGCCAGTGAAAGTGAAAGAAAGTGAAAGTGAAGTCGCTCAGTCGTGTCCGACTCTTTGCGACCCCATGGACTGTAGCCCACCAGGCTCCTCCACCCATGGGATTCTCCAGGCAAGAATACTGGAGTGGGTTGCCATTTCCTTCTCCAGGATATAGCCAATGAGGAACATATATCTAGACTATGTTAAAGGTCTTACAACTCAGTAATGAAAAGACAACTAAATCTAAAAGTGAGCAAAGAATTTGAATAGACATTTCTCTAAAGAAAATATATAAATAACCACTAAGTATATGAAAAAAAGATCAATATTATTACTCATTAGGGAAATGCAAGTCAAAATCACAATCAGATGCTATGTCACACTCCTCAGGATGACTAAAATCAGTCAGACAGACAATAACGAGTGTTGGTGAGAATATGGAGAAATTATGCCCTTCATACATCGTTGATAGTAACATAAGTGATACAACCATTTGGAAAACCGTTAGTTTCTTGAAATGTTAAATATAAAGTTACTACATGACCCTGAAATTCTATTCCTAGGTATCTGCCAAGAAGAAAACAAATGTCCTCACAAGGACTTGTGTGCAAATGCTTATAGCAGCATTATTCACAATAGTCAAAAAGTGGAAATCACACATATGTCCATCAATGGTGACTGGATTAAAAAAATGGAACAATGAAATATCATTCACCAATAAAAAGAATCAAAGTACTGATACATTTCAACATGGATGATCCTTACAATATGGATGAATTTCAAAAACATCTTATTCAAAGAAGTCAGGCACAAAAGAACACATATTACAGGATTCCAGTTATACTGAATATCTAAAAAAGCAAATCTGTAGAGGCAGAAGATACTTCAGTGGTTCCCTAGGACTGGGGGTGGGAATGGAAAGTGACTGAATGGGCATGAGATTTCTTTTTCTGGTGATGAAAATATTCTAAAATCAGACTGTGATGATGGCTGCACAACTTTGTAAATATACTAAAAGTCATTTAATCATACACTGAAAATGAATGAATTTTGTGAAATATATACAAAATATATATATATGGATAAAATATACCTCAACAAAGGATAAAGTATACCTCAACAAAGCTACTAATAAGAATAACATTTTTTAAAGCTATATTAGAAATAGAAAGGACCTAGAGATCACCCAGTCTAAAACTTCTCATTTTATAGATGAAGTAAATGAGGTCAAGTCAGGCTCAGTGAGGTGCCTAAGGTCATAAGAGCAACTATTATCCTAATATGATACAGAACCCAGGTATTTGGAAGTTAGCATATTTACCAAGCCTCTTTCCTGGATATACATTCCTAGACTGCTGAAACTAGGAGGGGTCACCTTTTATGACGTCAGAGCACTGAGAATATTTCCTGTATGGCCTTTAATACAGCTTGTCATTGTCCTTTTTTTCTGAGAGGACAGCCAGCTCCATGAGAAATGATCCTTTTCCGTTTTTGCTCACCATTTTATCCCGAATGCCTAGTACAGAGTGCAGGAGAAAGGTGGACTCTCAATAATAATAGTATTTGTTAAATGAGTGAATAAATGAATAAACTGATGAACCTGAATAGGTCATATAGTTTATTCACAATAGTCATCGTGCAGTCATGCTCCAAGGAAATCTTCTGATGGCAAAACTGGGTGACACTGTGTACAGAGGTCTTCAGAAATACACATTACCCTCTGCAAGGGAAGGCTGAGTATTTCACTGGATTTTATAAGAATAAATAGCTTCTTTGGATTGACAGGAGGGGCAATATCAAAGGAAAAGACCCTCTTGGCTTTGGCAAACTATATGGAAAGAAGAAGAGAACTTCTGGAGAGCCCTCCCCTAAGAGAAAAAAAGCTTGTAAAAAGCTGTAGACCAGGACAGCTGATGTAAGAACTTCATAGGCTCTGCAACTGCTCAGCTGGTTACTCTTGTTATCTTTCTAGTAAAGGAGGAGACATGTATTGGGGGGAAGGGGTGTGTGGAGAGAATCCAGGGATCGGCAAGAGTCACACAATTTTAAATGTTTTTTAATTGTCTCAATTTGAAGTATCACGAAGCTGACCAAAAAATTAGCCAAATATAGAACATCCTACTCCTTGGAAGGAAAGTTATAACCAAGCTAGGCAGCATATTAAAAAGCAGAGACATTACTTTGCCAGCAAAGTTCCATCTAGTCAAGGCTATGGTTTTTCCAGTAGTCATGTGTGGAAGTGCAAGTTAGACTATAAAGAAAGCTAAGTGCCAAAAAATTGATGCTTTTGAACTATGGTGTTGGAGAAGACTTTTAAGAGTCCCTTGGACTGCAAGGAGATCCAACCAGTCCATCCTAAAGGAGATCAGTCTTGAGTGTTCATTGGAAGGACTGATGCTGAAGCTGAAACTCCAATACTTTGGCCACTTGAAGTGAAGAACTGACTCATTTGAAAAGACCCTGATGCTGGGAAAGAGTGAAGGCAGGAAGAGAAGGGGATGACAGAGGATAAGATGGTTGGATCGCATCACCAACTCAATGGACATGAGTTTGGGTAAACTCCAGGAGCTGGTGATGGACAGGGAGGCCTGGCATGCTGTGATTCATGGGGTTGCAGAGTCGGACACGACTGAGCGACTGAACTGAACTGAACTGATTATTAATAAAATATAAGACTATGAATGATTTCTCCTAATTAAACAAATTTTGGATCTTTCCATTGGCAATGCATTGTTGTAATTTTCACAGTTCCCATACCAAGAAACACGATGCTAGGGGAGGATAAGTGCTGAATCCATTCAGGCTCTTAGGGTGTAAGTAACATAGGATAATCTGCTCTGTGTGTGTGTGTGTATGAGGCAGCTCTTAAAACTTAAGGAAAAGATGAGGGAGCAGGACCTCAGAAGAAGAAGGAACTTGAATAACTCCAAGGATCCAGAGAACTGAAATGAATAGAGAGCCTCTTTAAGGCATCACAGTTGGAATAAATCTGTCCCATCATTTCCCAACATTGTGTCAATCACTCGCAGTGCAAATTCCAGAAGAATCTGATTGGTTGAGATTGATCACATGCCCATTACTTGGCCAAGGAGTACCAGGCAGCTTCACTAATGATCCCATCAAGACTGCATGTGGCAGGGAGGGACAATTCCCCAGGAAAAAATGAATTTCCAGAATAAGGGTGGATACAAGTTACAGACATCCCCATGAAAGTGTTAAATAGATGAGCCATCAAGCCAGAGTATTATGAAAGCATAGTCTTAACCAATTTGTGGAGAGTTATAGTTACATTTTCAAAGCAAGTAACATTTAAACAGAGAATTTCTGGGAGCATTTTCTGTAAAATCCTTCCCATCACATATCCAGAATCAAGCAAAATTAGACCTTCTAATTTGACATTCTCAAAGATCAACAGTTTTTTTCTTAAATAAATTCTAAATCTTGAGGTAGTCAGAAGGAACTAAAATTCTTAAATAAATCAACATGTGATGATGATAATAATAAAAGCCAACCTATTGTTAGAAACATGCTTTTTTATATTTCAGACACTATGACCACATTATATCATTTAAACCTGTCAAGAACTGGTGAGGCTGCACTGGATCCCTTTATGGGAGAAACTCCAGTTTCTCCCTCACAAAAGGTAATGATCAACAACTTGCCTAAAATGCCCACAAAAGGTAGTGCCTTGGGATTCAAACTCAGGCTGGTCTGATTCCAATGCCCATTTTTGTAACAAACACGCACTAAAAACTCCTGACATCTTTACCATAACAAATCAACTATACGTTCTTTTGTTACTTTTGTTTTAAAGTCCAAATGAGTTTAAGCTGACTTATTTCTATTTGAATGGTAATATTGTTAAGGCTGTAAAAAAATCTAAAAATTTTCAAAATTAAAAATCAGTCTTAGGACCCTAAACTTACATATATAAAAATTAACTCAAGATGGAATGAAGACCTAAAGTAACAACTGAGACTGTAATACTTTTAAAGGATAACATGAGGGAAAATATTCACAAAATTGGATTTGGCAATGATTTCTTGGATACGACAACAAAAGTACAGACAGTTAAAGCAAAAATAGACAAATGAAACCAAATTGAACTTAAAAATTTCTGCACATCAAAAGAAACAATCAACAGAGAAAAAAGGCAATCTATGGAATGAAAGAAAATATTTGCAAATCATATATCTGATAAGGGATTAATACCCAGAATAAACAAAGAACTTCTTAAACTTAATAATCTGGTTTAAAATGACAAAGAATGTGAATAGATAATTCTCCAAAGAAGACATACAAATGGCCAAAAAATAGATGAAAAGATGCTATTTATCACTAACCATCTGGGTAACGCAAAGCAAAACCATGATCATATACCACCCCATTTATGTTAGAATGGCCATTATTTAAAAAAAAAAAAAAAAAAACAGAAAAGAACAGGTGTTGGCAAGGATGTGGAGAACTTGGAACTCCTATGGATTGGCGGTGAAAATGTAAAATGGTATATCCACTATGGAAAACAATATGGAGGTTCCTCAAAAGATAAAGCATAGAATTCCCTGGTGGCTCAGATGGTAAAGCATCTGCCTGTCATGTGGAAGACCTGGGTTTGATCCCTGGGTCAGGAAGATCCCCTGAGGAAGGAGATGGCAACCCGCTTCAGTACTCTTGCCTGGAAAATTCCATGGACAGAGGAGCCTCGTAGGCTGCAGTCCATGGGGTTGCAAAGAGGCAGACACAACTGAGCAACTTCACCATATGATACAGCAATTCTACTTCTGGGTAAATATACAGAAGAATTAAAAATAGAATCTTGAAGAGATGTTTATGCAGCACTCTTCACAATAGCCAAGAGATGGAAGCAACTCAACTGTCCACTGATGTACAAATAAACAAAATGTGGTATATATTTACAATGGAATTTTATCCAACATTAAAAAAGAAGGAAATTCTGTCACATGCTATAACATGGATGAACCTTGAGGACATTATGCTACGTTAAATAAGCCAGTCACAAAAAGACAACTATATGATTTCACTAACATGAAGTGTCCAAAGGAGTCAAACTTTTACAAACAGAAAACGTAATTGTGGTCACCACAGGCTGGAGATGGAGGGGGAAGTGGGTGGTGGTGTTCAATGGGTATAGAGTTTCAGTTTTGCAAGATGGAAAAGTTCTGGGGATCTACTGCACAATTGTGCATATAGTAACAGTATCATGCTATATACTTGGGAAAAGTTCAGATGGAAAATTTTGTTTTTTAACTACAAGTTTTTAAAAAAATATTTATTTATTTATTTAATGTATTTGGCTGTACCAGGTCTTAATTGGAGCATGCGGAATCTTAAATCTTAGTTGGAGCATGTTGGATCTAGTTTCCTGACTAGGGATCGAACCTGGCCCCCCTGCATTGGGAGTGCAGTCTTAGACACTAGACCACCAGGGCAGTTCCTAACTACAAGCTTTTAGAAAGCACTGTTGGCTCAGGTTAAGTGTATGGTCACATGAATTCTCCAGTTCCTAACACATAACTTACTATCAAGTCCAGTCACTGTCAACCTGTATCTGTGAGAATGGTGTTTTATTTTTTATTTATTTATTTGGTGTTTTATTTTTTTGCATTTATTGCTTTGAAATTTCATCATTCAGCCTTTAACTCATCATTCCAAGTTTGAGATAACATAGCCTCTTTATGTCATTGATGAGTCCCACCAAATTTATATGATCTAAAGCATCTGTTTAATACATTTCATATAATTCTATCCAAGCTACTGGAAATAGGACTTAGCAACCAAAGTGAAGGTCTACAAATGACCTCTCTGCAAGCACTTTCTCTGTACTTTTGTTTCTAATATACTTATTCAACCAACTCAGGTATTTATTTATTAAACTTTGATTGATTATCTACCATGTGCCAGCCACTGTGCTTGGTGTTGATACAATTATAAACATTACCCACTCACACACACACACACACATAGACTCTATTGTCTCTTTCTTCAAGCAGTCCATATCTCTGCAGTTATTAACAAATATAAGAGACCATAAAATGCTTCTCTGAAATTTCAGAAACAATGATCCTTAAATTAAATACTAAAATAGCAGTTGTATAGCAAAGGTGAAGTCTGCCTTCCCCTCAAATCCAGGTTGATTGACCTTTTTCTATGATTGCTATGACAAACTCCTATGAATACATTTAATTTTGCTTCATACTTTTATGGTCTGGCTTGCCTTAAACTATTTTTTTAAAATTTTAACCAATCGTTAAACAACTTTTATGCTGAACTTAAATATTCAGCAAAGAAGTAAAGGTTCTGTTTGGTTTGAATTTGCACAGTTCATTAAACCCACGGTTTTCATTACAGTAATATTTAGAGGACGAATTATCCCTAGTAATTACAGAGTATGAAGCAATTTAAATGTCATTTCAGCACAGGTTAGAAGCAAATTTACCTATTAAATTATGGCTGTTTTACTTTCACTGGTCATTGAATAATTAAAAACTGCACATGACGCAATTTCAAAGATGAAAAATAGACGCAATGGCAGTAGCTTTGCATCAATTCAGAACAGTCTGAACTTTTCTTAAAAATGTCAAAAACTTTTGTATTTTCAAGTTGTAGTTGCAAATGTGATTTTCAAGTAATTTATCTCACTAAAATTTTTCAAAAACTTAGACTCTATTTAGAAGCTTAATGAACATTTAAAATAGAAATTAACAACTTTTATTCCAAAAAAGGATTCAGTTTGTTAGCTGGACAATGATAATACAGTATTAGGTTTCACCAAATATTGCAATTATTATTAAATCAGAAATGATGGAAAATGAGCAATTTCATACAGTATATATATCCCAGCATATTGTAGGGCTTTAAAAATAGAAATTAATTTTTTAAAACTTTAAATAGAATTTAAAACATTATGTGAGATTTGGAAAAATCTGTAATTTCACCACATAAATACAAATTCTATGACTATTTCTATACATTCCCTCCCATTATTTCCTCTTGTACATATTTTTACATGCTTATAGTCATGAAGTGAAGTGAAGTCGCTCAGTCGTGTCCGACTCTTTGCGACCCCATGGACTGTAGCCTACCAGGCTCCTCCCTCCATGGGATTCTAGTGTACATAAATGTTTGCATACATAAAATTTAAAATCTTACATCATTTATATTTTAAATGTTGATATAATCTTTGTCTTTGTAATTTTAATAATTGCATTAACTACTAATTAAATTTATTTCATTCACGTATTATTAAACATTTAGGTTGCTTCTAGCTTTTTAACATTACAAATGTTTTGGTGACCATTCCAAGTTGCTAAGAAAAGCTGCCTTATATTTATATAATCCATTAAAAAAAAATCTATGCCTCTGTATTTTTCCACTGTTTGGATTTTTTTAATCAAGCAAATTATGATGAATACTCCAGTTATATCAGGAGATAGAAAGCAACTCCACAAGTTTTTCTCTGTAATTTGCCATTACCACTCAAAACTGATTTCTTTTATAGTCATTAATTCATAATGACAACATAATAACAATTTTTCAGAGCTCACATTCTATCACTAAACTTTACACAGAGCTTGTATTTAAAATGTCAGAATTCATTCCTGTCCTTAAGAACATCTTTTTTTTTTTGCTTCTGATGATTGATTCAAAATTCAGTTTTATAAATCTTAATTCTCACATCTATTTCAGTTGCAAACTGAATCCTCAAGATAAGAAAGAGTTTAGAATTTAAAATTCGTTCTTATTAGGTTGACATAGACAACAGAATCAGATATTGTTACTTTTTGATATTTTTTTACACACTGAAAAATAAAGAATTATGCAACCAGAAGTTTACACTTTTCTATCAGACTATTGATACATTAGAATTATTAATTTCTAAAGAATGTCGTTTTTGTGTATTTTAAAGACAATGTGTTCAGTTCGTTCTTAAGTTAGACTCATACAACATCTTGTTCTGGCCTAGATTTTATATTCTCACATGTGAAAGTAGAAAAGACTGCCAAAGCAATGGAGACACAGACATAGAGAACAGACTGTGGACACAGTGGAGGAAGGAGAGGGTGGGACGAATCGGGGAGAGTAGCATGGAAACATAGTTACAGTACATGGAAACTTATATATTACATGGAAACATACACATTGCATTACCATATGTAATAGCCAGTGGGGAATTTGCTGTATGACTCAGGGAGCTCAAACCCTGTTCTCTGTGACAACCTAGAAGGGTGAGATGGAATGGGAGATGGGAGCGAGGGTCAAGAAGGAGGGGACATATGTATACCTATGACTGATTCATGTTGATGTATGGCAGAGAACAACACAATATTGTAAAGTAATTATCCTCCAATTAAAAATAAATAAATAAAAAATAAAAGACTGCCAAAGTATAGTGTAAACTAGAGGTAATCACAGTGCAAACTATTATCCACCTCTGGGCCTCACTTCCAGCATGTCTGCAGTCAGCAAGTTAACTGGAGTTCTAGAACTCATGATTCAGTGGATTAACTATTCACCATTATTCTACCTCCAAAGTGTTATAAGATGAGTAATGTGCAGGCCTCTTTGTTTTGATTGTTTAATCCAGAATGATGGAAGTAGAAATACATGTCATCTTTCACTCATTCCCTTTAACAATTCTTGATGCTAATAATCATTGGCAATACCTACATAGTTAATAAGAACGCAGAATCTAGAATTAGAATGAGCCATTTTTATAGAGAATGTCCCAATCTACTTTCTGTCCACTATCAAATACGCTATGAGGACACACCACTCAATCTGACAAATATTTGAGTGCCTTTCCTATGTAGGGTAAGATGTATGTCAAAGAAAGCTGTGCCCTTGATTTTTTACATTTTTCCCAGTTTAACAAAGGGCTAAATTCTTCCAAAACACATCCTGTGGCTGAGAATGTTTTTGTTAGTAGTTATGCAACCTTATGAAAAAGCACGGTCTTCTCCAAATTGGATACACTATAAATTGAAGACATTAGTCATAGCTGGTGCTTTTTTCTTCTATTTGAAACACACATACTTTAATACTTTCTTTCAGGCCAAATTTTAAGTGGTGTATTGAAATATTGGAGATGAAATACTGTATGTTAAAAAAAAAAAAAAAGCCTGGACAGATCCTATACTTTAAAAAGCAATATGCACCAGAAGGAGAAGAAACAGCAGTGTCATTTTCACATTTCAACCCGGCAGGCATCCACGTATAATTTAACAAAATGCAATATGATACAGTGCTCATTTGTATACTCAGCGTGTAATTATTATGAGCACTTGTCATGGATGTCACATTGTAATCATCACTGTGGGGGATACAAGGGAAAGAAGGGTCCATCCTTGCCCCCAAGCAGCTTACAGCACCTTTGAGGAAATAAAACAAGCATGAAAGGTTTACTAACAGAGTGGACTGCTAACTCTAGGACACAGATAACAGTGCTTCAGGAAGGCACGGGGGAGTGGTCTCGGGAGGGCTGTAGAGAAGCAGTGTGGCTTGGGCTGGCTCTTAAGAATGAGTAGGATTTAGCTAGGGGAGGAGAGCTGGGGAGGGCACCTGGCCTGAGGAGAACATTTAAGAAAAGGGGGACTGTATGATGACAGTGTCCAGGGGCTGGGGAGTGAGTGATGGATAAACTGAAGTGGAGGGTCATGCCATGGAAAAGCGAGGTGGAATGAGATTTGGATAGGGAGGATCAGAGAAGGCAACTGACTCATCAACACCCACTCTATGCCAGGCCCTTTATTTATCTTATTGAATTCTTCCAAAATCTCTATTACTTCCCAGCTTCATAGATGAGAAAACTGAGGCTCAGACAGATTATATGATTGTTTTCAAGGTCCTAAGACTGGCAGCTGACAGCAACAGGATTCACACTCAAATCTGTCAGCATACCCTTGGTCTGTTGGCTATACTAGTTCCTTTAAAGGTTTTGCTAAGGACTTGAACTGGATTTTGGATGAATGTCTGAACAGGGAACTGAGGAAGGCATAACCAAACCATGGTGCCTTGTCCTGTGAGTGCATTAGCCTCCAATGGCCCAAGATCCTAAACAAATATAAAATAAGTCCAAAACGCACTAATTTTGTTAGATCACAAATCTCATGAATCTCAAGGTTTGTAATGATTAAAAAAAGTCAGGCTAAAGTTCAAAGGTGCTTGAGTTTTACATATTACGTAATTTAACATCACTTTTTAATTTAGTTTTGTAGAATATAGTCTTAGTTAAACCCTGTTCTGAAAAGTTTTCAGGTCTTCTCTGAAATTATCTACACTAAACTTCATGCCAGTAAATTTTCTGGAGGAGGACGAATAATGGATTTTTTTGTTTGATAACAATATTTACAGGCATCATCTGGTCTCAGTTGCGGAAGGCTGGTATTCTAAAACCATGAGACAACATAAGTTCATTTTTTTTTCCTAATTAAAAAAATAGCTGACTAGACAGTAAAAAGAAAAGAATCCCCTTTTTCGTCTGCAGTGCTTTTTTCACTATTCCTTCTTTGCTGGACATCATAATAGCTACAATATACTGTACACTAAAAAAGGAATGTGGTAGTTAAATATTCATGGCCACTTGCTATTCAGTGTGTGTTTTTATTATATTTGGCAAATAGCAAGCTGTCTAATGATTCATTTAACCCAGTTTACAAATATCCAGTGTCTAATTTTTAATCTATCGCTGACAGATTTCTGCTTTTTCTGAAAAAGAAGGCATCAGCCTTGCCTTTATGGAGCCTTTCAGCCTCTTGGAAGTCCATCTGAAGGTCCCAGGTGCATAGGTTTTAGGATTTCAAGTCTCAAGAGTGAGCAGAGTGCAGCAAGTGTAGACCAGAGGGAACGTGGAGACACTTTCATCCCCAGGAGAACAGTCTCTCCAAAATACAAATCAGGGTTAATGGGATAGAAAGGTCAAGGGAAGAATTCTGCTCATCTGCTTTCTGTTTTATTGTTATAAAAAGGATGGCATTTTTCAGAGATTATTCCCTTAGCAAGGCGAAGAGAAAATGAAACAGAGAAAGGGGAAAAGTGTTTCCTAAAATGTATTTATCGTTGGGCCTAGAAGGGCTGGCTTCCTGGGTGGCCATGTGACCTGAGTGGTCATGCAGTGCCTTGCATTCAGAAGGGTCTCGTACTTGGCTTAATGCTCTACCCCGTCACTGTCTAGAAATTCTTGATACTGTTTGAACCAGGCAGCTCATGTTCTCATATTTCACTAGGGCCTACAAATTATGTAGCTGGTCTTGCAGGCTTTTGAAGTACCTGATGAAAAAGCAGCTCATTTTGCTCTAAACAAAAGGCTCCTATTAAGTTGGCTGAAGAAGGCAATACCAGAAACCGAAAGAAATAGAAGGAGGAGGGAACAAACGAAACAGTCAATGTAACACAATTTCTCGTGACTAATAGTGATGCAGAAGCAACCTGTTCTCAAGGGAAAAAGAGAAATATGGCTGGAAAGAGAATGATATTATTTGCCACCTCTTCCCATGTAGCTTCTTTTTATCCATGTTCTATATTCTTTGTTTATACCCTCCCTGCCTCTGTTCTGCTCTTTGCTAATACTCATTTGGACATAGTCTGTAACCTTGCTTATACAATCCACAATTGCAACTGATATTAAAGGTAAAGGATCTTATATTGATACTATTAAAACTGAGAGTCTTACCATTATTTGTTTGTTCTCAGTTGTGGACATAAATAAAAGAACAACCAGATGAGAAAAGCAACGGCTATTTATTCTAAGCAAGGGAGTCAGCTACCGTCCCTAGCATTTTGGCAGAGACTCAAAGACAGGCAGAGGAGTAGGAAAGCTCTACAGTGGGAAAAGGAAGGCTTCAGATGTGCCTTGTTGGGAGGCTGCTGGCCTGGGGAAGCTGTAGGCAAGCCAACGAGAAGGGGGGCATCCATTGAGATTGGTTAGGGGGCCCTATTTGTTTTCTTCTGATTGGTCCCAAGCTGGAAGTAGAGACAAAAGTTAGGGAGGCTCTCAGTGATTAATTATGTCCTGACTATTTGGGGCTGACTGTTACAGAGGTCATTATTTAGCTTCCTGGATGGTAACAGAGATAGTCATCTGACTTCATATAAGTCTGACTTCTGATAGAATTGCTTTCCTGGGCTGTCTGTTATGGATAAGTGGTTGGCTTCCTGGGCAGGTTGGCTGCAGGTTGTGGGTCAGAGTTCTTTTTTTACATGGTCTGGCCATTCTCTATTTTTGTGTATTCAGTCTCTCACAAGATACCCCTTAATAACAGGGCCTTTTTGGTCTGGTTAGAATAAATTTCCTATTTCAAATGATCTCTATATAATGTGTTTTCTTCCCTCCTAGTCCAGGTGGCAATTATTTTTCATACTTGTACCAGATAATGTATTGCTTATGTCATAGTCTTACTAAAAAGGCAATATTAGCCAATTAATTCCTAGAGTTAATGTATTAGGAGAAGAAAACAACCTGATTAAACCAAGCCTTTCATAATTCCTTTGTTCTGCTTCAGGGAAAACAATATGTGTCCCTCAATTTTCCCTCAGATGTATAAACTAGTCATCAATTGCCTTGGAGATGTCACCACCAAACTTTTTTGGAGACAGACCAAGGGGGGCTGACCTTGGGGGTCAGGGCAGATGTGGCCCCAACTTTCCTGCCAGTACACCTCAAGTATAAGATGTAGATCTCCTTCGGGTCAAACAGGAGGCATGGTGGAGGTGTTTGGTGTCAGATGAACCTGGGTTTGGAATGATGGAAAAAAGCTGCCCCTTGGTCTCCTCCTAGGCAAGAGCCGAAAGCTAGCCATCAATTCTTAACAAATAACTGGGCATCATTTTTCCCTGCTTAACCTCTGTAGACTAAGACTATTGTGTCTGACGGAGTTTTTGTTGCATCATGATTCCACTTGATAGACATAGATTTCTGGTTGATGGTTGTTATGATTGATAGTTATAATTCTGGTTGATGGTTGTTATGGTTGATAGTTATAATTCTGGTTGATGGTTGCACTACAGGCAAATTTTTTACCAACTGAGCTATCAGGGAAGCCTGGTTATAATGGTAGCTGAGTTTTAAAGTCTTAACTGAATTAGTAGAGTTAAGCTCCAAAACCATCAGGTTAAAAAATATCCATAATTCATATTAATTTCATCAGTAGACTAAAAGTTCAAGGCCTGGGTCATGAAATAAAGTAAGGATTGTTGTTCCTACCAAGATTTATTGAGTAGCACTTAAAAATAAATGTTAATGCTTGATGAAATATGTAATTACTCTAAAAATACATATAATTTATAGAGTAGACTAGAAAACATAGAATATGTGTAATTCTAAAGCTTCTAGCAGCCACATTCACTATTTCTACTCATGCTGCTGTGAGCTCATTGTTTTCTTTCTTTGCCTGCGCTCCTGCCAAAGCCAGCATCCTAGGCCAAGTTCTCACCCTGTCAAGTCTAGGTTGTTGCAATAGCCTCTTCCCTACCTTTACCACAGTTCTTCTATACAGCTGTCAAGAAGAGTTTTCACAAACATTTTTCCATGACATCCTCAAGGCCTCAGCAACTCAGTGACATAATAAACGTAACTAACATGTGGTTACTTCATATGTACCAGGCCTTGTGCTACTTATGTGCAGCATAGTGTTAGGAGGTGAGTTCTACAATTCTGAGAAATAGAAACAACTACCGAGAAAGTTAAGCAACTCACTGAAGATCACATCACCAGAAGGTGTGGACCTCAAAGCCAAATCCCTTCTCTTAAACACGAAGCTCTTCTGTATAGTAGAAAGAGCATCAGAGAGGCATAGGCTTGAGCTATCTCTGCCATTTGCTAGTTATGTGGCCTTGCGCAGCTTAACCTACCCTGGTCTCGGTTGTTTCATATGTAAAATGTGAACATTTTGAGTTCTGGAGGATGTAGCAGACCTGGGATTCAAACCAGCTATCAAGTCTGCCTCTTAACCACCATGCAAAGCAATTTAAGTGACTTGCACCAAATCTGGAACAGAGTAGGTTCTCGATAAAGCTGGTTAACTAGAGAAAATAAATTCTTAGAGTAGTTCCCAAGGTTCTCCATTGGGTACATCCTCTTTCTCCCTACTAACTCTTCAGTCTCTCCATGTTAACCTCTCTAATCCCAACAGTTCAAGAAGCAAGATTGAAAGAAAAGAGAGCATTCATGAGGGGTCAGAACACCTGGGTACCCGTCCTGGCTCCACATTATGAGGATGATCAGTCATTGGCCTAAGGGAATAATGCAAAATGTCACCAATGTGAAAGCCACATAGCTCTGGACCCTAGGAGATTTAGAGGCGATGTAGCGCCTGCCTTCATGTGTTGAAGAGTTGCCATGTGGAAGAGTGAGTATATGTGGGTCATATGTATTTTTGGAAACTGCCGAAGGCAAAGTGACATTCATCATGTATTCAACAAATATTTAGTAAGTGACTGATATATACCAGTCATTGGTCTAAACACTGGGGATATAATAGTGAACAAGGCACATAAATTCCTTCCAGTTGCTATGATTCCAAATATAATTGTTCACTTGACACATTTATGTTGTCTTTGTTACATCTAGTTAATAAACTCCTCATGGGTGTGAAGCTTGTTTTCTCCCTCTCAAACATCTCTTCCTATTACCTAAATATAAACGGTCAGCAGTTTCCTTAAAATATACTCTTGTTAGGGAGATCAAGTAGTGAGCCCACTCTAACATTAGGAAGGAAAAGGAATTGTCCCAAGGCACCAAGAGTAGCACTGCTATTTCATTCTAGAAAGAAAGTCTAGCCCACTGGCTATATCCACAAGATAGTGTAACTTAGCAGGACCCTATGGGGCCTTCCCAGGACAGACCCTTCCCTATTACCTCTGCTTTAGCTCTTCTGTGAAGTACCTAGATAATAATATCTGACGCACACTTCCTGAATTGGTTTATAGATGCTAAAGCCATCACCAAATGGAAGAAATTAACTATTGATACTTGATGAGCATGAAACCTATTGTGTCTGAGGACTGACATGTTAAACCCCACTACACCACTGCCCTACTACCTCAACATCAACCATAAGCTGACCTCATACCCTGAGACCCCTTACTCCTGGCTTTTAAAAATGCTTTGCTGATATCTGTGGAATCCAGAAAAATGGTACTGATGAACACATTTGCAGGGCAGGAATAGAGATACAGATTCAAAGAACAGACTTCTGGACACAGCAGGGGGAGGAGTGGGTGGGACAATTGAGAGAGTAGCACTGAAACATATATATTACCACACATAAAATAAATAGCTAGTGGGAAAAGGCTATATAATATAGGGAGCTCAGCCCAGTGCCCTGTAACTACCTACAGGGCTGGGATGGAGTGAGGGGTGGGAGGGAGGTTCAAGAGGGAGCAGACATATATATACGTATGGCTGATTCATGTTGTTATATGGCAGAAACCAGCATGACCCACCAATATGAAGGATAATTGTAAAGCAATTATCCTTCAATTAAATTTTTTTTTTTTTATTAAATGCTTTGCTGAAACCCTTCAGGGAGTTTGGGGCATTTTGAGCACAAGCTACCCATTCTCCTTGCTTGGTCCTGCAACAAGCATTTCTGCTCCAAACTCTGAAGTTTCAGTTTGTTTGGCCTCACTGTGCATCAGGCACATGAACTTGCATTCAGTAACAGCAGCTCAGTAGCTGCCTAATAAAGTCTTGATTTTTTAAAGAAATGATATGTGGGATTAAGAACGAAATGTTTGAAATCTAAAGATGAAGCGCTTGCTCCTGGGAATATACCCTAGGCCAAGAGTAATGAAAATAAGTAACTCACCAGCCAAGAAAGGCTGGTCCAGCTCTCAGGTCCAGCTCTGAAGATTCAAACAGGTCACACATTTGAAGGACTGAGGACTCTCGTTTCTGAACAGTCAGTTACATCTCTTTAATGAATAAGAAGGACATCTGCACAAGATACAAACTAATCTTCTTATCATTGAAAGAAAAAATCAGCAAGAGCTTCATCTCTACCACACAAACCCTTGGAATTTGAAATGCAAACGATCCTTGTTTTCTCACATGAAGAACAGAGCACTGGAAGAACAACGAAACAGAGCAAAAGCAGCAGTTCTTTAAAGAACCTTTGGAAGAAAAGGAAGGGTTTCTCAGTTAACAATAGGCTCAAGGTCCTGAAAATGATGAGAGAGAGCAGGGGGCAAGAAGGGGGCAGAATGTTTCACTGAGTGATGAGCCAGCACCCCTGCTGCTGGCTTCCAGAACGCAGGTTTCCCTCTCCCGCTTTGCCTTCATTAACAAAAACATCAGCTGGACTTCTACTTTGAAAAATGCTCTCATTAAGACCAATAATGAAAAACAGATTTTTTTTAACTGAAATTTAAAAAATCATCTTCAGTTCTTCATCTAGCTTTTCTCCATACAAAAAAATTAAATTAGAGATAATTAGTTGGACAATTCAAACCAAAAAAAAAAAAAAATCCCAAATCTGCTTTTTGTATTCTTTGCATAGATCTATTAATAATTATTCAGAAAGCCTAAAACAATGTTCACTGTTTGCCTCAGCAATTGCTTTCCGTGGGCAGTAGCAATCACTGCAAAATTATTAGCTTCCTCTGTATTTTCAGCAATATGTTATAGTGACATAATCAGTTGAAATAATTTTGTAGACTTTTAATAGGACTGTAGCATAAAGCCTTTGCTTCTGGACCCTAACTTTACAAAATCCTCCCAGAGCACCCTTTTTCAAGTATACCTAGGCTAATGACCGTTTGGTATGTGACTGTTCATTTGTATATACACACCCATATACACGGGCTTCCCTGGTGGGTCAGAGGTTAAAGCGTCTGACTCCAATGCAGGAGACCCAGGTTCGATCCCTGGGTGGGGAAGATCCCCTGGAGAAGGAAATGGCAACCCACTCCAGTATTCTTGCCTGGAGAATCTCATGGACAGAGGAGCCTGGTAGGCTACAGTCCACGGGGTCGCAAAGAGTCGGACACGACTTCACTTTCACTCTCACTTTCACCCATATACACACCCATTGCTTGTGTATCACTTAAGGCAGATTAGTCTAGCTGACTTTTACAAGCTGCATGGTGAGTGACAAAACAAATGCCACCTTATTCTTTTTTACAGAGGAGAGGCAGAGCGCTGGTGAAGGAGATATAAAACCAACAATCAACCTGGGACAGGCCGCTGCATACCTCTGAGCTTCTGTTTGTCTATACAATGCAAATAGTAGTATAGATATAGTAGAGATATGTTACCAGAACAAACAATTTTAACATCATAATTGTGAATGGACTAATTATGAATGGATAGCACAGAAAGCATTATCATCATTATAAAGTATTTTGTCTTATACTGGACTCCAGATTTCCTTGGAATGATTCTATGGGGAAGAATACGTTCTCAATCAGCACTGGTCTTAATAAGAAAATACAGATGATCCTTGAACCATCCATGTTTGAATTGCATGGGTCCACTTATACCTGAAATTTTTTTTTTTTCCAAATAAATACACAGTTCACTCTCTATCCATGGGTTTCACATCCATGGATTCAACCAACTGCAGTCAACTGAGGGTCAAAATTCCTATCCTCGGTTCATTGAATCCTTTGAGGCAAAACCTGAGGATACAGAGGCCCAGCTTTAGGAGTGGGTGACTGTGAACACTGAGACTTCATCACCAGTACAGGAGACCCTGTGGCAGGTCTAGCCATTTCTTACAGCAGTTTGCTTTCCCCAAATTCCTCTAACTATGCCTTAAAAAAAAAAAAATGGAGCTCTAATGGCCACATTCTCTAAATTCTAAACCAGGATATGTAGTTTGACCTGGGACTTTTGTGCTGTGACCAAGTATAAGAGATATTTTATGGGAACTACTATATAGCCTGGAAAATCCATGGATGGAGGAGCCTGGTGGGCTGCAGTCCATGGGGTCGCTAAGAGTCGGGCACGACTGAGCAACTTCACTTTGACTTTTCACTTTCATGCCTTGGAGAAGGAAATGGCAACCCACTCCAGTATTCTTGCCTGGAGAATCCCAGGGATGGGGGAGCCTGGTGGGCTGCCGTCTATGGGGTCGCACAGAGTCGGACACGACTGAAGCGATTTAGCAGCAGCAGCAGCAGCATATAGCATAGGGAACTATACTCAATATCTTGTAATAACCTATAATGGAAAAGAATCTGTATACACATGTGTACCTGTATAACTGAATCACTTTGCTATTCACTGGAAACTAATACAACATTGTAAATAAACTATATTTCAAATTTAACAAATAGACATTT
The DNA here is from genome assembly GCF_042477335.2 of Ovis canadensis. Classification (NCBI taxonomy): domain Eukaryota; kingdom Metazoa; phylum Chordata; class Mammalia; order Artiodactyla; family Bovidae; genus Ovis; species Ovis canadensis. Next base: position 91,329,688 of record NC_091245.1, on the reverse strand, counting down.
TTGTGAGATATATATATATATATGTTTTTGATTGCGCTGGGTCTTCACTGTAGCATGAGGGCATCTCTAGTTGAGGCATTCAGGCTTAGCTGCCCCACGGACATGTGAGATCTTAGTTCCCCGACCAGAGATCAAACTGAGTCCCCTGCATTGGAAGGTGGATTCTTATCCACTGGACCACCAGGGAAGTCCCTTGTGAACTATATTGTGGACACCAAATTACTGGAATTTCTGGGACTTTTTTTTCATGGGAAAGAATCAGAATATTTGAAATCTAGAAAGTCCCTGATGATCAAGGACTTAGGGACACAGATAACCCACAAATGGCGAGTTTTTATAAGCAGAGTTCAACTTTAAGTGCAGAAAGTGATCTGCAACTTGGCTGATACCAGCTTTAATGAAGCAAAAGTATTTTCTATCTATTATCTATTATTTAATCTAGTAAATTAAAATGAAGAGAAAAAAAGTAGAACAGAAAACACCCCTTTATCAAGTGATGATCTCAGAATTTCCTTTTGAATCTTGTGACCCAGTGAAGGCATTGGCCCCCCTTTCTGATTTGTCTTTGCTTAATAAAAGAGGTCTGGGTTAAGAGGCAGGGAGGAATAAGGCAGGAATTATTATTAAAAAGGTAAGAAGTCTGTACTGAAAACTATACAGATCAAATATTACAGAACATTTTACATGAATGACTACTGTTATTCTTAGTTATTTAAACTTTGCATATTTTGAATAGCATTTGGGTCTATCTGATTTAGTAGGAGTAAAGGCAGGGAGAGGAAAGAGAGATGAAAATTATATTTTAGCAAAAACATGGAAGAAGAAAGGGATAGTGTTTGCATGCAAAATTTAGCTTCCTAGTAACCAAGGCAAAGAGGAAAATATGATGAGTTATATAACTTCTTTTTTTTCTAGTAGAAGCCAACAGGCCAATTATTCAGGAGAGACAAACCTTTTTTTTTTTTTTTTTGACACTCAGCTCTGAAAATAATTTGTGACAGAGGTTTTGCATAAAGAACCTTGAACAATTTAATGGATATTTTTTCCATTTAGGAGATTTTATATACACATGAGGGCTGCGCTGTTAGAGAAATGCTCTTTCATGCAGGCTAGAAAAGGTAGGATCTTTCTCTCCATCTCATCCCCTACTTACTGGGCCCCCATCCAAACACATTCTAGTCCAGGCACACGTGCCCTCAAAGGGCATGTAGCCCAGGTGGGGCAGGGCCATAGAGAAACCACAGTTAACGTCATTATTCACGACTTTTCAGGGAGGTGATAAGAGGTATACTCCCTTTGAAGCTGGCAAACCATTCATCCTGTCCCAGCAGCCTACACACTGAAGGTGGGATTTGTCGCAGCTGTTTCATTTCTGTTGCCTGTTCTGCCATTCTTTCTCCCACAGAGGAGTAAGAAAGAAGAAAACGGAGGGGAGAAAAGTTGCTCACATTATCTCTTCCACCCAGCAAGGTGTGTGGCTAGAGTTACTCTTGGCCTAAAGGAAAGATTTGAATCTCCATGCTGTGATCTTAAGGGGGCAGCGAGGTGATGGCAGATGTAGACGAAAACCGTAGGCTCCCTGGGCTCTTGGTGTTATAAAACATGACAACTTCATAGAGAGAGAGGTGAGAGAGCGAAGAGGTATATGTTTTTCAGAATGCTACCTTCAGCGCTTGATGCTTATTAAAGGCCCATCAAAACAAAAACCTGAACAGGCTGCTAAATGGTGCTTTGGTGGATTAACACTGGGCTGGATCCCACATTTTGAGATTTCAAAGTTCCTTTGAAGTTTAGCATATTAGAAAATCTCTTTGCAAATCGTACCACCGTAAACTGTGGATGTTTCCTACTGCATATTAAAAATGGATAGCCAACAAGGACTTACTATTCAGCACAAGAAATTCTGTTCAATATTATGTGGCAGCCTGGATGGGAGGTGGGGGAGAATGGATACATGTATATGTATGGCTGAGTTCCTTTGCTGTCCACCTGAAACTATCACAGTATTGTTAATTGGCTATACTCCAATATAAAGTAAAAGTTTGAAAAAAAATTTAGATGTTTAGAGGTTAAAAGCTCTGTGATGGAAGAAGAGTTGACTCATTCTTTAGGTTTTAATAAGGGGGAGAAAAAAATCTTTCATCATAACAAACATAAAAATAAAAATATCCCACAACGAATGAAAAAAAGAACAAGTCAGTCAGATGGATTGCCAAAGGTGATCTTTTTCTCCTAAAGATTCAGTTCCTTTCAGAAAGTTCATACCACTTCTGTTTCCTTGACAGGGCCCTACATCTTAATAGCCTTAGTATTAGGGTAATTTCTTTAAAATAGTCAATGTGGCTATCATTAAAGTAGCCATCGTCATCATCATCCTTGATTTTGTTAATGTTACTTTACTGGCTTCTCAGTCTGAGGGCCCTGAAGTCCTCAGTAGGAGAATGAGCCTCCTATTCCCTTTAGGATCACTCAGGTTGATTTGGGGATTAAGCTGTGAGAGGCCTGGGGGATACAAAGGTGGGGGACAGTGTTCTGTCCTCAAGGCCCTCTGGGATCAGATCCTGATTCCTGCCCCAAGCTGGAAGTTACCAGCTTTCCAGGCATGGATAAGGAACACATACCAAGTTCCTGAAGGAGCCTTCTTTACATCAGGGCTCCTTAGAAAAGCTAAAAGCAAATTACGCAAAAGTAAAACTGCAAACAAATCATGCATCCCACTCATTAAAGAGTATGTAATAGAAACGCATTGCTATTTAAGGTAGCTGTAGCATTTGATGTGAATCTAATGACTTTCCTGTTATCACATCTGTGTATATTTATAAACTTGTCTCAGCACAGAAACATGCGTCACCACTGAACCCTTGAAAGTGGCTGAGGTTATGGTGTGGGAGATGAACATGAAATTTAACTACAAGATGAAGCTCCTTAAAAGGTCAGTGGGGTGGAGATTAGTAATTGTTCCAGTAGAGCAACTCTCCACAATACATTTTGATGCAATGACTAATTATTGTGATTATTTTCATCAGCAAAGGCTCCTTTAGAGTTAAACACATTCATTTTCTCTTTACCTCCCTCAAAAGCATTTCAAGCCTTGGAGAAATTCCATATGTTTTCTACCTATACTTAGGAAATATGCTCTCATATTTTTTCCACAAAAGGCGAACTACCTTTCTTCCCACTGCTCTGCTGTCTGTGAAGCAGTAGTTCTCTCTTCTCTGTATCTGTTCTAGAAAGCCAGATGGAGCTGAATGAAAACAATTAGCACCAGAGTTCATAAAAATCCTCATCTGACCTTTGGGGGAACTCCTGGGCTCACAATCTATAACCAGTAAGCTACAGGTGACCATAGTGAGCTGACACACTGCAACAGAAGGCAGTAGTAAGTATAGATATTATAGATTTTTAAAAATTATTTTTAGCCCCTAAAAACACTCTCTACAGTTTTACAGGTTTATATTAAATATGGCTTCTTCACTGAGCATTTTTCCAAAGGAAAACCTGCAGAAGAGGGTGCGGTTTTAGAGCTGACTCACTGACGTGGTAGGAAGAATGAAAGATTAACAGAATAATTAGCTATAAAAGATCACTTATAACACCATCATCAATTCAGTTCAGTTCAGTCGCTCAGTCGTGTCCAACTCTTTGCGACCCCATGAATCACAGCACACCAGGCCTCCCTGTCCATCACCAACTGCTGGAGTTCACTCAGACTCACATCCATCGAGCCGGTGATGCCATCCAGCCATCTCATCCTCTGTCGTCCCCTTCTCCTCCTGCCCCCAATCCCTCCCAGCATCAGAGTCTTTTCCAATGAGTCAACTCTTCGCATGAGGTGGCCAAAGTACTGGAGTTTCAGCTTTAGCATCAGTCCTTCCAATGAACACCCAGGGCTGATCTCCTTCATCATAACTCCTTAAATTCCTATAATGCCTTAGACTTTTCAAAGGGATTTCACATGTTCTTGTTTGCTGTTTGTAGACCTGAATTTGAAACCACACAAGCATAGATGAAAAGCATACTTCTCTCATGACATGACCTGGGAAAAACAGTCCAGTTTTCCAAACGGTGAGATGTCTGCATTACCATAAAGACAATTATTAAGACTCAGTCTTCAGGAGCAAAATGGAGAAGAGATTTGGGGGAATATTAACCAGACTGTCATATTCTTTCTCTTTCTAGTTCATCTCCAAATTTCAATTGAGGAAACAACTGTCTTGGCTTGTCTTGTTTTAATGCATGTTGTTGCTGAATTTATCTGCATTGTTTAAATTCATGCTATAATTGTCATGCTATTTATTTGTTCAGGCAACTAGGTGGTCAGTTTGATTTTTCAGTCTTTGAACAAAATCTTTGATAGTTTAAAATGCCTGGTGACTGAAAGATATTGGGAACACCCATCTTTTTACATGAATGACTTCTAAGAGAGCAATACACAGGAATCAAATTTTATTTCAGCTTAAATAAATCTAAGCACAAAATAGTCATTTGGTCAATGATTTTTAAATTCAGAATCTCAGAATTTTTAAATACTGGGACAGGGTAGAAAATCAGTAACAGAGGGATATTTGCTCACTCAACGACAACATGTGAGAGTAGACAAAAATTTATGAGTACAGATTTCAGAAAGTCTGGTTTAAAATGACATGGGAATATGCTAATATCTTAAAAGAAGGCTGTAACTGTAAGCATATTTTATATTGCTTTTACTCATAAAATCTCCCCTACCCTCAAACTATGGCTATTTATTACTTAACAAATTGTAGTGTTTAAATATCTTCAGCCTTATCTAGAGATGCAACAAGGACCCACTATTATGAGCTTTCCTTTTAGGCATTTTGGAAACAATCCAAAAATAGACTCTTTATCTTTGACTGCATAGCATGTCTTAATGTAATAGTTATAATGGTAATTATTCATATTTATTGTATTTTCCTTAAAGATGCTTTACATGCATATTTTACATTTCATTACTTTGTGTCATAATGCAGCGTCATAAACTTAAACATGAAACCACTTTGTGTTACTGCACAAGTACTAAATAGCTCGATAAAATGGGAGATTCTATTTAAATGGCACCTTATGAAGAACTATTCTCCCATCTCTCTCTAGGTACTGCATTTCATAACTCGATTCTTTTCAATTTTAACAGCGATTGGCTTTGCATAAAATCTTAAAGTCGGGAGGTATATTCATTTAGAGGATTGCTTTCAGCTACCAGCAGCAAAAAACTTGACAAACAGTAGCTTAAAAAGGTAAAAGGTTTATTGGGCCCTGAAGACTGCCATTCATCCTCTTTAGCAAATGGCCTTTGTCTTCATTATCATAATGGGGCCACCATACCTGGGCCTCTCCTCTGCACATCAGATCAGAAGAGAAGGAGTGGGCAAAGGACAACAGGAAAGAGGCCTTACTGGTAAGCCAGCTGAGTCTCTCTGTTTTCCTTTTTAATTGAGATATAATTCACATACCATTAAATTCACCCCTTTAAAGTGTAGAATTCAATGGTTTTTAGTATACTGCTATCCAGAACATTTCCATCATTCCAAAAGGAAAGCCGTACTCATTAGCAGCCAGTCCCCATTCCCCTCCGCTCCCTTTCTGTAGCTACTAGCAACCACTACCTACTCTCCATTTCTGTGCTTGTTCCGGACATTTTGCGTAAATGAAGCCATACAATCTGTGGCCTTTTGTGTCTGAATCCCTTTGGGTCTGGCTTTGTTCATTCAGCATAATAGTCTCAAGGCTCACCCACTGAATGGAAGTATCGGTACTCCATTTCTTTTTATGATCAAATAATATTCCATTGTACGGATATAACACATTGGTATATAGAGTTGTTTCTACTTTGGGGCTACTATGAATAATGCTGCTATGAATATTTACATAGAAGCTTTTATGTGAACATACGGTAACACAATGTTCTAGCTTTTCGAGAAGCTGCCAAATTGTTTTCCAAGTAGTCACATCATTTTACAATCTCATGAGCAGAGTACAAGAGGTTCGATGAATCGTCTCTTTTAAAACCTTTTCTCAAAAGCCTCTCCCACCCCATCCCCCACCCCAGAGACTTCTACAAACATGTCATTGGCCAGAACTGGGTCATGTGGCTACTCCTGTCTTCAACTGAGTCTGGGAAAGTGGGCTTTCTAACCTTCAAACCTCTATTGTAGAAAAGCAAGGGAGGTTTGCATCTCTGTTAAAGAAGTGATCCAGGTCACTTTTTTTTTTTTTCTGATAGGAAATCCCCTCTTCAAAACCCCTGACAAAGGGGCATCTCACCTCTGCTGCTGCTGAGTCGCTTCAGTCGTGTCCAACTCTGTGCGACCCCATAGACGGCAGCCCACCAGGCTCCCCTGTCCCTGGGATTCTCCAGGCAAGAGTACTGGAGTGGCTTGCCATTTCCTTCTCCAAGCCATGAAAGTGAAAAGTGAAAGTGAAGTCGCTCAGTCGTGTCTGACCCTCAGTGACTCCATGGACTGCAGCCTTCCAGGCTCCTCCATCCAGGGGTTTTCCAGGCAAGAGTACTGGAGTGGGGTGCCATTGCCTTCTCTGCATCTCACCTCTACTGGAACACAATTCAAGATAAGACTCCTATCTCCATATATATGCATTACGGGGAGGGATGAGAGAGGGGGGCTCAGGATGGGGAACACATGTATACCTGTGGTGGATTCATGTTGATGGATGGCAAAACCAATACAATATTGTAAAGTAATTAACCTCCAATTAAAATAAATTTATATTAAAAAAAAGACTCCTATCTCTTGAGGGAAGCCCCCCACTCCACATTTGAATGGATCCTATTATTAGTTCTTCCTGTGTACTGAGTAATGCATCTGATAGTTTCCCTTCAGAAATAATAAAACAAAGGGAATACAGGAATGCAAATGAAATAGAGTCATTAATAATGTAAATGTGATGCTCCAGCTATTACTGTGAAGCTCACAGGAGGGTTCGGTAATTGTTTGTCTTCCTCCCTTCCACCCCCAGCCCACCTCCTATCTTTCCCTTCTTTCCTCTGTAATGGCATGGCAGGAGGAGACATTTTGTTGTTCTGTTAAATTATACATTTCTAGGACATCAGGGATGGTGTTGTCTAATTGACTTTGGTCCACACCTGCTACAACTTATGCGTATGCTCGAATTAATGACTTTTTCCCATAGAAGAGAAGGAAGACAACCGGTGACAGAAGAAACCACTCACAGAGCCACTGCTGGATTATCAGCATGCTGGGTGCTTAATGAGTTGCTGAATAATATAATACTGCTTTAGTTCTTTAGCTACCTCATGATTAAATGCTATAAATATTTATGATTTATTACTGATGCTTTGGATCGGATAGGCTTTGGAAGACTCATGGATCACAGTGATTCTAAAGGAGAATAAGAAAATAAAACTATATAAAGCTGCTTATTTATAACGCTGCTCAAATGGGTTATGCAATTTTTCAGAAGCAGGCGGAGGTAAAGCTATTCAGTGGCCATGCCATTTAAATGGTTTCTTCTATAATTGGTAATATATTTCTCATAAGAGTATATGTATAACAAATGGGCATTATGGTTATCACTTTCTACTAAGAACCCACTCATCTTTGAAGGTTTCAGTTAGGTTCAAGATCAAAGAACAGAGCATCAGGGTTACCGCAAGTCCTTTCTCACTATATGTGCCTCTTGCGTACTCAGTGGCTAAGTTGTGTCCAATGCTTTGCGACCCCATGGACTATAGCCCACAAGGCTCCTCTGTCCATGAAATTTTCCAGGCAAGAACACTGGAATGGGTTGTCATTTCCTTCTCCAGGGGATTTTCCCAATCCAAGGACTGAACCCACATCTGCTGAGTCTCCCTCATTGGCAGATAGATTTCTTACCACTGAGCCACAGGCCTGTTGTATGTGCCAACCCAGGACTAATAAATGGGGGTCTTCCCCCTAGAGTCAGAAATCAGACCTCTGAGAAGCAAGGTGAGCATGTAGCTGTACCACTGTCCCCAGGTGCACCTAATTATCCACTTACGCTCTGCTCTTTCCTCGGTTCTGCTGGCTTAGAGAACTCGTGCTCAAAAAATGAACATTTGCATGAGGCACATGGTGGTGCTCAGTGGGCACTGTGATGTGAGCTCCAGTTCAAATCACTGGGTTTCATCCCCAATTCCATCAAGTTGCATGGCCCTCAGCAAGCTGTTTAACCTCTCTGGGCTTCAGTTTCTTCATGGCTTTCCTGTGGATTGAGTGAGTTAATACATGTGAGGCACTAGCCAAGAGCAAGTGCTTGATTAAATATTATGTATTGTTATCTCCATTAAAAGGAATCAGAAGCAAACCTTTTGACGTACAATGTGTCTTAGGACAGAGTACACATCTCTGAACATTGTAAATTTAGCATATACAGAAAAAGAGAAGCACTAAAACCTTTTTCCCCTGGAACTGTTTCTGTACCCTAATGTCTATATGGAGAAGAAAATCACTGAGTTTGGCCTTTTCACATATCTTATCTCATTGCATCTTTATACCCACCCTTTGAGACGGTTATTTGTTATTGTTCTCCTAATTTTACTATAAATATAAGGAAACCAAGAACTTGAGAGATGAACCGGTTTGCCCAAGAGCACAAAATGCCTAAGCAGCAGAGTCAAGATTTGAACCCAGTTCTTCGACTCAATCAATCTATACACAAAGTGGTGATAAGAATATGTTTGCATCTTGTCTTTGTAAGAAATGGAAAGGCAAGTTTGGGGTTAGGGGAGAGGAGGATGGAAAAGAGCACCTTCACATAATTCTCAGTGAAGGGAAGGATGGGCTCTCCTTGAGAAAGGGTCAACACAGCCCTCCTGGTTTCCAAAACCAGCTACTTTTAAATACAAAGTGCCACTGATTTGAATCACAAAGGCAGGGTGCTCAAACAAAATTATAGTTTGTCTTTAAACTGATAAGTGTAGTCAGAATCTAAGAAACCTCTACGTTAGAAACTTAAGTGATTTACTATTGCATTTACTCATGCCATTTAAGTGGAGGATAAACATTCCACAATTTCTAATACATTAATGCCAATGAAGAAAGCAAAAGGTTGCTGGAAATTTATGACTGACAGCCCAGTGCTCTCAGCCAGCTAATGAAGTCTCTCTCTCACGCACAGCTGCCTCATGTACCAAGGCTCAGGTCAAGTATTCCTATCACTGAGGAGATGTCATCTGGCTCCTTATTTGAAGAAGGATTCTTAATACCTCATCACTCTCACATCTCCCTAGTTTTGTTTCAGACAAAAAGAAATTAGATAATCAAGTCACATACAGAGAAGAGACTATTTATAATACTCATGAGAGTAAAACCTTTTCAGGTCTGAATGGAAGGTCATGCAGTCTCCATGAAACAACATCCTGACTGGTGGGAACAAAAAAGCTAGCAAAATCAACTGGCTCACTTTACTCTTCTAAAAGGCCCCAGAGTGAAAGGTGTAACTATTCCCTTAGGTGAGGTCCATGGTGACGGATAGCACCTATGAAACATTTCCTACCTGCCACGTATATTGTTTATGTGGTTAACTAGCTCTAGCAAATACTATATCTTGTTTACTCCTACAAGCAGCACCATAAAACAGAAAATATTGTCTTCATGTTAGCGATGTGGACAAGCTTCCCAGGTGGTGCTAGTGGTAAAGAACCCACCTGCCAATACAGGAGGCCTAAGAGATGTGGATTTGATCCCTGGGTTAGGAAGATCCCCTGAAGGAGGGCACGGCAACCCACTCCAGGGTTCATGCTTGGGGAATCCCATGGACAGAGGAGCCTGGTGGGCTATAGTCCATGGGGTCACAAAGAGTTGGACAAGACTGAAGTGACTTAGCACACAGCACAGAGATATGCAAACTGAGGTTTAGAGAAGACATGGAACTAACCCCAGGTCACACAGACACTAAATGGTAGAGCAAGGACTCAAACCCAGGCTATCTGTTATCTAAGTCCATGCTCTTTTCAACTTCCTACATCTTCTTCTTTCTTTGGACTGTGCGACACCCTCCTCATATTTATCACAGAGGAGTTTAATAGTTATCTATTGCTATATAACACCTTACCACACACTTAGTGGTTTAAAGCAACACACACGTTAGCTGTGGGTCAGGAATCTGGGCATGACTTAGCTGGTTCCTCTACTTTAAAGTCTCTCGCAAGATTGCAGTAAGGTGTCAGTCAGGAGTGGCGTCTCATCAGAGGCTTGACTGGGGAGGGATTTGCTTCAGAGCTCACATGTTTGCTGGCAGCACTCAGGTCCTGGCAGGTTGCTGGACTGAGCAGCTCAATTCCTGAGCAGCTATGTCAACCAGAGGCTGCCCTTAGTGTCTTGCTACATGGGTCCTCTCCATGTGGCAGCCAACTTGACTGAAGCCATGGATGGAGAGAGTCACTAGGGAGAGTCTGCTGGTGAGATGGACGTTATGATCGTGTGCACCATAATCATGATGGCGACCTTTCCACCTTTGCCAAATTTTGCTGCTTAGAAGCAAGTCACAGACCTTTCTCATATTCCAGGGGATAGGATTACACAGGATGTGAATGATAAAAGGCGGTGGGTACCTCTTAGTATTAGCTATAAGAAGTTGTGTCAAATGTTCTGTGTTTTCCTTTATATTTCTACCAGCTCCATCAACTTGCCATAAAGCTCCTTGTCCAAGGTCAGAAAAAGGCTTATAGGGCTTCCCTGGTGGCTTGGTGGTAAAGAATCTGCCTGCGAATGCAGGAGACACGGGTTCAATCCCTGGTCCGGGAGGATCCTGCACACTGTGAAGCGAGTAAGCCCGTGTGCCACAGCTATCGAGCCTGTGCTCTAGGGCCCAGCAGCCACAGCTACGGAAGCCCATGGGCCCTACAGCCTGTGCTCTTCGATGAGAAGCCACTGCAATAAGAACACAGTGTACCACAGCCAGAGAGTAGCCCCCCTCACCAAAACTAGAGAAAGCCCACATAGGAACCAAGACCCAGCACAGCCAAAAATAAATAAATACAATTACTAAAAAGGAAAAAGCCTTACGATTAAAAAAATCTTTTAAATTCCAACTGAGATGTTTATCTCTTGCCAGTTGTTTTAAAAAACAGTATTATTTCTTAATACTCGGGCCTTAATTCTTATTAGTTGCATTACCATCTTGTTTCTGGAAATAAAGTCATTACCTATAGCACTCCAGGGAAGTGTCTATTTAGTGGGGTTAGCAGGGTCATGAAACAAATACATGGCCTTAGTTCTAAACTCTGTGTATGAGTTCTAGTAGCCTTCTAGTCCAGCCTTCCAGTTCTAGTAGCCTTCCAGTCCAGCCTTCTATCCAGACCCAAGCAGAGAATTACCTCTATGGGAAATGCAAGCAGAGAGGTCCTACAGAATGTCTCTAGCACAAGGCTTCTGGATACCTAAAGGTGCAGGCTTACAGTAAACAGAGAACATAGTACTTACAATGAGAAATTGGGTATAGAAGTTATAATTCATTGCTTTTTAGTGTCTCAAACCCCACTGTACCATTGGAAGGTAGCCTGCTTGAATTATAGCAGCTTAAAAAAATCTTTCCCTCACTATTACCGCTTGCATATGTCTGTGTGTGTATATATATATATATATATATATATATATATATGTATGCATGACACTCAAAATTTAGCACTATGAATTCTCACTGCTGCTGCAAAACTGTTCCTTCTCCAACATCTTGACGTACACTGCATCCAAAAGAGGCTTTGGAAGTCTTCCAGAGCCCAGTTACATTTGGGGGACAAAAACCCACCCATCGTCCGTCTCCTGTAATTTCTTCAATAACTTCAGCATAGAATGACATTGGTATACCAAGAAAAAGCTAACAGATTTTCTTCTATAAATAACTGGTTGGCAGGGCTGTGGTGACAATTTATATAATAGAATTCATGCTTAAATAATAAGGTAACAGCTTTGGACTATGATGTTTTAAATGTTTCATTGAAATGTAGACTGATTAACAGGGAAGATTCTTCTAATTATTTTAATTATAGGCTCTTAATGACAAGAAGCTGTAGAAATAAAAACACGTTAAAATTTCATTTTTAATGAAGTGGCACCTGGAAGTCCCAACTTCTCCAAAGCAAGTAGGGATAATCTATTGTTACCTAGAAACAAAGCACATATACAGAGAGGTTAAGATGTTCGTTGAGGGAACAGGATTATTTATGCCCCAATTTCTCTGAATGTAAGTAGAACGAACAAGACGTATAGTGTGATAAAAAGACACTGGACTCAGTCAAGAGGCTCATTTTTAGCCATGGCCCTGTTAAACTGCTTGTCTGTGTGACTGTCTCACCTCTTTTGGTCCCAGTTTTTCATGAGTAAAATGTAGAAGTTGAAATTAATGAGCTTCTCAATATTCATAGCAGCACTGTTTACAATAGGACATGGAAGCAACCTAAATGTCCATCAGCAGAGGCATGGATAAAGAGAATGTGGCACATATATACAATGGAATATTGCTCAGCCATAAAAATGAAACAATGCCATTTGCAGCAACATGGATAATTATGCTAAGTGAAGTAAGTCAGTCAAACATATCATATATGTATGATGGAATCTGATGTGTATATACGTATGTATATATGGAATCTCAAGAATGATACAAATGAACTTATTTACAAAACAGAAATAAACTCACAAACATAGAAAACAAACTTATGGTTACCACAGTGGAAAGGGGCATGATAAATTAGGAGTTTGGGATTAACAGATACACACCACTATTTATAAAATAGATAAACAACAAGGACCTACTGTATAGCCCAGGGAACTGTAGTCAACATCTTGTAATAATCTATAATGAAAGAACTCTCAAAAACAATACGTATATATATAGGGACTACCCTTATGGTCCAGTGGCTAAGACTCTGGCCTCCCGATGCAGGGGTCCTGGGTTCAATCCCTGCTTGGGGAACTAGATCCCACATGCTGCAAGAAAGATCAAAGATCCCGTGTGCCACAACTAAGACCCGGTGCAGCCAAATACATAAATAAAAATAAATATGATTTTTTAAAAGAATATATATATGTATATGCATAACTGAATCACTCTTTTGTACACCTAAAACTAACACCTGAAGAAGGAAATGGCAACCCAGTCCAGTATTCTTGCCTGGGAAATTCCATGGACAGAGGAGCCTGGTAGGCTACAGTCCACAGGGTCGCAAAGAGTTGGACACGACTTAGTGACCACTCCAGTGCTCTTGCCTGGAGAATCCCAGGGACGGGGGAGCCTGGTGGGCTGCCGCCTGTGGGGTGGCACAGAGTCGGACATGACTGACGTGACTTAGCAGCAGCAGCAGCAGCAGCAGTGACTAAACAAAACTAACACAGTATTGTAAATCAACTATATTTCAATAAAAAAGAAATTAATGAGCTCAAAACTCTCATAAACTTTATAATTCCATGATTTAATTTTTCTATTATAGTGATAAACTTTTAGGGAAAATAGATTGATCATATCTGGCACTAAATATTAATTCACATACACACATAAAGATATCAGTTTTTAGGATATAGACAGGGCTTTGCATAGAATTTATCAAAACCGAATGTTATTTGGATGTGTATCCATGTACCTAACACTGCTGTGAGTGAGTGGGTAAGATGGTGAGGGAGAGAAAGGACAGTATTCATCCACCCACCTATTCATTCATTCATCCAATTGCTTGTATCAGGCAAGGTCTCACTAATAAGATGACATTTGAAGATACATAGAAAATGAGGGGACAAGCCATGCAGATCATCTTGGGGAAAAGCATTTAAACAGAAAGTGCAAGAACCAGAGGCTCTAAGGTAAAAGGGGTTTGTTTCGTCCAAGAATGAGCAAGGAGGCCAGTATGACTAAAGCAAAGTAAGTGAGGAAGAAATAATGGGAGGCTAGTCATGGAACTGGAAGGAGCCAGGACATGGAAGGCACTACAGACAAATGTATCCTGCTTAGCCCTGGCCGCACACTTTTATCTGTCTTCAAGCCCAGAAAACCATCAGTCATCATCTCTGCAAACACGTCTCCTCTGCCCCATCTTCTTCTCTTTTTCAGGAACTCCTATTAAGTTGGAGCTGTTCCGCCTATTTTCTGTTTTCTAGCTGACATTTCTTTTTCTTTAATATAAATGTATTTATTTTAATTGGTGGTTAATTACTTTACAATATTGTATTGGTTTTGCCATACATCAACATGAATCCACCACAGGTATACACATGTTCCCCATCCTGAGTTTTAATCTCTTACCATTCAATACTGCCTTCTGGGTGGGTTTTCAACACTATTTTCCAATTCTTTATTTGTTCCAATATGTTCAGTCTAGAGTTTATCCTATTTGTTTTGATTTTTATTTCAATGATTGTACTTTTTACTTCTAGGGCTTCCAATTAGTTATTATTATTTTTTATATGCACTTGTTCTTGTTTCATCTGACTGTTTCGTTTCAGAATTTTTTGTTCTTGTTTTCTAGGAGTACTATTCTCTCCTTTATCTCTGGTGGTGATCTTAAACATTCCTGTTTCAGACATTTTCATGTTAATCTCTTATTTTCTGGTGATGATCTTAAACATTCCTGTTTCAGACATTTTCATATTAATCTCTTCTTTTTATCTCATCAGGAGTAAATATATCTCCTAGTTATTTATATCTTTTGTTTCACTTTTCTCCATGTGTTCTGGAATTTGAATTTGAAGGTACATCACAGGTAGGAGGTTTTATTGTTTTTCTCTGTTTTCCCAAGGTCTGATAATTTTGTGGCTGCTTTATCCTGGCCCCCCAAGTCTCAGTGTAGGTCTCAGTCTTTCTTCTTCCTCCCTCTTTTGCTCCCTCTCTCCTCTCTTCTTTCTCTCCCTTTTCTCCCTCCCTTCCCTTTTTTTCCTTCCTGCTTTCCTTCCAGTTCAGAAGCTTCTGTCTCACTGAAATTTTAAAACAATCTAGTTACCAACCCAGTGAGCTGTTGAACCCATCTTCTTGCTTCAAGGTGAGAACCATTAATTCCCACCTTTAAGCTTCATATGCTCCACTGCTCTAGGCAAGAGCCCATTGCATATTCTTCATCTTCCTTTTACGGTGGAGGAGTCCATAGAAGGACAGTTTCATTCAAAGAAACTGGCTCTCTTCCCCACCTCTCACAGGACACGTCTGATACTAACATTTCACAGCCTGTGCTTGCCTTCACACCTATCTGCCCATGCCTTCAGCCTTGTTTATGATATTGCATTTTTCTTTCGTCTCTGGTCCATAAAAAGACTTATTATGTTTCTCAACGTGGCCATTTGTGTTTAGGTTTCTTTGAAAATATTTTTATCTGTTTTGTTTTGTGTTGGGAGCCCAGGGACAGGGTGTGGACCTAAAAGTGTAAGCTTGCATACCATCTTCACTAGAAACCTCTTCAGGGGGAATTTGAGACACAAGATAGGCCAGAAAGAATTTATAGGCCTGAGTAGGCTGGGTGAGAGTATAAGCCCAGACCTGACGTCAGGAATATGTAGGACATGTGCATGGAAATGGGTGGAAACAATCTGGCTAGTGGGAACAATAGCAGTTCAGACCCAAGGGATCCCAAAGTCAGGGTTACATGCCCTCTGCGTGTGCTCCTGTGACACACTGTTCCTCCTCTCAGGTCACACTCGTCATTTCTTTGTAATGATCTGAAGGAAGAACTGTGTATATCTTTTTTAATTGGAGGTAATTGCTTTACAATACTGTGTTGGCTTTTGCCATACAACAACATGAATCAGCCATAAGTATATGACCCCTCCCTCTGGAACCTCCCTCCCATCCCTCTAAACCGGCACCGAGCATGGGGTTGAGCTCCCTGTGTTACAGAGCAGCTTCCCACTGGCTATCTATTTTACATATGGCAATGTCTCTGTTTCAATGCTGCTCTCTCAGTTCATCTCACCCTCCCCTTCCCCTGCACAGGTCTGTTCTCTCTGTCTGCATCTCTAGTCCTGCCCTGCAAATAAGTTCATCAGTACCATTTTTCTGGATTCCATATATATGTATTAATACATGATATTTTTCTCTTTCTGACTTACTTCACTCTGTATAACAAGCTCTAGGTCCATCTACCTCACTAAAACTAACTCAAATTCACTCCTTTTATGGCTGAGTAATATTCCATTGTATATAAGTGCCACTGCTTCTATCCATTCATCTGTCAATGGACATCTAGGTTGCTTTCATATCCTGGTTGTAAATACTGCTCAGTGAACATTGGGGTACATGTGTCTTTTTGAATTCTGGTTTTCTCAGGGTATATGCCCAAGAACTATGTATATCTTATTTACCACTGTGTCTTCTCTACTACAGCACCTGCACAGAGAAGGTACTCAACAAATACGTGTGAGATAAACGAATAAATATTAGGCAGATAAATCACAGTGTGAAAAAACCACATGGACCACATATAACTTCACTAAACACCAAGCATTATTAGTCTTTTCTCGTCAGCTGATCAAAACCCAGTTCCTATTCTCTCTTTTTTTTTTTTTTCCAGCAGTGCCTCATAATTTGTCATCCATTCTCAAAACTGCAATAAAAATGCTTCACTTAGAAGTCTCCAACAGCCTTCCAGGCACCAAATACACCTGTCTATTTTTAATTTTCGGCTCGTAAACCTCTCTATAGCACACTTCTGACCGCGGCTTTGATGCCACCAAACCGTCCTGTTCGGCAGGATTCGTGACAGTTGCTGGGCTGGACAGCTGAAGACACAAATACCTGCTCATGAGCAAGCATCTGACCAAGAGCCTGAACGGGGAATGACCTGCTGAAGCTGGGTTTTAGAAAATCCAATCTGAATGTGAGAGGCAGGGCCGACTGAAAATGGCCAGATTGGAGGCAGGGAAAAGCCCGAGACATGTGCACATGACTTAGCTTGCGGGTCTCTCTGGTATCCTTCTTCTCCATGAGGCATATTCTGATCGACACATCCCCTCGGTGCTCAATTGTGTTGTCTGGGATTTTAGTTTCTCTTTCTAGGATGGGAACCCCTTTGATTGATGCTTTGCAGAACTCTTGCCAGACCCATTTTCTGGGATCCAGTCTTGTTTCTAGGATCCAAACCTAATGTCTGCAGCACCAGTGCTTGTGAGTGAAGACTGGGTCGCCTCCCTACCAAATGCCCCTATGTTGCTCTGTCCCTGCATTCACTAGGACTTCGGAAACAAGGCCTAAGATGCTGACTGGGCCACCCAGCCTCCCTCTTCACACTCAGCCCTTGCTTCCTGTGTCCAGGTCGCTGCTCCCCTGCTGGGGGCGGGCAGCTGTTGCTGGGCCCTGCCGCCCTATTGGTTCTGTCCTTTGTTGCTTCCCAGCTGGCTCTAGTGGTAAAGAACCCACCTGCCGATGCTGGAGATGTAAGAGTTGCAGGTTCAATCCCTGGGTTGGGAAGACCCCCTGGAGAAGGGCATGGCAACCCACTCCAGTATTGTGGCCTGGAGAATCCCATGGACAGAGGAGCCTGGCGGGCTACAGTCCATGGGGCTGCAAAGAGTCAGACACGACTGAAGCTACTTAGCATGCATGCATTTGTTGCCAAGCACCTAAAAGCCTTGCACTCCATGCCCGTGTGGAGTTGGGACAGAATGGAGGTGAATGGGGCTTGCTAGAGTCCAATTTTAGAAAAATTAGTTCTGGTTAACTGGATAAGATCTCAGGCAGAGTGTTCCTGAGGTAGAAACCCATTAGTGATCCCTGTACCCTTTAGTACAAGGAGATGATGGCGGTGTTTTAAGTAATACAAAAAGCCTAGTTATCCAAATGAGGGCACAGGGCCAGGGCTAGGCTTGTGGTTGGATGATCTGATGGTTCACTCCAGGAGGATGGGTGGTAGCTCCAGAAATCCCTGTTGTCTGAGGTCAGAGCTGGTCACATTTATGAGAGCAAGGGCTAAGCTTCAGTAGGGATCTAAATGATTAGCTATCCAGATTGAGACCAGTAGAAGAGTTAGGAACCAGGTACAGCTTGCAGAATGCCATGTATATACCAGGACATGTGTCTATACACTTAATATAGAAATATAACATATATATATGTGTATATATATATATATATAGCTTACAACTCACATAGAATTTTACATATCAAACTGTGTTAAAGGTATAAACACTGTGACTCAATCTAAACATCCCTTCTCTCTCTGTAGGTACTCTCTTATTCTAAAATTATTGTCCTGTAGTATTCCTGTTATTTTTTCAGTTCCCTGAGTTACTTGAGAGCTGTTTGTCCTGGGACCTGCCTGGGGTTCTCAGGAACCCCCTTTAAAGGCAGTAGTCAACAGATGAGTGACATAAGATGAAAATTTTTCCTACAGCAGCCCACATAGGGGAAGCCCCAGTTCTCCACACTCAAATGTCTTCTTACTAGCTTTATTCTTTCCTTCCTTTTTTGGTCCTAGGTTACCTTGTTTAACCCCTGGTTACCTGAGTGATCCCTTTTCCCCTCTATGTTGCTCCCCACGGTCTCTTTTCTTATTTTTATTAGTATCCCCTATTTATTTAGGGGCAGTGGCTTATTTGTCTTGGCCTAAGCAACAGCCTGCAATGGGGCACTGCCGGGAGCTGGGTGCATAGGAAGAGTTTGTGAATCCCAAGCTTGGTCCATGAGATGAATATCAGGGCATTTGTTCAACCGGCTTCTCATAAGACACCTGAGAGCATCTTTCTGTTGTTTGTGTTTCCTGATGCCTTCGTGGAGTTTGGGCATTTTTTTCTCATTGGGGTCATTGATCCATCATCTGGTTCAAATCCCTGTATTTCCCAAGTTGATGATACAAGCCATTAAAAAAGCAGGAAGCTGGCTCTGCTACAAGAAACTGACAGTGATTTCATGTTCTCTTGGACTTATCTATTTGCAAATTCTGAGTCCAAAATCACTTCCAGTCTTTCTGGCTCTGGGTTTCACCTGCCTTCTTTATATTCCTTTGAATCTGATTGAGTTGGCTGTGTTATCCATTCATATAGAAAAATTTCTCCTTGAAATTGGCTGATGTGGCCTGAAAGAGAATTGAACTTTTTCTCTTTCTCTCCCTTCACCCTTCCTCCCCCTCCTCACTTTCTCCTCTCTGCCCCTCTTTGCCAGGTTAACACAGTCTTCTAAAGATATCCTGGCTATTTCTGGAAATGCTATTCTTACAAACCAAAATGGTTTGGATGTTTTAGAAGAAGTAAAAGAACTATAAAATGATTCATTGGCTCCTCTTCAGCTGTTCCCTCCTTCAGATGTGCCAGCCGCTGTGCTAGGTACAGACTTGTTTATAACCCCTGAGTATAAATTGATTTCCCTTTTTCTGATTTGTATAACTTGGGGTGAAATTGTCAATGCCTCCAGCACTAACTTTTTCCATTTGGCGCCCAGCAACCATTCATTGGAGCTGTAATTAATTAACAATGGCCACCACAGAGCCCTTTATTGGAAACTTGGTATCTAGGACAAGAGGTACCTGGAAAAAACCCACAATAGTACCTGTGTGGATGCAGCGCAGAGTAAAGAATTCATTTAAGTTTTCTACAGGGTGTACTTTTTATGTAACCAGATTATTCCCCCTGGTCTCTCTGAAGCTCTCTTTACTTCCCTGCTCATTTCTGTTCCTTCATATAATCCGTGAGAAATGTTTTTCTCCTGATTTGTCGGGGCTCCTTGCACATCCGTCTTCGTGTCCATCTCAGTGTCCGCTCTTATCTCTCTCCCTCTTCACAGTCATGAGCAGCCCCATCCTTGCCCAGCACTGAGGTTTTGTGTCTTTCCTGGGTTTTTCCTTATCTCTGATTACTTGTGTGCTCTCTTATTCATCTCCTGCATTGCAGCACACAAAATCCACCAGACAAGGCTGTGCAGTGTTTTCCTGCTTAACACCATGTGGGTTTGGGCTTTCTGATTCCGATTTGTTTCAAGTGTTGGGGAACAGGGCTGGTCAAATTTGCAAGGCAGCTAAGTGGACCTGGTTGCTGGCTCACACGTTCCCTCCATAGGTGCCCAGCCTAGAGTCTGCCCTGCTCTGTTCCCTTGTCCATCATCTTCCCACTGAGACCTAGTGGTTCTGCATCTCACAAGGTCCCTAAGGGGACAGTTTCAACTCACTGGTGCCTAGCCCTGCTCTAGGTGCTGGTGATACAAAGATAAACAGACTCAGGCCTTAATCTCAAGGAGCTCCCAACCTGTGTATAAGAAACACACACAGACTCAACAATCAGAATTCAGCAATTGTGAAGGGTCATGACAGCTGCATGCATGGGGCTATGGGAGCACGTAGGAACATGGATGATTTTCCAATGGAAACATGGGAAATGAAAGTTTAAACAGTAAGCTCTTTCGCTTTGATGCATTCCACACTTTGGTGTAAAAGTGAGGCTGAAATTGGAAGCAGCAGGAAGAGAAGGAGTGGTCTCCCAGAGAATATGCTATTTGAGCATACTGACTCATTCACACACTGAGATTAAATAATGAGGCTTCCCTGGAAGTTCAGTGGTAAAGAATCCGCCTGCCAATGCAGGAGACACAGGTTCCATTCCTGATCTAGGAAGATCTCACATGAAGCAGAGCAACTAGTCCTGGGTGCCGCCACCACTGAGCCTGCGCTCTAAAGCCTGGGAGCCACAACTACTGAGAACACGCCGCGGCTACTGAAGCCTGCCCGCCTAGAGCCCGTGCTCTGCAACGAGAGAAGCTGCTGCAAGGAGAAGCCCACACATCACGACTAGGGAGTAGCCCCGGCTCCTTTCCACCAGAGAAAGGCCTGAGCAGCTATGCAGACACAGCACAGCCTCAACACATTTGTTTTAATTAAAAAGATTAAATAATGGAGCAGCACTTACAACACTCGTAACAAACAGGAATTTCCCAGATAAACGAGGAAAGAAAGGTTGTCATTAATAGAGCAAAAAACAATTGCAAAGGCAAAGCTGGTGCTTTAGGGTGATGGTGGTGTGTTGGGGAGTAGAGGGCCGTGTGGGTGGAGAGACTGATGCGGTCAGGGGGGATGGGCAAGCCCTAGGGCAGAGCTGCCTATGAGTGCTCACCCTGGGGTAGGGTGTGAGGACCCAGGTGGACCTGGGGAAGTATATACTCAGAGGAGCTGGAAGAAGGTATATTCTAAAGTGGTATGTTTTCTAACTCTTGACTGTGTTTCACAGAAAAATGTGAAATAATGATATGTGTGTAATAATGAAATTATGAATAATGAAATAATGAAATGTGAAATGTGTGTAAAAATATTTGACATGGCAAATCAATATATACACATTAAAAATTTATTCTCACACACAATTCACTCTGATATTTTCTACTTCATTCTGTTCTTCTTCTTTTTTTTTTTCCTTTTCTATTTCAGCTTTAAAAAAAATGCTAGTCATGACTATCTAAGCTTATCTCATGACCCAGTGAGTTGTTATTCAAAGTTTGGAAAACCACTGGTCTAAATAAAAGATGAGTTTAAATTACAGTCAAAGACAGAAGTATGGTCATTCGGAGGAGCAACAAGAGCAAAGGAAACCAGGAAATTATCAGGAGAGAAACAAGGTACAAATTTTAGGGGATCATTGGTGAACCAGACAAGGGTGTCAGGAAGCAGTTTTTACCGTGATAGCTGTACATCATTCGAGTGGGCTGGTTAGTCTAAATGTATGGAGCTCAGGAAGATGATGAAAGACCTTATGTATAAGTTAAGGGGTTTTGGCTTCATTGTGGAGGCAATTAGAGGCACTGAAGACTTTTAAGTAGGTTCATCAGATAGCTGTTGCTGAGTAACAAAACATTCCAAAGCTTAGAGATTTAAAACTTTTTTTTCCCCACAAGTCTGCTGTGCTGCCCTGGGCTGGGCTTGCTGTGTATATAGGCAGCTGGCAGGTAGGCTGGGGCCTGGCTCATCTAAAATGGCCTTGGTCAAAACAACTTGTCTTTCTCCACATGTCCTTCACCTCCCTCAGCAAGCTAGTATGGGCATGTTTTTTATGACACTAACAGAGGTCCAAGGAAGGAGAAAATACACAAGTGCTTTTTGAAGTCTCTGCTGTGGCAAGTTTGTCATTATCCCCTTGGCAAAAGCAAGTCATATGCCTAAGTCTGGAATCAATACTGAAAGGGACTGACCAAGAGTATGGGCAAAGAGAGGCCTGAAAGATTGGGTCGTTAATGTAATCCTAATGTAATGTAATGTAATTTGTAATCCACAAATAGGACAGATTTGTGTTTCAGAACAACTGGCCATTTGGGATTGGAGGGAGGTGAGGCTGGAGGCAGGGAGGCTAGGTGGGAGGATGTTTCAGTGATCCAGATGAGAGATGATAAGGGTTCAAATTAAGGGGCTAGGATGTGGAGAAAGGGAATCTTGGAGTTCTAGGGAGTCAGTGAATCATACCCTCTTCCCTCTTGAGTTCAGAACCAATTGAGAAATGGACACATGGGTCAAACAGAGACAGCCCATCAGAGAACATGGCTTTACATCTGCTGCCAGAAGAGCTTTCTCAAATTCTCTGGGCCCTGCTATCCTCCCCGAGGCTAGACCGTGGGATAACCCCTTCCAGGGCAAGTCAGGGTCTGAAGAGTAGATATAGATATAGGTTCATTGGAAGGACTGATGCTGAAGCTGAAACTCCAGTACTTTGGCCACCTCATGTGAAGAGTTGACTCATTGGAAAAGACCCTGATGCTGGGAGGGATTGGGGGCAGGAAGAGAAGGGGATGACAGAGGATGAGATGGCTGGATGGCATCATGAGTTTGGGTGAACTCTGGGAGTTGGTGATGGACAGGGAGGCCTGGCGTGCTGGGATTCATGGGGTCGCAAAGAGTCAGACACGACTGAGTGACTGAACTGACTGACTCAATGGTCTAAGGAAAGAAGAAACAGAAAAGAGGATGAAATCTTTCAGTCTTTAATAGACTGGATCTACTCAATCAAGAGGTTCAGCTGCCAACTAAGAATGAGTAAAGAGTAAAGGAAAGGCCAGGAATGGTATCTAGGACAGATTTTCCTGTAAAAGGGCCAGAGAGTAAATAGTTTACACTTTGCAAGCTATTTGGTCTCTGTTGCGACTACTCAATTCTGCCACGGTAGTGCGAAATCAGCCATGGGTAATACATAAATGAATGAATATGGCTGTGTTCCAATAAAACTTTATTTATAGATACTGAAATTTGAATTTCCAAGTGTAATAAAACATTCTTTTGATTTATGTTTCACTATTTAAAAAACACTAAGAATCATTCTTAGCTCACGGCTATACAAAAACAGGCAGTGGGCTAGATTTGGTCTGCAAAGACTTGCCAAGTGGAAGTCCTTCCACAAGAAAATATGAAGTCAGGAGACGAGAGTTCCTCCTTGTGTGAGTCAGGGTCTCTGCAGGCAATATATTCAAACTCTGCACCTGGGGAAAACTAAAAAATGGGATTCTTACGAAGGTATGGGCAGGGTTCAGGGAAACTAACAAGAGACAACGCAGTACCCTGGGGACGGCGACATTGGGAATGTCTACTTTTTTCCCACCTGAGGCCTGATTTGGCAAGGGAAGGAGTCTCTCTTAGATGCAGAGAGAAGAGCTATCCTGGAGAAGCCTGCCCCACAGAAGCAGGGCTTTCAGTAGAGGGTCACATAGCAGCTGTGGTGACCTGGCAGGGAGGCAACCCAGGATACCTATCAGTATTCTGACTTCACACACGTTGTCTTTTGATCCACACTTGGTGCTTCCTGTTAGCCAAACATAACTAGAAACCAGAGGGCAAAGGAGCCCACTGATGTCCAGACAGGTGAGCCTCCCAGGTGAAGCAGGAGGTGTGGTAGGGTAGAGAGGGGATCTGGGACAACTGGACAACTTCCAGCACATCCCCCGACAGGAACCAACTAGAGAGGTGGTGAAACAGAAGGGTAGCGGGACTCTTCTGTTCTCTTAGGAACCCGAGCTTCTCATCCATAAAATGAGAAGGTAAGGTTAAGGGGTCTTTGGGAGTCAAGTCTAACATTGCTTGGTCTATGACAATGTTCCTGACATTCTCTGGGTCTAGAAAAGGAAGGTCTTTCTTCCTTGATTCCTGGCTGCATTCTGATTCCCAGGAGCCTTCACTTTCTTCTAATGCCCTCAGTCCAGGATTATGTACCAGTGTGACCACAACCTAATGAGGGTTGTTTCTTAGGCCAGTGTTGCTGCTACCTCGTAGGAAATGACTTCTATGATGAGAAGTTCAAGTCAAGTCAGAGGGCGAGGGGGAGGGGGCCGGGAGATGGGAAAGGAAGACAGTCCATTAGCATTTAGTAGTGTCTCTTTTGTGTAAGACACAGTGCGTGTGGTAATAATCTGTTCCAAAACCATGTGAGGTAGTTTTTAATGATTCCCAATTTGCTAGTGAGAAAACAGAATTTCAGAGAGGTTAACTACCTGAACTGCCCCAAGGCTACACTGTGAGTGGGGGCAGAGCTGGTTTTTAAATCTAATGCTCCTTCATTCATACACTGGTGTTCTGGTCAGAAGAGCCTGTGGGGTTCCCAGCTCTTACCAAATACCTTTCCAGTGAAACTGCTCTTCGCTGGACTTGTATCCTAAACCAGAACGGTCAGAGAACGGCAGAATTTTCAAACTACCAAATGTCTGCTAATAAAACAAGAGGGCTGAGTTACTCTCATGGCTAATTTCGGCCCCCAGATGCCCCTTCCTTTCTAAGCATTAGCCTTTTCTTTTTCAGGAATGATGAACAAAGATTCCCAAGAACATGGGGTTCCTTCTTTCTTGTTTTGTGCCTCTTTATAGCACATTAAAAAAAAACTGATATGAAATTCACATAACATAAAAATTTACCATTTTAGGGACTTTCCTGGTGGTCCAATGGTTAAGACTGCTTTCACTGCAGGGGATGTGGGTTCCATCCCTGATCCAGGAAGATTCCATATGCCAAGGAGCAATTAAAGCCCATGAGCTGCAACTAATGCAGCCTGCGTGCCCTAGAGCCTGTGCTCCACAAGAGAAGCCGCCACAATGAGAAACACTCGTGCTACAGCTAGAGAATAGCCCCCACTTGCCACAAGTAGAGAAAGTCCACACAAGGCAGCGAAGACTCAGCACAACCAAAAATAAATAAATAAAATTTTAAGTGTACAATCCAGTGATATTTATTAATATGACATTTGCAAAGTAGCACAGCCATCAACTCTATCAAGTTACAAACATACAGCACATTTTGCCTCATATTTGGTAGATGCTTATCTACCACATTGGAGAGTTCATTTCTTGAGGCCCAGGACTGTGTCTATTTCGTCTACATATTCTGAGAGTATCCTGTATTCCACGTCCTGTAAATTCTAGTTAAATGGAATTCCAGATGCTCTCTTCCCCACTTCTTCAGAACAGCACTTTAAAGGCTGGATTTGGCATCAGAATCTAGACCTTCTTGCCTTGTACCTTCATTTTGTCACTGAGTCTAAACAGCAGGCTTTATGGTGAAAAAGACTCTCTATCCTACATTCTTTGAAGACATCCTTTTCATCCTTTTTCATCTGACTGCCTTGCCCATGTGGGTATTAATTTACATTGAGCTGTGGTTAAAATTTAAATGTGTCTCCAAATTCATAGTCTGTTTCTTAGCAAACAACCATAAATCTGAATATTGGAACTCATTAAATAATTAATTTTTCTAAGATGTCTTCTACTTTGGAGAAAGAGCAAACTTTGTAAGTACACAAATATAAACCGAGATCTGGGAAATTGAGGCAGATGATATATATACATCTTCAGTGTGGAATTAGAAGAAAAACTAGTGCATTTTGTTTTTTAAATTGCAGTTTATTAGTCAAGAGGATAGCTTTGAAAAAAGAAGACCCTACTTCACTTTCACTTTTCACTTTCACACGTTGGAGAAGGCAATGGCACCCCACTCCAGTACTCTTGCCTGGAGAATCCCAGGGATGGGGTCGCACAGAGTCAGACACGACTGAAGCGACTTAGCAGCTTAGCAGCAACCTATGTTGTGTTTTCTATAAATGATCAAATGGAAAGTAAATCTTTCAGTTACTGTTACAGAATGTTTGGTCTCTAGAAATAGCTATAAATTAGACCCATTCACCATCAGAAAGCTCTGAGTTTTCTGCATGATAATTCTATACAATTTACATGCTATGCAAATCATGCTCCACTGAATACCATCTAATACATTTATTCTTCTTCAAAATTAGTTAAACACTGCCTTCCCTTCCATTACATCAATCCCCCTGCAAAGGCAGATGTAAGAGCTCTTGTCTGACACGTGCTATTGCTTCTTTGCTCCTCTTTGCCAAAAAAATATACGACTGGACGATGGCAAAAAATCCGGGGCCTCATTTTGCAAAAATCTAATTTAACATCTGGATGAAGCTCAAGGTATGTTGGAGGAAAGATTAAACAATAGAGGCCAAGTTGCCTGGGGCTGGAGGTGAGGACTTGGGAAGAGAGCACAGAAGAAGGACTAAATTTACTTATACTGCTGTGACTTTTTTTAAATGTGTAGAGGGAAATTGACTTAATTCCAGAATAGCACTCCTCAGCCCCTTATCTCATCGCAATCATCACCTAATAATAATCATATTATTACAATAACTCCATTACTAGGATGTGTTGGAGGGCAGTCACTCTAAATCTCCAGGCTTCAATTATGCTATTTGATGGGAAGGAACTGGCATAAACAGAGGATTGTTTATACCTTAAACCCAGATATGCTAGGCTTAGCAGCTACTTCACTGAGAAACGTAAGGGATAACGCCATAGAACTGAGCAGTCTGAAAGTGCTCTCTGCAGGAATAATTTAACTGGGAAAGGGTCCCAGAGCTTAATTAGGAAGCAATCAACCCCATCATCAACAAATCTTATGCTGTGAGAACTAAGGAA
Source organism: Ovis canadensis (assembly GCF_042477335.2). Classification (NCBI taxonomy): domain Eukaryota; kingdom Metazoa; phylum Chordata; class Mammalia; order Artiodactyla; family Bovidae; genus Ovis; species Ovis canadensis. Next base: position 91,302,838 of record NC_091245.1, on the reverse strand, counting down.
GCCACCTCCCTCCCACTCACTCTCCCAATTCCCTGTGGATGGCTTTGAAGTCCAGGGCAAGGAACTTGTTCCCAAAAGGACAGCAGACAACAACAGGACTTTACGTTTGGATTGATGGGTCTGGGAGAGATACCATTTCATGGACTCCATTTATCTGTCCCATGTGACGGAATAAGTAACATCACCTCGTGTATTGCTGAGGCTCCATAGACAGACAGGGCTCAAGCCGCTTCTCTTTTAGCTGTGTGAGCTTGGGTAAGCTAAGCTTTCTGAACCTTGGTTCCCTCTTTTTGTAAAGTGGAGACAAGATTACTACCCAGCTCATAGTTATTCAAGGCTTAGAGGAAAGAAGCTCTTACCCAGTGGCTGAGAACAAGCACTCAGGAAATGCTGGTTACCCTCAAAACTGTCAGAGCTGCCTCACTGTCTCCCACTTGTCAGGACTGGAAAGACCAACCGATTTATTCAACCAATAAAGGCCTCACCTTCCCCTCTAGCAGGAGTCCTTTGGAAGGGCCCTAAACGCAGCTGACAGGCCCCACGGGCAGGCCTAGGCTCATTTGTGAAGTATGCTTGGTTTTGCCTTTGGGATAATGCTTCAGTACAGTGGCCATGATTTTCCAGGGCTAATTGATCTGTAAGGGGTTTCTATCACTGCTCTGTAGCTATAAATCTCTGACAGATTTTCTTCCTGGTAATGGGTTTGACTTGACACCTTCCCAGGTAAATCTCATTTTTCAGTTAAAGAAATGATGTTTACCTCGTGTGAAAGACCTTTACAGTAATGGCCCTCAGTGGCTCTCACCTCCCCAAACTCATACCTTTGGGTGGTGCCTGCCCACAGCGTATGACTTGCTTTGGCTAAAGGGAATTAGCAAATTTGATCCAAGCTGATGATTGAAGCAGGCTGGATATTAGGCCTAACTGTCTCTTGGCTTTTGTGTTTTAAAAAATTTTTATTTTTTTTTGGGGGGGGGGGGCACACCCTGCAACATGTGGGATCTTAGTTCCCCAACCAGGGATTGAACTCATGTCCCCTGCAGTGGAAGCACAGAGTCTTAACTGCTGGACCACTGAGGAAGTCCCTGACTCTCTCTTATTCCTGGGACTCTTTTGGCACCATGTGAAGAAATTCAAACTAGCTTACTGGAGATAAGGATTTAGCTGAAGGCCAGCGCCAACCTCCACACCTGAGAGTGAGGCCATCTTAGATTATCATCAGTTCCCACCTGAGTTGTCAGATAACCACAGCCCCATGCACGGCCCTGGGCAAAACAGAGCCCAGAAGAGACCAGCTGAGTTCAGCCCTAATCGTTGACCTAGGGCTAATCATTGACCTAATCATTCCTGAATAATAAGGAAATAAAATAGTGGTTGTTTTAAGCCACTAGGTGCTGGGTAGGTTTGTCAAAGCAATGGATAACTGATTGAACTGAAATTAAAATTTATAAATACAGTGGCAGACATTTTCAGCCTCTTTAATGTATTTCTAGCAAAGCAAGGCAGAATAAACACAGCATTTTACTGCTTGATAATAGAATGAGATTCACTGGGGCAAGTCCCGAAAGCCCATTTATTCATTTTAGTTGATGCTAGATAAATCAGAATAGAAGTGGAGTCTGTGTGATTTTCAAAGTGTGATGATGAAACCTGCACCTGAGCAGAGTGAGAATTTCTGAGTGGCAGAGAGAGAGAGAGAGTAACAGAGAGGGATTTTCTGGCAGCAAGGACACACCAGGCTCCTGGGAACAGCTCCCTGACATCATACTGTGAGCGTGCAGGACACATTGCCCCTGACGGCTAATACATATGATCACACAGGAATTTTCAGCAGTTTCTGAAGAACATGGACTTTCACTGGGCAAATGAATGTAACCAAGTGGTTGAGTAGAATCTGGGGGACACAGCTGAGGAATACGGCTGAATCACCTCTACTCATGACGAGGAAGTGAAGGCGGAATTTACTCTAAAAGAGTCTGCTGCTGCTGCTTCAGTCGTGTTTGACTCTGTGCGACCCCATAGATGGCAGCCCACCAGGCTCCCCCATCCCTGGGATTCTCCAGGCAAGGACAGTAGAGTGCGTTGCCATTTCCTTCTCCCTAAAAGAGTCTAAAGGACTCAAAATAACGATGAGAAACAAAATGGATGTTTTCTGAGCAGAGAGAGCCTACAAAAGTCTCTGCCTTCCATGTGGTCCTGGCCCAACAGGTCAAAAAGTAAACAACAGTCAATACTCAGCAACTTTCCTAAACACAAAAGCAGGCAAAATGGGAAGGGAGTTGTAGTCTTAGCTTAAGGTGACATCAAAATTGTCGAGACTGTGGGTGGGGGAGATGGCAACATAAATAAAATGTTTAGGATTCAGTAAGGAAGCCAAGACTCCATAACATCCTTGCAGGGAACAGAATGAAATATTTGTTAAATACTTTGTTCTGAAGAAGACATCAAGGGGAACTGAGTTGATGGTGGTGGTAAAAGGGGAATGGAAGGGTAGAGAAGAAATGCAAATGGGGAAAACACTTCAGCTTCGTTTAGCTTTCTTCAAACAATCATTATCTATAATTATCAATTTTTTTTTTCTATTGGGATACCTCCTTGAAGTAAGGGGAGATTTTTACCTGGAGGGATTCAAAGGTTATTTTTAAAATTTAATTTTAAGAATACAAAGGTATCAAGGCCTTTTCTTGTGCCCCAATCCCGGCTCACTAGCCTTTTATGTCATCCTACCTCAGCTCTGCACTGAGGCAGCCACCTCCCCACTCCCTCCCTCTGTGCCCCCAACCCCCTCCCACCTCCCCACTTCCCACAGCCCATATCCTTGAGTAAAACACTGGCTCCCAGGGTGGAAATGTGACCTAGGTTAAGCCGCAGGCACATTCTAGTCACCAAGGATGAACACATGACCCCACCAGAGCCAATGAGATGCCTGGCCTTGAGACATGTGCTCTGTTTTGCAGGAAGCTGAGGGTTGCAGCTGCTGCTTCCTATCCTGTGCGGAGGAGGAAGATGGCTATATCATATGGACCATTGCTTGAGATGTGAATCCAGCCACCTCCAAACCTATGCTTACCTCTCAGGATGTTTCTTTTATAGAAGCCAATATATCCCATTTTCACTTAAGTCCATCTGGATTAGCTTTTCTGTCACTTGCAACCAAGAGAGAACTAATGACACATCCCTAATCAGATTTTTCATCTACAGGATGGGGGAAGTCTGCTGGAACATCATATCTATCTGTGGCCTATAATTCTGATTTTAAGAGAATAATGGGGGAGTAGAAGCCTTCTAATATTCTGAGGCAAAACAGGTCTTTCCAGATAAACTGCTTTCCATGCTTACAATCAACTCAATAAAATGTATTGAGTGCCCACTATAAGTACGTATTATCTCTTCCTTTCCGCATCACTGTGGATAGTAAATGTGTATAATCACCTTGAATGCCATTTACATCATGGGTCAAAATGTGCCCTTGAGCATGATGATATTGGTACAGTGATTTGAATCTAGTAGGAAAAAAAGCAATTAGAGTGAGAAAGTGCATTATCACCTTTTAAATAGCTTTTGTAGAACCTGTGTGAATGTAGCCGATACCTTTATAAATACTGCCCAGTACTGTGTGTTTTAACTAGAGCTCTGCAACCATAAAATATACTTGTCTTGCAAATTTTCTATTAACTTTAACATACTGGGAATGCTTAGCAGCAATAAAATACTGAAAATGCCAAGGAAATGAATGGCTTTGTGCTGTACAACTGAAACATGTCCACTGATATTTAAAATCCCACATCCCAGGACATCACTCATCTCTGCTGACTTAAGCTGAAAGGCCTGGATCTCTGAGGTGGATCTGGCCATTTCTCAAGTCTCTCCCTGTTGGGCATGTTGTTTTTTCTCTTTCCCTTCCTTTCTCCCTCCTTCCATCTTTCTCCCCTACCTTACTCCCAGTTTCCTGGGATTAATTGAGAATGTTACTCATAAGAGATCAAAGAAGGTTTATACATATGGAACAGGTTATAATTTGTCAGGATATATTTCATATTTCTTAGGGGGGAAAAAAACCCCAAATGTACTAACTACCCATGTCTCATTTTAAGTATTCATGTGAAATCTACATTTATCGCCCTTGAAATCCACAGTTTTCAGTGTCTTTGAGGCAGACCTCACAGGCCCTGTGTGACATTCAGGCGGTCGTTCATCAGTGTCACGTCTGAACCTGGCTGTCTGAGGCCTCCCGGTTCCTGCTGTCCTGAGGGTGCCGGTCTGTCAGGGAAGGCTGGGTGACGGTGCCAACCAGGCCACACACTGACCTACCTGAGGACCCTCAGCATGTCTTTTGTGCCATCTCACATCACCAGAAGCACTGGGACATATTGCCTTCTTTGTTGCTGTGAATAAGGGCACGGTCTTACACGGATAGATTTAATCCACTCCCAGTGGCTTCATGCCTAGGTCCTCACTACATTTCTCCACAAACATGTGTTAAGCACTCCCTGGGCACCAGGCACTGAGAGGCACTAGAAATATTTACCTGCTGCTCAACCTCGCCTTTAACTTAAACACCCGCCATTATCTCATTCCCGCCCTACCTGAACAAAAGGAACGGTAGCAGCACACAGCAGCCAGAAGGACTCACCTGCCCTAGTCCCTGGAGGGAGAAACCTCCGCCCTGAGTCTTCCTGACTTTCTTGCCACAACCAGTCATCTATCAGCTCTTACCATTCATCCTCCTCCTCCACATACCTCAGGTTAACAAGCCTTACCATCCCCATGCATCTGGCCTAGGCTCAGGCCCTCACAATCTTTCCTGGAGATTCTCCGGAATCTCCCGCTGCGGTTTATTCACATGCCACTGCCAGCGCTAATGTTCTCAAATTCAAATCTGACCGAGTCTTTTCTTGCTTGCAAACCTCCATGGCCCCCTCCCTGCCTGTAGGATCCAAGCCCATCTTCCCTCCATGACCAAGGCCTTCTGATCTGGGCGCTGCACACTTCTGCAGCCTCATCCCTGGTCCTTTCCCACGGGCTCTGCTCTCCCACCGCACCAGGCCTCTCACCTACAGTACCTGTCTCAGGTGCTGTGAACGTGGTGTTCTCTGCTCCTCAGAAGGCTTTCTCTGCCTCTTGGCTTAGAAAGCCCTCCTTTTCTACTCATCCTTCAAGGGTCAACTTGGGGTCACCTTGGGAGGCCACCCCTGGTTTCTCCAGGGAGTTGCTAGTTGTTAGTGCCCTTCTCTGCTCTCCGCAAATCCTTTACTCCAGCTCGTTTCATACCAGCCATGCTGGTGTGTTTACATGTCTGTACTATCGGCTTGTGAGCTCCCAATGTGTCTTTTCCTCTCAGTTTTCCCAGTAAGCAGTACAGCGTTTGGCATGCAGTAGGTGCCCATTTGGTGCTGTGTGGGAGGCAGAGAAATACAAAGCATGTTTCATATCCCTGCTATCCTCCTATCAGAAAGATGCAATAAGGACTTCCCTGGTGGCACAGTAGATAAGAATCCACACAGTCCATTGGGTTGCAAAGAGTGGACACAACTGAAGCGGCTTCGCATGCACACCAGTAGGGTTCGATTCCTGGTCTGGGAGGATTCCACATGCTGCCAAGCAACTAGGCCTGTGTGCTGCGACTAATGAGCCTGTGTGCTGCAACTACTGAAGCCCGAGCACTGGGAGCCGTGCTCGACAGCAAGCGCAGCCACTGCAGTGAGAAGCCCCCACACTGCAGCTAAGGAGTAGCCCTGCTCACCTCAACTAGAGAAAGCCCATGCAAAGCAACAAAAACCCAGCACAGCCGAAAATAAATAAATAAATTCAAAAAAGAAAATAGTGCAATCAGATACACACATTATTTGTGAAAAATTAATGAGTGACGTGTGGTAATAATCAGAGGCCGGTATGGATACTTTGACAGATTTGGGGGAAGAGAGGTGAGAGTCAAGGAAAAATTTGATTTAGATCTTGGAGAGTTGTCCTTCAGTCGGTAGAGAGGAGGAAGAGTAAGGACATAAAGGAGAAGAGGAAGATGGTGAGCTAAGGTTGCAAAGGCAAGAAAACACAGGGCACGCTCGGGGCCGGAAGGGGTGGCTGTGAATATGGAAGGCCATGTCAGCCTCCAGAACAGGGACTTCCCCCCACAGGCAGCCGAATGTTTTGACTAAGGGAGTAACTGTTGAAGATGACATTTTAGGAATAATCCGCAGGACAGGCTCAGGTTAGACAAGTTAGGAGGCTATTACACAGCCCAGGTTTGAGGGGATGAGCCCTCATCCATGGGAGTGACAAAAGGAACCGGAAAGAAAGGGTAGGGAACTACCTTGAGGATGAAACTGACTGTGCAGGGTGAGTCCTCAGGTAGAAAGGAAGACACAGATGACCCAGAGATTTTAAGTCAGGGAGGGAAAAATGGTAACTCTGACAAATAAAAAAGTTAATGAAATTCTGTAGCTTGAGAGAAGATGGTGAACTTTGTTTGAGACCTTTGAGAACCCCACAGTATATGAAAAGAGACGTCCAGCAGGTAACAGGAGAGTAAAAATGACATCATGTGGTGGTCACACACGGCGGTCTAGCCAGCTAGTTTTGCATCGTGGTCGCTCCAGCTACTAGATGGGTGGTTTTAGTCCCAGTTTCCTCATCTGAAAAGGGACATAAGTGTAGCACTTATCTCACAGGCTGTTGGGAGGATAGATAAAACAATGTACATAAAAGCACCCCTCACACACAATGTCTGGCATGTGGTAAGGGCTCACTACATATTGGCCATTATCACTGATAACTAAAATTGATAAAATTTCTTTAGAGTGCAGAAAATATTTTTATTCTATTTTCCTAAAAACCATGTAAGGTAAAGATGATTATTATTATCCCATCTTGGAGTGAGGAAACCATAGCTCAGCAAGATTAACTTAACTAGTAGCATTATTGCTGTTCAGTCGCTAAGTCGTGTCTGATGCATTGTGACCCCATGGAGTGCCCCACACCAGGCTTCCCTATCCTTCACTATTTCCCTGAGTTTGCTCAGTCTCATGTCCATTGAGTTGGTGATGCCATACAACCATCTCATCCTCCATTGCCCCCTTTTCCTCCTGCCCTCTTTTCCAATGAGTCATCGACTCTTTGCATCAGGTGGCCAAAGTATTGAAGTTTCAGCTTCAGCATCAGTCCTTCCAATGAATTTTCAGGGTTATTTTCCTTTAGGATTGATTGGTTTGATCTCCTTGCAGACCAAGGAACCCTCAAGAGTCTACTCCAACACCACAATTCAAAAGTATCAATTTTTCAGCACTCAGCCTTCTTTAACTAGTAGGTAGCAAAGTCCAAAATCATACTGAGGTTTTCTATGTCCATGTCTGTGCTATTCTACTGAACTTGCTGACTCTGATTTAGATAGAGGGTAGGGGTCGGAGGGGAGAGGAAAGGGGGCCAGTCACACAATCTCCAAGCACCACCAAATTTTAGGACTGGGTTTGTTTTGTTGTTGTTGTTGTTGTTGTTAATGTATTTATTTTAATTGGAGGCTAATTACTTCACAATATTGTAGTGGTTTTTGCCATACATTGACATGAATCAGCCATGGGTGAACTGGACTGGGCTTTGATGTAAGGGTCTTATTGCCACAGTGATGCGACTTGAAAGTATACCAAAGCTATCAAGCTCAGTGAATAATAAATTCTTAGAGAAGCGGATTCTTAAAGGTTATTTAGTCTCTGCCAAGTGTTTGTTTGACTTGGGTATTCCAATGACCATCTTACTCCCATCAACCTTCCAAGGCTTGGGTATACATTCAGAAATAAGTCGTCTTCTTTAATTTAGAACACAGAATGCTAATAACAGTCTGATACCTGTCAGCAAGAATTTCACCTCGCTGGAACAGCCACCTATAAATCTCACATTTCAGGTAATTCCTCCACCATTAAAAAGATTGAGAAATTGTGTTGAAGATGAAATTGATGAGTTTCTGCTTGGTAGCTGTGAAAATGGTTATGGCTGACCCCTTTCTGTCTTTGAATTACTGCTTAGCTTTCTGTCTGAACATATGGAAAGAAGAATTCTTTGGGGATGTTGCCAGATAAAAAACTGGCTTACCTTGGATTCCTGAACGGATGGTATGTCTAAGAATAGACTCCATGGGGAGATGCAAGAGAGTAGAGTGGAACCATAAGAATTGGGCATTTTGTTCACTTTTTCCAATAACTCTTTTGATTTAAGAAGTGAATAAAGTCATGGCATAATGCCTTACAGAATAAACAGTGAAGAGCCCTGGAGAAATGATAGGCACTTTTGAGAAAGTTCTATTATGAAAACAATGTGAGGCTTGGGATGGCCAAATCACATTCCTTCATCACAGCATCCAGGTAGGAGGCTGCTCTGCTGGTTTTATGAAAGGTAGAGACAGGAAATTTCAAATTCTAATCCTACATCCTACCTTGGAATGCTGATTCCATCATGACCAAGGGCATTTTAGAAATTATTTCTTTCCCTCTTTTCCCACATCTATAAAAAAGGAGTTAATCAAGGGTGTTGCTGAGGTTTAATTAGTTAATACTGTAAAGTGCTTTGAAGATAAAATGAAGATTATAACTATCCACGGTTAAGTCCTCTTTTAAAATATGTGGGGTTGACATATACAAATCATATTGTTCCCAAGTAGTCTGGGGCAAATGAAGGTGGTTTAGCATGGCAGGTAAATTTTCCTGACATTATTCAGAAATTGTAGTTGGGGGGATGAGGATGGGATAATAGGACCTTCTTCTTGGGCTTTTCATAATTTTGTTGAGCAGAGGAGGAGGAAATAGTTTGTCTTCATCATTGAAATAAGGAAATAAAAAGAGAAATTTTAAAAACTAAAATGGATTTTGAACTTGCTATTGCTACATGTAGAACAAAAGGTGGCTTTTGGCTCTGAAAATCTTATTTCTGTTAAAATTTCACTTCATCTCTACTACAAAATAAAAGTGTATTTTGCAACCAGATAAAAAAGAAATAGAAATGGATACAAGTGTTTGTACTAAGTCTCCACTCTCCTTGACTCCTCACCTGCAGGAGAATCTGGTCATGAACTCAAAGTGAGCCCAGGTTTGCCTCAACATTTCTAGCTGTGTGATACTGAGCAAGTTACTTTATTTCTTAGAACCTTAGCTTCTTCCTCTGTAAAATGGGATCATTCATTCCTCCTGGGGTGCCATAGGAGGAACTGAAATCATTGGTATTAAGTACCTGGCATATAGTTCCTCTCTGACTGTTTACAATGGCTTTCACCCTGTTTCTCTCCCTTTTTTCAGCCCAGATTGTCTTTCTCAGTAGTTTCTGAAATACCAACATGGTGGATTACTATGTTCACTTCAGAGCTGGTGGTGGTGTTCTACTTACTTTCTATATTTTCGTGAAAGAATCCTGAGTGTTCATTTCCACTATGAAACGCATTCCAGGAGAGGAGACTCTGTTTTCAGCCAAGTTTATTTCCAGAGGAAACTCAAGTCAAAAAAAATTTTTTAAAGACCCTAGATTATTTTTTAAATCCCTGATCTCAGTGCAGCTGTCTTTCTATTCTACTTTCTATTCCACTGCCTTACAACTGACATCCTGATATTAAATTCCTGAGAATGAAAGATCTCTGAAAATATAACTCACCATAAAGAGGGAAGACCCAGGACTGCCAGGTATGCGCTTTTAAGACTGTCTACTGTCAAAATGATAGAGACCCTCTTGTTTGAAGGGAAGGAGCCCAGGCAGGCATTCCTGCAGGGCTCCCAGCTCTGCACCGTGTTCCTAGTCATCTTTTCAGGTCCAACTCAAATAGCACCTCTTTGAAGAAGTCAGAGTGCCATATATTTTTCTCTGCTATTACTTTATCAAATAGCATAGTGCAAACATTTATTTACACGTGTATGTTTCTCACAAACTCCAAGTTCCTTGAGGACATAAAATCTGATATTCAATTTTTAAAAAACATTCTATGATTAGTATACTCTTTGCTATATAAAATATATCCAGTGACTTGCCTGGAGGTCCAGTGGTTAAGGCTCTGTTCTTCCACTACAGGGAACACGAATTTGATACCTAATCAAATTCAGGGAACTAAGACCCCTCGTGTTATACAGTATGGCTACACACACATACAATATATAACATGTATATACATATACATACACACACATAATAAATGTCTACAGAATGAAGAAATGGATTAAAAAAAACCTCAGTCAAAAATAAGGTAACTGACAGGGGAACCTATTTTCAACAAATATAAGAAATGATTATTCCCCATCATCTATAAATATATTTTTCAAATAATAAGAAAAATATGAAATAACAATGGAAAACAGGCAAAGAACAACATTGACAATTAAAGAAGAAATACAAATAGCAAAGAAAACCTATGTATACATTTCAACTTCATTTCTTATCAAAGAGATGTAAATTAAAACCATGAGAACATATTTTTCCTCTATGAACTTGGCAAAGACAAAAACATACATAATGTTCAGTGTTGTTGAGGGTCTAGTAAGATTGGTTTCCTGGTGAGTATGAAATATAATATTTCTGGAAAGCACTTTGTATATACTGTATGCAGGTATCAAAAGCCTTAAACGTGTTTTATATACTTTGTCCTAGTATTGCCAGTTCTAGGCATCTATTATAAAGAAATAAGTAGAAATGTAGTACATATATATACATATATATATGTGGATGACAAAGTGTTTATAATATCAAAAACTTGAAAATAAGTGTTCAAAAATTAAAAATGATTTAAAAATTAACTCCATGTGATGCCATTTAATAGCCATTAAAAATATGTTTTCAAAAAGTATTTCATAGGAAAATATTTCTCATATACCCTTATGAAAAGAGTGAGATGCAAAACTGTATCTGTCCTATGTTTTTAGTTTTATAAAAAATCGATTGCTGGACAGATAAATATTGATATTTAGAAGAAAAAACTCCCAGAAGATACATGCCAATGTGATCTGTATATGTCTGGGTAGAGAAAATATGAGTGATTTTTATTTTCCTTTTTATAATTGTCTAGTTTTCTATGGTTTTTGTAATAAGCTTTTATACTAGGACAAAAAAGAGCTAATATATATATGGTAATATTAACATTTTTGAAAGGAATTATATTACTGCCCAACTATCAAAATGTCTTAAAAATAGCAATAACACCAAATGCTGGTGAGGATGCAGAAAAACTGGGTCACTCATACTACATGGTGGGAATGTAAAATAGTCCACCCATTTGGAAAAATGGATGACACTTTCTTATAAAACATATGCTTGCCAAATAGATCAGCAACTGAAGTTTTGGGCATTCATTCTAGAGAAATAATAACTTCATCAAAAACCTATACGCAGGTGCTCATAGAAACCTTATTTGTAAATGACAAAAGCTGGAAATAATCCAGATGTCATTCACTGAGTGAACAGTAAAACAAATTCTGGTACCTGCATTCCATGGAACACTACTTGGCAATAAAAAGGAAAAACTAAACTACAGATATACATGACAGCTTAGATGTATCCAAGGGCATTACACTGAGTGGGGAAAAAAGCCAATCTCAAAAGTTTACCTACTGTATGGTTTATATGGCATTCTCTCTCACACGCTTTTTTTTTTTTTCTTTTCTGCATGGGGTTTTAGTTGTAGCATGTGGAATACAGTTCCCCAACCTGGGATCAAACCTGGGCCTCCTGCATAAACAAGATTTAAGAGACATATCAATCAATTGCAGTGTGTGTTTTTTATTTGGATCCCAATTCAAACAAACTATAAGAACATGTAACTTGGCCATCATCAAAAAATATACAAACAATGCTGGAGAGGGTGTGTAGAAAAGGGAACCCTCTTGAACTGTTGGTGGGAATGTAAATTGATACAACCACTATGGAAGATGTTAAGAAAATTCCTTTAAAAACTAGGAATAACACTACCATATAACCCAACAATCCTACTACTGGGCATATATCCTGAGAAAACCATAATTGAAAAAGACACACTTTCCCCCATGTTCATTGCAGCATTATTTACAATAGCTAGGACATGGAAGCAACCTAGATGTTCACTGACAGATGAATGGATAAAGAAGCTGTGATACATATATACAATTGAATATTCAGTTCAGTTCAGTCGCTCAGTCATGTCTGACTCTTTGCGACCCCATGAAGTGCAGCACGCCAGGCCTCCCTGTCCATCACCAACTCCTGGAGTCCACCCAGACCATGTCCATTGTGATGGTGATGTCATCCAACCATCTCATCCTCTGTCATCCCCTTCTCCTCCATGAGTCAGCTCTTCGTATCAGGTGGCCAAAGTATTGGAGTTTCAGCTTCAATATCAGTCCTTCCAAGGAACACCCAGGACTGACCTCCCTTTGTATGGACTGGTTGGATCTCCTCGCAGTCCAAGGGACTCTCAAGAGTCTTCTCCAACACCACAGTTCAAAAGCATCAATTCTTCGGCGCTCAGCTTTCTTTACAGTCCAACTCTCACATCCATACAAGACCACTGGAAAAACCATAGCCTTGACTAGATGGACCTTTACTGACAAAGTAATGTCTCTGCTTTTCAATATGCTGTCTAGGTTGGTCATAACTTTCCTTCCAAGGAGTAAGCGTCATAAGATTTCATGGCTGCAGTCACCATCTGCAGTGATTTTGGAGCCCAGAAAAATAAAGTCAGCCACTGTTTCCACCATTTCCCCATCTATCTGCCATGAAGTGATGGGACCGGATGCCATGATCTTAGTTTTATGAATGTTGAGCTTTTAGCCAACTTTTTCACTCTCCGCTTTCACTTTCCTCAAGAGGCTCTCTAGTTCTTCACTTTCTGCCATAAGAGTGGTGTCATCTGCATATCTGAGGTTATTGATATTTCTCCCAGCAATCTTGATTCCAGCTTGTGCTTCCTCCAGCCCAGCATTTCTCGCGATGTACTCTTCATGTAAGTTAAATAAGCAGGGTGACAATATACAGCCTTGATGTACTCCTTTCCCTATTTGGAACCAGTCTGTTGTTCCATATCCAGTTCTAACTGTTGCTTCCTGACCTGCATACAGGTTTCTCAAGAGGCAGGTCAGGTGGTCTGGTATTCCCATCTTTTTCAGAATTTTCCACAGTTTATTGTGATCCACACAGTCAAAGGCTTTGACATAGTCAATAAAGCAGTTTTACTCAGCCATAAAAAGGAATGCATTTGAGTAGGTGCTAATGATGGATGAAACTAGACCCTATTATACAGAGTGAAGTAAGTCAGAAAGAGTAAAACAAATACAAATATGTTTGTATTTTAACAAACATATATGGAATCTAGAAAGATGGTACTGAGGGACCTATTTGCAGGGCAGCAATAGATTCACAGACATAGAGAACAGACTTATGGACATGGGGTGGGTGGGAAGGAAAGGGTGGAACAAATGGAGAGAGTAGCATGGAAACATATACACAGAGGGGAAAAGAGGATAAGGTGGTGATTAGTTAATCTCGGGCTTCCCAGGTGGCTCAGTGGTAAAAAACCTTCCTGCCGATGCAGAAGGTGCAGGTTGGACCCTGGTTGGGGAAGTTCCCCTGGAGAAGGAAATGGCAACCCACTCTAGTATTCTTGCCTGGAGAATCCCGTAGACAAAGGAGGAAATCCTGGACTGGACAAAGCAGGCTACAGTTCATGGGGTTACAAAAGAGTTGGACATGGCTTAATGACTAAACAAGTTAAGCTTAGCCACAGGTAGGTATGAAATTGTTGGATGGTATGAAAGTGAAAGAAAGTGTTAGTCACTCAGTCATGTCCGACTCTTTGTGACCTCCATGGACTATAGCTTGCCAGGCTCCTCTGTCCATGGAATTCTCCAGGCAAGAATACTGGAGTGGATTGCCTTTTCCTTCTCCAGGGAATCTTCCTGACCCAGGGATCGAATCCAGGTCACCTGCATTGCAGACAGATTCTTTACATTCTGAGACACCAGGGAAGCCCAATGTACAGTGTAACAGAAACGTTTTGTGTATTTGCAAAATTCTTCATAATAAAACTTTTCTTAAATACAGACAAAAACTTAAAAGACCAACTCTTCAAGGAAACCCTTCCATGGTACCTATCTGCTTATCAGTAAAGCATGTGGCATCCATCTGAGCTCCTTGACTACCAGGATAAGGCCATAAAGAGGCTGCTCCTTTCCAGAGCCCAAAATCTAGTAGGAGCAGAGAGATTATAAAAACAAATAAGCACATTTATAGATGGTATGTGCTAATAAAGATTGTCCATAGTGAAGGAACTGCTTGGTCTTTGCACCAGTGAAACAGTCTCTGGGCAGAATTGTGAAGGACAATGATATAGCCTGAGTCTATTACAGTGGGGAGAAGAGTTCTTTAAACCCGGATTCGATTCCTAAGTAGGACTGGGCATCACCTGTTCTCACATCAGTGCTTTTCATTTCAGAGCCCCTTCCAGCCCAAATTATATTACATCCTTATTGTCAACTGACTCTGCTGTCACCTTCAGGGAGTAGCCAAAACAAGGCTAATGATGTTTACTGAAGTCTTTCAGTTCTCATAACAAGATGATTTGAGCTCAGATTCAATCTCTCTCATCACAAACTGCCACCTCCAAGGTCCTTGAACCTTTCATCTGTGGCTCCATTATCTGGATATTGAATCAGAGGAAAACTGTTAAATGAGCCTTTCAAAAGAGGGAAACTTGCTTAAATATATCTTGGTTGTGGAGGTGGGGGGTGGGGTACTTTTTTTTTTCTGACATTTGATGAGGAGAATGATTCATTTCACCTTGATAAAATGGAAAGGCAAGTGAGAATAAGTTGTCTCATTCATCCATTCTCTTTCCTTCCCTCTCCCCCCACACCCACGTCCTTCTCTCTCTCTCTCAAATCACATTATGGCTGCTGCCTAATCAGTTGTAAGAGTGCAAAGAATGCCACATGGTTAACAGTATTAAGGCCATAAATTAAGTTTCATAGAGTGGTTTCTGCACAAAGCCACTTGGCAAGGCACACTGTGATTAATGTCACACTAGGGAAGGTGTGATGAAGGTGAACAGAAAAGGAGGGGGCAGCAAATGAGACAGGGGAACGCAGTGGCAGCAGCCTCTTCGGCACTCGGCCTGAGGGCCCAGTACTCTCAGACTTCACGACCAGTGGGTGACACCTGCCTAGCTTAGAAAAACAAACTACCCAGCCCTGTAGGAAAGCATTAACCTCAGTCTTGGATATTGCTGTTGACTTGCATTATTTATCAGTGCCGTGTTGCATTATTATTAAATAGAGAATCAATAGATTAAAACATAAAAGACCTGCAGAAATCACAATCGCCAAAAGAAGGTAAATCTACTGGGACTTACCGCAAGGCCCGGTCACTAGAGCAAAGCATTTGTTTCTGGCTTCGCCATTTATCACTATTGATTCTGCCTGTGAGAGAGGGCAAGCCCCCACAGCCGTGACAAAGAAAGATTTATCCTCCTTCACGATACAATTTGCCACTTTCAGTCTCATTTGAATCCTTACCTCCGGAGTCTTTATTTTGATAGGAGAAACCATTAAGGAATTAGGCTTTTGTCTCAGAAGTCTGCCTATAATTACTTTCAGTTTCAAATGATTCTAAATGCTGGAACAGAATGATTTTGAGGGATACAAAGCCTGGCCTCTGATAATCTGAATATAGTCCACAACCGGCTGTGCCTGGGAGCAGAGAAAGGAGAGTCTGCGACGCTGCGAATGCGAGAAGGAAAACGCTCTCACTTGGGTCCACTCTAGAGCTTTGCACCTTTTCAAAGAGTTGCTCACTTCTTATCTCCACTCGGTTTAACAGCCTAGTCTTCCTGTTAAGAAAAACCTTTTTTTGTTTTTGGTGTGTGTGTTGGAGGGGCGGGGGCGGGGCGGGAAACGGCTTAATTATTCCAGCTGTCTTTTATTTTGAAAATAAGGAAAAACAACCCATTCTAAGCAAGTCATAATTGGTGAGATAAAAAATATTTTCCCAACATAATTCAATAAATGCCTGTAGGTTTCTATCAAATACCATGACTAGGCACTAGGACATCCATGTCCAGGCATCAATATTTACGGAGTGCCTGCTCTTCGTCAGATAGCTATGTACTGGGGGCACGGTGATGAGCAAGATAATCCCTCTGTCTTAGTCCATTCCGGCTGCCATAATGAAAATATAGATTGGGGTGGTAGGGACTTATAAACAACAGAAATTTATTTCTCATAGCTCGAGAGGCTAGAAGTCTAAGATAAAGGCTCCAGAAGATTCAATATCTGCTAAGAGCCAACTTCTGGTTTGTAGACGTCTGTTTTCACATATGCTCACATGACGGAAGGGATGAGGGAGTACTCCGGAGTCTCTTTTATAAGGGCACTAATTCTGCTCATGAGGGCTCCACCTTCATGACCCCCTCACTTTCCAAAGACCCTCTTCCTTCACCATTCACACTGAGGGTTAGGATTTCAACAAATGTAGTTTTAAGGGGACACAAACGTTCGGTCTACAGCACTTTCTCTCATAGAGCTTATGGCCTGGCAAGGAAGACAGTCATTGAACAAATAATCACACCATTGAGTAACTCATTGAAATTGTAGAAATCGATGGAGATACACAGATGCTGTGAGAAAGTATAATGAGGGTCTGGCTGGTCCGAGCCCTTGAGAAAGACCTCCCTCAGCAAGTGATGTTTAAGCTGAGAACCAAAGGAGTTACCAAAGTGTGGATGGGGGTATACTGGCGGGTGGGAGGTAGTAGGATCTCTTTCTTCAAAAGCTCCCAGTGGAGCTGGAAGACAGGAATGCGAATGAGTAGTTCTGACCCTATACTGACTGTGCGGTGCTCTATGGGTGATGTGCTGTGGGCCTGTGCGTGGATTCCTGCAGCGTGGGCCTTCCTGAGTCTCATCCTGAACACGGGGCTGCAATGTAGGACAGAGCAAAAGTGAGCATGGTGACGCCACGGACAAGAACAAGAGAGAGAATTATTCTCCTTGGCTTGTCTGCTGATGTCCTGTTAGTGCTTGATAAACAGGAAATATGTGACTGTCCTTGTTCTCATTTCCTCACTGAGATAAAACTTCAGTTTTTAATGTCTTTTGAAAGATAAAAGTGAAGACAGCAAAGATGTAACACATTCTAGATCTGAAACATTAAAAAGTTTCTTTTTTTTTTACTTTATTTTACTTTACAATACTGTATTGGTTTTGCCATACATTGACATGAATCCACCACGGGTGTACATGCATTCCCAAACATGAACCCCCCTCCCACCTCCCTCCCCATAACATCTCTCTGGGTCATCACCGTGCACCAGCCCCAAGCATGCTGTATCCTGCGTCGGACATAGACTGGCGATTCGATTTTTACATGATAGTATACATGTTACAATGCCATTCTCCCAAATCATCCCACCCTCTCCCTCTCCCTCTGAGTCCAAAAGTCCGTTATATACATCTGTGTCTTTTTTGCTGTCTTGCATACAGGGTCGTCTTGCCATCTTTCTAAATTCCATATATATGTGTTAGTATACTGTATTGGTGTTTTTCTTTCTGGCTTACTTCACTCTGTATGATCGGCTCCAGTTTCATCCATCTCATCAGAACTGATTCAAATGTATTCTTTCTAATGGCTGAGTAATACTCCATTGTGTATATGTACCACAGCTTTCTTATCCATTCATCTGCTGATGGACATCTAGGTTGTTTCCATGTCCTGGCTATTATAAATAGTGCTGCGATGAACACTGGGGTACATGTGTCTCTTTCAATTTTGGTTTCCTCGGTGTGTATGCCCAGCAGTGGGGTTGCTGGGTCATAAGGTAGTTCTATTTGCAATTTTTTAAGGAATCTCCACACTGTTCTCCAAAGTGGCTGTACTAGTTTGCATTCCCACCAACAGTGTAGGAGGGTTCCCTTTTCTCTACACCCTCTCCAGCATTTATTGCTTGCAGATTTTTGGATCGCAGACATTCTGACTGGTATGAAGTGGTACCTCACTGTGGTTTTGATTTGCATTTCTCTAATAATGAGTGATGTTGAGCATCAAAAAGTTTCTTCTTTTAGCTCTAGTGCAGCAAAATATGCCAAATATGGTATTATTATTACTGTTTTTTAAAGTTCATGGTGGTTCTATGAGGTGATGTAACATGTGACTGAAAGCAGATGAAACATGTGAATTGATTCTGCAAACTTTTCATTCAGTTCATCCAACAGCTATTTAATGAGCATCAGCTACATGCCTGGCAGACAAGGTACTTGTCCTCACGGAGCCTGCACTCTAGTAGGAAAGATCAGAAACAGATATAGGTTTAGGCAGTTATAAGTGCTATGAGAAAACAAAGCAGATCCAGGTAACAGAGAAAGATGGGAATGAAGATAAAGAGAACCTACTGGAATATACGAGTCAAGAAAGTCCCTCTGCAGGGCCAGCTTCATGAGCGTGTTTATCAGTGCAATTGCACAAACTACCACATTCAGCCACTCTGCCTGGGGATTCGTCCTCTGCAGCTGACATCTTAAAAATTTAAATAACGTTATTTTTGAGTTTGTGATTTGCAGGTGAAGTCTCACGGGACAACGGAGCATGTGCCCTGGGCTTGGAGCTTCAGTTCCTTCGGAGTCATTCCTCCTGCCACCTCCCCTGGGTCCTTGGCTGCCTGCTCTCCCAGGCTCCAAGCATCTGGAGACACCCTGACTCAGTGGGAGCCCAGGTGCTGGTACAGCAAGAGGAGGGCGGCACAGGTCAGGTACTTATGAAGGCCTGCACTTAATCCACAAGTATCCTTGTGCCCAAAGGAGCATGGCATTAACTGGCAAGCAAAACACACCACGACAGGTCAAGAAAGACCATGGAAGGGAAAAGACTTTCATCCTGCTTTTTGAACAGGGGCCCTGCCCCACATTTTTGCGGTGCACTGGGCCCTGCAAACTATGTAGCCCTGCCTTCCTGAGGAAGGACATTCGAGCAGGGACTGAAAGAGGGAAGATGTGGGTGTCAGCACACCAAGCAGGAAGCTTTCACTGCAGAGGCCCTCAGGCTGGAACAAGCTTGGCGGGTTGGAAGAATAGTGGGAAAGTTGGTGTGACTGGAGTGTCGCCAGCAAGGGGGAGGGTAGGGGGGATGAGTGGAGACATAGCCAGGGGCCAATGATGTGGGACTTTCTAGGTCATGATAAGGAGGCTGACTTCCAATCTAGATGGAAGCTGGGGGAGCATTTAAGGCAGGAAAACTAAAAGGTCTGATTTGTATTTTTTAAGGCTGGTTTGTTTGCTTTTTAAAGAGGGTGAGACTGATCTTATTCTAAATTTATTAATGAATTAACTCATCCCATCTTGTCACTGAAGGAGTTGGGTGACCTTGAATGAAGACAGTGATAGAGGCATGGATACCAGTGCTGTGAAAGAGACGAGACGGAGAGACTTGAGCCCCATCCCTCAGATCCTAGGGGAAGCAGGAAGGAGTGAGTTGAGGGGGAGAGTCCAAGGCCTTCATTCTCTTCCGTGAAGTGAGAAGCCAAGTCATGTGTGAGGAGAGAGGGTGGGTGGGGAAGGGCACTGAGGGGAGAAGGGAAGGTATGGAACATCTGTTGAGAGAAGTAGGGGAAAGTCACCTTAGGACAAGAGGAGAGGAGCTGGCAGCACAGAGAGCCCATCTCTGGTGAGAAACCCCTCTCCCTTCTGAAAGTAACTTCCTCACCTATGTTCTGGACCCCACTCTTTACCATTGCTGAAGGATCTCCCACACTGAATCCTACTCTCCTTAAAAATGCACAGATTTTTAAAAAAAATTGTTTTTTTGGCCATACCACCTGGCTTGTGGGATCTTAGTTCCCTCACCAGGGATTGAACCTGGGACCCCGCAGTGAAAGCACCAAGTCCTAACCACTATGCCACCAGGGAACTCCCGACAGCTTTCCAATTTTTAAACCACAAAATGCCTTATGGCAGCCCTGTCTCAGTGGTTTTCCTGTCTTATGTTCCATCTGTATCTTTAAACACCTGGCACTTTCTCCATCTGCTTTTCTATATTCCCCCTACTCATTCCTTCATCTCTTGCCATTCAATTTTAGTCCATCATATTATGGAAATTTCCCTTAAAGATTACCTACGATTTTCATCCTATGCTTGTATGTGTGCGTAAAGGCTTCTTTATTTTTTGCCTCCACCTCTCATTTAAAACTCTTGTTCTTGGGATTTCCCTGGTGGCCCAGTGGTTAAGAATCTACCTTGCAATGCAGGGGATGTAGGTTCAGTCACTGGTCTGAGAACTAAAATCCCACGTGACACAGAGCAACTAAGCACGTAAGCCACAATTAGAAAGCCCGCATGCCAAAACTAAGTAAGACCTGATGTAACTAAATAAATTAAAAAAACAAAACTAAAACCTCTCGCTCTTAACTTGCTGGATGTTGATCTGCTATGACTGTCTTCCTACCTCTCTGTGACATTTACCTTCCTTGTAGCTCCTGGTCTCTCATTGTGGGCACCGACAAACACTCAGTTCCAGATCATTTCTTGGCCTAAGCCTTAGGAGATTTAACTATCTTTCTGTCATTAATTATCTCAGTGAACGCTGCCTCCCAGCTTAATGACCAACTCTTGGTATAAGAGTTCCCAAATATATTTTAGTCCAAACTTCTCTCTCCCAGATTCTGTTGTCATATTTCCAAAATCATCATATTCAAAAATGTGCTCAAAATTTTTCCTGCAAAAATACTTTTAGGTTCCTCAAAAAATTAAAAATAGAGTTAACATATAATCCAGTAATCCTACTTCTGAGTATATTTCCAAAATAACAAAGCAGGGATTCAAGGAAATATTTGTACGTCCCTGTTCATGGCAGCTTATTTACAAGAGCCAAAAGGTATTAATATAAGCAGTCCAAGTGGCTTCCCACTGATGGATGAATGGATAAATAAAATGTGGTATATACATTATAATGGAATATTATTTAGCCTTAAAAAGGAAGGAAATTACGACACATTCTACAACATGGATGCTGGCTTCCCAGGTGGCTCACTGGTAAAGAATCCACCTGCCAATGCAGGAGACGCTGGAGGCCTGGGTTTGATCCCTGGGTGGGGAAGATCCCCTGGAGGAGGAAGTGGCAACCTGCTCCAGTGTTCTTGCCTGGGAAATTCCACAGACAGAAGAGCATGGCAGGCTACAGTTCATACAGTCCATGGGGTTGCAAAGAGTCGGACGCAACTGAGTACACACACACACACGTGCAGCATACACACAACTTGAGGACATTACGCTAAGTGAGCAAGTCACGAAAGGACAAATAGAACAATTCCACTTAAATTAGGTACCTAGAGTAGTCAAATTCACAGAGACAAGCAGAATGGTGGTTGCCAGGGGGGTGGAGGGTGAGAGAATAGGAGTTAATGTTTAATGGATGCAGAGTTTCGGTTTTGCAAGGTGAAAGAGTTTCGTGGAAGGACGGTTACACAACAGCGTGAATGTACTTAATCTGCTGAGCTCTACACTTTACACCAGTCAAATTGGAAAAATTTAATGGCATGAGTATTTTTCCCCCAGTTAAAACAAATCCCTTTCCAGTTTCCAAACTCGGATTTTATTATTCTTGAGTTCAGCATGCTACCAATCATGGAGCTAACGTTCATGGTGTCCTACCTTTATCCTCCACATATGATGTGTCTCGTCTGTTTTGTCTTTCAAGCACGTCACAGATACATTCCTTCTTTATCATTCCTGTTGTTTCATCTACCCAAGATACAGACCTTGAAGTGATGTCAGAGGTCTAGTTTCCCCTTCCTCCTATGACCGGAAGTCTCTCTAATCCTCTTGGCCAAGATGATTCAATTGTTCATTCATTCAACAATTATTTATTGAGAATCTATTATGCATACAGGAACAGAGTGCCAGACAGAGAAAGTAATGTTCCTGCTCTCATACAGTGTATATTGTAGTCAGGCAGATAGATTACAAATGAGTGGATAAATGAAATCATTTCAGATACTGAAGTCTGATAGAGAAAAAAACAAAACACACTCTAACATAGGAGAAAGGGAGGTTGG
Organism: Ovis canadensis; assembly: GCF_042477335.2. Lineage (NCBI taxonomy): Eukaryota > Metazoa > Chordata > Mammalia > Artiodactyla > Bovidae > Ovis > Ovis canadensis. Next base: position 91,280,815 of record NC_091245.1, on the reverse strand, counting down.
AGGAGGTAGCATGGAATTTTTTAGATTCAATGGTCAGAAGTCCTCTTTGAGAAAGTGACATTTCAGTTCAGACCCAAGTGATAAAAAGGAGATAGTCATGCTGAGCACCAGGGGTAAATAGGCTGGGGACATCTGGTGTGAAGGCCCTTGGGCATGAACCTGGCTTGTTTAGGGGGAGGGAAAAAAAGGCTGATATGGCTCAAGTGCAGTGAGTTAAGAGAAGAATCATAAAAGATGAGTTTGGAGAGGCAGCCGAGGCCAAACCTTGGCTTTTTAGGTGAGGTTGAGAAGTTGGAACTTTATTCTGAGTTCATTGTGAAGCCATAGGAGGGTTAAGGCAGTGATGTGAATTGTTTTCATTTTAGACAATGGCTACTGATGAGAGGGAGAACAATCAGGAGGCATTTGCAGGAGGCCAGCTGACAGACAATGGTGGTCTGGACTGTGTGAGAGCAGGGTAGGTGGAGGCAGCTGGACTAAGACATTTTCAGAATATTGTGAAGACGGAAACTATGGGATGCGTTGATAGGCTGGGTGTGGGATAAAGGAATGAGAAGAAACCTAAGCATAACCTAAAAACCTAAGAAGAAACCTAAGCATAACCCTAGCATAACCAAAACCTAAGCATAACCCTTAGGTTTCGGCACAAGCAATGGATGGACAGTGATGTTATTTCACGGAGTGGGGAAGTCTGGGGTGGGATTGATTAGTGTGTGGCTTGCACATTCCTAATAACGGGACAATCACTGCATAGACAGGGTCTCATGCCACTGATAATAGAAGAGTCTTATGTTGAGTCCAAATGTTTCCCTGCAAATTTACTTTCATCCTAGTTCTTCTTCAACAAAAGAAATTCTTTCCTCTTTTCTACATGACAGGCCTTTCCTTTGCTTATGCTGAAGAGAATTATTATACCCCTTTAGGTTTTCTCTTCTCTAGGCTAAAGATCCCTAACTTACTTAATTTTTTTTCTTATTCCTTGGTCACTGCAGATTCAAACTAGTCTTCCTTCAACCCCACACCAGTCTATCATGCAAAATTCAGCTAGATCTATCCTCCTACTATACCAGCTGTTAACCACTTCGGGCTAGGCATTGTCCTGGGAAATTATATGTAACAGGTGCTAACATTGGGTTTTTCTATTTCAGTTTTGTCAAGGCAAGAAGACAAGAGGTGCTATATCTTTAAAATACTATCATGCAGAATTTTCATAGTTAGCCGCTGAGAAAATCCTTAAACATATTTGTCTACGTCTTTAAAACACGAGTTAAAGGTGGAGATTGAGAAATTTTGTGCAAAGGACAGTGTCTGACCTGGATGTGAATCCTGTTCCTACAAAGGAAATGGGGAAGGTTCTTGCCTTTCATGTAAGGTCAGGAGTAAAGGGCTTCAGGGAATCATTTAGCAAGTTTGATGCATAAGCAGCAAGGTTAGGGGGCATCATAGTCTGGCGACTGACTCCTGCCTGGAAAATCTAAAAGGTAAAGATGGGCTGGCTAGTTGTTCTGATGGCCAAGGAAGAGCAGCAGTGACTGCATTGGCAGCCTGTCCAAGCGGGGAGTGTAGGGGCCAAGAATGCAAGGCTATTTCTCATGAAACTGGATCATGTAGGGATGAGGGCTGGCTTGGAGCCATTTTAAATTCTGCCTAGTAGAACCACCCGGAGGTCTGTGCAGCAAGGGCTGCTGGGAAACTGGGGCTGGGGAGGGCATCATTCAGAGGAAATTGCATCATCTGTGTCACAGGCAATGCTGTTGCGTCTTCCCAGTGAAGCCTCCCAAGAACCTCTTAAAAGGCCCAGAAGAGAGTCAACTTTAAAACAGGTCTTGCCTGTGACTTCCCTGGTGGTCCAGTGGTTAAGAATCCACCTTGCAATGCATGGGGCTCAGGTTCCATCCCTGGTGGGGAAACTAAGATCCCAAGTGCCACAGGGCAGCTAAGCCTGCATGCTGCCAGCTATGGAGCACATGCTCCCAGACTAGAGAATCCATGCACCACAAGGAAGGATCCTGCATGATGCAATGAAGATCCCATGCACCACAACACCTGACGCAGTCAAATAAATACACAACAAATAAAAACAAAATAAAATAGGTCCCCAAACAGTGAAACCATGTTGGAGTAGTATGAGTCAAGTAGGAACCTCACTGCTTCCTTTCGCTGTTATCCCCTACTCACTTTCAACCTCACAGAGGCCAGAAATTGCACTTAGCTACAAGGGTGAGGAAAGGTCCAAGCAGGAGGTGACAAAAGAGACGGTAGACCCCTCCATCTCCTTTCCGTAGAAGGATCAGCTGGGAAATAGGAGGAGGGTCTACTCTGCAATTCTGATCATTACATGCTAGCATGGTCAGCTGCTCAGATGTATCCAATTCTTTGCGACCCCATGGACTGTAGCCCACCAGGCTCCTCTGCCCATGGGATTCTCCAGGCAAGAGTACTGAGTGGGTTGCTATTTCCTCCTCCAGGGGATCTTCCCAACCCAGAGATTAAACCCACGTCCCTTGTGTCTCCCGAATTGGCGGGAGGATTCTTTACCACTGTGCCACCTGGGAAGCCTGATTATTACATGACCTGCACACTATTAATTACTGAGCCAGAGTGTGATTATGATTTTAAGAGACTCTAAGGGTTAGCAGAACTTGCCCCATTTTTAAGACACAGTGGGAGTTCAAAACAAAGTTTCTTTCTGATTACATTTCAAGAGTCCTCTCTGTTCAACATTCCGGTTGCGCACAGATGAAAGAAGCTTTCACTTTGACATTCTCTTGCTTTAAGAACTTCCTTCAATGTCTTTGCCTTTTAGATTAAATTCAAACTCCTAAGCATAGAGTTTGATGTCCTCTATGACTTGAGCTCACATGTATTTTTTAACTAAACCTCCCACAATTCCAAATAGAACACTTGACTTGAGTCTGGTGTTCTGTGCTTTGTAATACCAGTTAATATTTATTGGACATTCATTATGCTAAGCATTATACCATTTAATCCTAAAAAAATCTTTTGAAACAAGCATTATTATCATTAATAATAATAATATTATTATCCCCATTTTACAGATGAAGGATTTGAAAAAAGTAATACATGGTAAGGCTGTAATTGGAATCCAGGCAGCCTGACTCCAGAGCTCACAATCCTGACAGCTAAACATACTGCTTTCTCTCTACATACATATACTCTTTGTTTTCAATATACTTTTGGCATATCCCCCTGCCCACCTCTCAGCTTATGCCAGAAATTCCAGCTCAAATTCTTCCTCTGGTGTGAAGCCTTCTCTAATTATTTCAGTTATCTCCACTATCCAAACTCTCCAAACATTTGCTCCATGTCAAGGACTTTAAAACTTGAACTCATGCTGTTTGCTTCCCTGTTATGATTTTGGGCATATCATTTGGATAAGCAAATTCCTTCAAGGATAAGGCCTGTTGGGACTTCCCGGCAATTCAGTGGTTAAGATTCTACGCTTCCAATTCAGGGGCTTCAGGTTCGATCCCTGGTCAGTGAACTGTACCTTGAGGTACAGACAAAAAGTAAAAGACCTATTCTTGTATTCACCAGGGCAATTTCTGCAACTTTAGTATAGAAAGATAGCAAAGAACAGCTTACAGAGTAAGATATGCAAATGACACTTAAATGTGCAAAAAGATGCTGGACCTCATTATAATAAATAACTTACAAAGTTTCACCGAGTTACCATTTATCACCTGTCAGATAGACAGCGATCCAAAAGTGTGACAACATATTCTGACACCAAGGCTGTAGGAAAATAGGGCCTCTCAGACATTGCTAATGGGAGTGCAAAACGATACAACACTCATGGAAGGAAATCTGGCAGCCAAGCAATATTACATGTACATTCCTTTTGACCCAGTAATCCCACTTCTGCGAATTCATCCTAAAGATACACTGGCAAAAATCTGAACTGCAGTATGTTCAAAGCTATACTTTGCAGTAATATCTGTAAAAGTTAATGACTGGAGAAAAACCAATGTCAATCAATAGAGGCCTGGTTGAATAACTCTGGTACAGTCACATAAAAAGAGTACTGTGTAGGAATGAGGAAGAATGGTTATAGGGTGCTTTGGATGATCTCCAGATTCTATTGTTAAGTGAACAAAGCAAAGCGAATAAAAATATGTACAGCACACTACTGTTTTTGTAAGAAAGGTAAGAGTGTGACTATTTATATGTTGGCTTATTTTTTCAAAAAGAAACAATGTAAGAATAAATTAAGCACTAAAATAAAAGTTATCTCTCATGGGGAGAAATCAGTAGAGAAGAAACTGGAATGAAGGTAGAGCTCCCTAAATGCATCTTGCTTTATAGTTTGAACCCTGAAACCAAGTATTTTACATGATTCTAAAACAAGAGTAAGCCAAAGGAAAATATTAGAAGCAAACTGAAATGTGTGTGTGTGTGTGTGTGTGTGTGTGTGTACACACACATATATGGGCTTCCCTAGTGGCTCAGACAGTAAAGAATTTGCCTGCAGTACAGGAAACTCAGACTTGATCCCTGCATCAGGAAGATCCACTACAGAAGGGAATAGTTTCCCACTCCAGTATTCTTGCCAGGAGAATTTCATGTACAGAGCAGTCTGGGGGGCTACAGTCCATAGGGTTGCAAAGAGTTAGACATGACTAAGTAACTAACACTTACTTACTTTACACACACAAACACACACACATATATTTACTTATTTATATTTTTATTTACAGGAATGGAACAATTGGTTTCTCATTGTTTGAATGGGAGATTGCAAATAAGCAAGAGGAGGAAGCCAGAATTATCCTTGTGGTAATAAATTAGAGTTGGAGACATCAGTGTAAACTCATATTTAGCTCAATATAGATACAACTCTTTATAAGTAGAAGTATTTATAGATCTGTGTATATACACACATTAGTATACATGCATTGTATTTCCTTGGCTTGTCAATTACTTAGAAGCAATGACACCCCAATAGCAACAAGCAGACCTAACACCCAGATCTTGGTTCCTAATACTATTCTCTAACAGAAGGAGTCAAGGCTCGCTGGGGAAATGGCCAACTCTAGGACTAGGGTGAGAAGTATAGAAAATAATCCTGGAGCATCCAGTAGTGCCAGAAAGTAAGGAAAGGGCATAAAAACTTATAGAAGTATGTTAGAAGGACATAAAAGCTGACTGAAGATCTCCCAATGGCCAAAATGGAACCAATGTGAGCAACAAAATGAATGAAGCGGAACTGGATTACAGGGTAAAGTATAAAATAAATAAATAAAACGTGAAGTTAATTAAATATAAAAACAAACAGGGGAGACAAATCTCCCATGTAAAAGAATTCCAAATAATTTATGCAGATACTCAACCTCAAGGAGATGGAGCATACGTAACTCCCCACTCCTTAAGCATGGGTTTGAGTAGTGACCTCCTTCCAAGGAGTCCAGTGTGGAAAGGGGAAAAAAAGAGTAACTTTCTAGCAGAGAAATCTGACAAACACCACCTCAGCCAGGTGGTAAGGTAGACAGCAACAGTGATAGATCATGTTGAGTAGGTACCCTTGACATGGTGCAGTGGAAATGGCACTTTACCTCTGCGGGTTCTCCTCCTCAAAACATATCATCTAATCTCATCATGAGAAAAATGTCAGACAAATTCCAGCTGAGGAACGTTCTGCAAAAACCTGACCAGTATTTCTCAAAACTGCCAAGGTCATCAAAAACAAGGAAAGTCCAAGAAACTGTCACAGCCAAGAAAAGCCTAAGGAGACACGGTGACTAAATGTAATGGGAAGTCCTGAGTGGGATCCTAGAACAGAAAAAGGACATTAGGTAAAAACTAAAGAAGTCTGAATAAAGCATGAACTTGAATAAGGTATCAATATGGGTTCATTAATTGTGATGAAACGTACCACATTAACACAGGATGTTAATAATAGGGGACACTGGATGTTGGATATATGGGAACTCTTTGCCCAGGATTAATGAGCAACTAGTACCCTGGACCCTAGATTGTAATCTCTACATACCTTTTCCCAATAAAAGGAATCAGGACTCCTTAGAGAAACAGCTTATTATGATTCTGAGGTAGATAAGCCTGGAGCATCTTGCTATACTTGAAAGAAAGAAAATTATGGAGACTATGGGGTCATAATAAAAAAAAAAAAAACAGCAATATAGGACCCAACTTGAAATGGCTCCCATTGGCCAATGCTAGGACAATTGGAATTTGAAAAAGAGTAATAACTACAATGGGTTAAAATATATCAAATATTATATTGTACAACATGGGGAACATAGCCAACATTTTATAACTATAAATTTAGTATACCCTGTGAAAATTGTGAATCACTATATTGTACACCTGTAACTTTATAATATACCTCAATTTAAATAAATAAAATAAAAATAAATAAATAAGACACATCGTATATATAAAAATCTGTGAGCCCATAATTTCCCTTCCCCTCCAAACTCCAAACAAGAAAGAAAACTTCATTTGTCATCTTTTTGGGAATACTAGGGTATCAATCATTCTGGTAAATATACAAATGATAAATAAAGGGAAAGAATAAGGTTTTTATCTTGCCTGCCCTGTACAGATTGTATTTCTTGATAACCAAATAGTTTGTGAAGGAAATTTCCTCTATATGAAAGAATCATAGCTAATAAATGCAGGAGGAAAGATGGAACTGAAAAAAAAATCACCATTTTGTAACCTCTAATGAAACAGTAGAATCAGGCAATGATCAAATTCGTTGCTAAAACCATTAAATGAAATGTTGATGCAGAACTTCAAAATAGATGGATCAGAATGAAAACACTTAAACCTGTTGAGCATCCTAACTAAAAGTGAAACAGCCAACTATAATGTTTTTCACTTGTGGAATATTTTTACCAAAATATACTGAATCTAATCAAGCTTCTGACTATCCCCTTATAGAAAATAAGAGAGATGGGGGAATGTGTCAAAATACACACTACCATACGTAAAATAGATAGCCAATGGGTATTTGCTATATGACTCAGGGAACTCAAACTGGGGCTCTGTAATAACCTAGAGGGGTGGGGTGGGTGGAAGGTGGGAGGGAGATTCAAGAGGGAGGAGATACATGTATACCTATGGTTAATTCATGTTGATGTATGGCAGAAATCAAACCAATATTGTAAAGCAATCAATCAATTAAAAATAAATATTTTTAAAAAATAGCTCCAGGAGGATACACTCACTCAAACCCAGAATGTGGCAAAATCTATAGAACAAATAATACAATTTCCTCAGCAAATAAATAGCATTAACATAATGGAGAAGGCCTGCTACAGATTCAAAAAGATATACCAACCAAACACAACATGTGAATCTTTTTGGATCCTGATTTGAACAAACCAAATACAGAAAAAAAGACATGTTTGAGACTACTATGGAAAACTGAACAAGGACCTGCAATTTGGTACTGTTAAAAAATTATAGCTAATGTTTAGTGTGATTATAGCATTGTGGTTATGTTTTTAAAAAATTGAAAGTCCCAGGCTTCCCTGATGGTCCAATAGATAAGAATCAGCTTGCCAAGGCAGAAGACATAGGTTCTATCTCTGATCCGGGAAGATCCCACATGCTGCGGAGCAACTAAGCACGTGCGCCGCAACCTCTGACCTGTGCTCTAGAGCCTGGGGGCTGCGACTACTGAGCCCACGCGTCCCAGAGCCCATGCTCTGAAACAGGGGAAGCCTCCACAGTGAGAAACCCACGCACTGCAACTAGAGAGTAGCCCTGCTTGCCCCACCTAGAGACGAGTCCGCACAGCAACAGACACAACACAGCCAAAAATAAGTAAATAAAATTTTAAAAACAGAAATCAAAAGTCCATATCTGTTAGAGGAGCATACTGGTAATGGATAAGATGTCTGGGACTTTAAATTTGAAATTTGCTGCCCCACCTCCTCCAAAAAGTAAATTGAATTGAAGCAAGAAAAACAAAATATTGTTATTGAAGATGAGTGATAGATGGGTATATGAGGTCTGTTATACTGTTCTCTATAATGCTGTGTATGTTTAACTGTTCAGGAGAAACAGTTTTAAAACTCTTTTTTAATTAAAAAATGGTGCAGGTTTGGGGGCACCAAGGAGATTTTGATTCTAGCCTGGAGGTCTTTTAAACAAGCAGCCCAGCTGGTTCTGACCCAGAGAGTCTAGGATCACATTGAATGAATCGGCTCTAGTGTTATACTACTCCAGGTAGTAAACAAACCCTCAATGGATATTTATTGGTAGACTGCTTTTGATCAGGAATTGAAGCTGGAAAATTCTTTCCATATGGAAAAAAAAACATGAAAAAGATCAAATGTGAGAAGAACTTGCAAAATGAAGTATTTCTCGGACCCGACCAGATGCCCGTCTCCTAGGGCTTCATACTGTCATCATTTCTGTAGGAGCCCATTTTATCACAGGCCATCCTGGAAGCTCCAAACTCGTTAACTGAAGGATCAGCTGGATTCCAAAGATTTCCTCAGTGGGTGCCAATTCTGCAGTGCTCTTTCCCCCAGCTGTTGGGCTGTGCAGAGGTACGGTTTCTTCAGTGTGGTGAGTTACGGGGTTCAGTGGTCTCCCTTTCTCTCCTTTCCAGATGCCAAGAAACGCATGCTTTTTGAGGCTGGTAACCCTTCCATCCTCCATTTTGCTTAGATGCATAGTTTAGTTCACGTACCAACAGCAATAAAGAAGGAAATCATCAGAGCCCGTGCTTCTGCACAGTGGTCCCCCAAGATCTAAGGAAGCAGATCTGTTTAGGTAAACTAGACGCGAGAATCCTCCCGAGGCACCTGAGCTACTGAGTAATTGGGCTGCAGCTGCTTTTCCTCCTCCTGCACTCATTTCTGGTTCAGCCTACAGACTACAGGGATTTACCAGTTAATTGGCTGTTTCTATGATTGTCATTCACTTAGGCACAGTTCCCTGTTCTCTGTTACTACAAAACGCTTCTTTGAAAATTGTTCGCTTTCCTATGGATCCTGAAGAAAAATGAGCAACGCGAACATCTTTAGGGTTTGGTAAAGAGAGGTACGTCTCTCTGGGGGAGCAGGTGTGTGTTGTGGGAGTTGAGGTGTTGCTGTGAACAGGGAGTGGAGCGGAGCTGGGACTGGCATCCTGGGTTATACATTATATAAAGGCGCTGGACGAGTTGCAGGTCTCAGAACCAGTTGGGCAGGTTGAGTCTCTTTTTATTTCTCACAGAGGAAACTTTCAACTTCATCAGGTGAATGGTTTACCTGGAATTGTTGGGGAAGCTTAGAAGCTGGGGCTTAGCTTCCATGGCTCTTCATCCTTTTGTCAAGGGGCTGGATTCCCCCAACAGAGGCAAGGCGATAGAATTGAGAGACAGGTCTACGGGGGGCCCACCAGGTATCAGTTCAACTTGAGACCTGGGCAGCCAATAGTTTTTCAAGTGGCTTCTGACATAAAAGGAATAATGGGGAACAACTGCCAAAATCAATCCATTGTGTTTGTTCGTGCCTCCGCTGCCACAGGTTATGTCATGGGATTGGATTTTGGTGGTCACCCCATCTCTTCTCATCTCTGAGTGCTAGGCTGCTGCCCAACTCTCTGCTAAACTGGCCCAGAGCCTCTCTCCCGCACCTCTATGGTGGAAAGTTCCAGAGTAATTCTGAGTGTGCCTCTTCACAGTGTTTTGTGATTTTTTGTTGTTAAATGGGAGTTTTGCCATTCAGGAATCCTAATTGGATCCTAGGAGATGAGATGATTCTTTTGGCTCCCACAACCTCTAGATTTCTGCAAACCATTCTCTGTTTACCAAATGAACACTCCAGCCCAGGAGCCAAGGAGAAATCTGTTCCAGGCCCTCTCTAACTTAAAGAAGAAAAGACTGCTATATGTTGTAAATTGAAAAGGAAGTCTGGGGGTTGAATGTTAGTAAGAGCCTCTTTCGACTCGGGAATTCGTCCCAGTGAGAGGTGAGGTCAATTGGATCACAGCAGATACTGCGCAAATATGTAGTATGTGTCCTGCTACTCAGTACCTTTTTTCTTCTTTTCTTCACTACCCAGGGTCGGGGAAAGGAGTATTTAAAAATCCCAGTGCCCAGACTGCTCCCTGGACCAATTAAATCTCTTATCTCTGGGGAAGGTTTTGTTTTTGTTTTTGCTTTAACTCCCCAGGTGACTCCAAAGCGTTGCAGAGTTCAGAACCACCACTCTAGAGAAAAGACCAATGGGCTGGAAATAAAATGATCAACTTTCCAAAAAAATATTTATGTTTATTTATGTACTAGTCTGTGCCAGGTCTTAGTTGTGGCACACGGGGTCTTTTAGTTGCAGCTGTTGTTTTTTGGGCGCTCAGTCCTATTCAACTCTTTGTGACCCCGTGGACTGCAGCATGCCAGGCTTCCCCATTCTTCACTGTCTCCCAGAGCTTGCTCAAACTTGTGTCCATTGAGTTGGTGATGGCATCCAACCATCTCATCCCCTGTCGCCCCCTTCTCCTCCTGCCCTCAACCTTTCCCAGTGTCAGGGTCTTTCAGTTGTGATCTGTGGGATCTAGTTCTCTGACCAGGCCCCTTGCAGTGGGAGAACAGAGTCTTAGCCACTGGACCAGCAGGGAAGGCCCCAAACAATAACTTTCCAAATCCTGCCTTTGCCACTAATGAATTTGTTGGCCTATAAAATTATACAGGTGACTTTGTCCTAAGATTATTTGAGCTGTAAAGATTATTCTATTATATAATTCTCTTTCAACTGGTCTCTCTTCTGGAAACAAAAAGCGTCCAAGGGCCAGCTGTTTTTCCACAACACATGGAACGTCTCTAAAGCTGTCTGCAGTGTCAAAAGGCTGGTGTAATAGGGTCAGTGTGTTGGTGAGTCCAGATTGCCTTACCAGGCTTAGGTAAATAAGTGTGGTTTACAAAGGAAAAATACAAGCTACCTGGTGTTTCTAATACCTTGGGGCCTACCAAGTAGTTTCAAATGAGTAGTGGAATTTTTCTTACTGCATATTTAAGGTCTCTTGTTGTTCCGTTGCTAAGTTGTATCTGTCTCTCTGTGAGCACACCAGCCAGGTTCCCTGTCCTTCGCTATCTCCTGCAGCTTGCTCAAATTCATGTACATTGAATTAGCGATGCCATTCAACAATCTCATCCTCTGTTGCCCCCTTCTCTTTTTCTCTTCAATCTTTCCCAGCATCAGGGTCTTTTTCCGTGAGTCAGCTCTTCATATCAGGAGGCCAAAAGATTGGAGCTTCAGCTTCAGCATCAGTCCTTCCAATGAATATTCGGAGTTGATCTCCTTTAACATTGACTGGCTTGATCTGCTCTCAAAAGGACTCTCAAGAGTGTTCTACAGCACACATTCAAAGGCATCAGTTCTTGGTTGTAGCTCAGCCTTCTTTATGATCCAACTCTCACATCCATATATGACTGGTGGAAAAAACAAAGCTTTGACTATGCAGACCTTTGTCAGCAAAGTGATGTCTCTGCTTTGTAATATGTTGTCTAGGTTTGTTATAGCTTTTCTTCCAAGGAGCAAGTATCTTTTAATTTCATGGCTGCAATTGTTACCTGCAGTGATTTTGGAGCCCAAGAAAATAAAATGTCACTGTTTCCCCTTTTTCCCATCTATTTGCCATGAAATGATGGGACCACATGCCATGATCTTAGTTTTCTAAATCTTGAGCTTTAAGCCAGCATTTTCACTCTCCTCTTTCACCCTCATCAAGAGGCTCTTTGGTTCCTCTTCGCTTTCTGCCGTTAAGAGTGGTATTATCTGCACATCTGAGGTTTTTGCTATTTCTCCCAGCAATCCTGATTCCAGCTTGTGATTCATCCAGCCTGGCATTTTGCATGATTTGCTCTGCAGAGAAGTTAAATAAGCAGGGTGACAATATACAGCCTTGACATACTTCTTTCCCAATCTGGAATCAGTCCATTGTTCCATGTCCAGTTCAAACTGTTGCTTCTTGACCTGTATACAGGTTTCTTTTTTTTTTTTAACATTTCCCATGTTTGCTTTATTGTTTCCTCTATATAGCTTAACATTTTTCTGAACTGTTTGAAGTATATTTTGACAAGTTTATTTTTTAACTTTTGAAAATTATAGAGTTTACCAGGTTTATTGAGATACTGTTTTTTTTTTATTTTTATTTAATTTTTAGTTTTTTATTTTTTAAATTTTAAAATCTTTAATTCTTACATGCATTCCCAAACATGAACCCCCCTCCCACCTCCCTCCCCAGAACATCTTTCTGGGTCATCCCCATGCACCAGCCCCAAGCATGCTGCATCCTGCGTCAGACATAGACTGGCGATTCAATTCACATGATAGTATACATGTTAGAATGTCATTCTCCCAAATCATCCCACCCTCTCCCTCTCCCTCTGAGTCCAAAAGTCCATTATACACATCTGTGTCTCTTTCCCTGTCTTGCATACAGGGTCATCATTGCCATCTTCCTAAATTCCATATATATGTGTTAGTATACTGTATTGGTGTTTTTCTTTCTGGCTTACTTCACTCTGTATAATCGGCTCCAGTTTCATCCATCTCATCAGAACTGATTCAAATGAATTCTTTTTAACGGCTGAGTAATACTCCATTGTGTATATGTACCACAGCTTTCTTATCCATTCATCTGCTGATGGACATCTAGGTTGTTTCCATGTCCTGGCTATTATAAACAGTGCTGCGATGAACATTGGGGTACATGTGTCTCTTTCAATTCTGGTTTCCTCGGTGTGTTGTATACAGGTTTCTCAGGAGGCAGGTAGGGTGGTCTGGTGTTCCCATCTCTTGAAGAATTTTCCACAGTTTGTTACGATCCACCTGGTCAAAGGGCTTTAGCATAGTCAATGAAGCAGATGTTTTTCTAGAATTCTCTTGCTTTTTCTATGATCCAACGGATGTTGACAATTTGATCTCTGGCTCCTCTGCCTTTTCTAAATCCAGCTTGAACATCTGTAAGTTCTCGGTTCACGTATTGCTGAAGCCTGGGTTGAAGGATTTTGAGCATTACTCTGCTAGCATGTGAAATGAGCACAATTGTGTGGTAGTTTGAACATTCTTTGGCATTGCCTTTCTTTGGGATTGGAATGAAAACTGACCTTTTCCAGTCCTATGGCCACTGCTGAGTTTTCCAAATTTGCTGGTATATTGAGTGCAGCACTTTCACAGCTCATCTTTCAAGATTTGAAAGAGCTCAGCTGGAATTCCATCACCTCCACTAACTTTGTTCATGGTAATGCTTCCTAAGGCCTACTTTAAGTTCTCTAGCTGTGCTAGCTTCCAATTACTCTGATATTCAGTTAATGGAAATACACCCTTCTCAAGAATTCCTTAAAATAAAGATTCCCCACTCCCCAACTGGGGGAAATTTAAATACTTAAAAATCTAAGGATAGTATGTTATCCAAAATATGCATTTTTGTCTGGTCTGGACTTTAATTAGATACTACTGTAGTTGCCTAAACGAATAGAGAGAAGCTTTAACTCATAAACTAAGGCACGATTAGTCAGGCATAAAAGAATTCTAAAGGGATATTAATTGATTTTAAAAAGATAAATTGTTGAACCAGAGAAGCAGAAAATTACCTTTGTTGAGAATCATCTTGGTTGTTTAAGAAAGGGAAGGCTTGTTGCAATTGGGAGTGAGGGCTTGTTGCAAACAAAATGAGAGTGGCTGAGAGGAGGCCAAACATGAATCTCAAAGGCAGAAATTTGAAGCTCCAATGGCACCCAGTTAAGGCATTAACATCCCATCTTTCTGGACTCTGCAACCTGTGTGCCTTCAGGGAACCCGTGACAGAGATTGTTTTGGCATCTTCCAACCAGGATTCCCGATGTTATTTGTAAATGTTATCTCAAAGGGTGTGTCATGAAACTGCCTTTATGAAGGTAATTTAAATTTGGTTGCAATTTTTAAAACAAACCTTCAGGGCAGAGGTGAGGTGGTGCTCTCTTCTGTGAACACCACTGCCCTGCAGGGTGCTTGACTGAGAGGATGAGTCCAGTGTGTGTAGAAACTTGCACTCACAGCTCTGTGAGTCAAGCAAAATCAAACTCGACGCACTGTGTCACAGCGACGGAAGTGCTGAGAACTGCTGACCTGGAATGAACCCAGAGATGCTCTTTCCAGGAGGAGGAACTTAGAAAAACCACCGTTCCTGAGGCTGAGGATGTACGTGTGCGCATGCGTGCTTAGTCGCTTCAGCCGTGTCCGACTCTCTGCGACCCTATGGACCATGGCCTGCCAGGCTCCTCTGTCCATGGGATTCTCCAGGCAAGAATACTGGAGTGGTTGCCATTTCCTTCTCTGAGGCTGAGGACACATGTGGCTTATTCAGTACCTTGTGCAAATAGTCCTTGGTTTTTCCTTCACATAGCTGAGTACACAAAATAACAACATTTGGAAATACTGATGTAATAAAATCCGCTGGTGACTGCTGGACCCTTGTCTGCCCCTACTCTCTACCACCTCGCAATAGCACTCGCAGAGTGGGCCAGTCCTGCCTTAGCCCTTGTTCTCTCTGGGCTTCTCCTCCCACCTTACAGTCGTCGTCTTTTTCAGGCTCCCCTGCTGGCCCTTGGCTCACTGCCTGACTAGCTAGGAGAGCCCTGAGCTTGGTTGTCTTCTCCGCCACCCTCCCCCTTGGTGACAGGCATCTGTGGCCGTGGCTTAAAGGGCCACCTCTATGTGATCCCTCCTTCATCTCTATCTTCAGCTCAGACTTGCCTCTGAGCTGCACATTCAACCCTCTGCTCAGTATCCGCTAAGGGGTGTCCAGTAGGAATCTGAATCCTTGATTCCTACCCTCACTATGTTCTCCACCAAGTAAAATGGGACCACTTAGTGACACACATCAAAACCTAGCAGTCATCCTTGATCCTTTTCCCTTTTCCCTCCTTCCCTCTAATCGCTGAGTTCTGCTGGGTTTACCTCTAAAATATACTCCTAATCCTCCCCCGTATCTCCATTTCCACTTTTACCATCCTCTCTGGCCCAGATTACTCTAATAGCCTTCTGGCTGATCTTCCTACTCTCACTCTCACTCCCTACAACGCCTGCTCCACACAGCAGCCAGAGTGAACTTTGCAAAATGTAAATCAGATCATGTTAATCGCCTGATTAAAACCCTGCAATGTTATCCCAGGAATGCAAGGATATCTGGTTCTGTAAAACACCATATTAACAGATTAAAGGGGGGAAAAAAAACTACAAGATCATCTCAGCTGACGCAGAGAAAGCATTCAATAAAATTCAAATTAAAACTCTCGGCAAACTAGAAATAGAAGTGAACTTCCTTAATCTGATAAAAGGTCCATCTATTGAAATACTGAAGCAAACATAGAGAAAGTCGCTCAGTCATGTCCAGCTCTTTGTAACCCCATGGACTGCAGCAGGCCAGGCTCCTCTGTCCATAGGACTCTCCAGGCAAGAATACTGGAGTGGATAGCCATTCCCTCCCCCAGGGAATCTTCCCAACCCAGGGATCAAACCCAGGACTCCTGCATTGCAGGCAGATTCTTTACCATCAGAGCCACCAGGGAAGCCTGAAGCAAACATAATCATACTTAATGGTCAAACTCTAAAACCATTTCCACTGGAGTCAGAAAGAAAATAAAGGTAACTTCTATTAATATAATTGTTTCAAGTTAGCCTTGTTTTGAAAGTCAGAGTCAAGGGGAAAATTCTGTTCAACAAAAATTTATCAAGTGCCTACTCTGTGCCCGGAGCAGTTCTAGGCTCTTAAACTTCACCAGTGAATAAAACAGATAAGACAACACTGGGTATATGTTGGCAGAATATGAAAGGCAGAAAATAAACAATAGATATTATTATGGGCTGAATTATGTTCCTCTCCAAATACATATGTTGAAGCCCTAACCCTCAGTACTTTAGAATATGACTTTATTTGGCAACAAGATTTTTAAAGAGGTAATTATGTTAAAATGGGGGTTTTGTTGTTCAGTCACTAAGTCATATCCACTCTGTGTGACCCCATGGACTGCAATACACCAGTCTCCTCTCTCCTCCACTATCTCCCAGAGTTTGCACAAATTCATGTCCATTGAGTCAGTGATGCTACCTAACCATCTTTCTGCCACCCTCCTTCTCCTTTTGCCTTCAGAGTCTTTTCCAATGTGTCAGTTCTTTGCAATATGTGACCAGGGTATTGAAGCATTAGTTTCAGCATCAGTCCTTCCAATGAGTATTCAGGATTGATTTCCTTTAGGATTGACAGGTTGGATCTCCTTGCTGTCCAAGGGACTTTCAGAAGTCCTCTCCAGCACCACAGTTTGAAAGCATCAGTTCTTCGGTGCTCAGCCTTCTTTATGGTCCAACTCTCACATGAGGGTTAGGGGGCTCCTAATCCAATCTGACTGGTGTCATTACCAGAAAAGGAAATTTGGACACACAAGAGACACAGAAGACTTTCCTGTGGTTAAGTATCCATGCTTCCACAGCTGGGAGCACAAGCTGATCTCTATGCAGGGAAGTTCTGTAAGCCAAATAGTGCAACGCATCCCCCCTCCCCAAAAAGAGAGAGCCACCAGGAGTAGATGGGCACAAAGGAAACATCACAAGAGGACACAGAGAGGCACTACGTGTAAGTGAAGGAGAGAGGCCTCAGGAGACACCAAGCCTGCTGACCCCTTGATCTTGGACTATCTCAGCCTATAGAACTGTGAAAAAACAAACTTCTGATGTTTAAGACACCCAGTCTATGGTATTTTGTTGTGGCAGTCCCTACAGGCTTACATAGGTACAATAAATAAAGTAATTGCATTATATATTAGAAAGTGACAAAACTCTATGAAACAAACAAACAAAAAACAGAATTAAAGGAGGTCAAGGATACTGGGAAAAAGGGTTATGGATTGCAATATTATGTCAGGTGGTCAGAGAAGGCCAGGTTGAGAAAGAAAAAGATAAGAGATATGAGAACAGGAAAGCAAGAAGTTGGAGGGTGGGGAGTGAGTCAGACTTGGGTACACAGAGAGCTTTATTTTATCAGTAAGGTTTTGTGTCTTGTGCTAGGAAGTGGGTTTGTCGCATTATTATCTGTACTTTTTGGTTCTCCTGATATATTTCATCATAATTGTTTTCTTAATTGTTTTATTTTTAACATCCCATCTTTGTTAGCATGAATTTCTTTTTAAAAAAATTTATTGAAATGTAGTTGATTTACAATGTTTCACATGTAGAGCAAAGTGGTTCGGTTATATATATATATGTATACACACACACACTTTTCCTGATTCTTTTCCATTATGGGTTATTACATGGTATTGGATATAGTTCCCTGTGCTGTACAGTAGGTCCTTATTGTTTATCTATTTTATAGATAGTAGTGTGCATCTGTTAACCCAAAATTCCCAATTTTTCCCTCCTACCCTTTTCTGCTTTCGGCAACCATAAGTCTTTTTCTATGCCGGTGAATCTACATCAGAATATTTTTTAAAGATTGGATTAGAAGCCTTGGCAACTGGACAGTACTGGTCCAAGAGTGCAGTTGGAGAGGCAAGGTCGACAGGGCAGGTGGGTGCCAGAGACACAGGGCGAGCGACCCTCGGAATGCTATGATTGATTGAGCGTGGGAGGTGAAGAAGGGGAAGGCTTGGGATGACTGTCTGGCACAGGTGACTAGAGAAAGGTGGTGCCACTCATGAATAATTAATTAGCCAAAGCCAATACATTATTACTAACTAAAACCCACACTCCATCCAGATTTCCCTAGTTTTTACCTGCTGTCCTTTTCCTGTTCCAGGATCCTATCCAGGATCTCCCATCACATTGAGTCAACATGTCCCCTTAGTGTCCTCCTGACAGTGACAATTTCTCAGACTTTCCTTGTTATGGCTGACGCTGACGATTTTGAGGAGTGCTGGTCATGTATTTTGTAGAACGTCCTTCAATTTGGATTGGCCTAATGTTTTCCTTCCTTGCCACCAACTTTTTTGTAGTAGTTAAAGCTGTCTCCTTTCCCCCAAAGCACAAGGAGAGAGCATCTGCTGGTAAGAGCCTGAAGTGATGGTGGGAGAGCCTCAGGAAACTCCACAGGAAGCCCAGTCGAGAACAATCCCTCATTTATAGACCAGGAAGCAGCTCTGCCCAGCCCCCCAACCCCTCTCTGGGCAGGGTCTTCCCTGTTCACCCACTCACTACAGTTGTATACATCACCTTCCCATGTGAACTTCCTATCCCACAGGGATCTACACACAATCTCTTATTATTCTGATCTTCTCAGTGTGTTAGTCACTCAGCCGTGTCCAGCTCTTTGGGACCCCATGGACTATAGCCTGCCAGGCCTGTTTGTCCATGGGATTCTCCAGGCAAGAATACTGGAGTGGGTAGGTATTCCCTTCTCCAGGGGATCTTCCCCACCCAGGGACTGAACCTGGGTCTCCTGCACGGTAGGAAGATACTGTCTGAGCCACCAGGGAAACCCTTCCCCGCCATACACAGACTTGAATCTATCATTGCTGAGCAAACGTATTTTCACTCAGATCCTTCAGTTCAGCAAGACAGATCAGTGGGTCAAGGACCATTTTGAGAACTTAGCCAGAAACACACACACATAAGGTCTATGTTTCATGATCTCAAGGGCCCACAAACCCTCTGAGAATGAAACATTTGGAATCCCCAAGACAGGGCAACATACGAAACATATACACTTAAATATGGATCAAATGTTTTGTCTTCCTAAAACTCATATGTAGAAGTTCTAACACTTCCCCACTACCCCCTGCCCCCTGGTCCCCTGCCCTGCCATGTGATAGCATTTGGAGGTAGGGTTTTTGGGAGGTGATCAAGTCATAAGGGTGGAGCCCTCACAAATGGGATTAGTGCCCTTGTATACGAGACCCCAGAGAGCTCTCAGGCCCTTTTTCTGCCATGTGAGAAGACAACAAGGGGCAGCCTGCAACCCAGAAGAAAGCCCAAAGCCCTCCCCAGAACCCAACCGTGGTGGCACCTGATCCCACCCCTCCAGAACTGTGAGAAATAAACTGCTTTTGATAAACACTTGGTCTATGGTGCTTTGCCACTTCAGCTTGAATAGACTAACACAACATTCTAAATGAAATTAGAGGTGACAGGTCTCCCCCACACCTTAAGATGAGCGGGTGCTGTAGAGTACTCAGGTCTGTCAGACCCCAGGCTCCAGTACCCAGTGGATCTAGGCTAATCCTCCTACTGGTGCTATCACCTTGCTGGGTCCTCTGTGTTCCCCTTCACATCCTGTAAAGTGGAGATAATATCCAACTTAGAGGTTGCGGTGAGGACTGAGTGAGACAAAGCCCAGCACAGTCAATGTCTGGTCAACCTCAGCAGATGTTGTTGTCATTATTGCTGTTGCCACTGCTGCTGTTGTTGCCAGCAGGCAGGAACAACACAGCCTGCTCCTTTTTCCCTGTACCATCCTCACCTACCAGCAGCCCATGGGTGGAACCAGAACTAACACTTTTCTAGGATCTGTACCATTCAAGGCAATGACCAAAGAGGAACATTCCTCAGCTAGCAGAGGCTCAGGAAGCAGCTCAAAACTCAAACTAACTGTTGAAGATGGGGGGCACTTGAGGCTGCATCCGTATTGCCACAGCTAGAGAGAGGGTCTCTTAGGGAATGTCTCAGCATGTCCTTTGGCCAGGCAATGCTTTTCAAACTGCAGGCTGCACCTCCTTAGTAGATATTGAAATTAATTGAGCAGGTCATGACAGACCCTCTCTCCCCGCTCAAAAGAAATAAACTGAACTAGAATAGATCAGAAGGTATCATCTTTAGAAAGCATAAGGCTGTTTCAGGAAATTTACTTTGCCTACGTTTGTGTGTGTGTGTGTGTGTGTATCTGTCTACTGGGTCATGCTGTAAAATGTCTTTCAAGGGTCAGAAGTCAAAAACTTTTTGAGCCTCTTCTCTATAGTGTGTGAGAGAATGAGGTTTGGTCAGGGCGGGGGGGTGGGGTGGTTATTAAGCACCCCCATACCCCCCAGCCAGGGCTTCCCAGGTGGTACTAGTGGTAAAGAACCTGCCTGTCAATGCAGGAGACATAAGAGATGTGGGTGCCATCCCTGGGCCAGAAACATCCCCTGGAGAAGGAAATGGCAACACACTCCAGTATTCTTGCCTGGAGAATCCCATGGACAGAGGAGTCTGGTGGGGTACAGTCCATAGGGTCACAAGGCATCTGGCAGGACTGAAATGATAGCAGGCAAGGAACGAAAGAGAAGGGAGAGTTTTTAGGACCAAGAGAATCCGGACAAGCGGTAGGGCCTGGGTGTGGAAGATGCTGGAATCTGTCACTCCACCACAGGCCCCACCCGCCCCACAGGTTATTATTTTATCCTTTTCTGGCTCTGTTGAGGGTTTAGCAGGTAAAAAAAAATACATCAGGCTCTTAAACAATGTGGACTTCTGTGTTTGTCTGCAGGAGCAGCAAGGAGATGGGAGGGCCTGTAACTGGTGCTGCAGGGCCCGAAGCTAAAGGAACAGACTGGGAGGTGTGGGGGGCGTTAACAAGACCCCAGCACCTGCCGCGAGAGCGGCTGGCCTGAGTGGAGGCGTCTGACCCGCCTCACACCTCTGCTGCTCCTGTGGCTCCTCCTGCCCTCAGGGTAGAGTGGGAACTGAGCCCTTCATCACACCTTCAATCCTCTCCAGAATCACAATCACTACTCTCCACCCCCCCCCCATGCACCCCCCCACACCCACCCCGCTGCCGCTGGTTCTCTGGAAGCCGGACTTCCTGAATTCCTTCCCACACCTTCATGCCGCCCTCTCTCTTCTGGCCTCAGATGTTTCCCACTGACTTTCTTCTCTTCAGAACATCCTCCGGGCCTTGTCCTTCAGGCCTCATCTTAGAAGTCACCTCCTACCCGCCCAGCACCAGGTGGTTGGATCTCTGGCGTGACTCCTGGGGTGTGGGTGCCTGCCGCCACTCCACGACTGAGCTCCGAGGCAGGACCCAGGTCTACCTGTCAGCTGCATTCCTGCCTCCCTGGAGCGCAGGGACACCCAGCCACGCCTGACTCATTCTTCATTCAATGACTAGGTCGAGGAGAAAAGGCTGAGGGGTCAAACGCTATTTGCTCTGATGGCAGGAATCTGAGCCATGAGGGGTTGGGGAGAGCAGGAAATGCTAGTCCAAGGACAGAGGTGAGTCAGAGGCCAAGAGACCACACCAAGTGAGAGGCTGGCGCTGTCCAGCCAGGTGGGTGGGGCGGGAGGGTGCCGCAGAGCAGGCTGTGGCGGCTCCTCCGCCTTTGATGGCCTGGGCTGTGCGGGGGCCGTGGGGGCCCAGCTCCTGTCCCCCAGGCGCCTTAGGAACCTCAGGACCTCTGACTCCAAGTTCAAAGGTGGGAAACTACAAGCTGTGTTTAGGGTGTGGGAATGAGAACAGAGAGTGGCTGGAGCAGTGAGCAAGCGTGGAAGGAAGAGGCAGAAGGGCCAGGGTGGGGTGGGGTGGGGGCTGCCAGCTCAGCGGATAGGTCTTATCCAAAGTCATGGGAGACCACCAGAGCGGGAGGTGGGCTACAATCACCACTTCTATAATTGCAAATTTTTGTAAAATTGCACACAAATTTTGGTATGTTTTCCTAGGAAAAAAAACCCCATAGCTTTCATCAGAGCCTCAAAAATGTTGTGACCACAAACAGTAAACAAACTCTGTGTTTGGGGCTTCTGAGCAGGCTTCAGGACTATCTCTCTGGTAACGGTGTGCTTGGAAGAACAGAGTTTCCCTAGGTTCCCTGGTGGAAAAACATGTTTCATGGCAAGACCGTGTGTAAATATTTGAGATCTGACATTTGGTTGCTTAATAAGTTTGCCTGCCTCTTCACATAAGTGTTAGAATTTTCATTTTCTGATAGAGGTAGCCCCCAGCGTGGTCCACATGCCTGTTACATTTGCAGGGGACTCGCTGGGAGATTCTTTAAAGAAAAGGAAGATTCTATAAAGAAAAAGCAAGCAGGGAGGTTCTTTCCTTTGCTCCTTACCCCACAGCTGACTTTAACTCTGCCTGGAGATCCCAGCCACAGGCCTGGCTGGTCCACTGCTGGGTCATTTATTTGTTCACTCAACAAATTTTTTTTTGAGTGCTGACCATGTGCTAAGCATTGCACTGGGGGGTGAGGAAGTCTTGCTCCTTGACCTCAAGTAAACCACAAGGCAGTCGGGGAGATGGATGGAAATCAGGTAATTGCAGTCTGAGATGAAGGGAGTAAATGTGCATTTCTACTCCAGGATGAGGGGAGGAGAACAAGCAGGCCTGGGCCATCTGTGGAAGGACTGATGAGAGCAGGGCGGAGGGGAAGGCCACCAACATGAGGCCTCACCTTCTTTGTATGCCAAGATGCCTAGCAATCCCACTGAGTTTGACATTCCTCAGATATACAGAGGAATCCCACTTCAGCCCTCTGTATAATCTAAGACCAACTGCAACTGGCTTTTGCATGTTTTGTTTTGTTTTCTCCTTTCCTTTATAGGTTCTGGGAGGCACAGGGATAAAGGAGTTGGCCTGAGGAGAAACTCAAAATGTGTTGTAGTCAAATTCATTGCTTTCAAGAATGAGGACATTTGCCTCCCTTTGTCCCAGGGATGTCCAGCTGGCAGATGCCTTTTCTTCCACTCACATTTCTGCTGACATCTGTGCGTGGGTCTCCGAGGCAGCAATCCCTTGATAGAGCATCTGTCCTCCCCAGGGCAGTCCCACGGGATGATGGTGAGGCAGACTGCCCTTCCCTTTTCCATCCCGTCGCTTAATGCTCCACCTCACTCCCCATAACATGATTGCACCAGTGGTCCTTGATGTGTCAGACTTAGCTGAACGGCAGGGGATAAACAGAGAGAATTACTACATCAGAGGGGAAAGTTTGTCCATTTCATATGATTCTCCTCCTGATCCGAGTAAGGCATCACAGAAATCCAACCTTGCATAAGGAAGCCTCACTGGGACTCTCAAATTTCTTGTTTTGCTCTGCTACCCTCAGCTCTCCCCTCTTTCAGGCCGCAGGGCAAATATCCACTCTCCTCTTTAGTGAAAGTGAAGTCGTTCAGTCATGTCGAACTCTTTTGTGACCCCATGGATTGTAGCCCATGGAATTTTCCAGGCAAGAGTACCGGAGTGGGTTGTCATTTCTTTCTCCAGGGGAGTTCCTGACCCAGGGATCACGCTCGGGTCTCCCGCATTGCAGGAAGAGAGAGGCTTTACCTCTGAGGCACCAGGGAAGCCCTCTCCTCTTTAGGAAGTCCGGTTTCTGACCCACACAGTTGGTTTCACCCTAGAATGTGTCCTCCTCCTCTCTCTAGATGGACATGGTAATTCCTTATGGTCTTTTGCCAAAATCTGATGTGACTGGCTGGCAAATAGATGGGGAAACAGTGAAAACAGTGACAGACTTTATTTTGGGGGGGCTCCAAAACCACTGCAGATGGTGATTGCAGCCCTGAAATTAAAAGACACTTACTCCTTGGAAGGAAAGTAATGAACAACATAGACAGCATATTAAAAAGCAGAGACATTACTTTGCCAACAAAGGTTCATCTAGTCAAAGCTATGGTTTTTTCAGTAGTCACATATGGATGTGAGAGTTGGACTATAAAGAAAGCTGAGCCCCGAAGAGTTGATACTTTTGAACTGTGGTGTTGGAGAAGACTCTTGAGAGTCCCTTGGACTGCAAGGAGATCCAACCAGTCCATCCTAAAGGAGATCAGTCCTGAATATTCATTGGAAGGACTGATGCTAAAGCTGAAACTCTAATACTTTGGCCACCTGATGCAAAGAACTGACTTATTTGAAAAGACCCTGATGCTGGGAAAGATTGAGGGTGGGAGGAGAAGGGGACAACAGAGGATGAGATGGGTGGATGGCATCACTGACTCAATGGACATGAGTTTGAGTAAAGTCCGGGAGTTGGCAATGGACAGAGAGGCCTGGTGTGCTGCAGTCCATGGGGTCACAAAGAGTTGGACACAACTGAGTGACTGAACTGAACTGAGCTGATATGCTTGGTCCCCCCTATGTTAATCCTAGAACTGGGAAACGGGCAAGGCTACAGCTTATTCCTTAGGAAGGAATAATAACAGGTAACCCCATCGGCTGAATCTGAAAGCCCATGTTCAGAACGGGGGCTCTTCCTGTCTATTGGTAGGGTGACTGTCATTCAAATACAAATACATCTCCTAAAGAAAAGCTTTAATTCTCAGAAATGGTACCATCTAGATCCACATTAAGGGAGGCGATCATTGCTGTAAGTGTCAGGTAATCTGCATTGATCCCTGCCCACAACGGGTCCGGCAGTTAGTAAACAGAGCAGTGTTCCTCTCTGTGCAGCTCCACCACCCTGAGCCTGGCGTCCAGGCAGTGCCTCTGGGCGACAGAAATCAAAATACACTTTGCAGTACTATGTGATAACATTCAATTCTGCTCTAGAAGATAAGAAACAAACAGGATGTCTACTACTCATAAGAAGTCTTACGTAGAGAGAAAGAGCAAATCGCTTTTGAACTGTGAGCAAAATGCATGAGGTGTGTTAAACCAGTAAGGAATCCATAAACAGAGGCTGAAGGTGACTGTTCCTTGTAGATAGAAAGGAATGGAGAGACCGGGTCATACGGCGCAAAGCATGCCAGGCTGATAGCTAAATCATCTCCAAACTGGTCAATCTGAAGACTCCTGTATTGGTCCCACTTCAGCCTCCTGTGTGCTCTGCCCTAGAAATGCAGACAAAACTCTTGGCCACAGAGCAGGCTGATCAGTGAGCTGTATCTACTGGCCAGGTGTCCTTGGACCTGTGACACCTGGTGTGAGTCGGCTCCAGGCTGAGGCCCCATGTTGAACTTTGAATTAGTCAGGGTTCTCCAGGGAAACAAAACCAATAAAATGTGTGTGTATATATACGTATTTTATATACAGTAGATATACAGATGTGTATATACGAGTAGCACTAAGCTCAGTCAGTAAAGAATCTGCCTGCAATGCCGGAGACCCAGGTTCGATTCCTGTGTCGGGAAGATCCCCTGGAGAAGGAAAATGGCAACCCACTCCAGTATTCTTGCCTGGAGAATCCCATGGACAGAGGAGCCTGGCAGGCTACAGTCCATGGTGTCGCAAGAGTCAGACACAACTTAGTGACTAAACCACCATGTGGGTAGAAGGAGAGACGTATTTTAAAGAACTGGCTCCTGTGACCATAGAGGCTGGCAAGTCCAAAATCTTCAGCGTAGGCTAATAGGCTGGAGATCCAGAAGAAGTTGCAGTTTGAATCTGAAGACAGTCTTCTGGCAGAATTCCCTTGCTTTCTGGGAAGGTGGGTCTTCTTGTTAAGGCTTTCAACGACTGGATGAGGCTTACCCATATTATGGAGTACAATCTGCTTTCCTCAAAGTCTACTGATGTTAATGTTAGTCTCCCCCAAAACATACCTTCACAGAAATATCTTCAACAGTGTTTGACCAAATATTTAAATACTGTAGCCTAGCCAAGTTGATCCATACAATTAACTATCCCAAACTTCAGCTTTGGTTCTTGTAACTTCTCCATCACTGGGTAAGGCTGATGTAGCTGAGAAAGAGACAGAAGTGTGAGCATTGCACAAGCGGGAGCCAGACAGGGTGGTCCTTCCACTCCACTTGCACCCTGCCACGAGTGTGCTAACCTGCCTTGTTTCCCCTTCTTATGCTTTAAATGGATTCAATAAACTGTATTATTGGAGTATCTTCATTGGATATGTGAGCCTTTCCTTCCTTGACCTGAGAGGGCTAATCAGTTATTGAACTTGGAGGGTACCACTGCATAAGGCAATTTCTCACACTGCAATGTCCAAACATCTAGCATCAGCTTTGCAATGATATTTTTCTATACTTTAGACCACATCTTCTCTTATTCTCTATGGGCAGTGGGCATGGGAACAGGAGTAATGGGGATTAAAATGCTCCACCCCATCACTGGGTTGAGTTTTATTCCTCTACTTATAAAACTTTCCCAAAATATTTGACTGTGTTTTTCAAGGACTGGATGTCTGGGGAGAAACTGGGAAGTTACCTTCTGTCCATTCCATGGACAGAGGAGCCTAGTGAGCTACAGTCTATGGGATTACAGAGAGTTGGACACAGCTAAGAGCACACGCTGTATCTGCTCTGTAGTAGCTGGTTATTAGGAAGAATAGGAACAGTAGTCAGGGACTCTGATCCAAAACAGAAAATACAAGCTGAAGTTCCCAGATCCATCCCCCTCCTTACCGCCGCCTGCAGGAGCCTCAACCCCAGCCACCATAGAAGTCACCTCCAGGTCAGAAAGGGAGTCCTTGCTCTCCCTACTTACAAGGTGTGTACAGGAACTGTGAATGGCATGGGCTGGGAATTAAACTCCTTAAAAGCAGGGACTTGTTTTCCTTTGAACCCCCAGGACCTACACCCTGCCTGGCACATTAAGATGCTCTGTGAGACTTTGCTAAACTGAAGAGGACTTGGAGAGAGAGCCAGTTGACTGGTCTGCAGTGATGGAAAATTTGTTTCTGACTGCCCACGTTGGAAATCTGAAGGCAACTCTTCCTAGAAGTGCTGTTATAAATACATGGTGATTATGTGCTTAGTACCATGGTGTGGCCCTGAAGGAGTTAAGTAGGCTTTTGCCAACCGATCTGTGGGCATAACTAGCATATATGACACTGTTTTCCTATGGGATATATATTACAAATTTTAACTGATTTACTTAAGAATTATGCATAAGCTGAGAACTGCCTGTACATATCGTCCCTATTGTCAGCCAGCCCCTCATCCCAGCATGTCCATGTATTGGTGAGTATATGGGAAAGGGTTCAGGTTCACTGATTCCATCACCTCCCTCCACCAGTGATTTTGCACTCCGCCCTGCACCTTGCAGCTTGGTGCTGTAACACCTCAGGGCAGAGATTGCTCCTTAATGTCGAACCTTCCTCTCAGCACACACTGTCAGCCCCCAGGACATTGTCAGTGCAAGAAACAGAGTAGTCACCACCCCACTTCTTAGGAGAGTTGTTTCCCACTCACATCTTCTCCCTGGAATGTGGGAGGGGTAGGTTGTTAAGGGTGGGTGACGGGGACGGGAATGTACAGCTGTGCTCACAGCCCCCACCCCACGGCGCGCCCACTCATTCTCCAGTAGGGGGAGCTAGTACATGGCGAGCCTCTTTCTTCCTTTCACTGAAATTTTCCGGCCTGATTCAGCTCTCCAGTCTTAGCGGTAAAGGAGGGATTTCTGCTTTTCAGAATGAATACTATTAATGGGGAAAAGATTCATTTTATTGAACATACATTTAAATGTCTTGAATGAAAGAAACATGCAAAATGATTGTGAACTGTAGTGCTTTCTACGGCCTAAGCCCATGCAAACCTTTGAAGAGTAGGCTAGGAAATGGATTCTGAAGAATATTTTTTGCAACTCCATATAGTGAAGTTAGTTAGATCAGTGGTTCTCAGCTGAGGACAGTTTTGCCTCCCAGGAGACAGGTGGCAATTTTTGGAGACATTTTAGGTTTTGATAACTGGAAGGGAGCGGGCAGAGGCTAGAGATGCTGCTAAACATCCTGCAATGCAGAGGACAGCACCCCTAGACACACACACACACATGCACACACACACACACACACATGACAAGGAGTGATCCAGCCTAAAATGTCAGTAGTGCTAAGAATGAGAATCCTGAATTAGACAGATATCTGTGGTCTGTCAACATTCGGATATTATCTAGGGTACCATCCAAAGACCATTAACAAACCTAGTATTTGCAAAGATTACAATATATATCAAGGCAAATGACTTTCTTCTAAATTTTGTTTCCTTATCATTGGCTTAATGCACAGGTTTTTATACCGTGATTTACAATTTTTAAAACTGTCCTTAATGTTTGATCTCTTGCTGTTAACCATTTCCCACAAATAAATAATGTTTTTATTACTCAAAACAAGTCATTTATTGAGAGAAGAAAAGGAAAACTGCAAAGCGTATGGCAATAAAACGGCCAGCTTATTTACCAAACTGGTGACTACAGCAGAATGTATTCTCTGTAAGCGACGGCATCCTACATGCTCTGTCCAATATGCTCCTCTTATAATGTGACTTTGGCATTCCTCCCATTGAAAGGCGGGGTCTAGGCTCCCTCTAGTTGAATCTGGGAGAGCTTATGGCTATGGCACAAATTAAATTACGTGACTCCTGAGGTTAGGTCATGAAAGGAATATAGCTTCCTCCTGGTTCTCTTGAAACTTATCCACCATGCTGTGAGGAAGCACAGGCAGCCACATATGTAAATATTCTGGCCAACAGCCCAGTTGAGGAACTGAGATCTCAGTTGAAAGCCAGTGTTAACCACCAGACATGTGAGTGAGGTGGTTTCTGTTTTCAGCCATTGAGTTGCCTTCCGTCTTCCAGTCCTTTCAAATAAGGAGACAGACTTTGTATGACAGAGACAAGGTGTTCTTGTGCCCTTTCCAAATTTCTGACCCACAGAACACATAAATATAATAAAATTGCTATTTTAAGCCACAAGGTTTTGGAATAATTGCTATGTAGTTAAGATATAAGTGGAATAGTAATTTTTACTCTAATATATATAAACTTTATCCTCCAATAAAACCTGCAAACTACTATACATCATAGATTCTTCAGGAAAGTTGCTAAGTGGCCAAAATGACAAATTCTAAATTTCTAATGTCAAAGATTTACCAAAGTGGTAAATAAGTGGCGAACATGCAATCACCTTCCTAAACTGTACCTAAGGCAGACATCACTAATTCATCACAGAACTCTTTCTTGATGAGCAGGGATCTAGCCTTAAAACCCTTCTCAACAAAGCACTCAGCAAAATGCATTGACAATTACCTGATTTGGCTTGGCACACCATTTGAAACCTCTTCGCCATGCTCAGCCTTTTTATTTATAAGAGAGGCTGGTTTTCACTGGCTAATTCCCAGACAGAAGGACTCATCTACTGTTTAATCAGGTGCACACAGTACCTATTTGCAAAAATTCTGTTCCACTAGCTCTGTAGATGAATATGGTCGGGATCTTTTTATCATGACTTTTGAGAATTTGGCTATTAAAAAAACAATAGCAATCTACTCATGCCAAAAGCCACTTTTATCAAAAACAAGCAAACCCAAATCCCCAGTAACATCAGAAAAATGTTAAACTGCCTTAAAGAAAAGAGTGGAAGAATCCCTAAAAAAGAAAGAAGACTACTATGATGAGATGGACCCATATGTCCAGTCTGTGATTGAAGATTGTCAACTTTATAGGATGGTTCAGAGGGGGAATCCTTAATTTTAGTTGGATGAGTCAAGTAGGGGCAAAAGGGGACATTGGTACATGCATTGTTTTGAAGTTTGTTCAATGCGCATTGTTATACCAGGTCTAGGGAAGAGCATGAGGTTAATATGCCCTCTCTTTTTCAATTTTCTGTTTATGAATTTGATGTCTTCACCTTGAAACTGACAGTTAAATTTCTCTCTCTCATCTATCAGGGATTCTGAGAAGTCCAAAGTTGTTTATTTTTAAAAGGAACGTAATAATGGTTATTTGAAGAAAATGACCTAGGTGATTGAATTTGGGCAGGCAGGCAAACCATGTGTCGGAGGCACTTTCTAACTCAAGATTATAAGGATTCTGAAGACATCACAGTCAACTTAATCTTTCATGGTGAGTTTTTGAACTCTGAATCAAGTCACCTACTAAAGAGGACAGGAATAGGGACAAAAAGGAAAAGTTATATTGACTAAAATTCTCTAATTATTGAGACCATTTAAAAAACCATAATTTAGCCAAGGCAGTAACCCTAGGAATATTTCTGAGATCTCTAATAACTCTTCCTCATCTCTCATCTGCTCTCCTGTGTCCCTTCTCACCTTCAAACCACCCCCCAGCTTTCCTTCCTTCCGTTTTCCAAACAAACTCTGTGCCTTCATGCTTCCATTTAGACACTGAAGCCGACCTTTCCCTCCCCTGTCTCTTTTAGAGCTTCCCATCTCTGTCCCAACCCCTAGAAAAACTAAGTGACTCCTCATCTAATCTTATAAACAGATTTGAGCTGAGGTTTCCTGTAGTCTTTTTCTATTAAGAACCACTATCCCATAGGGAAAAAATAATTGAGAACCAGATAAATTAAAAGCAAATGAATTTCATTGTTTTATCTATGAAGAAGACTACATAAAAATTCCAAAGAAGGTAAAAATGTCTATGAACGTTAAACATTAAACTCTCACTATTCTTTGAGAGATATATAATTGTGTCCATTTTTCCTGATGCGGAAATGGAGGCTCAGGCCTGTCAAGAGATATTGTTAAGCTCCCAGAATTCAGACCCAGACTAAGTGAACTACAAAGCGCATGCTCTTAACTGCCATACCTCACTGCCTCCTGTTATACATCTTGGTTTTGAGAGATAATAGGATAGTATTTTCTGGGCAGCTTGAAGAAATAAGAGCACTTTACCATCTTTATTCCTGAGAGCCAATATTAAAAGGCACATGTTTGCAACTGTGGGTATGCTACAACACTTAGGAAATGGCTTGCTTCGAATAGCTGAGGGCTTACTAATTTAAACACTGATTTTTAAATGTGCATGGAAAATTTTCTTAAGTGTGTTATATAATGTTTTGCCTTTTTAAGCTAGATATTCTAAACATAATTTAGCCTTTAGTCTTTCCTTATATACTCCAGGTTCACCAGTGTGAACATTAGCTGCAGTTAGTGAGGCTCTAAGACAGCTATGCCCTGGGGACTGCTGAAGTACATATGGCTGTTTTTAACCTACATTTCAAGTGGTCCCAGACTACCATACTATTTGAGTTCTTGTGTCTGCTTTTCATAGATTTTCTGCCATGCTGTCCGCCTCTTGGTTATTGACTCTCGGTTCTATTAGTATCTGTCTGCATTAGTCTTTCTTTGCGCTCTTAGATTTCCTATTAATCATCTGTGATGGATATGAAACCAAGGCCTGTTTTTAGGCCTGTTTTGTTTTGGGGAAAAAAAGTAAATACTCATTTAATGGCTGAGAGGATTTCTAGTGAGTAGGAAACATGAATTTTCATGAATAGAACTTAAAATATCTATTTTAACTTTCTGACTCTCTGGGTCAGTAATTGAAGAGATTGTTAGTTAAGCAATATCCTAGCTGTATTCATTGGTACAGCTCCCCAACAACCTCCTTTAAAGGAAATTGTCATCAGCCACAGCCTATGGCTTCTTCGGGGGTCATGCTTTGCCCGTTTGATCTTGGTCTCTCCCCAGTCACACACACTGCATGACACTGATAGGCAGAGCACCAGACCCAAGGGCAACCAGACCACAGATTGGCCAACAACCTTGATAAAAAGATTAGCTGAGCTTAGCCCATCCAACCCTGAAAACCATATTGAGGCAAGTAAATGAGAGGTGCTATCTGAAACAAAAAGCTCATGAGGTTGCACTGTAGTGCATGAGGCCATGATGTATCATGAGCCATCTGAAATGATGAGGCAGCAGAATCTCTAGGAAAGCTAGTTAGAAGGAGGAGGAAACAGAAGCAAATGCATGGAGTGAGGCAGAGGTGCTCTGTAGGAGACAGAGAGAGAATGTCCTATTCTATGTGTGTCTTACTCCCAACATCAGTTTTCTCCAGGCAACTTGAGTGAGTCTCTGTGTCTTCCACTTGAAAGAAGCTAACCACAAAAATCAATTTCTTGAGAGCTGAGTTGTTGGTGTAACTTCCTATATATTCTAGATCCTGCACAAACAGAAAAGCACAAACAATTTAATCACACAAGAGAAATAACAACATTGGAAATGGAGACACTTAGAGTCGGAATTAACACAAAAGACAAGTGTGTATGAAGAAAGATAATTGGGCAAAATACAGGGCCAGCATCCTAATATAGCTTGAATAGTCAACCCATCAACACAGAAACAAAGCTTACAAGATGAAAATGTAAAACACTCAGAAGAAAGCTCTTGAGTCCCACTAAGTTTCTTTTTTTAATTAAGTGATTACAACCTGCATACAAGTCCTGGTTACGTGGGTTTGTGTATGTGGGTGTGTAAGGGGAGCACCATATGGGGGAAGGCAGGGGTGTGATCATTCCCAGGAGAGTCTACAATAGTCTTTGTAAAGAGGCACAGCTGGACAGTTGCTCCCATGGGAGCCCCACAGGGAAGAAAGCAATTAGTGGCAGATGGTTACAGAAATGAGCCACACCTGAGGCCAAGATTCATCTCACCTATTCTTGGCGGCTCTAGAGAATGTGACTCAGTTGATCCTTTATTACCTCCACAGAGGTTAGCAAGGCATGATGGAGGTCCTCTGAATTGTTCTTATACCATAAGGCAGTCAATGTAAGGTCTGAAAACACATCTTCTCTGTGCATCACACATGACTCAAAACTGGCCTCCAGGGATTTTTCAAACATTATTGTGGACTCACACACAAGACAGAGGAGAGGCAGGTGGGGCCGCCATCCATCCAAGTAATGCCACTGTTCCCAGAGTGTCCTGCAGGAAGAGAGGAGCAGAGGCCAGTCTGAAAGGGAGCCAGGGTTGCCACGAGGAATGCAAAGGAATGGATCAAATCAGAAGGACTGGGAAACATGATAAGCAAAACTAAGCAGTAAGATGAATAACTAAGATAGGTGAGAACAACACACCCGAGTGCTAGGTATCCAGGGATGAATTAATCAGGTCTTCATCTCAAAAACAGGCCATGACTGAAGAGATCAGAGAGAGAGCTCACAGGATGGCCAGGAAACCCAGAAAACCGGGCGCTAACAAGGGGCAGTGTGAGCCACTCAGTCATGTCCAACTCTTTGCAACCCCATGGACTACAGCCCACCAGGCTCCTTTTCTATGGGCTTCTCCAGGCAAGAATACTGGAGTGGGTTGCCATTTCCTTCTTCAGGGGATCTTCCCAACCCAGGGACTGAACCCATATCTTCTGCATTGGTAGGCAGATTCTTTACCACTGAGCCACCTGGGAAGCCCAAAACTACTAATTACTGGTCAATTAATCTACAACGAAGGAGGCAAGAATATAAAATGGAGAAAAGACAGTCTCTTCAATAAGTGGTGCTGAGAAAACTGGACAGCTACATGTTTAAAAAAAAAAACAGATAATAGAACAATTCCTAATACCATACACAAAAATAAACTCAATATGGATTAAAGACCTAAATGTAAGACCAGATACTATAAAACTATTAGAGGAAAATATGGGCAGAACACTCTTACATTGAAGCAATATCTTTTTCAATTCACCTCCTAGAGTAATGAAATAAAAACAAAAATAAACAAACAGGACTTAAGTAAACTTAAAATCTTTTGCACAGCAAAGGAAACCATAAACAAAAAGACAACTGACAGAATGGGAGAAAGTATTTGCTATGGTGTGACCAATGCAGGTTTAATCTCCAAAATACACAAACATCTCATGCAGCTCAATATCAAAAAAACCAAGCAGCCCAGTCAAAAATAGACATTTCTCCAAAGAAGACATACAGATGGCTAAAAAGCACATGAAAAGATTCTCTACCTCACTAATTGTTAGAGAAATGAAAATCAAAACTACAATGAGGTACCATCTCATACCAGTCAGAATGGTCATCGTCAGAAAGTTTAGCAAAAATAAATGCTGGCAAGGGTGTGGAGAATAGGGAACCCTTCTACATGGTTGGTGGGACTGTAAACTGGTACAACCATTATGAAGAGCTACATGGAGTTTCCTTAAGAAACTAGAAATAAAACTACCATGAAAGTGAAAGTCACTCAGTTGTGTCTGACTCTTTGTGATCCCAGGACTATACAATCCATGGAATTCTCCAGGCCAGAATACTGGAGAGGATAGCTGTTCCCTTCTCCAGAGGAATCTTCCCAGATAGAAGCCAGGTCTCCCACATTGCAGATGGATTCTACCAGTTGAGTCAGAAGGGAAGCCTAAGAATACTGGAGTGGGTAGCCTATCCCTTCTCCAATGGATCTTCCTGACTCAGGAATTGAACCAGGGTCTCCTGCATTGCCAGTGAATTCTTTACCAGCTGAGCTACTAGGGAAATACCCAAAACTACCATATGACCCAGTAATCCCACTACTGGACATATACCCCATGGAAACCATAATTCAAAGAGATACATGTACCCTAATGTTCGTTGCAGCATTATTTACAAGAGCTAAGACATGGAAGCAGCCTAAGTGTCCACTGACAAAGGAATGAATAAAGAGTTAGCACACATGTACAATGGAATGGTCAGCTCAGTTCACTTGCTCAGTCGTGTCCAACTCTTTGTGAACCACATGAACCACAGCACACCAGGCCTCCCTGTCCATCACCAGCTCCCAAGAATCCACCCAAACCCATGTCCATTGAGTCGGTGATGTCATCCAACCATCTCATCCTCTGTCGTCCCCTTCTCCTCCTGCCCTCAATCTTTCCCAGCATCAGGATCTTTTCAAATGAGTCAGCTCTTCGCATGATGTGGCCAAAGTATTGGAGTTTCAGCTTCAACATCAGTCCTTCCAATGAACACCCAGGACTGATCTCCTTTAGGATGGACTAGTTGGATCTCCTTGCAGTCCAAGGGACTCTCAAGAGTCTTCTCCAACACCACAGTTCAAAAGCATCAATTCTTCAGTGCTCAGCTTTCTTTATAGTCCAACTCTCACATCCATACAAGACCAGTGGAAACATCATAGCCTTGACTAGATGGACCTTTGTTGACAAAGTAATGTCTCTGCTTTTTAATATGCTGTTTAGGTTGGTCATAACTTTCCTTCCAAGGAGCAAGTGTCTTAATTTCATGGCTGCAGTCACCAGAAAAATAAAGTCAGCCACTGTTTCCACTGTTTCCCCATCTATCTGCCACGAAGTGATGGGACCAGATGCCATGATCTTCGTTTTCTGAATGTTGAGCTTTAAGCCAACTTTTTCACTCTCCTCTTTCACTTTCATCAAAAAGCTCTTTAGTTCTTCACTTTCTGCCATAAGAGTGGTGTCATCTGCATATCTGAGGTTATTGATATTTCTGCTGGCAATCTTGATTCCAGCTTGTGCTTCTTCCAGCCCAGGGAAGCCCAACTTCCTCCAGTACATTTCTCATTATGTACTCTGCATATAAGTTAAATAAGCAGGGTGACAATCTACAGCCTTGACATACTCCTTTTGGAACGAGCCTGTTGTTCCATGTCCAGTTCTAACTGTTGCTTCCTGACCTGCATATAGGTTTCTCAAGAGGCAGGTCAGGTGGTCTGGTATTCCCATCTCTTTCAGAATTTTCCACAGTTTATTGTGATCCACACAGTCAAAGGCTTTGGTATAGTCAATAAAGCAGAAATAGATGTTTTTCTAGAACTCTCTTGCTTTTTTGATGATCCAGCGGATGTTGGCAATTTGACCTCTGGTTCCTCTGCCTTTTCTAAAACCAGCTTGAACATCTGGAAGTTCACGGTTCACGTATTGCCTGGCTTGGAGAATTTTAAGCATCACTTTACTAGCATGTGAGATGAGTGCAATTGTGCAGTAGTTTGAGCATTCTTTGGCATTGCCTTTCTTTGGGATTGGAATGAAAACTGACATTTTCCTGTGGCCACTGCTGAATTTTCCAAATTTTCTGACATATTGAGTGCACAGCCTCATCTTTCAGGATTTGAAATAGCTCAACTGGCATTCCATCACCTCAAGTAGTTTTGTTCGTAGTGATGCTTCCTAAGGCCCACTTGACTTCACATTCCAGGATGTCTGGTTCTAGGTGAGTGATCACACCATCATGATTATCTTGGTCGTGGAGATCTTTTTTGTACAGTTGTTCTGTGTATTCTTGCCACCTCTTCTTAATATCTTCTGCTTCTGTTAGGTCCCTATCATTTCTGTCCTTTATTGAGCCCATCTTTGCATGAAATGTTCGCTTTGTATCTCTCATTTTCTTGAAGAGATCTCTAGTCTTTCCCATTCTATTGTTTTCCTTTATTTCTTGGCACTGATCACTGAGGAAGGCTTTTTTATCTCAGCCATAAAAAAAGAATGAAATAATACCATTTGCAGCAACTTGGATGAACCTAGAGATTAGTATACTAAGTGAAGTAAGACAGACAGGCAAAGACAAATATTATATGATGTCACTTAGATGTAGAATCTATGCAAGTGATACAAATGAAATTATTTACAAAACATAAATAGACTCTCGGACTTCAAAAACAAATTCATGGCTACCAAAGGGGAAAGGTTGGGGGACAGATAAATTCGGAGTTTGGGATTAACAGATATACACTACTACTGAAGCTCCAATACTTTAGCCACGTGATGTGAAGCGCTGACTCACGGGAAAAGACCCTGATGCTGGGAAAGATGGAGGGTAGGAGAAGAAGGGGGTGACGGAGAATAAGATGGTTGGACGATCATTGACTCAATGGACATGAGTTTGAGCTAAATGAAATAGTGAAGGACAGGGAAGCCAGGCATGCTGCCATCCACGGATTCACAGAGGATTGGACACAACTGAGCGAGTGAACAACAAAGCAAAGATAAAAAAGGTAATCATCAGGGACCTGTTGTATACACAAGAAAGTCCACTCAATATTCTGTAATAACCTATATGGAGAAAAAAATCTGAAAAAGAATTGAATGTATGTATATGTGTAATAGTCACTTTGCTGTACACATGAAACTAATCAACTATACTCTAATATAAAATTTTTTTTAAGTTTTTTAAAAAGGAACCTGGGTGGGGGTGGACTGTAAACCAGAAACTTCCAGACACTAC
Organism: Ovis canadensis; assembly: GCF_042477335.2. NCBI lineage: Eukaryota > Metazoa > Chordata > Mammalia > Artiodactyla > Bovidae > Ovis > Ovis canadensis. The sequence continues at coordinate 91,244,083 of NC_091245.1, read as the reverse complement.
ATTCACTGCCTACAGTAGACAGTCAACAGAAAGGGAGGAAGAGGGTATGGGGTGGGGCAACAAAGACGGCCAGAGAGAGGGAGGCTATTTAACAGAATTGGGAAAATGTGGCCCAAGCAGTTAATCTCTTCTTCTGCAAATTTTCTTCCTTCTAAGAATAAGATCACTACCAAAGCCTAAAACATGACTGAGGTAATCTTGAAACCAATAAGAGCTTCTTTATGAGATTATAATTAACAAGTCAGTAACCTTTGGTCTTAACTCTGGAAACTAAATTTGCCTGCTCATGGTGGCTTCACTAAGTCCCCCTTGACCATCCTGTCAACAGATCTTTTAAAACTGACCCCTGGGGAACTTCCCTGGCAGTCTAGTGGTTGGAAGTCTGTGCTTACAATGCAGGAGATGCAGATTCGATCCCTGGCTAGGGAACCGAAGTCCTGCATGTGGCATGGTGTGGCCAAAAGAAATTAGAAAAGAACTACACCGATAAAAGTGAAGAGATAGTTGCTTAAATCATCTCCTTTATTTAGTAAGACAATCATCTACTGAGTTGGAGTGGAAGAAAAGTATAATTTTAAGGAAAGAGAAACAAAACAAGCAAACAAAAAACATGAGCCCCGACACGGCATACGCTGGAGAAGTGGACGGTGTCACACACACAGCTGCCTCAAGGGCTCTGAGAGTACTGCTTGCAGGGGGGTCTCTAAGTGTTCTGGGTAAATAGGGATGAGGTCAGCAAGTGAGGAGACTAAGGAAACCCCTGCCCCACAACACTGGCCTGGGCAGCATGGAACTCACCCACTCCTGTGTTCTCGCCTAGAGAATCCCAGGGACGGGGGAGCCTGGTGGGCTGCCGTCTATGGGGTCGCACAGAGTTGGACACGACTGAAGCGACTCAGCAGCAGCAGCAGCAGCAGCAGCAGCATGGAACTCACTCTGATGCGAGAGAAGGCCTGGCATCACCCTCAGTGCTCAACTGCCTGACCCATCAGTTGCATCTGCCCCACCCAACACTCTCTCCTTCCTGAAGCATTGCTTGGATCCTGGGGTATTATACTTGCCCTGTTTTTTTCTTCTTCCTTCATTTATGGCTACTCTTTCTGAGAGTTCTTTTTTTTTTTTTTTTTAACTTTTGTTATGAAAACATTTCAATCATGTATACAAGGAGAGAAAATAGTGCAACAAAGCCCCATGTGTCCATTACCAAGCTTCAACAACAATTAACTCATAGCCTCTTGTTTGTCCTAGACTCCCACTCTTAGGCTCTCAAGATTATTTGGGGGAGAGGGTGTGGGTTGTCTTATAAAGTGATACATATATTGCTCTTATTTATTTATTTTTATTGAAGTATGGTTGACTTACAATATTATAATAGTTCCAGATGTTCAACATAGTGATTTGATATTTTTATACATTACCAAATGATCACCGCTATGAGTCTAGTTACCATCTGTCACCACACAAAGTTATTACAGTATTGTTGACTATATTCTGTATGCCGTACATTCCATTTCACATCTGTCAGCTTGTGCACTGTTGGTGGGAATGTAAACTGGTACACCCACTATGGAAAATAGAACAGAATTTCCTCAAAAAATTAAAAATAGAACTATCATACAACCCAGAAATTCCACTTCTGGGAATTTATCCAAAGAAAATGAAAACAATAGTTTGAAAAGATATATGCACCCCAATGTTCATTGCAGCATTATTTACAATAGTCAGGATATGGAAGCAAACCAAGTGTCCACAGATGCCTGGATAAAGATGTGATATTACTCATCCATAGAAGAGAATATTACTCAGCTATTAAAAAAAAAAAAAGAAAGAAATCTTATCATTTGAAAAGACCCTGATGCTGGGAAAGATTGAGGGCAGGAGGAGAAGGGGACAACAGAGGATGAGATGGTTGGATGGCATCACTGACTCAATGGAAATGGGTTTGGGTGGACTCCAGCAGTTGGTAATGGACTTGGAGGCCTGGTGTGCTGCAGTTCATGGGCTCACAAAGAGTCGGACACGACTGAGCAACTGAACTGAACTGGACTGATCTGAACTGATGACAAGACCAGCCCTACAGGGCGTTATGCTGAGTGAAAGAAGTCAGCAGGAGGAAGGCAAATACATTATGATTTTGTTTACATGTAGGATGAGAAAAACAAAAGAACAAACACAGCAAAATAGAAAAGAGTTCACAGATACAGGGAACAAACTGACGGTTGCCACTGGGGATAGAAGTGGGAGGACGGGCAGAACAGGTGAAGAGGATGAACACGTACAAACTCACAGTTCTCACAGTTATAAAATAAATTAGTTTCATGGATTATTGTGAAGTGAATCCCAGTCATCACATCAATTACAATGCGTACCTCTATAGACTTCTTTCTTAAAATAATTTCCATTCCATCAATCACACTCCCCACAAAATTAACAACTCCTTACGAGTGTCATACACCCAGTCAGTTCTCACATTTCCCCAACTGGCCAATAAACAGTCTTGTTGTTTACTGGCTTATTTGTTGGAATGGATATCCAAATGAGGTTCATATATTCCTACTGCTTAATATGTCTCCTAAGTATCTTGTAATTTATAGAATCTCTCTCCAAGTCTTTTTTCTTTTTCTTACAATTTTTCTGTTGGAGAAATTAGATTTTTTTTATCCTATGGCGTTTCCCACGAAGAAGATTTTGCTGATTACATCCCCTCATTTCTTTAACATGTTCCTCTATTCTTTTTATTTCATACAAATTGGTCGTTACACCTAGAGGCTTAATCAGATTCAAGCTCTCCTTCTTTGGCAACCGTTCATAGGTGGCGTTGACAGTTTGACTGAGTCTTTAACAATGTCAGAAAACACCGAGGATCACTGTCAGCTATTTGGTGACCCCGAGGTTCATATAAGAAAATCAGCCTGTTTGGTTCACCTCAGCATCACTGAGGTCAGCTGAGCAACCGTGGTCATCTCACGGCTCCAACTTTGTTTTCCCATTCATAAGATGAGAATGATTGTATTACCTAACTCAGAATTTTCATAAAGGCTAACTTTACTCATAAGATGAGAACGATCGTATTACCTAACTCAGAATTTTCATAAAGGCTAACTTTACTCATAAGATGAGAATGATCGTATTACCTAACTCAGAATTTTCGTTCCTGATATGCAAGCATTTCAGGGATGTGAGCTGTTTTCCTTATTTTCATTGTTCGAGCAAGGTTTTCACCACCAGCACCCAGAGACACAGTGCAAGGATGCTGAGATTTTGTCATTACCATGGGCTTACCGCAGCCATCAACAGGGTTGTTCCCAAGAAGGAGAGCCATCCTTCTGCCTAGTGCTTCTTGATGCTTGATGCTTATGTCAGTCATCATCAATCTGTCTGCAGAAAGGGCTGGTGGGAGACCGCAGCAGCTGGTGATTGAATCAGCAAAGCAAGTGCCCAGGTCATCTGGGGACCTGAGCAGTCATGCTTCTCCCAGGAAGAGCTCTAGGAGGCAGGGAGGGTTAAATGGTGCCCCTTCAGTTCCTCTCTAGTCTAAGACGCATTTTCTTTGGGAACTACTATTAGAAACATGTTTATTCTTCCTCTGGTTTTGGCAAGTTAGTAAATTATTGTAATTTAACCCTATAGTCAGAACATTTGGTTGCTCGTTTATCATGATAAGCATTTTATAAGGTTTTGTAAAAAACCACTCAGGCTTATTTAGGGCCTAAAGGCATTTGTCTCAAAATTGGCTCTGAGTTTGATTTTTATATTTATGTACATATTAAATCTTCATATTGCCACTTACACCCTCTTAATGGCCTCCATTTAGTGAAAGATCCTGGAGTCTTTGGTGAAGTTATAAAGCTAAGAGGCCATCTATAAGTCAGTCTACTTCTGTTGTAAGGGTAAATCTAATTTTAGTGGCTTAATACTGGAAGTTGAGTTTCTAAGCTTTGAGAGTCTGTGCTTTCCAGCCTTTACTTAGGGGAGGGCTGGGCCAGCTAGCACGTCTCCTGCAGGGAGATAATACGGCAGTTACAGCCTTTGGCTTTCCTCCTTCTGAGGCCTAGGAATCAAATGCTGTACTCTTTCCTCAGTATATGTTCGTGAGAAGAGCTTGAACTCTGGGCCAGACAAAGCTTATTAGCTGTTTAGCCCCAAGAAAGCTACCTGACCTCTCTGGGCCTCAGTCTCCTGTCTGTAAGATGAGATAATAAAAGTCATTGCTGTTGTTGCTATTGTGGGGATTAAATGAGATAATGCAGATGAAGCACTGAGCACAGCGTCTGGCAAATTTTAAGGACTCAATAATTGCTAGGTATTATCATTACTGGTCCTGGATGGCCAGGTATTACATCACAATTTTTGTTTAAAACAATATTTAGTTGGAATGGATGAACCTAGAGACTGTCATACTGAGTGAAGTAAGTCAGAGAATGAGAAATATCATATGACAACCCTAATATGTGGAATCTAAGAAGAAATGATACAGATGAACTTACTTACAAAACAGAAAGAGACAGAGTTAAGAATGAATTTATGGTTGCTAGGGCAAAGGGATAGTTTGGAAGTTTAAAATGGACATGTATATGCTGCTATATTTAAAATGGATAACCAACAAAGACCTACTATATGGCACATGGAACCCTCTCAATGTTATATGGCAGCCAGGATGGAAGGGGAGTTTGGGGGAGAATGTATTCCTGTATATGTATGGCTGAGTCCCTTCACTGTTCACTGGAAACTATCACAACACTGTTAATCAGCTATACTCCAATATAAAATAAACAGTTAAAAAAGAATATTGATTATCAAAAATATGTTTAGTTGGAATATTACTCAACAATAAAAAGCAACAAACTCTTGATACATGCGGAGAAGGAAACGGCAACCCACTCCAGTATTCTTGTCTGGAGAATCCTGTGGACAGAGGAGCCTGGAGGGCTGCTGTCCATAGGGTCAGACACAACTGAAATAACTTAGCAGCAGCAGCAGCTTGATACATGCAACAACTAGATGGGTATTATGCTGAGTGAGAAAAAGCAAATCTTACAGAGTAATTCTGTTTATATAATATTATTCAAATGATAAAATTACAGAGATAGAATAGCTTCCTGGTTGCCAGGGTAATGCTAGGGATGGAGGGAGTGGGGTGTGCAGTGGACTATAAAGGAGCAACATAAGGGAAATTTGGGATGATGGAATGGCTCTGTATCTTGATTGCAGGGGTGGTCACATGAATCTACATGTGATAAAATGGCATGCAATTAATACATACACATTGCACCAATGTCAATTTCCTGTTTAATATTGGACTATAGTTATATATGTATAACCATTTGGGAAAACCAGGTGAAAGATCAGTGGTAACTCTGCACTGTCTTTGTAGTTTCTTGTGTATCTATAATTATTATAAAATAGACACTTAAAAAATAATACATAGGGATTCCCTGGTGGTCCAGTGGTTAAGAAACCACCCTGCAATGCAAGGGACATCAGTTCGATCCCTGGTGTGGGATGATCCCACATTCCGGGGAGCACCTAAGCCTGTTTCTCACAACTACTGAGCCCAAACTCTAGAGCCTACGAGCCACAACTACTGAGCCTACGAGCCACAACTACTGAGCCTACATGCACAGAGCTCATGCTCTGCAGCAAGAGAAGCCACCACAGTGAGAAGCCCATGTACTGCAATAAAGACCCACCACAGCCAAAAGTAAAATACAATAAATCTTAAAAAAAATACATGGTATTTATAAAGTCTAAATGCAGCTCATAGCTGAAACACACAGTATACTATGACTACAGTTCCTTTCTGTGTGACACTTTTTTCCTCTAGATTTAAAAGTTGCCTCTTATTTTTTTTTGCTTTGATTTGCTTTTTACCTAGTACCAATTCTTCCTAGATTCTGTCAAAACTGTGAAATTCCCCCTCAATGTGGTCAAACACATTAGGAAACCTCAGCTCAATTTTTTCCCTGGTGACATCCCTCCTGGAACTCTCTGCCAGCTCTAGTATGAATCTGCTGTGCCCTTGGCTGATTTTGTACCCATTTTCATGGGAAAATATCTAGTCATTTCTATGGTGGTGGTTTAGTCACTAAGTCATGTCTGACTCTTGCGACCCCATGGACTATAGCCCAGCAGGCTCCTCTATCCATTGGATTTCCCAGGCAAGAGTAGTCGAGTAGGTTGCCATTTCCTTCTCCAGAGGATCTGTCAGGGATTGAATCCACGTCTCCTGCATTACAGGCAGATTCTTTATCTCTGAGCTACCAGTGAAGCCGGTTGTCTCTATACCAGAGTCTTAAATTGTGGACTTGACAGCGTGCTGAGATTTCAGAATATGTTACAGTTTTTTCCCCACTTACCTGTATTTTCTGATTTTGCTGCTAATAACTTAGATTACTTGTGTTATATCACCTTTATACCCGTTATCACAGAAGGAAGGAAGACGGCATACAGTCCAAAAAACCAAATAAACAGAAGGTCTAATTTTAGCTTTGTGAGCACACACATGGAATCCTGGGGGATATTCAGTCAGGCCTGGTCGCTGGGGCACTCATAGTGGCTCACCTGGATCTTAAGATCTTGACCCTTCTTTCTTGGTGCATGAGGGCGGGGCTCTAGTCCCAGATTCCTGGCGGTACCGCAGGATCCTCATCCCTCAGCCATGACCACCCCCCTCATTCCCTGACAACACTCTCGTGTCCCTCCCCTCTCTCAGTTCCCTTCTCCACCTCCCTTAGCCGTTTTCAGTCCCTTTGTCTCCAGTCCCCACCCAGGCTCTACCCCAGTTACTGGTCACTTCAGAAAATGTTAATCCTGTGACTGGAAGGGGGAGGAAGAAAGTAAAGAGCTTCGGATCATGAAACTGAAAGAAGGAACGGTAGAGACCCTTGCAGCGGTCTGGCCTCAGAATGGAGTGTTTAAAAGACCAGCAGACCTATCTCATTGCTAAATTTAACCTCATTCTGATTCCCTCACATCTTATTAGACCAAAGAGCCTTTTAGTTCGTTCTAGATTTGAATTATTTTACAAAAAGCGACCTTCTCTTAGGTATCGCCAAGAGAGGCGGAGAGGAAATTCACCAGACTTCAGTAAAAGGAAGCAAAAAAGCTTGAGGTAGAAGAGAGGAAGCAAGTCACAGACACAGAGGGGTGAACTGGGCAATGCAAACTTCCTCTCAAAATACAGTGTGAGCCTGCGAGTATTCTTCAGGCCCGGAGAAAACCAGAGAAGGGCTGTACCTACCGCACCCTGCAAGTTCCCCATGGAAGACTCTAGCTCACTCCCTACATGTTCATGTGGGAGCCTGTGGAATCTCAAGAAGCAAGAGAATGTGCAACAAATTCTAAAGAAAAGAGCTTTAAAGCTCAGTGTGTCTGGTGGAAATAAGCCTGTGTGCCTCAGAAATTCTAAGGCAAAGCCCTCCAAACAAACCATGGAGCAATCTAGTGATGATCTGTGGTGGATTTTCTGAGTGGATCTGCTGCCTTCTGGTAAAACACAAATATGCTTAACAGGCCCCCAAATTCCCTTGGCTTTGATCCACATTCAAGAGCAAAGCCATCTGTGATATTTCAGGTTAACCTTGCGTTCCCTATCTTCTATAATCTCTCAAGGCTCTTGAGTATATTAAAAACATTTCTTAGGAAAATTATAAGAAAAATGATCTAAAGTATAGCTCCATGTATAATAGGAATTTTTTAAATGTCCATTCCATTGTTCCTTTTAACAAATGTCATGATTCAAGTACAGAAGTCCCAGGGAAACCCCTTGGCATATTAAAGCATTTTGAACTCACTAATTTGATTTGAGAGAGAGCCTGGCTAGCCCACGCAGAGGGCATTTCATACCTCCTCTTCATAGGTGGTGTATTTCCTTAAGTGTACAAAGATCTTGGGAATTCTTAGTTTAATCTAGATTATTCACCTTGGCAAGCTAGCCAGCAGTGACAGATGAAACCAAATCTGTGTGTGTGCATAAGGCACGAAGAACTGTGATTTCACTCTGGCGGCAGAACAAGGGCTGGGTGCAATCCCCAAATCTAATTACTAGAAGTAGAGCCAGAGAGCAATCTCTTCACCACACACTACAGTTTGTAAACAGTCTCTGTTTTAGGATCTTCTCTCTCCTTTTTTTCTCTTTCCCTCTCTCTTTTGCTATGACATTTAGCCACTTGTGTAGATAAATTGTTAACAGCAACAAAAATGGTTCTGCAGAAAGAGTGTTCATTAAAAACCCAAGAAAGTCAGAATCTTATGGGCAAATATATGAACCACAGGGAAGAGATGAGCAATTCATCATTTCTTTAATTTTATTTTTGTGCCAACAGTTGTTTCTTTAATGATGGAAAAATGAGGACCCCCTTACCTCTGCCAACATCTTTGAAGAAAAGACAGAATTCATTTCCTGTCTCCTTCCCCTCCCCTCCCATAGCCCTTCCTTGCTCTAGAGCCTCTTAGAATCTTTAAGAAGTCTTTATCTCTGACCCTTATCTGAGTTTTATAAAACTGAAATCTGCTGGTCTTCATCCCATCTTGTTTTCTGCCTTACTTCCATTTAATTTTTTTAAAAACTTTTTTTTCTGTGCATATACACAAAGGAGCTATAAAATGAGGTTATCTCTGTGGAAGAAGGGGTGGGCAGTTCAGTTCAGTTGCTCAGTCATGTCCGACTCTTTGTGACCCCATGGACTGCAGCACGCCAGGCTTTCCTATCCATTACCAACTCCCAGAGCCTGCTCAAATTCATGTCCATTGAGTCACTGATGCTATCCAACCATCTCATCCTCTGTCAACCCCTTTTCCTCCCACCTTCAATCTTTCCCAGCATCAGAGTCTTTTCTAATGAGTCAATTCTTCTCATCAGGTGGCCACAGTATTGGATTTTCAGTTTTAGCATCAGTCCTTCCAATGAATTATCAGGACTGATTTCCTTTAGGATGGACTGGTTGGATCTCCTTACAGTTCAAGGGACTCTCAAGAGTCTTCTCCAACACTATAGTTCAAAAGCACCAATTCTTTGGTGCTCATCTTTCTTTATAGTCCAACTCTCACATTCATACATGACTACTGGAAAAACCATAGCCTTGACTAGACGGACCTTTGTTGGCAAAGTAATGTCTCTGTCTATGCTGTCTAGGTTGGTCATAACTTTCCTTCTAAGGAGAAAGTGTCTTTTAATTTCATGACTGCAATCACCATCTGCAGTGATTTTGGAGCCCAGAAAAATAAAGTCAGGCACTGTTTCCACTGTTTCCCCATCTATTTGCCGTGAAGTGATGGGACCAGATGCCATGATCTTAGTTTTCTGAATATTGAGCTTTAAGCCAACTTTTTCACTCTCCTCTTTCACTTTCATCAAGAGGCTCTTTAGCTCTTCTTCACTTTCTGCCATAAGAGTGGTGTCATCTGCATATCTGAGGTTATCGATATTTCTCCCAGCAATACTCCCATCAATCAAGATTCCAGCTTGCGCTTCATCGAGCCCGGCATTTTGCATGATGTACTCTGCATAGAAGTTAAATAAGCAGGGTGACAGTATACAGCCTTGACGTACTCCTTTCCCAATTTGGAACCAGTCTGTTGTTCCATGTCCAGGTCTAACTGTTGCTTCTTGACCTGCAGATTTCTCAGGAGGCAGGTCAGGTGGCCTGGTATTCCCATCTCTTTCAGAATTTTCCACAGTTTATTGTGATCCACACAGTCAAAGGCTTTGGCAAAGTCAATAAAGAAGAAGTTGATGTTTTTCTGGAACTCTCTTGCTTTTTTGATAATCCAACAAATGTTGGCAATTTGATCTCTGGTTCCTCTGACTTTTCCCAATCCACCTTGAACATCTGGAAGTTCATGGTACATGTACTGTTGAAGCCTGGCTTGGAAAATTTTGACCATTACTCTTTTAGCAAGTGAGATGAGTGCAAGTGCGGTAATTTGAGCATTTTTGGCACTGCCTTTCTTTGAGATTGCAATGAAAACTGACCTTTTTCAGTCCTGTGGCCACTGCTGAGTTTTTCAAATTTGCTGGCATATTGAGTGCAGCACTTTCACAGCATCATCTTTCAGGATTTGAAATAGCTCAACTGGAATTCCATCACCTCCACTAGCTTTGTTCATAGTGATGCTTCCAAAGGCCCACTTGACTTCACATTCCAGGATGTCTGGCTCTAGGTGAGTGATCACACCGTAGTGATTATCTGGGCCATGAAGATCTTTTTTGTATAGTTCTTCTGTGTATTCTTACCACCTCTAATATCTTCTGCTTCTGTTAGGTCCATATCATTTCTGTCCTTTATTGTGCCCATCTTTGTATGAAATGTTCCCTTGGTATACCTAATTTTCTTGAAGAGATCTCTAGTCTTTCCCATTCTATTATTTTCCTCTATGTCTTTGCATTGATCACTGAGGAAAGCTTTTATCTCTCTCCTTGCTATTCTTTGGAACTCTGCATTCAAATGGGTATATTTTTCTTTTTCTCCTTTGCCTTTCACTTCTCTTTTTTTCTCAGCTATTTGTAAGGCCTCCTCAGTCAGCCATTTTGCCTTTTTTGCATCTTTTTTTCTTGGGGATGGTCTTGATCACTGCCTCCTGTACAATGTCATGAACCTCCGTCCATAGTTCTCAGGCACTCTGTTTATCAGACCTAATCCCTTGAAACTATTTGTCACTTCCACTGTATAACTGTAAGGGATTTGCTTTAGGTCATACCTGAATAGTCTAGTGGATTCCCCTACTTTGTTCAATTTAAGTCTGATTTTGGCAATAAGGAGTTCATGATCTGAGCCACAGTCAGTTCCTGGTCTTGTTTTTGCTGACTGTATAGAGCTTCTCCATTTTGGCTGCGGAGAATATAACCAATCTGATTTTGGTGTTGACCATCTGGTGATGTCCATGTGTAGAGTCTTCTCTTGTGTTGTTGAAAGAGGGTGTTTGCTATGACCAGTGTGTTCTCTTGGCAAAACTCTATTAGCCTTTGCTCTGCTTCATTCTGTACTCCAAGGCCAAATTTGCCTGTTGCTCCAGGTATATTTTACAGTCTCCTGAAATGGAAAGGAATCTTTTTGGGGTGTAAGTTCTAGAAGGTCTTGTAGGGCTTCATAGAACTGTTCAACTTCAGCTTCTTCAGCATTACTGGTTGGGGCACAGACTTGGATTACTGTGATATTGAATGGTTTGCCTGGTAAGTGAACAGAGATCATTTTGTTGTTTTTGAGATTGCATCCAAGTACTGCATTTCAGACTCTTTTGCTAACTATGAGGGCTACTCCATTTCTTCTAAGGGGTTCTTGGCCACAGTAGTAGATATAATGGTCCTCTGAGTTAAATTCACCCATTCCAATCTATTTTAGTACTCTGATTCCTAAAATGTCAATGTTCACCCTTGCCATCTCCTGTTTGACCACTTCCAATTTGTCTTGATTCATGGACCTAACATTCCAGGTTCCTATGCAATATTGTTCTTCATAGCATCAGACTTTACTTCCATCACCAGCCACATCCATAGCTGGGTGTTGTTTTTGCTTTGGTTCTGTCTCTTCGTTCTTTCTGGGGTTATTTCTCCACTGCTCTCCAGTAGCATATTGGACTCCCGACCTGGGAAGTTCATCTTTCAGTGTCCTATCTTTTTGCCTTTGCATACCACTCATGGAGTTCTCAAGGCAACAATACTGAAGTGGTTTGCCATTCCCTTCTCCAGTGGACCGCATTTTGTCAGAACTCTTCACCATGATCTGTTCATCTTGGGTGGCCCTACACAGCATGGGCAAGAGGGGACTTTTAACTTTGCTCCCTTCAGCACTCTTAAAATTCCGTGTTACTATAGGGATATATTACTTTTAAGCTTCCCTGGTGGCTCAGATGGTAAAAGAATCTGCCTGCAAAGCAGGAGACCCAGGTTCAGTCCCTGAGTCAAGAAGATCCCCTGGAGAAGGGAATGGCTACCCATTCCAGTATTCTTGCCTGGAAAATCCCATGGACAGAGGATCCTGTAGGGCTACAGTCCACGAGGCCACAAAGAGTTGGAGATGACTAACATTTTCATATTACTTTTATAATTTTAAAATATATTTTCTGATTATAAGTAGTGAATGTATATTGTAGATAATTTGTAAAATAGAGAAATGTATGTGTATATGCTCAATTGCTCAGTTGTGTCTGACTCTTTGTGACCCCATGGACTGTAGCCCACCAGGCTCCTCTGTCCCTGGGATTCTCCAGGCAAGAATACTGGAGTGGGTTGCCATGCCCTCCTCCAGGGGATCTTCCCAACCCAGGGATTGAACCTGCATCTCTTGCATCTCCTGTGTTAACAGGTGGATTCTTTGCCACTGTGCCACCTGGGAAGCCCCCAAATAGACAAAGTGAAAAGCAAAAACTCAAAGCCTCTCCCATCCTTGCCTGTACCTGGTGAGCCTTCATCTGTGGTGGGCACACTCAGCACCTCCCAGGAGGGACCCTCGGGGCTGCTCAAGGTGGAAATAAAGAGAAGTGATATACCCATGGCTGGGAAAAGGTGACTTAGGGTCTAGATGGTTTTTATCTTTCAATCAGTCCCACACTTTCAGCTTCATTGGTACCTGCTGCCACCTGCCTCACTTTCTAAGGAATAGACTGCCTTGCTTCTAGTAGCCATGGCCCCTGACCCCTGGACACCTAGTGGTCATCATTTTGGTGCATCAATCCAGTCACTGCTCTTCTGTTTGCTTTCAAGCTTCAAAAATTCTGCCAATATCTCCAATGTGCTATTGTCTCCTCCTATTCCTCACCTTTCTGGGCTTTTGTGTTTTTGAGACTTTTAATGTAACTTATAGGGTTTTCCAAGGGTGTAGATGGTCAGTTTGTCACCTTTAACTAGGAGTGCCCATATTCTGTTTAAAATACTTTTAAAAATAAGTATTTTTATGACTGCATAATAACTCTTGTATGTAGATGTACCATAATTTACTTAACCTTACCTTACAGGCACATGTTTGCCTATATTATTCATTTCCTTAAAATGAAACACTACATGAGGACCTGCTGGACCTAGGAATATGAGCAATGTGAAGAAGCTTTGCCTGGACTTCCTCACATGTGATTTACATCCTAGCAGAGGTTCATGGCAGTGCTCTCTGCTCTGTCGCCGTGAGCCATCCTCTCTCTGGATGCTCCACTTTCTCTTACATCGCTTCTCCTTGAAGAGTGGTCCTCAGTTCTGTTTGATTTTCCTTCTATTTGGCTGCTGTTTCCCACATATAGCTCCTCTGGGCCTCGGGGAATCAGCTTCTTGCTCTGAGCTCATGCAACCAGGATCAGAATGTACTTCTGAAACACTATTACAGGGCTCCCTTCCAATAACATTTTGCATTTTGCATTTAGCCTGAATTTCCATTTTGGCTCTTCTGTATAGGAAGCTTCATCAGGATTCTGGTCCTTTGCTTCTCAGCCTTGTTACCTCTGCAGCTTATGCTGTGATATTCTTTCTGTTGGTCTACTTGTTGGGGGATGAATATCTCTGCCTTAGTCTTATTAGTCTGTCTCAGAATCTCTTAGGCAATTGCATGAGTAAATCTGCCTATGATTTTGTTGGTGTACCCTCAGTTAAAAGAGAGCTTGCTTAAAAACTCGATGAGTTTTGTATATAAATATAATCTGTCTACCAAAAATTTGCAGAGGAAAATGCTCAGGCTGCTACATTTTTCACTCTCTATTTGAGTGAAAATAGACTAGTTTTGAGTAGTTTGGGGGAGGAAGGAAAGAGGTCTTTGGGTACCTGGGCTCACTCTCTCTAGTTCCAGACACAGGTGGAATCTAAGAATATTCTACCACATTTAAAACCCAATTCTGAACAAGCCTGATTGCTTTCTTATGGGTGGGGCCCCCTGTGCTCTTAATTCCATTAATCGGTGGTAAAGAAGGTACCACCAATACTGGGCACCATTTAATATCCGAAGTCACAGAAATACAGCACTAATTTTAGTTTTTAATGATAACATCCAAGATGGGGGTTAGGCTCCATGAAATTCTCCGCCTTTTTCTTGCTCTTTTTGATAGTGTTTCTGCCATTTTATTTTCCTTCCTGTCTATTTTTGGGTAGGTGTCAGCTTGTCCATTTCTATTGTTCTCCCTATGTACCAGTTTCATTCTCCTGATTTTTTCTCTCCCACTAGTTTTTTCTACCCTTCTTTCCCTCTTTAGCAGGTTATGATCGAATTCTTCTAGCATCTACCTTTTCCCTCTGTAATACTGAGTAGTTGTCCATTTCCAGGTCTATACATTCAGTAGTTTTCTGTTCTCAATTTTCTTTTTTTCTTTTTTTTTCTGTTCTCAATTTTCAAAGAAGATGACGGAAGTCTTATTATGTCTTTCTCTTTAAAATGTAAATTACTTTTGAATCCTTTGTTTCTTGGCTGTCTTTTTTTCCCTCTGTGGGTCAGTATCACCTAGCGACAAGGCTTCTAGATACAACTAAGCATTCCTTGATCAATGTTTCTTAGATGTTATGAAGGTTCTGCTATTTATTCCAGTCATTTCAATATGGCCATATGTCCTTATTCTTAGCCATTTAAAAAGTCTTATTGTTAACATAAAAATAGGGTATATTTCAAATACAGATTTTTTTTAAAAGCTGACACTAATTAACATTATCAGGCATTCCTCTAGGGATTTTACAGTAATCGGCTCGTTTGAACTTTGTTCAAATGTCCTCTTCAATGAGGCCTTCTCTGGCCACTTTTTCTAAGAGGAAAATCCCCTGACTTTCCTAAGTCTCTCCTGCTTAGTATTCATTCCTATCTAATATCCTACATTTTTCTTTATCTAGCTTCTCACTTCTCTCTCTCCAGAATATATGCTCCCTGAGGACATTGGTTTTTGTGGGCTTTGATCATTGTTATGTATCTCAGCACATAGAACACGACTTGGTAGGTAGTGGGGCCTCAAAAGATACTTGTTGAATGAGTAAATGAACTCATTTAATCTTCACCACACCCTCATAAGATATTTGCTATTACTGTTCCCATTTTAGAGAGAAAACTGAGACACAGAGCAGTTAGGTAACTTGCTAAGTTCACAGAACTTTTAAGTGGAAGAGCTGGTATCCTAACCCCAGCAGGCTCCACAGACCTTGTTCTTTATACATATACATATGATTTTATTTCTTTTTGGCTGTGACAGGTCTTGGTTGCTGCATGGGCTTTCCTCTAGCTGTGCCGAATGGGGGCTACTCTCTAGCTGCAGGGCATGGGCCTCTCATTGCCGTGGCTTCTCTAGTTGCAGAGACAGCCTCTCAGTGTATGAGCTTCAGTAACTGCTGCATGTGAGCACAATAGTGGTGGTTCCTGGGCTCTAGAGCATAGGCTCAGTAGTGTGGCACAGGGCTAAGTTGTTCTAGGCATGTGGGATCATCCTGGACCAGGGATCTAACTTGTGTCTCCTACATTGGCAGGCAGATTCTTTACTACTGAGCCACCAGGAAAGCTCCATAGACCTTGTTCTTAACAACGAATGATGCTCAGGTACCCAGTGTCCATATTTATTTTTATTCTTTTTTTTAGAGGGAACATCACTTTTTTTGGTATGTTTTTGTTTTGTTTCATTGAGGTATAGTTGATGTACAATATTATATAAGCTTCAGGTATACAACACAGTGATTCACAAATTTTAAAGGTTATACTCACTTTACAGTTATTATAATATATTGGCTATAGTCTCTGTGTTGTACAGTGTATCCTTATAGCTTATTTATTTTATATATAGCAGTTTATACCTCTTAATCCCCTACTCCTATCTTTTAGGGCAGGGCAGGGCAGAAAACTAGAGTAGACATTTTTCCAAAGAAAACATACAGATAGCCAACATGCACATGAAAAGGTGCTCAACATTGTTAATCATCAGAAAAATGCAAATTAAGACCACAAAGGGATATTCCCTCACACCCGTAAGAATGTGTGCATGCTGAGTCGCTTCAGTTGTGCCCAACTCTTTGAGACCCTATGGACTGTAACCCCCAGACTTCTCTGTCCATGGGGATTCTCCAGGCAAGAATACTGGAGTGGGTTGCCATGCCCTCCCCCTCAGGGGATCTGCCCGACCCAGGGATTGAACCTGCGTATCTTATGTCTCCTGCATTGGCAGGTGGGTTCTTTACCACTAGCTCCACCTGGGAAGCCCAGTCAGAATGGCTATCATCAAAGGGAACACAAATAACAAATGCTGGCAAGAGGGGATGTAAATAGGTGCAGTCACTGTGGAAAACAGTATGGAGACTTCTCAAAAATCCCAAAACAGAACTACCACATGACCCTGCAATTCCAATCTGGGTATAGATCCCAAAAAACCAAAAGCACCAATTCAAAAAGATACCTGCACCTCAGTGCTCACAGCAGCACTACAAGTTCACTTCCAGCAGCCAAGTTATGGAAGCAACCCAAGTGTCCATCAGCAGATAAACGGATAGAGAAAATATGGTGTATATCCATCTATCTATCTATCTATCTATCTATGTGGTATTTATACATATATAGGTGTATGTAGTATATATATATGATATACACACACATACTATACTACTACGTACCCATTAAAAAGAACAAAATTTTGCCATTGGCAGCAACATACATGGACTTGGAGGGCATTAAATCAGACAAAGACAAGTACTGTCTAATATCACTTATATCTGAAATCTAAAAAATACAACAAACTAGTGGTTATAACAAAAAAGAAGCAGAATCACAGATATAGAGAACTAGTGGTTACTAGTGGGGAGAAGGAGTGAGGAAAGGATATGTTTACTTTTTGAAGGGAAAAATATCTTAAGGGAAAAAACGTATAGAAAGTAGAAGCTCCTTTTTCAACTCTTTCTGGTTCTGGTCCCTTCCAGGCTTCCTCAGATGTAACCTCTGTCCTGAAGCTGATGCATACCCACCTTCGGGTGTATATTTCCTATTTGGAACTATCTTCCAAGTGGCTTCCAAGCTACCAGTGAGAACCATGTGTGGAGGTGGAAAAGAGCTACACAACTGAAAACTCCCTAAATCCATGTCTCGGGTTAAATTGACTGCTTTTGTTCCTTTTACTCTCCTATTAATTTTTTTTCCTTTTCTACTTACAGACAGTCATTTTTCTAGCTGAAAATAGAAAACCTTATCAGATTGGAATAGCAGTCCTTCTTGCGGTAGTATTTTTTCCCCAAAGATGGGATGAATTTGAGCCTCGTCAGAAAGCCATCTGCTGTGTACGCACAGACCTATTCAGAGCCAGAAAAAGAAAATAAAGGAGGGGGAAAGCCCTGGCTTTCTCATTTGAAAACAAAGAGCTGTGGCTTGTGAGCTCTACGCCTCTGACAGAGGCTGACCACAGAGCAGCGTGCCCGACCAGGAATATAGGGCATGAGGAGTTCTGCGCTGTGCACGCTGACCCTGTGGAACTTTGCTACTAATGAAGAAGACACTTAATGAACGGGGAAGAAGCCTCCAAGTCCAGCCCTCAGAGTCCCCACCAGTTCTCTATGAAAAATGGCCATTGGATTTGTGGTCTGCTGCCCCTATCATCCGGAGAAGGCAATGGCACCCCACTCCAGTACTCTTGCCTGGAAAATCCCATGGACGGAGGAGCCTGGTGGGCTGCAGTCCATGGGGTCGCGAAGAGTCAGACATGACTCAGCAACTTCACTTTCACGCATTGGAGAAGGAAATGGCAACCCACTCCAGTGTTCTTGCCTGGAGAATCCCAGGGACGGGGGAGCCTGGTGGGCTGCCGTCTATGGGGTCGCACAGAGTCGGACACGACTGAAGCAACTTAGCAGCAGCCCCTATCATCTTTGCCATCCCTTTTGCTGATTTCATTTCACTCACTGTCACTCCTGTTGTGTCAGACCTTGCCAGTCTTCAGTTCAGTTCAGTCGCTCAGTCGTGTCCGACTCTTTGCGACCCCATGAATCGCAGCACGCCAGGCCTCCCTGCCCATCACCATCTCCCGGAGTTCACTCAGACTCACGTCCATCGAGTCAGTGATGCCATCCAGCCATCTCATCCTCAGTTGTCCCCTTCTTCTCCTGCCCCCAATCCCTCCCAGCATCAGAGGCTTTTCCAATGAGTCAACTCTTCGCATGAGGTGGCCAAAGTACTGGAGCTTCAGCTTTAGCATCATTCCTTCCAAAGAAATCCCAGGGGTTGATCTCCTTCAGAATGGACTGGTTGGATCTCCTTGCCAGTCTTAATATAGGACTATTATGGAAGGATGTTGTGAGGTTTTCAGAAAACACTTCCTTCAGTCCATGGGGGTACCCTTGCTGCCAGAGGGTACCCTTACATTTGCTGTTGCTGGCAGATCTTAAGCTAAGGGGCTGCATACTCCTGATTTCTGTTGAAATACTTCATCCTTTATCTTCTGCAAGTCATGGAGCAAAAAATAAATTGCTGCATGAAAACTCACACCCAAAACCAAGTATTTTCATATTCTTGAGAACATTTAAATACTGTTCTTTTTTCCAATTTTAATTTTAATGTCTATTTTTGTAAGTACAAAAGTAATTTACGAAAGCAAAATACTTAAATAATATACAAATATATAACTTAGAAAGTTAAAGTCCTTTCTTATCCTAACTCATGGAAAACTGTTAACAGAATTTTTCACCATCACATTTCTTCAGTTTTATGAAACTCCATGCTTTAGCATACTAGTTACTCTCCTCTTTACCTCTGGATACCCATTTAACATGGGACTTCCCAGGTGGCGCAGTGGTAAAGAATCCACCTGCCAATGCAGAAGACTCAAGAGACGTGGGTTCAACCCCTGGGTCAGGAAGATCCCCTGGAGTAAGAAATGGCAACCCACTCCAGGATTCTTGCCTGAACACTTCCATGGACAGAGGAGCCTGGTGGGTTACAGTCCATGGGGTCACAAAATGTAGGATATGACAGAGCACATCACAGCACCTGTTTAATATGACTTTCCTCCAGACTATAAGCTCCATAAGGACCTACACCCTGTCTGTCTTATTTAGCTGTGGTAGCCCCAGGGTCTAACCACTGTACCTGGCACACAGTTGGCACTCAACATAAATTTGCTAAGTGAATGCTTTCACTCTGGCCATGAGAAGCAGGCAGAGCAGGCTCTGTAATGCCTTTTTATTGATAAGGAAACAGACTCAATTCATGACTTGTCCACAGTCACAACTGTTAAATAGTAGAGCTGAATCTCAACCCAGATCTTCTGATTCCACATCAAAAGGACTTTCCTTCTAAGTATGTCTTCCACTTGATAACTGTCAGAGAATCATGACCACGTTACTAATCAGAGTCTTCACTGTGTCCAACTCACCCCAAGAAGTCTCCATTTCACACAGAGGGGAAACGCATTGTTTGGAGGGGTTGTTTTTTTGAAATGTAGTTGGTTTACAATGTTAATTTCTGCCTTACCAGAAAGAGACTTTTATATATATATATTCTTTTCCATTAAGAATTATCACAGGACTTTGAATATAGTTCCCTGTGCTACACAGTAGGGACTTGTTGCTTATTAAATGCATTCAGTTTTGACATTTTTGAGTTAGAAGGAAATAAGCCACAGAGGAAAGATTACCCTTCATTATTTCAGAAGATAAAACAGTGTTCAGGGAATGAGTTGTGAGGTTGCTTGCTGAGCAAATTATTCAAACATGAAGTTCAGTTCTGTTTGGCTGTGCTAACAGAATTGTGGGCCCCTCTCCACTCTGGGCTTGCTCCCATAACCCTGGGCTCCTGGCTGCACACAATTAGCCTCCAGGAGCTCGGGCAAGCCTGGGTCTCCATGGCACTCACTGGAGGTGAGAATCTAGATGTGTGCCCCACAGTGCAGCAAGGCTCTACACAGCCACTTGTCTGAAGAATGACATTTCCATCCAAACACTTCAGGGCTGGTCAAAAAGTAATGGAATCACCATTGATCCAGAGCATCTGGCTCCTGGGAAGAGGCCTGACCTCCCAAATGGCTCTCTTTTGTGATATAATCCTTTTTTTCCTTCTACACTCTTACATAAAACTTTAGCTCCTTTATTTTCAGAAGGGACAATTTTCTTCAGGGAAGAATTGCGCCAATTCCTCAACATTATATTGCAACTTAAAGGACATTTGTCTTCCTTCCCTTGTTTTCATTTTGCTTTAAGTCAGTTTTAGTTAGTACTTCTGATATAGACTAGCTAAAAGCAGTGCTTTCCGCACTCATTGCCTTAATCACAGAAAAGGAATCCTTCCCTTTCTTACTCTTTTTCTTCTCTCTCTCCTCCCTTCCTCTTTCTACCCTCCCTTCCTCTTCTTCCTTCCCTCCCTCCTGCACTTCCTTTCTTCCCTCCTATAGGCAGCAGTTTTTATTTTTTAAAAAGCATTGTTTTGTAAAGTTCTTTGTTTATAAAAATACATTTATTATATATATACACATGACCATGTGAACTAATTCAGTCGTGTCTGACTCTTTGCAATCCCATGGACTATAACCTACCAGGCTTCTCTGTCCATGGGATTTTACAAGCAAGAGTACTGGAATGGGTTGCCATTTCCTTCTTGAGGGTATCTTCCCGACCCAGGGATCAAACCCAAGTCTCCCTAATTTCAGGCAGACACTTTACCATCTGAGCCATCAGGGAAGCCTATATATACACATACTTAAACATATAGATATCATATATATATATATATAGAGAGAGAGAACACACAAAACTGACTTAACCAGGTATTTTTAAAGTCCCAGTTGTTAAAGCAATAAGATTAGATAGACTTGATAATGGACATAAAGACTATAAAACCAGCATACAGTTCCAAATATATATGGGAATAAGTTTATTATAAAAGTAAAATATTTTTCAAATCAATAGAGAGAAGATGGATTATTCAATAAACGGTGGTAAAAAACACTGGCTAGCCATTTGGAAAAAGTAGGCATGGATCAAAATCTCATTTTTTATATAAAAATAAAATCCAGAAACATCATCAAAAGTTCATATTAAAAATAAACCATAAAATAGCAAAAAATTATAAATTTTTTCATAATTTGGAGATGAAGAGGCTTTTTTAAATTCATTTTTTATTGAAGGATAATTGCCTTATAGAAGAGATGAAGAGACTTTTATAACACTAAAACATTCAGAATAGGAAGCAGTGGTAGATTTTCAATATAAAACCTAAATCTTCTTGCCAAAAAGAAATGTACATTTAAAAGGTTGAGTGTGGTGAAGGAAATGGCAATCCATCTCAATATTCTTGCCTGGGAAATCCCATTGACAGAGAAACCTAGTGAGTTACAGTCCATGAGGTCACAAGAGTCAGACATGACTTAGCAACTAGACTACTACCACCATCAGTATTATACTGGAATCTTCTTTTTTTTCTGATATTCATCTGTTTATTGTATATTGGATATAAGTTTATACTGTGTTTCAAGTTGTACTGAGTAAATAAAATTTATTAAGTGAAAAAATAAAAGGTTGAGTGATAACAAATTATGAAATTACATTATTTCGCACATAAGGTTAATATCCTCAAAGTACAAAATGCTTTTTTAAATCAATAAAACTTGCTTCTCAATCCTACTATCAAGATAGTGAGATTAGGGATACTTTCTACTTTCTTCTATATAGTCTTCTGTACTACTAATTTTTTTTTTCAGTAAGTATTTTAATGCATTAAATCTGTTAGTTTGGGGGAAAAAAGTTTAAAAGATATAGATGGACATCATTTTTCTTAATACTTAAAAGCCCGAAATAATTTTTTCAGAATGGTCCAACAGTTCTGCTTTGTAATATTAATTATTACACTTGGCCTTTAATATATACATGTAGTAAAATAAGACCAACTGAGAAAAATAAGATACATGAGAAATAGTGGGAAAAATCATAAGACAAAGGAATTTTAATATGAAATGGCAGACCCCCACATTGAGGCCATTTGTTCTTTCAAAACTTGATTTGAATCTAAATCTTTGGATTAAAATTTGGCCTTTTCTTTTTTACAGATAAGAGTCCATTGAACAAAAGCTCTTTCGTCCCTCAATAGTTATTTTTAGCGCTACGGTCTTTTCTTCTTAATACAGAGTGGTTTTTCTTTCCCCTGACATCTAAGTTGTACCATTAAGTTAAATGTATGATTTAAATTTCAATTTTACTGAAGCTGCAGGTAGAATTAAAGGGATCATACAGATGAGCGATTTCATTGAATGTCACCTCACATAAATTTACATAAAGCTGTAAAAATCTATACAGTCTCCAAAACTTCTTCTGAAGGAGAAAAGGGAGAAAAATGTATATTGAGCACATAGAGTTTGTCAAGACCTCTCCTGAGCTTCTTTAGGAACATCATCTCACTTAATCCTCAGAGCCAAGAGGGGAAGTTAGAATTGTCATCCTCATTTCATAGATGAGAGAACAGGCTCTTTGCAGTTACGTGATTTACTGCATATCACACCCACTTGATTCAAGCACCCATGCATGATTTTTCACCTGTACCCGTGAACTTCTTCTTCTATGATGTAACCCATATTCTATGATGTAAGAGAATTTGTACAGCCTCAGTTCCCTACGTGGTCCGGAAGTCTTTTGCTGGTATCTGGAATGATCTAACTAGAGATGCTTCCCTCCCAGCAGCACTGAGGCATCCACATGCGCTCCCCATGCTCACTGTGGGGAGCATCCAGTCAGTGGTGCCCACGCTCAGAGCCCAGGGTGGGTGTTAGGGGAAGCACACTGATTGAAACCACCCACCCTGGCCAGGGACCATAGTAACCATTTGCATGAGTTGTTTTATAACAGGAGGTCCCGGTAAGGAACAAGGAACTAATAAGCCTCCACCAACCGGAAGAGTTCGGGAAAGGTCAAAATGAGACACCACGTGTCTGACCACCTCCCAGAATCCTTCTCTCTGGCATTCATCTTGGCTGAACAAGGTGTGCACCACCAGGAAGGACTCTTGAGTCAGAATGATTGGCTAAAGACAACCCGGAAACTAATCCCATCACCATAAAACCCAAGACTGCAAGCCATGTGACAGAGCTGTTCTCCTGGGTTCCCTGCTGCTCTCTGCCCTTTCCCAATAAAATCTCTTGCCTTGTCAGCACACGTGTGTCTTCAGACAATTCATTTCCAAGTGTTAGACAAGAGCCCGATTTCAGGCCCTGGAAAGGGTCCCCCTTCCTGCAACAAATGGCGACTCTGGCGGGGATTCTTCTTCGCTGCAACTGATATCCCAACCACTCGGGGTACTCAGGGGCCGGCTTGCCTGCCAATGGACCGGACCCAGTGGCCGCAACTGGGGCCCTTTTTTCCCTGGTCTCCTCCTGATGCAGACAACTGGCCAGAGTGCCCCAACCGGGTAAGGAACTAAAGACTTTATTGACCTCTCTCCCTGCCCTCTTTCCTCTCCTTAACCCTTCCTATCCTTTCCCTTTTTTCTAGTCCCCTGGTCCATGGATGTAGCTGAGCCCACTGGAGCCTGGCTTGCCTCACTGCACAAACTGACCAGTAGTAGCAGCTGGCCTCAGTGACATTGTTTTGTGTTCTGGTTTCTTCTGTTTTACTTGCCAGTACTCATGTCTAATGCCCAGAGGAAGAGTCTGGCAGAGAAGCCCCAGGCCCTGCCTGGCTCTACCAGTTTGCAGCTGTGTTCCCCTGTGCAAGTGGCCTGATTCTCTGTTGGGAGCCGTGTTAGGCCTTACTGAAAATTCTCTAACCCTGTTTCCTTACCTGAAAAGGGGGATCTTTCTTGCACACCTGATGGTGGTTTGTCTTTAACAATGGAAACCCATGCCCGGTGCTGCCCGAGTGTTACACAACATGAGCTGCTACAGTCCCTCAGTCCAGTCTCTGAGGCCCATCTAATGGCAGAACTCAAAATCACCTTCCCTTGCTGGCCAGGGCTTTGGGTCTAAACCACACTTGTGTCCTCAGCCCTGCATTTTGGAAATACTTTCCCTGAGGCAGCTGCATAAGCCCTGGCTGGCCCTCCCTCTCAGCAGACCTGTGGTCATTCTGGGCTCGCCTGGATTCTAGGAAGTCTCCAATTTAGACACAAGCCTCATCTGTGGACAGACTCCAGTCTCCCCTAGAACCTAAAATAACATAGGGCTGATATGCTCATGGAATCAATGTTGAATTGAACCTTTTCCTTCTGACAGTTCTGCCAGAAACTTGTTTCAACAGAGTGACAGTGGCTAGCTTGTGAATGAGCGTCATCTGGGGGACCTTCAGCTGCTGCAGAGGGCCACCTCTAACCCTGCACAGCGGTCCTTCTGAGGCGAAATGGAGTTGCTGCCTAGCACTCTCTTCCCAGATCTTCCTTGCCTCCCTCACCTCTGTCTGATTTTCTGAACTTCCTTAGCAGATTGTTGCTACAGGATAGATGCCAAGGGCTCACTTCCCCATTATTAATGGCCTAAGAGAAGGACGGGTAATTCACTGTAAACTTAGTCCACCACTGTTACTGGCTAAGACTCAGAGAGAGGACCCAGTTACAAGGGGTCAGTGCTTCCCAACAGCGCTACCCTACCCAGTTGATAATTTTGTTTCCTTAACATGCCTGCATGAGCTTCCCTCGTAGCTCAACTGGTAAAGAATCCGTCCGCAATGCGGGAGGCCTGGGTTCGATCCTGGGTTGGGAAGATCCCCTGGAGAAGGGAACAGCTACCTACTCCAGTATTCTGGCCTGGAGAATTCCACGGACTGTATAGTCCACAGAGTCGCACACCACTGAGCAACTTTCACTTTCACGCTACACTTTCAACACGCCTGCATACCTTTGTTCCCAAGCCTTTGCTCTTGCCATGCCCACCCCATGGAATGCTCGTCCCCATCTCTGTCCTTGGAAGTCTGTAACAGCCCCTCTGCAAGTTTCCAGACACCCACCGCCATTATGATCGGCTCACCCATCTACATTAGCAGCAGTACATTCCTCTGTGTGTGCCTGAGACTGCGTATGTTTTGGTCAAACTGATTTCTTTTATCTTATTTCATTTGACACATTTTTAATGTCTTCCCCTTTGTTTTTTAAATTCATTTACTTGGCTGTGCTAGGTCTTAATTGGAGCACATGGAATCCAGTTCCCTGACCAGGGATCAAATCCGGGCCCCCTGCATTGAGAGCAGGGAGTCTTAGCCACTGGACCACCAGGAAAGTCCCCGTTTTACACATTTAAAAACATTATTCCAAGAAGAGGCCCATACCTTCCCTGATTACCTAAGGCACCAGAAAGTGAAGCAGCCTTGATCTAGACTGTGTAGCCCATGCCCTCCACATCCAACAATGCCCAGCACACAGTAGGCTCTCAGTGCCTGCTTGTTGATTTGAACTGGGCCAGTGTGGGTGACAGTTCTCACAACATGCTGTGGCAGTGCATCCCCAAGCAGCTCAAGCAGCTCTGTCTCTTACCAAGGACCAGGGTCACTCTCATTTCACATGTGCTGCTTGGCTGCCCTGCTGACCAGGCTCCAGCATGGCCTTGAGGCTCCCACACTGCTGACCCAGCTGTGACAACGTAAGACTGGGATCCAGCTGTGAGCGTGTCCGCAGCTTCTCAAGGTCACACAGGAGGCTCCATCTGAGGACCCAGGATCTCAAGTACGAAATACAGTTTCAGCAGAATTTCCCTTTGGCTAATTTGTCTTCTTTAGTATCCAAGCAGAAAAATAAGACTCATTGTTCCACTCTTAATAAAAATAAAATTCAGTCTAGAGAAGCAGCAGAAAGCTGGTGGTGTCCACTCAGCTATGCAAGCCAGGTTGTCACTAAAGCTGATTGATAGTTACATGAGCATACAGAAATGATATCACTTTTATATCCCTAGACATTCCTCATTACACATTTTACCCCTCCTTCTGGGTTTTCTGCCGTGATTGCTTCACAGTCAGGGATGGTCTAAGAAAACAACAGGGATCAGACTAATGAAACGCAAGAAGACAGAGTTGATTGGGGGAGGGGGGAGGAGCACAGCTATTTTGGAGCATCTACTGCCTCCCAGACCCTATTTCAGGCAGGTTACAAACTTCTTTTCATTTATTCTCATACCAACCTTCTGTATTAATTATGCTGATCCTCACTTTGCAAAGGAGGAAAGCCAGGGTTCGGAGAGGGCAATAAGCGTGTGCAAGAGCACACAGCACTAGGGCCATAAGCGTTAGCGCCACACAGCTCGTGAGGAGCAGGTCTGGGTTTGTCTCAGCTTTGTCCCACCACAAAGCCTGTGCACTTCCCAAATTGGTCAAGTGGCCTAGGGCGAGGGCAGCTCCGGGCTCGACCTGGATCTCTGGAGTGACAGATGTTTGGTCCTTCCATCTGGGTCTGTCCGAGCGTCCATGGCCCCCAGTGCTGCCTGACCTAGCCACAGTCCTTGCTGGATGGGTGAAGCAGCCGCGTTTTTGCTGACCATAAACTGAGCAACAGGCAAAGTTACTGCCAAGAAGCCCCAGAGCAGGTAGCAGCCCTCAGCCAGCCTCTGCCACATTCACAAAAACAGAATATCGGCTTTTCTGAAATCCCCAAAGTCCTGGCTGTCTTCTCCCAAATTCCTGGAAGGGACTCCCCTGTTGTCCCTTCCATCTAGCATCTTTCCTACTCTTGCTCTGAACATCCTCACGATGGCTTCCTCTTCTTCTGTAAACCTGCCCTAGTGAAGGATTTGGTAGGTGAATTCCCTCTGACTTTGATAGGGCCTAGTACATACTGCTCCCAGAGATATTTATATTTTCAAAAGCCAAAAAATCTACAGGTCAGGAATGACTTTATAACTGTGCCGTCTTTGGAGGAGATGGGTGAGGTAAGTGGAGAGAAAGTATGAGAATGGAGGGACAGAGGAATGTCTTCCCAGTGGAGCCCCTGAATTATATTCAGGGGGCAGTTGCCAAAAGTAAAATTAGTCCTTTAAAAGTCTCTATCCAATAAAGGGAACCCTCCTACACAGTTGGTGGGAATGTAAATTGGTATGGCCACTGTGAAGAACATTACGGAGGTTTATCAAAAAACTAAAAATAGACCTACCAAAGGACCCATCAATTCCATTCCTGGGTATATATCCAAAAGAAATGAAAATACTAATTCGAAAAGATACATGTGCCCCAGTGTTCATAACAGCTTTATTTACAATAGCCAAGATATGGAAGCAACCTAAGTGTCCACCAACAGATGAACATATAAAGAGAATGTGGCATATATCTACAATGGAATACCACTACTCAGCTATACAGAGAATGAAATGTTGCCATTTGGAACAGCATGGATGGACTTTGAGGGCATTATACCAAGTGCAAAAGCCAGACAGAGCAAGACAAATACTGTATGGTATAACTTATATGTGTAATCTAAAAAATACAAAAACTAATGAACATAATTTTTTTTAAAAAAAGCAGACTCACAGATATAGAGAATAAGCTGGTGGCTATCAGTGGGAGGGAGCCAACATAGGGATGAGGGATTAAGAAGTACAAACTATGAGGTATAAAATAAGCTACATGGATATACTGTACAACATGGGAAATATAGGCAATATTTTAGAGTAACTATAAATGGTGTACAACATTTAAAATTGTGAATCACTAGCTATAGTATACACCTGTAATTTATATTATGTAGCAGCTATACTTCAACAAAAAATTAATATTTAAAAAATTCTCCATCCAGATGAGAATCCTGAAGTTGGTTCTGTAGTCAATCACTGGACCAATTTCCTGTAGCCTTTTAAATTCCCAACAGGGTTTACAGAGAGCCAGTGTTTTCCCCTTTGTTTCTGATCTTCACCTCTTTGGAGGAGTACTTCTTCTTTAGCTGCCCATTTGGCTGTTAAACTGTCTACAACTGTCTCATGATACCAGGCAATGCCTGAAGAACTGATGCAGGCTATAACTGTTGTGTCTCAGACAGGGCCAGGTTCAGGTCAGGGCGAGGCCTTCAGGGCAAGACAGAGGTGAACTCAGTTCACTGCGCTCAAGGGGCTTTCAGTCTGGTGGTGTATGCAGGAAATTTAAAGTAGACCCACATAGTTTTGGTACCTGGAAGTGGACTGCTGCCATAACAAAACCCTTAAACGTGGGAATGGCTTTGGCGTTGGACCTGTTGAGTGAATAAACAGGTGGATGGATAAATGGATGAAAACAGATAAAAAAAAAGAACATGACATGTTCTGGAAACTGAGCTTACTTTGGAATTACTAGAGCAAGGGGTCCATTTTGATGGGAAGTGCAGGAGTTTTCCTCATTCAAAAGTTATTTATTGCTTATTTGGTTCCTGATACTATGCTGCTATCTAAACTGCAGTGATGGGCCCAACACACACAGTGCATGAAGCTGGGAAGGTGAGCTGATGGAACCCAGGTTCACATAAGGCTTCTCTTTCTCCCTCCGTACCTTCAGGGTTTCCCAAGGTCCCGACTCAGCTCCTTCTCTCTGTCTGCCTCTGCATCCACCTCCCTCTCCCCTTGGCTCTGAGTCTGTATTTCCTGCCCAGACTCGTCTGAGCCCCAGCTCCATTTGAGGCAGGTTGAACTGGTCCACAGAGAGAAGCCCTGAAGACCTCTGCTGGGTGACGACCAGGCTCTTGTTATGCTCGCTGAGGGGTGCAAGCTGGGGGCCAAAGAGGAACACCTCGGTTAATGGGAGAGTTTAGAGGGTCATGAGGAAAGGGAAAGAGGAAGCAGGAATGAAGAAACTAAGTTTCTGCTGTCTGGTGGACAATGTCGTTATTATAGCCTAATTCCCCTTGAAATCTTTGGCATATTATCTGTTAATCTATTTATAATGTCTATTTTTTATGAATACAGTATCTGTCAGATTAATGGATATATTAATAATGCATTATCATATCTACTTATCATTAAGAAATACTTATTGAGCACCTCCTATGTGACAGTCAATTAATACACTCTGAAGTGGGCTCTGTTTGAGGGTGAGAGTCGCCGTGAGGGCAGCATTAAGATGGGTGTAGTGGGGCTTCCCCGGTGGTCCAGTGATTAAGAATCTGCTTGCTAACACGGGGGACACGGGTTCAATCCCCAGCTTAGGAAGATCCCACATGCCGTGGAGCAGCTAAGCCCGTGAGCTGCAACCACTGAAGCCTGCACCCTAGACCCGCGAGCTGCAACAAGAGAAGTCCCCACAATGAGAAGCCTGTGCACCGCAAAGAAGAGCAGCCTCTGCTGCCGCAGCTAGAGAAAGCCCAGGCAGCAGTGAAGACCCAGGGCAGACGTGTGCTGTATTGCGCTCAGTCGTGTCCAGCTCTTTGTGACCCCGTGGACTGTAGCCCGCCAGGCTCCTCCGTCCATGGGAATCCTCCAGGCAAGAATACTGGCGTGGGCAGCCATGCCCTCCTCTAGGGGAATCTTCCCAACCCAGGGACCAAACCCAGGTCTCCTCCATTGCAGATGGATTCTTAACCAATTGAGCCACAAGGGAAGCCCCAGTGCAGACATAAATAAATAAATAAAGATGCGAGTAGGGCAACGGGAAGGTCTTCCCTAGGGATACCCCTGTCTGACTTGTACGCCCATTCCACAGATATCCGTGGAGCACCTGACATGTGCCAGAGGGCTGCAGAGTTGGGCAAAGGAGGCAGAAAGCCCTGGCTTCCTGGGGCTTGGCTTCCTGGAGCGTATCTGTCTATGGCCCATTTCCTGGGGTCCCACCTCAAACGCAACCTGCTGAACTCCTATTCTTACATTCAGCAAACTTGCTTCTTTTGCATTGCTCCTCTCAGTGTGTGGTGCCTGGGTTCCATATCTTAGCAAAGAACACTCTTACGCACATAATTGCTTAAACAGAGTGTCATCCCTCCCCTTTCCCTGTTATTAACTCATTATTGGCTAATAGCACCTGTTGCTATTAGACCAACAGCCACTGTTGCTTTGCATGTGTGTATTCTCCATTATGAGCCCTGTATCAAAACTCCTGGCACATAGGAGAAACTCAGCAAACGTTTATCCAACAGAGGAGGGAGGCAATTGTAATAAAGTCAGCACAGGTAGAATTGGTTCCCCCAGACCTTGGGAAATAGTCCATGATTATCATCCTCCTAGCCTCTCCTCTCCCTCCTGCCTTTCCTAAGGCACTGACTCGGCTCAGGTAATGACAGCTCTTGCTGAATATTTCATCTGTTGTTTGGCATCAAATCACATTGCTGCCCCTGCTCCAAAATCATCACATCCAGGTTTCTCAAATTCCAGTCTGAATGCCTGTCTAGGCCAGGCTCACCCTCACTCCGGGCGCCGACCCTGCTCAGAGAATCTGCATTTCTCAAGCAGCCTCCTCCATAACTGCTCACTCTTCCCTCCACCAGATGTACACGGCACTCTTCTCTGAGCATCTGCTCCTCAGCCTAGCAGTGGAACCAGCCTACTCATGTATGTCTCTTTCATTCATTCATTCCACACCTGGCCTTGCTCTGAAGCTAACGAAGATGTGAGAAAACAGCAAGACTCAGTAGAGCCACCACATCCAGTTATCCGGAGTGTTCAGTGCTCAAAAGCACCCACTGAAGGGGAAGGTGGGGGCTGAAATCCCGTCCATCTCACCCAAGCCACGCAGCCCAGCTCAGGCTACACCTGCCCAGAGACGGCTTCTTTCTCTAATGTGCATAGTCTTCCACGTGCCAGTGAGAATTAAAAGTAGAATGAAAGATGAAAGAGAAATAAGGCTGAAGACAAAGGACAGCCAGAAAAGCTATGAAAGCCCCCAGGGCAGACATCTGTGCAAATCCTTGCCCAAGTGTGTCCCTTACAAAAAAGAGAGCCAAAAACATGTCCAAGACACATCCAGGGTCCAAAACGAAGAGAAAGGGTAACCACTGCTGCTCCACAGGGAAAGACAAGCAGGATTTTGAAGAATATGTGCCACAATGCCTTGCACTCTGGTTGTTTCACTGGCCTCATTTCTAGACACATCAGAGTCTAATCAGATAGTGCAGATGCTTATGAAGGGGAAGGCAGCAGCCTCGCCTTCTCCCACATTGAAGAATCAGCATCACTAGTTCACAAGAATAGACTTACCTGGGAAATGCTTGTGCGTGGGCTCTGGCCCCACTGTACCAGCTACCAACCAGGTAACCTGGGACTATAGTTGTTTTCTTGGATATTTCTGTTTGCACAATTCTGATATGAATTCTGTGGGTAGAGAGAATGGGGAATGGATTCTGTAAAGGCTACAAGACTCTCAAATCTGAAAAATAAAGATCACTGACGATCCCTGGTCCTCCCATGCCTGATCCTACTTACTGGCTTTGCTACCCTTGGCAAAACAATTTAAAAGGGCTTTGGCTTTAGCATCTGAGAGTCAAAACTGCAACGTGTTTCTCACTCTGCCTGACCCACGTTTTACTGACACACTGATAACTCAGAGCTACTCAGGAATTTAACTCACCAGCGGGACCAAGAAAGAACTATAACCTCTGCTTACTGGCCCGAGGGTCTCAGATTAAGAATTTTATAAACATTTTGCTTTGCTTAGTATGCATAATGCGTGGGGAAAACTAGTACAATAAACCCAATGATGGTTTACCTCAGGTCCACATCTTATAAGACCCATTCACACAAGATTATATTAACAAATATAATCAACAAAATGACAAAATCTAACGTTAAGTCAGCAAGTGTTTCAGGAAGATGATACAGCCACTCACCTGCCACCCCACTGGGGGATGTGTCTGGCTTTGTGGGTGGGAGCTGGGGGTTTGGGGGGTCACACAGGGTCCACCGTCCTGGAGCCTGTCCAGGATCTCTGTCTTGTATCTTCTGGGGCCTGCAGACCACCCGGCAGCTCCCACCTGTGTGCTGGCCGCTTGCCAGCCCTCAAGACTCCAGGGCCACCTCTAGCTTCAGAATAGCCCTTTCATTTCAACATCTCTGAGTTTGTTAACTTATAAAATGAGAATACTCTCTACCCCATACAACAATTCTTTTGAGGTTTTTTTTTAGATCACATGCCAAGCACTTACTTAAAGTACCTGGCACATTAGCAGATTCTCAACAAATTATAATCATCATCAATCTTCAGAGAAATAAAGGGATAGAATGTAGGGGTACTAGTCTAGCTCCTCTCCCTGGTCTTCCTTCCCTGGATTAACTAGTGTTCCAGAAGCTAAAGCAGAAAGTGGACCTCTTCTTTAAAAAAAAAAAAAACAACAAAATTTTCTTTTCTATTGGGATATAGCTGATTAACAATGTTGCGATAACTTCAGGTGAACGCAAAGGGACGAGCCACACACGTACATGCATCCATTCCAGAAAGTGGGCCTCTTTTTGGATGCCATACACTGTGCCTGGGTTTAGGCCTGTGTGCTGAACACTTGCAATGAAGACTGCTTTGTATTCATATCACTGTGGGACTAGAGGCTGAACACGGTCTGGAGAAAGGTGCCCAGCTCTTGACCTGGATAAGCTGGAGAGTCTCCTGGAATAATACATCTTCATCAATAATAAAAGGCTCTTTATACATATAGGGCATAAGACACTTAGCCACTTTAAAAAAAAAAATCTGCTTCAAAGGACAAGATGCAACCTTTAAGAAGGTATAACTTGACAGCAACAAAAACAAAAAGAAAGAATCACTGGCATGCTCCTGTCCAAACCCTCACACCTTCACACAGCAGGGAGAGAAACCCAAGCTGTCAGATGTACGTATGAGAGGAGAGACAATTCAAGTACTTTGCGCAGAAGGAAACAGAGGTTACTGCGGAGCAAATGTTCAGGCGGTGACTCCTGAAAACTGAGTCAGAAAGGCTTCAGTAAGGCCTTGGAGTCAGAATGGGCTTGCATTTTGCAAGCCTAAACAAAAGCCCCCGCCCCAAACCAAACCCAAATATAAACTGTTATCGTCACTGGTGAGACAATCCCTGAGTGATTTTGGTCCCCGTACGCTGCCCATAATTAGTTTTATAATAATCAGGGCTCCAGCCAGGGGGAAACATGATAGGCTGAGCGTAAGAAAATCGCACTACTTCCATGGAGGCTTGGTACAAGCCTTAGTACAACCCTGTTACAACAGTCAGGATTTTCTTTCCATGGCAAGTAGCAGAAACCCACTTCAAAGGAGGATAAGCAGAACAGGAGGTTTACTGGCTCGTGGGAAGAGGTGGATTCAGGGGCTCAAGCTTTGACTTTAAGGTTCCCTTTACCTTTACATCCCTCAGCTGTGTTTCTCTTTGCTCATTGGCTTTATTTCCTCCAGATGGTATGGTTTCCTATACCCCTCAACCCTGGTGGAGATGGCTGAACAGGAGCTTCAGAACAAGGCTTATTATCCAAAAGGAAGGCAGAGCCTCTCTCCTCTGGCTTCCATAACAATGACTGAAACAGATGCTGATTACCTGTGTTTCAGTCATGTGCCCAACCCTGTGCCAATCATTGGTGTCAAGGGTGAGAGGTCTATTCTCATTGGCCAGACTGAGGACAGGTACCTCCCTGTGTTGGGGGAGGTGAGGGCAGCGGCACCTAAACCACGTGTAATGGAGAAAAGAGTGGCTTTATTTCTAGGAGAAGTAGGAGGGTAAGCTGGGCAGGCAAAAACAACAGAAGTCCTCAACTTCTGGTCAATAGGAGAGAAACATTTAGGGTCCAAGGTGCAAATAGATATAGCTAGAGCCTCTATCCGCTAGACTAAATTCTAGATATTTGGAAGGAGGACAAGTCAATTGGCCTTAAATTGGAATCAGGTTTCCATGAAGAGTACTGAGCCCTCTCCTCCCCACACCACGTTGGAAACCTAGGGACCCAGAGTGACTGTAAAATTGGCGGGACCAGTTTCTGTGCCACTCAGGGATGGCTTGTGGGTAACCCAGACATGTCTCTTCCTGATCTCCCTAAAAGACTAAAATAACTTAACATCCCAGACAGCCGGACTTCCTGACCAGACCCTCCTCTGCTTTGCTTTACCTTCAGCTTGTAGTGTCCACAGAAGTGCATTCCTGGCTCCTGACACTGCGATAGGTCTCCTCTCCTCCTCGTGGGTCAAGCAGTGTGTTTGCTAAGTAAGCCAAACTCTCCTTCCACTCCTCAGTCGGCCCCAGGCACCAAGGAGGCACTTGATAAATGTTTGCTGAGGCCTTTTCCCAGCAGGTGAAAGTAAATACTTTCGAAAAATGACCTGGGCTCCCTATTTGTGGCTTATCCATCAGCAGATGAGAGCTCCTTAAAAGACCTGGATGGGCTATTCTCGAAGACTCCCGTACAAGTAAAAAGAGACAAACACCCACAGCCCACACAAACCTGTTTCCCTGTGAGTTAGAAGCTATTAAGTACTAATAACTCCTTTCCTACAAAAAAGCATCCTGAACCCAAAGGGAAGACGGCTTGTTTATTTGCTGAACAAGACTGGTGGCAGCAGAGCCTCAGAAGGTTTTGGCCCTGCAGCGAGAGAAGCTCACAGAGTTTTGGCAGGTGTCTCCAACTGCCTCTTGCCTTGATGCCATAATAGAAAACGACCAGCAAGGCTATTTTCCACTGTGTTCTAAAGGTCCATCACGGGCAGTCCTGGGTAGGTCCAGAAAAATATTTATATCGTACTGTTACAGGCTGAATCTGCCTAAAATTGACATGTTGACGTCCTAACCCCCCATGCCTCAGAATGTGACTGTATTTGGAGACAAGGTCTTTAAAGAGGTAATTACGTTGAACTGAGGTCATTAGAGAGGGCCCAAATCCAATATGACTGCTGTCCTTATAAGAAGAAGAGGAGATTAGGACAGAGACAACACAAGAGGAGAGATAAGATGAAGATACAGAGAGAGATGGCCATCTCTATAAACCAAGGAGAGAGGCCTCAGGAAGAAATGACTGCTTCATCTGACACCTAATCTCAGACTTGACTCCAGAATTGTGAGAAATGACATTTCTGTTGTTTGAACCACCCAGTCCATGGTATCTTGTTATGGCAGCCCTAGCAAACTAATACATATGCTTTACAATTTATAAAGCTGTTTTCTCATACCTGAGCTCACTTAATTTTCACAACAATCCAACTGAGTGGAGAGTATTATCCTCATTTTATTGATGAAACACTGAGCCTAAGAAGCTATTAGCCTAAAGTCATACTGCTCAAGAGTAGCAGAGCCTTGGCTTGAATCCAGAGTTTCTGATTCCAGACCCCATGTTCTTTCCAATAGACTTGCTTTCTTCTCAGAGTGCTTGGTGCCATTGTTGTCATTTGTTTTTCTGACCATCAGCCATTTAGAGACAGGTTACAACTGGCCCCTTAATCTGGAGAGTGGCTGAGCAATTCTCTCCAGTTTACACAATAAGTTGGTGGCAGGAATGGTATTAAAGCAGCTCCTGAAATTCTGGGTCATTGTTAAGTGATGATTTCTTATTTCTCCTGTTCACTCAGCAAAACCCAAAGAGTCAGCTTTGGGGTGGGTGGTTTTGTTCCCAGATCCAAACAGTAACTGGCCCTGCCTCTAACTCCTACTTCAGGTGAGCCTGCTGAAGGCAATCCTGGAATTCAGATGCTCAGCACTGAGCTCCCGATGCCCCACCCCATAGTTAACAGGCCTCAGTGCAAAGGCGGGATTGAGCTGGTCCTTAAGGATCTGCTTTCATCATTTACCACCTACTGGGAGGAGAATTGAAGAGGGTTCATCAAGAGTTTGCTTTCAACTTAAAATAGCCATGTCTTTTCCTGAGAACATTGATTGAAAAGTTGATATCAAAGTAAGCAAAGGAGCCAGACTAGCAAATTCCAGTCATCTGAGTTCTTTTTCCTTTTTGGGGGTAGGGCAGAAGTACATGATAGGTGCAAACAGCAAGAACTGATATCAGAATACATAAAAGAGAAAATGATACCCATAACCCTATCACCTCAATTTTTTCTTTTGGTGTTTCTTTGTCCAGATACGCATGTAATTTTTACAGTTATGCAAAGATGAGATTTTATATTTTCCTTCAACATCATAATAGAAGCATTTTCTCACATCGCCACATAATCGTCCCAATTATCTTTTTAATGGCGCGTAAGATCACTTGAAGTGATGGAGCCCTCATTTGCACAATCCTTCTTTCCTTAGTCATTAGGTTGTTTCCAGGTTTTCACTTCAAATGACCCATTCTTTTGCAGACTGCAGAAAAGCGGCTGAGTCTTGATTTAACTGGGAGTTTTCTGGTATCAAACAGTGGTTCTGTTTACAGGTGGGCACCCAGGAGTTGCCCAGAGGCTGTGGTGACTGATGGAGAGGTCAGCACAGAGGGAAGGCTGGGTGGGGAGGAAGGGCTGGGAGCCAGCAAGCTAGAGTCAGGCGTGATCATACATTTTCCCACCCAGACTCTCCTGCCTCTCATGGACCCCTGGCAGCTACTCAGCTAGCACTGAGGTAGGAAGCAGCCTGTGAACACAGTGGGTAAATGACAGAGGGTCCCGTTTTGGCCGCCGTAACAAACAAAACCAACAGCAAGCTACCTGAGAAGGTTCTGTGCCTTTGGCTCTTCCCAGGCAGCAGAGCACTGGGTCTCCTGATAATAAATACTCAGGCTACTTGGAGGACCTAACCACTAATCCCAGGAGGCTGAGCAGAAGAGATATGATGGATTTTGCTCATTTCATCAAGTTGCATTCTGTCTGAGCTGATCCTGGCATATTTTCTGCTTTCCTGCAACTTCTGCCTGAAGGGACAGAAGTCCCAACCCAAATGCAGCCTTGGCACAGCCCACCTCGGTCCTACCTCGGCCAGAAATCCCTTCTGGCTCTCCACACTTCTCCTCCCAGAGCTTCTTACCTGACCCCTTTGGGAAAAGCCCCCACTTGGTGAGAACTGCTGACAGCCTTGGGAAATAGAAACAAGCAGGAAGACAGAGGACGTTCTCACTGCATTGAAAGTCAGCTCCATTTGGAGGCAATTCAAAATGCAAGCGTCCTCGTGCAGTCACTGTTGGCCAAGTTAATTTATTGCCTCCTGGTTACAGCTGTGGTCCCGCCCCCTTAGAATGAATTGAGTTTGGAGTCTCATGGCTGGGCAGAATCCTATGGAATTTTCTCCATCATCCTCTTCACGGCCCATCCGAAGGTCATTCAGGGTTTGCCTTGACTGACAATAGAAGTCAACTATGAAGAGTATTTACTGCTAGGTCCTAAGCAAAATGCTTTACATAAATATCTCAAATGATCCTCATAACTTTATGGAGAAAGGAGTATTATTACCCCCATTCTATGGATGAGAAATTCTATAGATGAGAAAAGGCTCAGAAAGGTCAAGTAACTAACCCCACGTCATACACCAGGTAAGTGGTATTAGTTAAGACTCAGATTCAGACAGTCTGACTGCAGTGCCCAAGCTCCCCACTAGGGACACCTCTTTCTGCCAGCCTAGCCGCACCACAGTAATAATAATCATTAAACTGAACCATTTAAGTCCCAGGTGCTTTGCTAAGGCATCTGCTTGCATTCCTTAAACTCTTGAATGAGGAAACAGAGAATCAGAGAGGTTAACTCACTTCCCCAAAGTCACATGATTAGTAAGCAAGTATGACAGGGACTGTTTTCTTCCAAGGACTTCCCTGGTGGTTCAGCAGTAAAGAATCTGCCTGCCAGTGCAGGAGACACAAGTTTGTCCCCTGGGTCTGGAAGATCCCCTGGAGAAGGAAATGGCAAACCACTCCAGTATTCTAGCCTGGAAAATCCCATGGACAGAGGAGCCTGGCAGGCTATAGTCTATGGCGCTACAAAGAGTCAGACACGACTTAGCGACTAAACAACCACATCCTCTAAAATCTATTTTCTCCTTGTAGAATAATAGATTCCCATTATTAGCTGAATATGTGGCCTTCTAGAATCAGGACTATATTTATTTGCTAGATTTTGTTGAAGCTAGGCAAGTCCATGTGACTAAATCATGGATAACAAGATGTAAGCAAAAACGTTTTGTACACAAGGACCTACTGTATACACAGGGAACTCTCCTCAGTGTTGTATGGTGGCCTGGATGGGAGGGGAGTCTGGGAGAGAATGGGTATATGTGTATGTATGGCTGGGTCCCTTCGCTGTTCACCTGAAACTGTCACAATACTGTTTGTTAGTCGGCTATCAGTTCAGTTCAGTCGCTCAGTCGTGTCTGACTCTTTGTGACCCCATGAATCGCAGCATGCCAGGCCTCCCTGTCCATCACCAACTCCCAGAGTTCACTCAGATTCACATCCATCAAGTCAGTGATGCCATCCAGCCATCTCCTCCTCTATCGTCCCCTTCTCCTCCTGCCCCCAACCCCTCCCAGCATCAAAGTCTTTTCCAATGAGTCAACTCTTCGCATGAGGTGGCCAAAGTACTGGAGTTTCATACCCCAGTACAAAATGAAAAGTTTAAAAAAATGCTATGTGCAACTTCCTGGAAATGTCAGTCTTCTTTCCTCCTTCCTGCCAGTGGAATGCTGACCTGAGAGCTGGAGCTAGAAGGGTGCCAGCTTGAGCTGTGACATGACCAAGGCCACAGATAGCAGAGCCACAAGGTAGAAGGAGCCCGGGCTTCCGTGGACTCCATGGAACCAAGTCCACTCAGCCATCTTGAGGCACCCACGTCCCAACTTTTACATGAAAGAGAAATAAACACCCAGCTTGGTTAAACCGCC
Source organism: Ovis canadensis (assembly GCF_042477335.2). Classification (NCBI taxonomy): domain Eukaryota; kingdom Metazoa; phylum Chordata; class Mammalia; order Artiodactyla; family Bovidae; genus Ovis; species Ovis canadensis. Next base: position 91,205,573 of record NC_091245.1, on the reverse strand, counting down.
ATTATTTGGGGTTTTCTGTCATTTACAGCCAAACCTAATCCTAATTAACATAGTGGTGGAGCTGGAATCTAAACCAGTTTGACACCAAAGGCCCAAAGTACTCTACTGTACAACTCTATGCCCGCACTGGTTCACAATATTATTATCAGTCTTCCACTCCCTTCATTTGGAGAATCAAATAATAAATATTTACCAAGTGCCAGGCCCTGAGCTAGGGAATAAAGCAAGAATATACGTATGAATGATTTTGTCAGTGCCCTCTAGGAGCTGGCAGTCCATCTTGAAAGACAGATGGCTAAGCAAATAGATAAAATACAGTGGGACGAGTCCTGTAATAGAGACATGAGCCAGATGCTGTGGGAGCCCAAAGAGAGGAGGACTCCCTGCCTGAGGATCAGGGAAGATTTCACCGAAGTGTAGCAGATGAGCTGCACGTGCTAAGCAGCTGCAAAAAGTGTGAAGTGTCCTCGGTTCTCATACACCAATACATGTAACGGTGGTGCTGGTGGTAAAGAATCCTCCTGCCAACGCAGGAGAAATAGGAGACGCAGGTTCAGTCCCGGCGTCAGGAAGATCCTCTGGAGGAGGGCATGGGAACCCCCTCCAGTACTCGTGCCTGGAGAATCCCATGGACAGAGGAGCCTGGCAGGCTACAGTCCATAGGGTCACAAAGAGTCAGATGCGACTGAAGCAACTTAGCACACAAGCACCAATGATCTACCATCTTTTGTCTAGAAGTGCAGCCTATTCTCCTTTCTCTGGAATTTTAGACTCGAATCATTCAGCAACAGAACCCCGTGGAGCCCCTTGGGAATACGGACTGGTTTCGTTTGCTGGACCTTCAGCCATGAAGAAAAAACTTATGTGTGACTCATAAGGCCAACTCTCCTCACAACAAGGAAGAAAATAGAAGCAGGCCCCCAGCAGCAGGGCTGGACAAATAAAGCTTCTTCCGCATAGAATGAGTTCTGTCCGTAATTACTCTGCGCTCAGAAATGGTGTTTCCAATGTGACCTTTCTACCTGCGATTCTAACAGAGGAGCTGCTGTCAGTGTTAATAAAGCCTGGACTCAGCTCTCCTTGATTGGAGCCAATTAAAATTACCCAGAGAGGGCAGCCAGGGCAGTGTGGCCGCTAATGAGGGCAGCTGATGTGTTGGCACTGGCTTCATTGCCCACTGAGGAGGGGATGGGAAACTCACCCTGCATAGCGGTCCCCTCTTCCCCCCTCCCATGGCCTCCAATAACTCTACTGAACTATTTCTTGAGCACCAGCTTTAAATCAAGGCAATGAGATCTACTGGGGAAAAGAATATCTCCTGGATAATGAGGCCAAGCAACACTTTTTCTCACTCAGCCTGTATTTGTTAAGCAAACTACCACAGTCCCCCTTATCCAAGGGAATATGTTGCAGGACACCTAGTGGATGACTGAAACTGTAGTCCCCTATATAACACTATGTTTTTCCTTACACATGCATACTTGTGAAGGAGTTTGATTTATGAATTAACACAGTAAGAGATGGAACAATTATAACAATATACTAGAATAAAAGTTATATAAACATGTTCTATCCCTCTCTCTCACTCTCAAAATATCTTATGGTACAAATTTAATGCCTTTTCCACTTTAACTAAGCACTTATCACACACTGTGGCATTAACTTTTGCAGTCTGAGGTTCGACAAAGCTAGCACAAACTTCTCAGTGTTATGTGGCAGCCTGGATGGAAGGAGAGTTTAGGGGAGATTAGGTACATGTATATGCTGAGTCCCTTCACTCTTCATCTGAAACTATCACAACACTGTTAATTGGTGATACCCCAATACAAAATAGACAAACAAACAAAGAAAAACTAGCATAAATTTCTCTTCCTCCTCACAATTTCACAGACAGAAGTTTCATTCTTACCATAGATCTTAGCAACCTTAGCATAGGATTTTTTTCATTCCTTATTAAATGTAGAACTTTCACCTTTTCACTTAAAGAAGGCACTTTGCGACTTCTCTTTGGCATGTCCGAATTGCCAGCATCACAACTCTTGCACTTTGGGGCCATTATTAAGTAAAACAAAGGTGACTCAAGCACAAGCACCACAGTATTATGACGGTCATGCTAGTGACCGAGATGGCTACTAAATGCTAATGGAAGAGATACCCTGAATAAAAGGATGATTCACGGCTCAGTGGGAGGAGGTGGGATGAAGCAGGACTCTTGAGATTTCATCACACTGCTCAGTTCAGTTGAGTCGCTCAGTCATGTCCAACTCTTTGCGACACCATGGACTTCAGCACGCTAGGCTTCCCTGCCCATCACCAACTCCTGGAGCTTGCTGAAATTCATGTCCATCGAATTGGTGATGCCACCCAACCATCTCATCCTCTGTCGTCCCCTTCTTCTGCCTTCGGTCTTTCCCAGCATCAGGGTCTTTTTCAATGAATCATTTCTTCGCATCAGGTGGCCAAAGTATTGAAGCTTCATCTTCAGCATCAGTCCTTCCAATGGATGTTCAAGTTTGATCTCCTTTAGGATGGACTGGTTGGATCTCCTTGCAGACCAACGGACTCTCAAGAGTCTTCTCCAACACCACAGTTCAAAAGCATCAATTCTTCAGCTACTAAGAATGGCATGTAATTTTAAACTTATGAATTGTTATTTCTGAAATGTCCCACTTGATATTTTCCAACATGGCTGACTACAGGGTACCTGAAACTGTAGAAAACAAAAAGATTAGGGGGAACCACTGTACTAGGGGCCAGGAGAAGTGCCGGGGCAACATGCAATAACAACAAAGATACAGACTGAGGCAAACTTACCGTGCAGGGAAGGAAGCTTAAGCTTTAGGGCATCCCATCAGCACAAGTCCTGAAAAGGATGCTAGCATTGCTGTTCATGTTTTGGTCAACTTGGCAAAAGTAAGTTATTTTAACCACACTCAGTTAGGAATGCTGTCCCTTTCTGTCAGACTCTGTCACACTTCCCCCAGGGTAGAGCATCCACAAAGTGGTATTTATGGGATCTGGCCAAGGGCAAGTAAGTAGGGGACATGATTAGGTTTGCATTCTGCGGGGTTATATCAGGTGGTTTGCAGTCGCTTTTGAAAAATTGTATTCCTTTACTATTATTTTTTTGGCTGCACTGGGTCTTCATTGCTGCTCGTGGGCTCTCTCTAACTGTGGGGAGCTGAGGCTGCTCTCTCGTTCTAGCGCATGAGCTTCTCATTGCAGTGGCTTCTCTGGCTGTGGAGCATGGGCTCTGTAGTTGGGGCACGGGTGCTTAGTTGTTCCTCGACATGAGGGATCTTCCCAGATCAGGAATCATACTCGTGTCTCCCACACTGGCAGGCAGACTCTTTACCACTGGATCACCAGGGAAGTCCTGCAGTCACTTTTAAAATAAACTTCTCTAGCCATCTCAGTGTGGAAGTAGCTTCCAGGAACCCTTCTATTGCCCATGGTATCTTCTCATCTGGCATGTGGCACTAAAGAGCAGGGCCAAAGTTCGTATCAGATTTGAATACATTCTACAGAAACTGGCAGTGGAAGTATGTGAGTAGTGGAGGAGAAACAAGATGAATTGTACAGAGCCATAAGCTAGTCTACAGGAAAATCTTCTATGTGTAAAATTCTAAATGCAGGATTCAGTTCTCACAGACACCAAGTCATATATACTAGGAATATTCAGTAATACAGTGATACAATTCTATGCTATACCTTTTTTCTTTTTTGATGACAATTATGCCAAATAAGACTTATCAGAATATGTTTGTAAAGTATAAACTGTAGCAGCCCTACAAACAGCAAGTATGTCTGGTTGCGAAGGCACATGTTTTATGCATCCCAATCATCAATAATAAATCTTATTTTTATTATGCTGGAGGAAAGACTTCATTCACTTTCCTTTTTCTATATAGAAAAGATGACAAAACTGTTGTTACATAAAGAGGTGAGAAAAGAGTGTGCGAACAAAAAATGCAGAGGAAGAAAAGTATTACAGCAGTGTGCTAGGCAATTAATAAAAACATTGCATTACTTTTCTGCATCTTGTGATATTTGTGAAATAGTTCAACTTTAAGAGTGCTACAGTTTGTTGTCATTTTTCTCTATCTAAGCAAAGATCCACTTTCACACCCAATTTTGGATTTGCAATTTTTTATTTTTCTTAAAGAGGGTGCTTCAAATTGTCGTAAGTTTCAGGTCCCACAGACAGCCCTGGAGCATCCAGTCTTGGTTTACTCCCTTTCATAGTCTGACGAGAGAACACAGTTGCCTCCCCTGCTCCACACGTGTGTGACCAGTGCCCACTGAGTGCCCGGTTCAGAGCTGGGCTGGGCAGGCGCACAGTGGGTGATGGAGCGGGTACGGCATCTTCCTGGGTGTGGAGAGGGAGACAACACTATCACATAAGCTAAACCATATAGCACGCTGTGGGAGAGAATAAGGAAGCAAAATTTTCATAGGAAATATTTTAGCTGAGGCCCAAAGGTTAGGAGTGGTTCAGATGGACTTCCCTGGTGGTACAGTAGACAGGAATCTGCCTGCCAGGCAGGAAGCATAGGTTCAATCCCTGGTCCAGGAAGATTCCGCATGCTGTGGAGCAACTAAGCCAGTGTACCACAACTACTGGAGCCCGTGGGCTGCAGCTACTGAAAACCACATGCCTGAAGCCTGTGCTCCGCAACAAGAGAAGCCTCTGCAATGAGAACGCTGCAACGAAGACTAGCCCCTGCTCACTGCAATTAGAGAGACCCCATACACAGCAACAAAGACTCAGAGCAACCAAAAATAAAATAACTTAAAAAAAAAAGAGTTGGTCAAATGAAGAATTTTTAAAAAAAGAACATGGCAAGCAGAAAGAACAGCATGAGTTTTTACTCATTGTTCTGGGATGGTAAGGGTTTGATGTATGACAGGTATTCAGTAAATATCTATTGAATTAACTTTTAAAATAAATGCTACAATTTGTGCAGGGCCAGAATGCTACAGGAACACACAGGAGAGTCCCTGAACCCTTGCCAAGGGCAGCTGGAATGAAGTAATGAGGAATAAGCAAAAGTTAGGTTAAAATTGACGTCCTGGCTTTCAGGAGAAGAAACAGCATGTGCAAAGGCCCAGGGACTAGAAAGAGATTAGAAAGCAGTTCTGTGTGGCTGGACAGATAGCAAGCTAGATTTAGGAAGGAAAGTTTGGCTGAGGGAAGTTGGAAAAGTAGAACTGGCAAGAAATGAGGCTGGACATGTAAACCAGAGCCAGACCATGACAGGGCCTCATAAGTCATGGTAAGATGTTTGGACTTTATGTTGGTGAGGTGGTTTTAGCAAAGGAAATGACATGCTCAGATCAGTACATTAGAAAGAGTTGGTTGCCAGGTGAAGAGGGGACTGGATGGGGGCTAAGGCAGGAAGACCAAGCAGGAAACTTGGAGAAATGCAAGGGAAGGTGGTGGCCAGTGACAATGGGGATGGGAGAGGCAGAGAGATCCCTAGAGGAAGGTTATGGTACCTGATGCAGTTAGATCAGCAAGGTAGAAGACTCACAACAGGGGCTGGAGGCAGGCTGGTTCCTAGTTCCTCTTCCTTCAGGAAGCTAGCCAGTCTCGTTTTCGGCGGAAGGTTTCTTTCCAGTGCCAGCACTGCCTGTGTCCTGCTGGTCATCCTGGGCTCCGCATCTTCGTTCACTCCTCGGATCCTGCTCTTTTTCCTCTGACTTCTCGTTGGGTTCAGCCAATGGGAGCTGACGGAAGACTGGAGGTCGGGGGAGAAAGGTCACAGTATTTAATCCCTGTGGCCCCCCTGAGAGAAGGACCCAGGCCAGTTAGGCCCTTCAGTCTCTCTCGGGACAGCCTTCTCATCTCTACATCCCCCCAGCCCGGTTTCAGTATTCACTTCCCCCCACTTCAGTTAGGACTTAGGGAGGTTACAGCTCCACTGACCCGCGGCAGAATCACCCCAACGTCTCTTGGTTTCCGCATGCCTCATCCACACCTTGGTAAGAACTTTTGAATCAGACCACATCCCCACAAGCCCAGCAGCCAATAAGGCCAAGATCGTACCCTCAGCTCTTTTCCTGGTGGCCAGCCGGCGTCTTCCTGTGCACTTTGCCCCGTGTCAAGCCCAGTTTCCTTCCGCAGTGTGGAGTCCGTCTCTGATCCACGGCCCTGATTCTCAGGACTTCCCTAGCGCTGCCCGCCCCTGCCCTGCTCAGTCCCTGGGGCTTTCCTCCATCACTGGGGAGGACTGCGGAGCCAGTCATCAAAGGACTAGTGGTCAACAGCCCTGCCTGCCTCCCTGAAAGGTCAGACTACACCTGCCCAATTGCTGTTCTCAGACTCACCATCCTCTAGGCTCCCTGCTGACCTGCCACCCTCTTTATGTCTATCAAGGCATATGTGTTTAGTTCAGTCGCTCAGTCATGTCCGACTCTGCGACCCCATGGACTACCAGGCTTCCCTGTCCATCACCAACTCCCGGAGCTTGTTCAAACTCATGTCCATCGAATCAGTGATGCCATCCAACCATCTCTTCTTCTGGCGTCCCCTTCTCCTCCTGCCCTTCAATCTTTCCCAGCATCAGGGTCTTTTCCAATGAGTCAGTTTTTTGCATCAGGTGGTCATGTAAATATGTATAAATAATTGTACTTGGAACAGAATCCAATCTCCTTACCTTTCCCCTGCCTATTCTTTTCCTCTACTTCTCATCTCCTTTCCTATCAGGGTCTTTTCCAATGAGCTGGTTCTTTGCATCAGGTGGCCAAAGTATTGGAGTTTCAGCTTCAGCATCAGTCTTTCCAATGAATATTCAGAACTGATCTCCTTTAGGATTGACTGGTTGGATCTCTCTGCAGTCCAAGGGCCTCTCAAGAGTCTTCTCCAGAACCACAGTTCAAAAGCATCAATTCTTTGGTGCTCAGCTTTCTTTCTAGTCCAGCTCATACCCATACATGACTACCAGAAAAACTGTAGCTTTGACTAGATGGACCTTTGTTGACAAAGTAACGTCTCTGCTTTTTCATATGCTGTCTAGGTTAGTCAGAGCTTTTCTTCCAAGGAGCAAGCGTCTTTTGATAGCTCAGTTGGTATGTGTCTCAGTCTCTGACATTTGTCTTTTCCTCCCTCCCCACCCCCGGGGGCAAGGATGTTGCCCAGTTCTTGCTTTATTCCAGCACCTACCCCGGTGCCTGGGACCTAGTGGTTTCTGGGTAGCTTCCTGTCAACCAACAGACCAACCAACTGGACTCTCGTTTTCTGCTAGACAAGACAAAGCACCATTGATTAGGCTGCAGATTCAGTCTTACCTCTTGGAGAAGCATCTCGTCAGCATCACAATTATTTCCCATTCATATATGACAGCTCCTCAGTCATATATGTATAATAATCGTGTGCAACATTCCCTGGGTCCAATTAATGTCTTCATTGGCCCTAAGCACTGCTAAGTACACAAGGACTGACTTCACATGAAAATAAAAATAAAATTTTATTTTTTGATCTAACAATTGCTAAAAATTTAAAAAGCAACTTTCTTCTAGATTTTTTGCCTGCAAAAATATGAATAAACTCATTACAGCTGTACTTATACGTTTCTTCCTGTTTCTCAGTTTGGTGGGTCCCCAGGCATATATTTCCTCTATTGGGCGATAGTTTCCATGATGCAGAATAATTCCATTCACTATATGTGGATTTTACTAGTTTGACTTGACAAAGTCAAGCCAAGGTAGGAGCGGGGTAGGGTAAACCTCCCCCTTCTTTTGTCAACTTGGAAAGATGGAGGGGGCAAGGAGGAGTGAGGAGGAGTCAATTCCCCATTACCACTGCATGTGTTTTTCAACCTTGGCACTACTGTAGGGACAAATCTTTGCATGAGACTAACCTACTCATTGCAGGACATTTATCATTTCTGATTTCCAGGCACTAAAACTAATAGCACCTTTCAGTCATTGTGACAATTAAAAAAAAAACCCTCCAAAATCTTCCTAGGGCACAGTACTACTTTGGGGTAAGCTGTACTACCTCAGGTTACTGTGTGGTTGAATGCAGGTTGAAAGAATGTCCTGAATGGTCCTACCTTCCCCAGTTCTTTACATCCTCTGTCCCTCCCTCCTGAACTTGCTGAGCCAAGGTCAGCAGGTCTCTATGCCCTCAGCTTCTGCCTACTCTGAGCAAGCAACTATGGCTCATGTAGTATTTTGTCATGTGGTGTGACTCTTGTTATATCATCACTTTTCATATTAACTCTCAGGGTTTGTTCTGGAATATTTCCAAACCTGTTTGTGTGTCTCTGAGTAAATCATAAGCTCCCAGAGGGCAGAACCCATGTTTCATACCTCTTTAAGGTGAAGCTTGTCCTTTTATACAGTTCAGGAGCTTCTCATGACAAGTATACTAGGGTGGTTTGCCATTCCCTCCTCCAGTGGAGCAGATTTTGTCAGAACTCTCCACTATAACCTGTCTGTCTTGGGTAGCCCTACATGGCATGGCTCATAGCTTCATTGGGTTACTCAAGCCCTTTGCCATGACAAGGCGGTGATCTGTGAAGGGAGGCATGGTGTGCTGCAATCCGTGCGGTCACAAAGAGTTGGACACAACTGGGTGACTGAACAACAACAAGGTGAAATTTAGGTGTAAGGTGACTCAGGAAGAGGCATCTAGAGATCATCGTGGAATGTGGGTCTGAGGAGGAGGAGGAGTTTGGAGCTTGACACAGATTTGGGATGCAGCTACCCACAGGAAAGCTGACAGGGGTGTGAGAAGCTATGACATTGTTTCAAAAAATGACCACCATCAGGATGTGGGAGGAAATATAATGCCCAACTGAGCAAAAGACAGGATGATAGGCTTGTGTTCATGGGAATATTGCTGACTCACAGAAGTCGACAGGGAGGGGACAGGTCACCAGGACCAGGGCACGTGGGAGTGAGGAGGGGCTGCTCCACAGGTCAGCTGAGGAGTTGAAAGTGCCTTCTGGGTCCTCGTGGAAAAGTGCTGAGGGTGGGCCATGCTGCAAGAAGCCAGCAAGTTAGCAAAGTAAGGCAGCAAGTGCAGTTTCCAAGAATTTCAGAAGTGAAGGAAAGAGAGGGCAGTCCCATGAAAGGGCAGCTTGGCACAAAGGAGGCATTCTCTAAATATATCTATTTATAAAAATGTGTAATCAATATGTATATTTATTTTTATGAATATATAGGGGAGATAGAAACAGTTTGTTGGCAGAGGTGGAAGAACTGTTTGCAATGGAGTGTTTGAAGATGCAGGCAAGCCAGGTCTGGGTAGGAGAACATGAGCTCCAGGTGACGGCTCTTGGACTTGGTCAAGAAACAAACATTCCTGGAAGACAGGAATGATGGCGTGCAGGGAGGGTGGGGGAAAAATAGATATTTTGCAGTGAAGGGATTGCTTCCCTTGCAAGTTTGCCAAAAACATGAAATAACTCTGACTCTTCCTTATTTATGCAGAGTCATTTTGATGGATGTCAGAAGCTCTTGAGCTTCTTATAGAATGCAGGATTTCTGTCATTAGATTTAAAATGTCTACCCTAGAACATTATAGCTCTAGCCTAGACAGGGCATTTGAGGGCAGGCTCAGAAAAAGGAGAACACTAAACAACACTACCAATGAGCCCAGAAAACCAAAATGCCTCTTTCATTCCAAGGACGGAGGTCAGTAATAAAAAAGCATTTAATCCACAGCCTGAATGCAAAGGTTAGAAGCAGGGGGGGTGGGGGGGGAAGGCAACCCTAAACTATATGACGCCCACTCTTCCTTTTTACAACCCTGACAAAAATAGGCAGGAGACAAGTGCCATTTGTAAGGATAGCAAGATCTCGATCTCCTCTCTGACCCAAACCCTCTCCATGCATCATAAATACTTCCACAGTCATAAATATCACTGATGAGGAAGCAGAAGGCTCTTAATTGGCTCCAACTCATTTCATGGTGGAGGAAGCTAGGAAAAATGCACTGAATAAGAATAAGGCAGGGTGAGAGATCTCCTGGGAGGAAATTAAAATAGAATCTTCAACCAAAATAAGGCTCTATCTATGTGCTGATTTACAACAAGAAAGAATTAGCTGAAAACTCATTGTGAGAAGTGTCTTTTCCCACTGTCTCAGGGCCTTTTCTATCTTAGAAATGCCAATTCTCTTCAAGCTGAGTTTTATGGTGGTTGATTTCATTGAAAATGAGCCACTGTAAGGAAAGAATGGAGCTCACTAGCATTTATTAAAACTTCATAGCAGGATAGTAGATAAATAAACAGTAGTATATTCATACAATGGAATACTGCTGCTGCTGCTGTTAAGTCGCTTCAGTCATGTCTGACTCTGTGTGATCCCATAGATGGCAGCCTACCAGGCTCCCCGTCCCTGGGACTCTCCAGGCAAAAACACTGGAGTGGGTTGCCATTTCCTTCTCCAATGCATGAAAATGAAAAGTGAAAGTGAAGTCGCTCAGTCATGTCCGACTCTTCGCAACCACATGGACTGCAGCCTACCAAGCTCCTCCACCCATGGGATTTTCTAGGCAAGAGTACTGGAGTGGGGTGCCATTGCCTTCTTCACACTATTCAACAGCAAAAAGGATGGGCCACTAATCACACATCATCAGGGATGGGTTTCAAAAACATGCTGAGTGAAGAAGCCTTATTAGAAAGAGTACACACTATAGGGTTCTATTAATACTATGCTCTCTAACAGGTAATCTATGGTGGGGAAAAAGTCCAAACAACGGTTGCCTCTGTGGGTTGGGGAAAGATGGGAAGGGATGTGAGGGAACTTTCTATAATGATGGAAATGTTCTCTGCATCTTGATGGGAGTTTGGATTACACAGGCACTCACATTTGTCAAAACTCAGCTAAAAGTACCCTTAAGATTTGGGCATGCCATTGTATCTAAATTTTACATCAAATGAAAAATCTAAACAAATACTGAGCTTTAGTAATAATATGCATACTGAAGTATTTAGGGAAAAGTGTTCTGCTGTCTACAAATTACAGTGAAAAACGCCACTAAAATAAAATAGATTCATGGATAGATACAGAAATGGATAAATACGTGAGAAAGCAATTTTAGTAAGATGTTAATGGTAGAGTTTAGGTGGCTAGTAGACAGCTGTTCCCTGTAAAATTCTTTCCACTTTGCTATGTGTATGAAAAATGTTGCAATAAAATGGGAAAAATAAGAATACTGTGATTCGTTAAAAATAGCAAACATTTACTGATTCCCTAGGTTCACCAAGTGCTTTACATAAATTTTTCCTCATCCTATCCTGATTTTACAGACCAGGAGGTTAGCATTCAGAGAAATGCAGTTTCAGGGTCAGGGACACTTCTTTGCCCTTCTTTTATGCATGCCCTCCAGATGAAGGCACTTATAGTTTGGGTAACAAACACTCTCTTCTGCACTTGCGACCACTAAACCTTCATCCTCAGTGCTGGCTTCTGATTAACTGGGAAGGTGAAGAGGCATTCTTGACCACCAATCAACAGTGTCACAAAGACTAGCTGAACACCTACTACTTCCCAGGTGGCTCAGTGGTAAAGAATCTGCCTGCCAACACAGGAGACTCAGGAGACCCGGGTTCTATCCCTGGGTCGGGAAGATCCCCTGGAGGAGGAAATGGCAACCCACTCCAGTATTCTTGCCTGGAGAATCCCACGGACAGAGGAGCCTGGTGGGCTACAGTCCAAGGAGTCGCAAAGAGTCAGATGTAATTGAACACACACATTCATTATTGCATGTAGGGAATTCAAAGAAATGGAAAACACAGTCTCGGCCTTCAAGAGGCTCCTGCAGTATTGAGCCTCGCCTGGAGAACTGGACTCTCTGTGTGACTTTGGCACTAATTAGCTGTGTGACCTTGAGCAACTTACTTCAACCCTTGGGCTTTATTCTCTTTATCTGTGAAATAAGGGCTTGAACTGGACCAGCCCTCAGGTTCCTGACCACCCCCATGATTCTGTGACTCTTGACCCATAGTAATTTAAGGGTCAACAGCTGGTCCTGATAGTGTTTGCTAACAGAATACTGAGGAAGGAAATCTCTAGATAGAGGGGAGTAGGGGAGGAAAAGTCTCCAGGCAATGGGGTCTAAGCAGTGCCTGTGGATGGGGGAGGAGATGCTAACAGGGGGCCTGGAGGGAGGACACACAGGGACTGTGAAGAGGGAGTGTAACTGGAGAGGGAGCTCGGTTACCAGGAGCCGAGAAAAAACCAAGAAAACAATCTGCACTTTAACTTCTGAGAAGCAACATCCCACCAGAGGTGTTAAGCATGGGAAGTATGTGACGAGATGGTATCTGAGGAAGATTAATCTATTTATTTTCAGTCCTGAAAGAAAAGAGCAGCATAAATAATCACAAATGGCAGATCGTTATAAGACTACGTGGCAGACTCTAGAATACCCTTGATCTGCGGTTTTTAAATTACCATCTTGAGAACACTAGGGCTCCTGGGAAGCAAGGGGACCCTGGGGGAGGCCGGGCCCAGCACCTCCTCCCATCCCCAGCCTAACCGCAACAGCACTGCTTTCAATGGCGTCATACATGGGAGTTCCAGATCAAATTTATTTTTATATAATTCAACAGACTTCAGTTGAATGATGTAAATTAATTACACAAATAAGCAGCCAGATAAATGTGTCAGGAGGGGGTTGTTGGAGGAGAAATCACTTGCTGGGCACATGCCTAACACAGCTAACTGTGATGACTCCACATTTTTACCTGTGAGGTGCCAGAAGGGTCTAAGGAAGAGGGCAGCTTTGGAAACAGCCATGCCTGTGCCCCATGGTGTTAATGAAACATCCTCACTCCCTGCAATATGCATGTTCAGGGGCCTTTCAACTATTAAGCCCTGGGGACCCGACTCAGGCTTAGCAGGGCTCTGTCCTAACTTGATTCCCTCAGCAGGTCCCAGGGCCTCACTCACTTGCCTCTCTTCCTGGAGGCTGCCTCCAAGTAGCTTTGGGTGGGGCACCGTCTCTCCCCACTCCCCGACTCTTTGTGATGTGCCACCCTAAACAAACACCCAAGAGCTTTCCACCCTGTAAAACCAGACCAGAATGGCAAAAACAACAAACTTTGGGAGGTTCCACAGCTTCTAGATTCTTGCAGGTGTATTTTGGTTGGCTCTCCTGGCTTGTCTCTTTTGCAGGAGATATTACCTGACAGATTCTGCCCTCTAAATTTATTCTTGAATGGTCTCATCAGTGGTCTTCTTTCAGACCTGGCTCTTAGACGCCCTTAGGCACAGCATTAGCTCTCCACTTGTTTCAAGCGCTCCCTGATCCTCTGTTCCACAGAAAAAGGGACTTCCTCATAGCTGTGTTTTCACCCCACTACTTCATGCATGACTTTACGCTCTGCGCCTGGTTCTCTGACACTGCCTGGCAAGTTGCCCAAAGCTTAATGGCTTAAAAAAAAAAAACCACATTTATTCTCTCTCACAGTTTCTGTTGGTCAGGAACTTGGGAAGGACTCAGTAGGACAATTCCGGCCCAGGGTCTCTCATGTGATTGCAGTCATACATCAGCTGGAGCTGAGATCATCTGAAGGCTTGGCTGGGGCAGGAGGATCCACTTTCAAGGAGGCTCACTCACCTGACTATTGAATTGCTGCCAGCTCTTGTCAGGGGGACCCAGTTCCTCTCCATGTGGGCCTCTCCATGTTTCTGCTTGAGTGCCCTCATGGTGTGGCAGCTGGCCTCCTCCAGGCAAGAAAGCAAAAGTCCAAGTCAGATGCTGCAATGACTTTTATGGCCTAGCCTTGAATGACATACCCTATCCCTCCTACTCATCGCACAGGGACAGCCCTGGCTCAGTGTGAAAGAGGACCATGAAGGGAAGCAAGGATCATTGGAGGTCATCTTGGATGCTGGCCCACCACACTACAGGAGGGTCAGAAGAGGAGGACCAGACTCAAGCCATCAAGTAGTTTGCAACTTAGTTGGTAGGAGATGGGGGAGAGAAATCTTACATACTTGTAAGAGTAGGAGGATGAAGGAGGAGGAGGGGAAGGAGGAGAAAAGCAGCAGCAGCAGAAGGGGAAGGGGAAGGAGGAGGAAGAGAAAGGGAGGAAGGAAGAAAGGGAACAGCAGAGGAAGGAGGAAAAGGCGAGCAGTTCATGCCCTAGAAAGCAAATTAGGTATGGAGGAAGCTATTGGATAGATACAGTCTCTGCTCTCTTGAAGTCTCTAATCTGGTGGGAATGACTGTTTTCATGTCAGTTCATGTTTTCATGTCAGTTCAGTTTGGTTGCTCCGTCGTGTCCGACTCTTTGTGACCCCATGGACTGCAGCACACCAGGCTTCCCTGTCCGTCACCAACTCCTGGAGCTTGCTCAAACTCACGTCCATCACGTTGGTAATGCCATCCACCCATCTCATCCTCTGTCGTCCCCTTCTCCTCCTGCCCTTCAATCTTTCCCAGCGTCAGGGGCCTTCCCAATGAGCCAGTTTTTCACAGCAGGTGGTCATGTAAATAAGTATAAATAATTGTACTTGGAACAAAATCCAGTCTCCTTACCTTGCCGTGCTCATCTCCTTTCTCATTGAGCTTCGACCGTTTGACAACACTGGCCCTTCCTCCCACACACCGAGCTCCCATCTCCCTCGGGACCTTCCGCTTCTGTTCCCTGGAATGCTCTCCAGATCTCGGCACAGACGACTCTTTCTTGCCATTCAGGTCTCTTCCTTTAGTTGCCACATGATCTTTTCTGGTTTCGTCATTCATTTCCTCCAACTGGAACATCAGCTTCATAAGAACAGAGACTTCGTTAACCTCCAGACCCAGAGAGCACTTGTTACACACCAAGTGATAAATATATGAGCATATAATGAGTAAATGAAGTACCTCTTTCTGACATGGTTCTAAAATTGTATAAAATCATCCTTCTAAAATGTTGTAAACTGAAGCTCCAGCCCTGGCTCTTGTTCATCTTGCAATCCAAACCAAGATTGGTGAATTGCAGGCCTACCCAAAATCTAACCTTGCCGACTCCTCGACTCTGAGCAAACAGCATACCTCTGCCACACCTGATTTTCTGCCACATCTGAATTCAGCGGATCCAGTCTGGTCTGACTGTGTTGCTTGTGTTTTCCCTCGGAGTGGGATCCTCAATTTCTGATTGCCTTTGCTTGGCTTCTGGAATAGCTCCCCTCTCTCTCCCCTCCAAGGGAAGGGCCTTCCAGCCTGTTTTCCTGCACTCATGTTTTCAGCTTTCCTGGGCTGAAATATTGAAAACAGTTGCTCATTAATATCCCAGCTTTCCTGCTTTTCAGGAGAAACAATATGACAGAGATCCCCACGCATATTCGTTTTGAAAAAATGGTTTTTAATTTGAAAGTAAATGGATGCTGCTGGTCTGCGGGTCTTTTCACCTGCTGTGGTGTGTGATTAGTGAGGCTTTTTCTCTCTGGGTGGTGGTGCCAGCTAATGGACTCACGCTTCCTCTGTATGTTTATTTATCTCAGTTAATTAACATTTGGCCAAGTCTTCCTCACTGCCCTTGTGCATGGCAAGGCCAAGCATTGGCTTGTGGCACTGATCCAGGCTGGCAGGATGGGTGGGGGCAGCCATTCTATTAAATATTAATCGAAGAGGGCAATTAGGCCTGTGGGCTTCCACCCTGGGGTTCTCCCGCTGGGAAGTCACAAATCGATGCCAGAGCTCAGTGCTGGTGGCAACTGTCCCCACCAGGCCAGAGTCAGCATCAGATGCAATTATTTGGAATGATTATTTGACAATAAATCTGAGCAGAATTCTGGGAGATGTCTCTTAAAAACTGGAATGAATTACATGCACATCTATCTTGAAAGGGGATGTTAACCATCATGTGAAACTCTGTCTTATAAATGATGACGGAGTCAGTTTGCCAGCATTAATTTTGAAGTGATGGGTTAGATTAAGGCTAGAAGAGTATCCTACACTTCAGATGTTATGAAGCTGTGCCTCCACCAGGGCTGGGGGAAGAGATTAAGAACTGAGTGGGCACTCAAGGCCTCTGCTGCCCCATTTTTGGAAATGCTCACAAGTTCACCTTCTCACCAGCCTCCTCCCTTCAGTCACTGTTAGTTGTGTCCTAGCTTTTGAATCATTTCAGCAGGTTCCATGGCTGACAAACTTGGAAGATAGGAATAGTGCTCGTTGTGAGTTGAAGTGTTCTATATGAGTAGAAGAAGAATTGAAGTCTTAACCCCCAGGACCTGTGAATGTGACCTTATTTGAAAATAGGGTCTTGAAAATAGTCAAGATGAGGCCATACTGGATTCGGCAGGCCTGATTCAGTGACTGGTGTACTTACAAGAAGAGATCACAAGGACCTACTGTACTGAAACTAACCCAACATTATACATCAAGTGTACTTCAATAAAAGAAAAAAAAGAAAGTAAGTAAGAATAGATCACAGAGCCACTCAGGGAGGCCACTGAGTGATGTGAGAGGTGCAGATTGCATTGATACATCTACCAAGGATCCGAGCGGTGCCAAGGATTGCCAGCAATGCCAGAGGTAGGAGGAAGCAAAGAAGGACCCTCTCGTAGAGCCTTCGGAGAGAGCAGCCCTACTGACACCTTGATTCTGGGCTTCCAGCCTCCAGAACTCCAGAGAGGATAAATTTCTGTGGTTTTAAGTCACTGAGCTTGCAATGCTTTGTTACAGCTGCCCACAGAAACTTATACACACTCTGCTCCAGCCCCCGCTGCTGCCTGCCTCTCTGCTGGACCTCTTGATAGGCTTGGTCACCCTGGTTCCTTTCCCTTTCTGAGAGGTCTTATACAGTGAAATCCCAACTGGCCAGTAGGTTTACAAAGTGGGAAGTCAGACTAAGAAGAAAACCTCATCATATCTCGAGTCTTGTGGATGACTTTTGAAACATCATAGTCTGCCTGCTTGCCTAACTGGAGGTCAGTGAACATAGTAAGATGGTTCATTGACAATAGAGGGTGTTGCTCTGCCTCAAGGGTCATCACTCTAAATTCAAGTCTCCCTGGTTGGCATCACAGATAGAGAGAAAATAAGATATTGGCATAAAATTGTACTGACCTCAGCACTTATTCCGGAAATTGAATTTTTATTTTCACATTCCTGACTAGCTCTTTGTCTCTTCTAAAATTTGAGTGTATAACAACAACAAAGTGCAGTTAGATTGAGAGCTAGGTGAGTTTCTGGTAACCAACCTATCGTTAGGTGAGTTTCCAGTAAACTGCTGCTGGAAATATTCTGCTGTAGCTAGGGGGAGGGATATTGAACTTGAGGTCAGAAAATTTGGACTTGAATTCTAGCTCTGCTCATCCTTACAACAGCCTTGCAAGGTGAATATAATTATCCCCCAGTTATGCATGGCAGGATGGACTGAGGCTGCCCCAGCCCCTCTCCAAAGAGCTACACTCAAGAACTAGAAGGATGGCTTCTGCTTGGTCTTTGTTTTGCCTGAGTGGGGCACACCCACTGAAGGCAAAGGCGAACTACTCCCGACAACAGGGAGAGGTTTAAGAAGATATAAAGGTGAAAAGGAGAGGGCAGGAAAACAATTGACAGGGAAGAGGAATTTTGGAGGGTAGGTGGGAAGGAAATGTGTGATGCAAGTGCTTAAGCTCCAAAACATCCAAACACCCATACAATTCAACAAAAAATAAATAACCCAATCAAAAATGGGCAGAGGACCTTAATAGCATTTCTCCAAAGAGGACATACAGATAGCCAGTAGGCATGTGAAAAGATGCTCAACATCACTAATTATTAGAGAACTGAGAATCAAAACTATAATTAGGCACCACCTCATACCAGTCAGGCTGGCCATCATTAAAAAGTCTACAAATAACAAATGCTGGGGAGGGTGTAGAGAAAAGGGAATCCTCATACACTGTTGGTAGGAATGCAAACTGGTACAGCCACTCTGGAAAACAGTGTGGAAGTTCCTCAGAAAACTAAAAATAGAATTACCATATGATCTAGCAAGCCACTCCTGAGAACATACCCAAACAAAACTATAATTAAAAAAGATATATGCACCCCTGACATGGAAATAACTTAACTGTCCATCAACAGATGAATGGATAAAGAAGGTGTCGTACATACATACAGCGGGATACTACTCAGTCATAAAAAAGAATGAAATAATGCCAGTCGCAGCAACATGGATAAAATGAGAGATTACCACACTAAGTGAGGTAGGTCAGAAAGGGAAAGCTAAACATCGTATGATATCATTTCCACGTGGAATCTAAAATATGGCACAAATGAGCCGATCTGCAAAATAGAAACAGACTCAGAGAGAACAGGCTTGTGGTTGCCAAGGGGAGGGGGAGGGAGAGGGAGGCACTGAGAGTTTGGGGTTGCATATGCAGGCCCTTACATTAGGATGAATAAACAGCAAAGTCCTCCTGCACAGCATAGGGAACTGCATGGAATCATCCTGTGATAAACCATAATGGCAAAGAGTATTGAAAAGAATATATAAATATGTCTATAACTGAGTCACTTTGCTGTATAGCAGAGATTGGCACAGCATTGTAAATCAACTATCCTTCAACGAAAATTTGTTTCAAAAAGGTGTCTGATGGAGAATTGGATTTAGTACCTATTGTGTAGAATGTGTGTGGGCTTCCCCGGTGGCTCAGATGGTAAAGAATTCACCTGCAATGCCGGTTCAGTCCCTGGGTTGGGAAGAGCCCCTGGAAAAGGAAATGGCAACTGTGCAGTATGTGATCTGTGTCTTCTTCCCTAAAAGATTTCTAGCTAATATGTTATTGAGTTGGATCTGGTTGGGCAGTAGGAATCTGATGAGGAACAAAGACTTCCCATGAGGATTCAACTGTCCCAGGGCTAAAAGGGAGCTGAAGTTCAAAAAGTGCCTCACACAGGGTCACACAGCCTCAGGTTCTGAAATCAGATTTGTCTGACTCCACACCTATGTTCTCTCCTATAACATACAGCTTATTCTCATCGTCAACTTGCCAAAGTATTTCAAGCCCAAGAAGCATTGCAGGCTGAAATTTTAAATATTCCAAAACTATTTGTATAAATGCCCTGAACAACAAGCAATAATGACTTATTAATTACAGTTTTCATATTGCTAGACCTTTGCAGTTTTGAGACACAGCCTTCATTTATTGAGCATTTACTCAGTGTCAAACCCTTCCCTATGCATTTCATGATCTCGTCTTCTGAGTAGGCCTGAATAGTAGACATTTTTATCCCTATTTCACAAATGAGGAAATATTAAAGAGTTACTAAACCAGGTTGCTGGTGAAAAGCAGCAGATCTAAGACCTAAACACCAAAAATCACGTAATTTACTTTCTCAATAGGTAACATATACACGTAGTACAATGTTAACCAAGGAAAAGGTCAACAGTGAAAAGTTAAAGCCTCTCTCTTCACCATCCCCTAGAGACCCAGTTCCCTTTCCTGCCAACCTTATATTACCCACTCTGACTATTACCCACTCTGACCAGTTCTTGAGTGTCCTTCAAAGATATCCTAGGTATTTACACATATTTCCCTGAGGGTGCAACCTTCAGGGAAAAAGAATGTTTGAAGTTAACTGGAGGAAACAGTGCCTCGCCTCAGCCCTCTCTAAGCTTCAGTTTTAAACTTCTGGAGCTCAGATACAATGGAGTACGCTTTTATATTTTCCTAGGAGCTGGTGTCCTTGCCTGGAGAATCCCAGGGACCGGGGAGCCTGGTGGGCTGCCGTCTATAGAGTCACACAGAGTTGGACACGACTGAAGTGACCTAGCAGCAGCAGCAGCAGGAGCCGGTGAGGGATACAGAACAGAGCACGCGGTCTGGAATCTGATAGGACTAAGTTCAAGTTCATGCCGAGAGCTGGTGACTTGACCTCACTAAGGTATTTCCACACCTGAAAACAGAAGCAAATATCCCTACCTCCAAGGGGTGCTAGGAAGATAAGAAAATAAACCATCTGGCACATCGGACAGCCTTCCTCCCTCCCTCCTGAACAAGAGCCTACAGCTTTCTCAGTGCATCTTTAAGAACACAGAGAAAAGGAAAAGCAAACTCCCCACATCTACGTGCAGTTTAGTGATCTGCTTTGACCCAATTCTACTTCAAAGCCTTTCCTTCTCTTTCCTACCTCCCACTGCCTCCCACCCAGCTGCCAAGTATAGAGAATACATGAAAACTTAGGCCAAATGGGAACCTGGGATGTTAAAGCCTTTGAGAAAACAGCTGTTTATTTGTTCATTTATCACCATACTTTTGCCCCTGTCTCATTTGATTACAAGAGTCTGTGGGAAAAATAAAAATCCTTTGTGCTTAAACTAGTCTACACAGGGATAGCCCACCCTTGGTTTCACTGCAGCAGCTCTGTGAAACAGGCAAATCTGCGACTCGGGTATTAAAGGCTTTGGCTAAGAGGCGCGAGGCAGAAATGGGGCAGAACCCAGGTCTTCACTGATTTCCTTGCCTTTTGGTTTCTCTAGTAGTTTTTTATGTATAATCCCTACTGTATTGGTTAGGATCCATTTGGCTGCAAGCATCCGAAAAGCCAAGCAACACTTGCTCATATAACCGGAAACGCAGAGGTTGGACGTCTTTGGTAGGAGCCAAGGACGGTGACTCTGTTCTCTCTGCCCCTCTCTTGTTTCTCTCCTCATCTGTGCACTGGCCTCATTCTCAGGCTGGCTTCTCTCATGCCAAAATTATTTATTGCACTCCAAACACCACACCAACACATCTCAATGTCCAGAGGAAAACAAGTCTCTTGTTGCGTCTGTCTTATAAACGAGGAAGATTCTTCCTAAGAGATCCCAACCAGCAATGCTGTTGGGCCTCATTTTCCCAAACTGGAGCCAATCTTGTGGCAGAGTCTGCCATACGTGTAGTCACGCTCTCTCTCTGGAACACTCATCCTTTATTTGGACAAGGTTAAAATTTTAAGTCCCAAACTTCCCTGGTGGTTCAGTGGTTAAGAATCCGCCTGCAAATGCAGGGGACACAGTTCGACCCCACATGCCACCGAGCACCTAGGCCTGTGCGCCACAACTACTGAGCCGGACAGGAGACAGGAAGAAAAGTTAAGACGGCAGCAATAGAGGGGCAGATGAGTCTGGGCCCCAACGCGGGCCATCCTATGGCTGAGCCTCTCCCCGCTGCCCTCCTCACCTCCTCCTATCTCTGCATTTCATTCAGCCTCCTCTTCCTGCCGCAGGTTTGATAGGTTCTGCTACTCCAGGAGTCCTGGACTTTCCCTCTCAAGATCTGGCCATGTTGTAGCAGATGTTTGTCTTGTAGGGGGTATCCATCATTCCCTTCAACTTTAACTTCATAACATATATCCATGCAAAAACTTGTACACCAGTGTTCTTAGCAGCATTCATCATGACAGCCAAACGTGGGAATGACTCAAATGTCGATTAACTGATAAATGAGTAACTGAAATGTAGCATGTCCTTACAATGGAAAACTACTCGGCCATCAAAGAAATGAAGTGCTGATAGATGCTGCCACATGGATGAACTCTGTAAACACACACTAAGTGAAAGAAGTCGACACAAAAGACCATACACTGTGTGATTCCATTTATGTAAAAGGTCCAGAACAGGCGAACATATAGAGACAGAAGGTGGATTAGTTGTTGACAGGGGCTTGAGGGGGAAAGTGATTACCAATGGACATGGTAATGCAACCCACCCAGTATTTTGCCTGGAAAACTTTCTGGACAGAGGAGCCTGGTAAGCTATATAGTCCACAAGGTCGTAAAGAATTAGACATGACTGATTGACTGACCACACACTCATGTACTGATATTGATAGTGATAAATTTCCTAATATTGACCATGCTATTGATTATACAACGCTGTGAATATACTAAACCCCACAGAACGACACACTTCATAAGGGTGAATTTTATGGCATGTGAGTCATATTACAATAAAGGATTATTTAAAATCAAAAGAGCTCTGAGGATTTCTTGGTTCAGTGGCAAAGAATCCACCTACCAATGCAGGAGATGTGAGTTCCATCCCTGGTCCAGGAAGATCCCACGTGGAACTAAGCCCATGTGCCCCAACTACTGAGCCTGTGATCTGGACCCAGGGAGCAGGAACCACTGAAGTCTGTGCTCCCTAGAAGCTATGCTCCACAACAAGAGAACCACTGCTGTGAGAAGACCATGCACTGCGATTAGAGAGCAGCCCTCACTCACTGCAACTAGGGAAAAGCCTCTGCAACAACCAAGCACAGCCAAAAGTAAATAAATAAAATTATTTGAAAAAAGAAGAAAAAAAAAGAGCTCTCATCAAATGCCTTCTGGTTTAAAAAAAAAAAAAATTGCCTTCTGGTGCAAGGAGCTCAAGGTGGGAAGGTGGCCTGGGCTCCTGAGAAGACCACCACCCTGGGCTCTGAAGGGTTCAGTTCTCAACCCAGTTCTGCTTCTTAACAACCTTAACCTTCACTCTTTTGGACCTCAGTGTTTTCAGTGCTAACAAGAAAGGGCTTGTAAGATCAGTGTTTCCCATACTTGAGTCATTCATGAGCCAACTTCACGATTATTATTGTGTCAACTGAAGGATTATTTACCTGGTTCTTTAAACAAATGCATTTTTAAAAACTTAGCATCATTCTAGACAAAAACATATATAAAATCATGCATTTGCTGTGCTGGTTGCATTTTCCCAAAACACATTAAAATCTGCACTAGGTGGTAGAGTTAGAAGTGTTCACTCCCACATCACTGTCTGATTCCTACCACCTGGGGATCCTGGACTGGGGTCTTCAAGGCTCGTCTGCAAACTAGCCCACTAGGAGGAGGACCAGGTCTTGCCTTTGTTCCTCTCTCAGCTTA
This sequence comes from Ovis canadensis, assembly GCF_042477335.2. NCBI lineage: Eukaryota > Metazoa > Chordata > Mammalia > Artiodactyla > Bovidae > Ovis > Ovis canadensis. The sequence goes on along the minus strand of NC_091245.1, from coordinate 91,182,787 downwards.
CATGGATTTTTAATTATTGCCTCTTAGGACATGGCCTTGTCCTGTGGCCATCCCTCGCTCCAGTTGTGGGAACTTCCAGTCAGAGAGGATGAAAGCTGTCCCAAGGCCACTCAAGGGGAACTTCCTGAGATGCTGGGGGTGGTTATTGTTAATCTAATCTTACAGAGTGGGGAGATGGTCTCAGAAGAGTCAGGATTCAAATCCAAATAGTTTCAAAATTCCTGTATTCTTTATATCATAATAGACTATTGAGTCAGATAATTTGGGGTGGATGTAACTCTCAGTTGCCATTAAACCAGGCCCTACACATAACTGCCACCTTTGCCTAAGGGCTGGAACAGCACAGAAGGAATGGGGCACTAATGTGGCTTCCGAGATGAAAACTATATCCATCAAATTTCTATCATTTCTCTATAATAGCAATAAACAGTAACAAACTCTGCTGTACTTCCTTCATTATATACATCCCACTAATATTTCCTTGTTCAAAATCCCTATTCTTCACTAGTCAAGGACCATGTCTTTCTTATTCATTGCTGCTCTGAACACTGGACCCAGCATTTGGCACAGAGTAGGCCTGGCTTGGTGGTAAAGAATCCACCTGCCAATGCAGGAGATGTAGGTTCGATCCCTGGGTTGGGAAGATCCCCTGGAGAAGGAAACGGCAACCCACTCTAGTATTCTCGCCTGGGAAATCCAATGGACAGAAGAATCTGGTGGGCTACAGTCCATGAGGTCACAAAGAGTCAGACACAACTTAGCAACTAAACACACACAGGCCCCTAGTAAGTCTCAATTATAAGTTCATTTCACTAATAGTCCCTCACCTCAAAGGCCCTCTAGCCTAGGTGCGTACGTTTGGGACGGGGAATGAGATGGGCCGAGACAAGCCCAGAGGCAAGAGCAGGACTCACCTCTGTGTCCCAGCACTTGCACAGCAGGCAGGAGGGGCTTGGTACGGCCTTCAGTCATTTACCATACATAGATCGACATGGATCCCACATCCTCTGCCATGGAGCAGATGGCTGCAGCCACCTAGTTTTGATCTGTCCAGATCAGAGAGCAGAGCTGAGCAGTGATGCATTTATTCCACCCAACAAGTAACTGTTGACAGTCAACCCCATGCAAAGTCCTGTGCCAGGTACTGTGGAGGAGACAAATGCAACTCAGGCTTGCACTGAGTCCCATGCCAGGCTCCTGGGTACACAGATCCACCAGCCTAAGTCTGCCAATTCCTTGTGCGGTATTCTTTCCACAGCAGCACTGCCTTCCAAAGAGGATGTCTGAGCTGCCAGGATTAGGAGCATTCTTCTCTTATGTATCCTCTGGAAAGATGAACCTGGGACTTCTGCACAAGGGTCCTGCAGTGAGCCGGTGAGAGCATTCCGGGGTAAACAGGACTTGTCCTATCCCAGGATCCTTCCAGTGGTGCCTGGGTCAGTATCTAGATGAGATGGAGAGGGTAAGGACCTGCTCTCCCAGGTCTGGACAAAGTAAGATATAGGGTTAGTACCGGGGCAGGGGGTGGGTGGGGGCAGGTATGCAGGGCCTGTGAAGTGCTGTGTTCGGGGGCTTCAGTGACCTGGGGCTTTTTGGTTGGTTCCTGTCAGGGAAGGGGGGCACTCCTTCCTAAGGTAACAAGCCCACGAACTCCTTCCGTAGCCTCTGCCCTTTTGGGACCAGCAATGACAATGCACCTAACGGCTCTTTGTTTTCTGCGTCTGGCTCTCAGCGTTCTTTCCCCAGGAGGTTTCTGCCCTTCAGGCTCCCAGAGAGCCAGGTGTGCCTTCCAGGATGAATACAGTGGCTCACCCCCTTGGGAGGCATTTCAGCTGCACAAGCCAATCAAAGATGAAGAACCAGGTAAAAGAGTTTCCAGGGAGTCCTAAAGAGATGATGGGATGGTTGATCCATATGGGATTTCTCAGTCTTGGCACTACTGACGTCTGAATCACACCATTCTTTGCCTTGTGTAGTGTAGAATGTTCAGCAGCTTCTGTAGCCTCTACTTACTACATGGTAGTGAGCAATTCCCCAGTTGGGACAACCAAAAATGTTTCAAATCATTTCCTATGTCCCCTGGTGGGTAAGACCGGTCCTTGATTAGGAACGACCACTGTACAGGCTTCAAGGCTTCAGGTTTGAATCCTGGCTCTATCATGGGCTGCTGCGTGAGCACTGCAGTTTGTTTAACCCAGGCCTTAGTTTTCTTATCTGTAAAATGGGATAATAGTAATACCTATCTCAGAATATTGTTATGAAATAATATGTGTAAGGAATAGTGTCTAGCACATAATAACCACTCAATAAATGCTATTGCTCTTATCACCAGAAACCAAAAGCAGATAAAGTAGAATATCAAAAAGACTGCTCCATAAACACTTACTGTAGTACAAAATAAGAAATTTAATTAGTTCATTCATTTTCTGCCCTGCTTATTTCTGGAAAACTATTTGAAGCAGCTTAAAATAAAAGCACACACTCTATTGGGCAATTAAAAAAATTTTTTTACAACACAAGGGTAATTTTTATATTTAAAGAAATCTTACAGATCCATAAGTAAGCAGTAACATCACTTAGATTGATGAGGACAGGACATAAAGCACAAAAATTTATAGGAGAAAATAACATGAAAAAGTGCTCAGTAAAGATAAAATAATTTAAATACCAACCAAAAAACAACCTACTAAAAATGTCAGATTAGTAGAGGAGGCAATGAAAGTGATAGTTTCATATATTGTAGTTAGAAGCGTGACAAATTAAAATTTATTCAGAGATGAAACTTCCCTGGTGGTCCAATGGTTAAGACTCCATGCTCCCAACGCAGGGGGCATGGGCTGGGGACTAAGATCCTGCATGCCGCATGGCATGACCTAAAAAAAATTGATTCAGAGATTAATACACTTTAAAACTGGAGGGAAAACTAGACAGGGGGAAGTTAATTTCATCAAGAACTAAAAATTGGATAGAGTATTCTCTTAAGCAACAAATAGAAATCCAAGAATCCTTGCAGCCACTGCAAAAATAAAAACATAGCCAAGAGAACTCACCACCAGGACTTCTAAGATCCATCTAGATTTACTTTACTTAAGTGAGCATAGTTCACCATCCAACCATCTTTCTTTTCCCAACTTCCAAATGAGATAAACTTTGTTCACGAAACCCAAGAGGAGCTTTTATCAAGTGAGTCTTAACACAAGGGCCTTGAGTAACAGAGTTAGATGTTTCAGAAGGAGTTCTGAGGCCATATAACACGTGCCTCAGCTAGAACAAAAATTCATCTCAGACACTACATACAACTCCATGCCTCTGCTCCCGCCCCTCTTCACCTCGAATGCCTTCCCTGCATTTGCTTGCCCCTCTAAGCACAAGTTGGGGCTGGCAGGAGACGCAGGCTCTCTCCACTGCCTGCTCAGCTGGTCTGCAGGCCCCCTTCCAGGCTGACTACAGGATTGATGGCTAGGACATGCTGCTAGCTGCTGAAACCATGTTGATGGCTTGGCCATCAGTGAACGGAGGCCCACAGCAGAACCTGGCACTGGGGACAGCACTATAGCCAAACTCCCCCAGTGCTATTCTGAGTGAATCCCTGGGGACAAGGAAGCAGGGGAGGGACCCAGCTCTGTGTGTGGAATAAAGACGTAGAGGCTAGGAGTGCCCCCAAGGCAAAGGAACACAGCCACCTGAATAGGACACGATGAAAGCAGCTCCTTCCCCTCTTAACCTTGCTGTGCCTCAGTTTTCTCTTCTGTAAAATGGGGATAATATTGACTCATGGGGTTATTGTGAGGATTAAGAGTTCTACACATGAAGTGCTTAGAGATACAGTGCCTGACACAGTAAATGTTCACTACTATTATTATTATTTTTTATTTTTGCCCTCAGCACTCTTCTGTGTATATCCTAGACTCAAGCAATATATCTCCTGGTGGGGCTCACAGTGCAGGGAGGTGACAGGAAAAGATTTCTGAACCTTTGAATCACTGTAGCCCTCAGCCTGGAGACAAGTTATGGGGCCAAGTACTAGAACATGATGCACTGGAGGAGCCCTAAGCATGGGGCACTAGTCCAGTCCTGCCACTTAACTAGTGTCCTGGTGCTGGGACCTAGGGCCTCAGGCACATGCTTGCTCTAGTCTGGGCCTCAGTCACTCACCTGCAAAATGAAGAGAAGGGACTCAGTGATTCCTAACTTTGGCTATGCATCCACTTCATTTCAGATCAGTTCAGTTGCTCAGTTGTGTCTAACTCTTTGCAACCCCATGAACCGCAGCACACCAGGCCTCCCTGTCCATCATCAACTCCCAGAGTTTACCCAAACTCATGTCCATTGAGTCAGTGATGCCATCCAACCATCTCATCCTCTGTCATCCCCTTCTCCTCCTGTCCCCAATCCCTCCCAGCAGCAGGGTCTTTTCAAATGAGTCAGCTCTTCACATCAGGTGGCCAAAATATTGGAGTTTCGGCTTCAACATCAGTCCTTCCAATGAACACCCAGGACTGATCTCCTTTAGGATGGACTGGTTGGATCTCCTTGCAGTCCAAGGGACTCTCAAGAGTCTTCTCCAACACCACACTTCAAAAGCATCAATTCTTCTGCACTCACCTATCTTTATAGTCCAACTCTCACATCCATACATGACCACTGGAAAAACCATAGCCTTACCTAGATGGACCTTTGATGACAAAGTAATGTCTCTGATTTTTAATATGCTATCTAGGTTGGTCATAACTTTCTTTCCAAAGAGCAAGCATCTTTTAATTTCATGGCTGCAATCACCATCTGCAGTGATTTTAGAGCCCCCAAAAATAAAGTCTGACACTGTTTTCACCATTTCCCCATCTGTTTGCCATGAAGTGATGGGACCAGATGCCATGATCTTAATTTTCTGAATGTTGAGCTTTAAGCCAATTTTTTCACTCTCCTCTTTCACTTTCATCAAGAGGCTTTTTAGTTCTTCACTTTCTGCCATACGGGTGGTATCATCTGCATATCTGAGGTTATTGATATTTCTCCTGGGAATCTTGATTCCAGCTTGTGCTTCTTGCAGCCCAGCATTTCTCATGATGTACTCTGCACAGAAATTAAATAAGCAGGGTGACAATATACAGCCTTGAAGTACTCCTTTTCCTATTTGGAACCAGTCTGTTGTTCCATGTCCAGTTCTAACTGTTACTTCCTGACCTGCATATAGGTTTCTCAAAAGGCAGGTCAGGTGGTCTGGGATTCCCATCTCTTTCAGAATTTTCCACAGTTTATTGTGATCCAGACAGTCAAAGGCTTTGACCTAGTCAATAAAGCAGAAGTAGATGTTTTTCTGGAACTCTCTTGCTTTTTCCATGATCCAACAAATGTTGGCAATTTGATCTCTGGATCCTCTGCCTTTTCTAAATCCAACTTGAACATCTGGAAGTTCACGGTTCACACACTGCTGAGGCCTGGCTTGGAGAATTACTTTACTAGTGCCAGAGATGAGTGCAATTGTGTGGTAGTTTGAGCATTCTTTGGCATTGCCTTTCTTTGGGATTGGAATGAAAACTGACATTTCCCTGTGCCACTGCTGAGTTTTCCAAATTTGCTAACATATTGAGTGCAGCACTTTCACAGCATCATCTTTTAGGATTTGAAACAGCTCAACTGGAATTCTATCACCTCCACTAGCCTTGTACATAGTGATGCTTCCTAAGTCCCACTTGACTTCACATTTCAGGATGTCTGGCTCTAGGTGAGTGATCACACCATCATGATTATCTAGGTTGTGAAGATCCTTTTTGTATAGTTCTTCTGTGTATTCTTGGCACCTCTTCTTAATATCTCCTCCTTCTATTAGGTCCATACTATTTCTGTCCTTTACTGAGCCCATCTTTGCATGACATATTCCCTTGGTATCTCTAATTTTCTTGAAGAGATCTCTAGTCTTTCCCATTCTGTTGTTTTCCTTTATTTCTTTGCATTGATCGCTGAGGAAGGCTTTCTTATGGCTCATTGCTATTCTTTGGAACTCTGCATTCAAATAGGTATATCTTTCCTTTTCTCCTTTGCTTTTTGTTTCTCTTCAGGACATCATAAAATGCAGATTCCCAGGCTGCAGCAAGTTTGGGAAAGGACTTTCCCAGACTTGGGAGTCTGGAAAGGGAGACGGAGAATCTGCATTTTAATGAGCTCCTTGGAGAATCTGGTGTTAAGACATGTTGGAAAGCTATTGACTAGATAACCTTGAAGGCCCTTTCCAATAGTCATGTGCTAAATTAAAATGATAGACTTCTGGAGCAAAAGGAAATTGGAGTGATCCTACACCTTAGGGGCCCAGAGCAAGTGGCCGCTCACCTGTGAGAGAGCTCCAGAAGAATAAGGGCACTAGTGCCCTTGGTGCTCTCCCAGGGTTTAACCACCCCCAGAGGTGAGCGGTTATACTTTCTGTCTAATCAAACATTCTGTCTTGGCAATCTGCCTCCCACTCTGCAGGTTTTGTTTCCACAGTTGCAGAGCAGGGCCAGTTGGTGTTCTTCACCACACCCTGCACGACCTTGAGTGCTGCTTGAAGTCAGCCTGGTCCTAACAATACTACTGGGGAAATGGATCTTGATTTGGGCCCTTTCTCTCCATTCTTGCTGCCCTAGTTTATAGGCTGTTAATTCTTTTTGTTTAGACCGTATAACAGCTTCTCAGCTAATCTCCTGCCCTTCAATCTCTCCAGTCTTCAATCTCTCCCTCATGGCACCAAAAGTTATTTTCCTAATCCCAATTTTGGTTGCATTACATGTCCCACCCACTCTCCTCCATGCCTACCAATTCAAACCTTAATTCAGCCAATCATTCAAGGCCTTTCTGATTCAAAACCAAGCCACATTTTTGCTTTTATAGCTAATTGCATTTCTCTTCCATAACCCCCCTCTGGCCAAGAGTCATCTTGGGCTACCATTGACTATCTTGACTATTTTTGACAGAAAGTTCCCCAAACTTGCATACTGTGGAACTCCACTTCCCCACTACTGCCTGTTTTTTTTTTTGTTTTGTTTTGTTTTTTGTGGCAAAATACTGATAACAGCTCATAGATACCAAGTGATTCATGGAACTCAGTTTGGGAAACACTCCCTATGGGCTTCTACCTGCTTATCAATAGCTTGACTCTGGGGTCTGCCCAGGTCTTGAACTCCAACTCAGAACAGCTGCTAAGGTTGTCATGCCATCTGACATGACAGGTTTCTCTCCATCTGGCTGCTTTTGAATACCATCAAGGTTCTACAAAGACATGAAGCCAGAACATTATTCTGTCCCCACCCTTATTCCTCCTTTGCCTTCCTTCTTGAGCTGGTACTACATTTCCACGACCCCCTCACCCCCCACCACCCTGTGTTGAGTTTCTCAAGGTCCATCTTGATTTGAGCATAGGTGACCATTCCACCATTTTTGTTTTTCCAGCTTTCAAATAAACAGCCTCCTCTTCTAATGAGCAATTTTAGCAGGTACATATCTGCCTTTCTTGGGGTTACTCTCCTTTCCCACATCTACAATGGACACTGTTGACTGATCACAGCACTTGCTCCCAAGCCCCAGGTGTGATGATGTAGATTCAGAATTCAACACTCTTCCCCAAGCAGGTATTATCCATCAACCAAAGCTGGTATGCCAGTTGAGACAGTCCTACTTAGCATCAATGACCTAGTTGATTAAATGGCTAATGTGTTACTAGAAAAGCTGTGTTGAGTTTCAGTTTCAACTATCTTATGGAAACTTAAACTAGACTAGTCTCTAGTTACATTCTATCTACTCTAGTCTTTGAGGCTGGAGGATCTGGGCTGTGGGAGAGGCTCTATTAGAAGTCTCATTTGGCATAAGAATTGAAATAAGATTGCCAAGGTCAGAAGGGCTTCAACTAAGAACTGTCTTGGGGCATTGTCTACTTCCCCTCTCCTCCTGCCAAGACCCACAGAAATGTCTCGTGAGCTGGCTGGTCTCTACTCATTAAAAGTAGCACCAGAGAGGCTACAAAACAAATAATAAACTACCTCTAAAAGGTGAATCTCTGGGGCAGAGAACAATTGGAGATGCCTTTGATGTCCCTGAGCAGCGGCAAGGTTTTCAATTTGGCCTGAACCAATGGAAAAATCATCATTGGAAACATGGATATCTGGTCAGATAGCAGGCTGCTCCAGTTTCTTCTCTCTCCTCCACCCCCTCCTCCTCCTCCAAGCTGATCACATTTCCTTGGTGATTTTCATGCTTAGTCAGTAGGTCTTAGGGGACAAGTGTCAACTCCATAGGGACCTTGTCCATATAAACTGCTGGGTACTAATGTTATCCTCTGTATGGTTTCTTCCTTCCTGTCCTCCTGCCAAAAGCGCTGATTAAACAACTACTATGTGCTATCTGGTGAGCCCTGCTATGGAAAGCATTTGAACTGCAAACAGGAGTCACCAGGGGAGGCTCTGTCAAGACAAAGATAATAGCACTGCGTAGATCAGCAGAAAAGTGCATTTCAAGTTACGTTTTCTCTTCTTTAGATCTCAAAAGAGCTGTAACTGAGTGGGAGCAAATTGAGAGCCTGGCAGCTAGAATGCAGGAATTCCAGGGATTCCACAAAATCATGAAGAGGTGAACACAGGGTGAATACAAACCAGTCTCAAATCCAGGATATAACTGAGAGAGGTCAGCAGAATACTTTCTAGCCTTTAGTTGTTACCTGGGACTGGTAAATTGTTCTATACATATTAACTCTCTAAATCCCCACAATAATGCTCTGAATTAACTATCTCATTATCGTCACTCCAAAGATGAGAAACAGAGGCACAAGAGGTTGAATGACTTGCCCAAGGTCAGCAACTAGGAAGAAAGTGGTGGAGTCGGGACTTGAACTTATGTAGCTCTCATTGCAGAGTCCTAAACTACCTGAAATATGTACATTTAAACAACAAAGAAGGTTTGGAGTGGGATGGGGTGGATAATAACTGGATGGAGTTTCTGACCCAAAGATATTCTGTCAGTCAGAGATAGAAGTTTTGGGGACTTCCCTGGTTTCCCAGTAAAGAATTCATCTTGCAATGCAAGGGACACCGGTTTAATCCCTGGTCTGGGAACTAAGATTCCACATACTATGGAGCAACTAGGCCCACACGTTGGCCACAACTAGAGAGTCCATGTGCCGCAATGAAAGATCTCTCATGACAGAACAAAGACCCCACGTGCCTCAACTAAGACCTGACACAGCCAAAAATAGGTGGTTTTTGTTTTGTTTTGCTGTTGTTGGTTTGTTTTGGCTGCGCTGTGCAACTTACAGAATCTTAGTTCCCCAGCCAAGGATTGAATCTCGGCCCTCTGAAGTAAGAGAGTGGAGGTCTAACCATTGGACTGCCAGGGAATTCCTGACAGAAGGGTTTTGATAGATGGGAAGCTAAGAGAGCCTAGCATGCCCTCACGCTTCTAAGGAAGGACACACAAAGGCCAGTCACTCCTCCAGACTCACTCAGATCTGCTGGTGTGCCTTTGACAGATGGTCGACTGGGGCTCCAGGGCCTGAGCCAGATTATAGTGTTCATGTTCTTTAACGCCAGACATGAAGACAGATCTGCCTGCATGGGTCCCTGTAAAAGCAACCTATATTTTTTACTAGAAAAGCATGTGATGTAATTAGTAGTGCAGCAATGTTGCTGGTCCTAGGAGCCTGAAACCCTGCTCTCTGCACTGGACTCTACTACTGTCCCTTGATTTGGTTTCTTCAACTGTAAATATTCATTCAGTAAACAATTTTGAGCACCTCTCTGTGTGAAGTACCACATGCTAAACTTTGAAATCACCAAGTTGGATTCAGTAGTTGGCCCCCAAAGATTTATTTACTGGCAGAGACAGACAGGGAAAGGGGTCTCAGGGAAGGCCCCACTCTGGAGGGCTGCACCCTGCCCCTCCTCACTGGGAGTCAGTAAGCAGCAAGTGAGATCACACCGCGAAAAGTGCTTGGTAAACAACAGAGGGTGAGAATGAGGTGTGCAGGGAGGAGGGAAGGGCTGTAGCCCGGGAACTGTCTGCAATGTCTGGAGACCCTGGGCAGGCAGCTGACCAAGAGTGCTCAGTTTGAGGCTGGAAACCTGAGTGAGGCCTCCTGGATGTGAGGGGACCAAACCTGAAGCCCTTGAGTCGCTGTCCCAGCAGGCTGAACTCAAACCCTGCAACCTGGCCGAGCTTCGCTGGGCTCTGCCAGGCAGGAACTTAGACCCGTGTGATGTTGCCTGGGACTAGGTGCTTTTGCGGCATTGCGCCACCAACGACCTCTTCTGGGTCGTAGCTTGAATGTGACAAAGGCCAGGTCACCCCGCTATTGTGCATCCCATGAAGCCCGATTCCCACGAATCCCCTTATATAACGAATATCTTCAAGAAACACAGGCCCTGGGTGACGCCAGTTACTACCATTCTCTGTGCTAACGCGCCACCTAGAGGTCAGCTCTAGCTCAAACGATTGTGTGGGTTCTCACCATTTGCCTCGGCCCGGAAGAGGTGGAAAAGAAATGTTCAAAGGACTAAAAAGCAAGAAAACGGCAAGTGATGACAGGCAAGAGGACCCCATCATTCCTCCACCAGGCCCCCTGTCACTTGCTGATGAGATAATCAAGGGCTAAAATGTCTCAGCTTCTCACGGGACAGGGTTTCCTCTATGACTAGAGACCAGTGTGAGAATGTCACTGTATCTCATACTCTAAACTCTAGATCTGAAGAGCAAACAGGCCAAGAAAACCTTCCAGTTTGCCCTGCAGCCTAGACCCCAGTCCATCTGCTCCTCCTCTCCTACCCTAAAGTTTAGACTCTCTGTCTAGCTTGGGAAAATAGTTTTTCAGCAGATGAGCCCTCCTCTTAGGAAGAGTTTGCTGATGCTGCTTACACTTCTGGGAGCAGCTACCCTACGCTGAGCATGAACACACATTTATCGTGGGCCATTTACTCAGAAGTAGCTGGATGAATCTACAGAGGCATCAAAGATAAGCCAATACTTCAAAATCAGCACAGAGGTTTTTTTTTTTCTAAAGAAAATCCAAGCCAGATGGTAGTAGAGTATCAAGAAAAGTAAGCCAAAGCTCCCAAACTGAGCAAGGATCCCTTTTTTAAACACTCTTACTTTAGGTTTTTCTCTTCAATCTTTTGCCAGACCTGCAATTTAGTTTCCTACTACTACTAAGCTTTTTGAACTCAAATATAATTGGAAAACAAGATACATAAAATATTCAAGCTCCCATTATCCATCAAAGTGTCCTAGTTGATGCTGCTTGGAGATAGCACTATGTTTAGTATCCATGGAATGCCCACAGAGCTTCTGGGCATCTTTGCCTGCAAGAAGCTTCTGGTCGTTCTTCACACCAAGGACAATTCAAACATGGGGTAAACGCTGAGGAGCCTTAGGCAAACTAGAATGATGTTTTGAATCTATTTTTAAAAAGCTATAGTTGTTTGTCATGGATAAAGTGCAGTCCGCTGACTGGCTGAAGGAGCCAGAGAAAGTGAAGTTGAAATTTCCCTTCACCTATACTCTCAACTAAGGTGGATGAACTGAATTCCCAGGTGGTACAGTGGTAAAAAATCTGCCTACCAATGCAGGAGATGCAAAAGACTTGGGTTCAGTCCTCTGGGTCAGGAAGATCCCCTGGAGGAGGTAATGGCAACCCACTCCAGTATTCTTGCCTGGACAATTCCATGGACAGAGGAGCCTGGTGGGCTTCAGTCATGGGGTCACAAAGAGTTGGACAAGTCTGAGCAACTGAACACACACACATGCTAGTTTGCTTCTCCTGGTAGCAACAATTCACTCAGTGCTCACAGCAATCTTGATGGGAGATCCTGAGATGAGTAGTGTTATCATTGCTGTCTTTTGGAGAAAGAAACAGAGGCTAAAAGAAACTGCATAATTTTCCTATAAGTGAAGTAGCCAAGATTCGAACTCAAGTGTTCTGCTTCCAGTTTTCCCAAGGTCAGCATCTCTCTTGGCATGAAGTCAATGTATTACGTACTGAAAAGAATGTTCTGAAAAACAATTCAGTCTGCCACAGATTGTTGCAAGAATTCTTACAGTCATCAGTACTATACAGTAAGTGGAATTTGTAGACCAAGGATGACCCTCATTCAGGGTCACTGGAGGTCAGTTCATACAAACCACTTTCTGGGAAGATCAATATTTCTCCAACAAAAAGACTTCTTTAGATGTTGGTTCCCACTTCATTCCTTTCATTTAAGCGAGACAGGTTCTTTGCCCCCTATAAAATCCCATGCAAGTGTTGTAATTATTCTTCACTGATAAAGTAAGTTCCCTCCTGGGGCTAGGAGACTGGGTGGGGCCACCTGGATGCAAGGGGACAAAACCTGAAGCCTTTAGCTCGCAATCTCAGCAGGCCAGGCCCAAACCTTGCAGCCCTGGCCAAGAATGAGGAACCACTAAACAATAACTGGAAGAAACAAAGACACAATAGGGACAGTGGTAAGGATGGGTCTCTGCGCCCAGAAAAACCAGTATTTCAGAGCTGGAATGGGGCTTCCGAGAGCATCTGATGGCATTCCAAATGCTCTCTTGGCAGATGATATCAAGACCCAGCAGTTAAGCTACTTTCCAAGATCACATGGTCAGCAAGTGGCACAGCTGATCAGAGTGTCAGTCCAATTGATTTCTAGCTAAAGCCACTTTTTCGTTTAACCATAGATTCAGGAGATTGTATCTTGTTTCTAAATAAAATCCAACTAGGAACCCAAATCTCTAGGGCTACCCTTGAAATGACTCTTGAGGGAAACTTGACATTCCTTATCTTGAGCTGTTTCAGATGGAATGGGACTGGGATGGGATGCGGATGGGGATGGGATGGGATGGGGAGAGCAGGGACAGGAGGGGAGGGGAGGGAAGAGGCGGGGAGTTTTTTTGGGTGCCCATAACAATAGCTAATAGCTGGAGTTTTTCCCACAGTTTGCTGGGAACTGTGCTTAGTACTTTAAATGCATTGCTGCTGCTGCTGCTAAGTCGCTTCAATCGTGTCCGACTCTTAGCGACCCCACAGACGGCAGCCTACCAGGCTCCTCCATCCCTGGGATTCGCCAGGCAAGAACACTGGAGTGGGTTGACATTTCCTTCTCCAATGCATGAAAGTGAAAAGTGAAAGTGAAGTCGCTCAGTCATGTCCGACTCTTAGCGACCCCATGGACTGCAGCCTACCAGGCTCCTCCGTCCATGGGATTTTCCAGGCAAGAGTACTGGAGTGGGGTGCCATTACCTCCTCACAACAACCGGATATGGTAGGCATGATCCTTTCTACTTTACAGAAAATGAGAACAAGGCACAGACTTGAGCTTTCACAATGTGCAAGAGGTGAAGGCAGGACTGGAACAGCTCTGTTCTACATCAAAGACGTGCTTCAAATCACTGACTTTAAAACCGTATGGTTAATGCAGGGCCCAGGGAAACTCAAAATTTTGTTGGTCATAAGAAATCCTCACATACCAGTCAGTTGTCCCTGGAGAAAAGCGCAGCTCTATTGAGCTTAAAAGAGGGTATTTCCACCATGGATGGCAGATGGGATACTTAGGAATTTGGTTTTTTTGCTTCTTCTGCTCAAACGCTCTTACTGGAGCATGAGAGAAGAGTAGGATGAGCAATACAGAAGGGAACATTCAGGACTGGAGGTTTAGTGGAGACAGACAGGAAACAGGTTTGCTTTCTAAGCCAAGGTGTGCGTGCTTAGTCACTTCAGTTGTGTCCAATTCTTTGTGGCCCTACGGACTATAGCCCTCCAGGCTCTTCTGTCCATGGGATTCTCCAGGCAAGAATACTGGAGTGAGTTTTCATGCCCTCCTCCAGGGGATCGTCCCAAGCCAAAGGTATTCTAAAAGCCCACTCTGCCTTCAAGAGCTACAAAAGAAATTCTGTGCCATTCTATTATTTTTCAAGCCCTCCTCTGCCCCCCTCCCTACCTATGCCATTCTTAAATTCTGTCACTACCCTCAGTAGCCATTTCACTAACAAATCCTGCATCTGCTAGAATTTGAATTAGACACAAGGAAAGACTTCTGGGGAAAATGAACCAGCCATCTCTGTAAACTGGAAGTTTACAGAGGGAGTAAACAAAGGGAGCCTTTATAGACTCCTTTCCTGGAGTAAGGAAAGTAATATACCCAGCCAGGTCTTCAGGGCTTCTCTAAATTAAGGCTGAAAGGAACAAACATTGAGACTTTCAACAGGAGAAGACGAGGAGGTCGTTTTCAAACTTCTTCCCTCCTTGAGTATTAAAGTCTTTCCACCTCAAAGGACCTTCCAAAACTGGTACATATTCACAGGTAAGACAGGTGACTAAGGGGTCAGACAAAACTGGTGCTTGTGGAGGAGTGGGGCCCAGGAGGTAAAACTCTAGCCGACAGGATGCATTGCTTTTTCCCCAAACCTGCAATTCATTGTGATTTATACTGTGCTTCTCCAAAATTCAAAAGTCCTCAACATCACACACTTGAGTCTTAACCTGAAGTTCCTTTTTAAGAGCTCATCTGTGTGGTCCCCATGCCACCTCCAGATTACTCATATAAAACAGGTCCTAGAAGCAGCAGTAATTCACTGATAACTGTATTTCTTCTCTGCACTGACTGTTCCTAGCATGGAACTTATACTCGTGCACTTGTCTCTGGAGCTTGCCCAGAATAATAAATAATTCAAGCTAGCCTCTAGCACTGCCGACCTTAACCACATGCCTATTGTTTTTGAGAGAGAAGAATTCACACAGCTTTTGACGGCACATTTAAAAAAGACAAAAATTAAACTACTTGATCTGGCATATGACTCAAAAGCAGCCAGTCATTCCACATATGGGATTCTACTTACTGATTTAAAAACCTGGCCTCTCCTTTGGAAAGAGGAATAAAACAGAAGCTTAAAAGCACTTACTTCTAAATGCTTCAAATACCTTGTTTTTGGTTCCAGATGCTCTCAACATACAATCACTTATGCTGTAAACACGCGTCACTTTTTTGTGTTCTGGCAAAGCATCGTTCAGCACTGCAGTCACTGTTGCTGCAACCGCTGTGAGGCTGGCGATGTGCGATACTTCAGAACTCCAAGCATGCCAGCCAGTGTTCACTGGTTTCATTTCCAGTCTGTCTACAGTGCATTTCAGTAGAAAAAACATCAACTGGTGTCAGAGAAGCAGCAGCAGCTCAGTAGAAGACCATGGGCTTCGGGTCATGTGACTACACAATTCACTTAGCCTGAGGTGTAAGATAAGTCTACCAACCTGGCTGGGTTACTGAAAGACTGAATTAGTTTGCTGGGGCTACTATAACCAAAGACCACTGAGTGGGTGGCTTAAAGGACAGTTTATTTTTTCACAGTTTTGCAGTCTAGAAGTCCAAGGTCAATATGTCAACGGGTCTGGTTTCTTCTGAGGCCTCTCGTTGGCCTGCAGATGACTGCTTTCTCACTGCATCCTTCTTGCACGTGGTCTTTTTTCTGTGCACTTGCAAGTCTGGTGCCCAGATTTCTTCTTGTTAGAAAGACACCAGTTATATCGGATTAGGGCCTACATGAAAGACCTCACTTTAATATAATTACTCTTAAAGACCTTATACAGTCACATCCCGGGGTACTGGAGATTAGGGCTTCAACATGTGAATTTGGGGGGTAGGGAGGTGGGGCACAGAATTCAGCCCATAACAAAGACTAAATGACAAAGTAAGGCCTTGATAAAATGTTCATTTTTTCCTTTCTAGGCATGGGGTAAGAACCTGTGCTTTGAAATCATGAAGCATCATTTTAACTCCTGCTTCTATTGCATGTTAATCATGTGAATTTGGCTAAGTTTCTTGTTTCAGCATCTGTAAAAACCTCCTGCAGGGCTTCCCTGGTGGTCCAGTGGTTAAGAATCTGCCTTGTAATGCAAGGGTCCATAAAGATCCCTTCTGCTGTGGGGCAGCTGAGCCCCATATGCCATAACTAATGAGCCTGCGCTCTGGAGCCCGTGAAACACAACTACTGAAGCCCGTGTGCCCATGCTCCGCAAGAGACGCCACCACAGTGAGAAGCCTGCACACAAGCAGAGTAGCCCCACTCACCCCAACTTAAAAAAAGCAGCAATGAACAGCCAGCACAGCCAAAAGTGAATAAATAAAATTAAAAAAGAAAAACCAACTCACCTCCTCAAACCACTGTTGTAAAGATGAAGTGCTGAGTAGGTGCTTAACAATACCTGAAAGGGGTAGGCAGAATATGTTTGCTAAAATTGCAGTATTTGTTCCTAGCAGTAACTGATTAATGCTACCAGACCACCTTCCTTGTCTCCTTAGAAACCTGTATGCAGGTCAAGAAGCAACAGTTAGAACCTTACATGGAACAACTGATGGGTTCAAAATTGGGAAAGAAGACAAGGCTGTATACTGTTACCCTGTTTATTTTAACTTACATGCAGAGTACATCATATGAAGTGTCCCATGGATGAATCACAAGCTGGAATCAAGACTGCCAAGAAAAAAAAGCAACCACCTCAGATATGCAGATGATACCACTCTAATGGCAGAAAGCAAAGATGAACTAAAGAGCCTCTTATGAGGGTGAAAGAGAAGAGTGAAAATGCTGGCTTAAAACGCAAACATTCAAAAAATTAAGATCACAGCATCCTGTCCCATCACTTCACGGCAAATAGAAAGGGAAAAAACGGAAGCAGTGACAGATTTTATTTTATTGGGCTCCAAAATACCTGTGGATGGTGACTGCAGCCAAGAAGTTAAAAGGCACTTTCGCTCCTTGGAAGGAAAGCTATGGCAAACCTAGACAGCATATTAAAAAGCAGAGATAAAGCTTTGCTAACAAAGGTCCGTATAGTCAAAGCTATTATTTTTCCAGTAGTCATGTGAGAGCTGAACCATAAAGAAGGCTGAGTGCTGAAGAATTGATGCTTTTGAATTGAGGTGCTGGAGAAGACTCTTGGGAGTCCCTTAGCAAGAAGATCAAAGCAGTCAATCCTAAAGGAAATCAGTTATGAATTTTCATTGGAAGGACTGATGCTGAAGCTCCAATACTTAGGCCACATGATGCAAAGAGCTGACTCATTGGAAAAGACTCTGATGCTAAAAGATTGAAGGCAAAAGAGGGTGGCAGAGGATGAGACGGTTAGATAGTAGCACTGACTCAATGATCATGAGTCTGAGTAAACTCCGGGGGATGGTGAAGGACCAAGAAAGCCTGGTGAGCTGCAGTCCATGGGGTCATGAGGGGTCAGACATGAGTTCGAGACTGAACAAGTGCTTCTTACTTGTCTCTTTCTATTAAGAGCTTTGGAAACTGGTTTTGATGTTGGCCTATGACCTAAGTAAACAAAGCGACCAAACTTGGCCTTAGAAATTTCAAGATTTCTTGACTGGCTGAAAAAGCAGCAGAGGTGGCAGATGAAACGTTCCCTATAGAGCCTTGATTACACAAGGCTTAGTGTATTTTACAAACATGTAGGTCATAGCAACTGGCCCTGCAACACAGACAGCTTCAGCACTGGGTTACAGGCTTCTAAATAGCTGAGTGCAAACAAATACCTTTCATAAGTCAGCAGGACCATTACTTGGGCCCTAGTACATCACACTTCAAGACCAAAAAAATGATAAAATCATGGCATTTTTCTTCATTCCACCTAATAAGAAAATGACAATGTGTTTTCCTATCAGGAATAAAGTAAAAATCAGCTTCCACTGTACATTTCCAGTCTAGACTTTGACCATATTGAAAGTGATCAATGCCCAAGTTTTTATTCCAATGTTTGTTAAGACTGTAAGCACTCTTCAGAACTGGAAAATATCACAGTGGGAAAAATCCTGAACATGAATCAGAAGTTCTTAATTCAAATCCTGGCTCTACTGCCCAAAAGCTTCTTAACACTGTTTGATGATCTCAATGAGCCATTTTTGGTAACTACAAAAAAGTAGAGATTAAAATCCTCTGCATCTTAGGAGTACTGTGCGAGTCAAACAAAATAATGTTTGTGGAAATGCCTCAACGAATAAATGGCAGCAGAGGTGATGATGGGATCAGTATTATGAGCTTGGCCTTCAAAGAGTTGACAAACTCAAAGGAAATAGCCCCTAAAACCATATAGCAAGGAGGCTAACCAGAATACTGGCATTCCTCAAATCTCTTATTAAAGATCTACAAGATTAGAAAATACAGTCTTCAAATTCTTGATGCAGAAAGCACTCCTATTTATTTTAGTTGCACTGGGTCTCTGTTGCTGTACACCGGCTTTCTCTAGTTGGAGAGAGCAGGGGCTACTCTCTAGGTGCGATGTGCAGGCTTCTCATGGCCACGGCTCCTCTTGCTGTGGAGCACAGCCTCTAGGCACTCGGGCTCAGTAATTGCGGCTCTCAGGCTCTGGTGCTCGGGCTCAGAAGTTGTGACACGTGAGCGTAATTGCTCTGTAGCATGTGGGATCTTGCTGGACTAGGCTTCCAACTAAAGTTTCCCGCACTGGCAGGCCGATTTTTTTTACCACTGAGCCTCCAGGGAAGGCCAGCATTCTTATTTTCTAACAAACTGTCCGATGAGTTTCTTTCCATCCACCAGGCATACAGCACCACAGTGGGTAGCATAAGGGAGGAAGAGGAGAACCAGCAGTGCCCGCCTGGGGCAGCTCACAGTGCAGGCTGCACCCCAGGCAGGCTGGAGGCTGTGTGTGACTACTAAACATGGCAGGAACTAGAGGAGGGCAGCTCTTCCCCATTTTAACTTGTACAGCTATTTGGAGACCCTCAAAAGGACCACAAACTTTAAAATGCACCATTTCATCCCTGTCCTTTAGGCAAGAAAAGACCAGATCATCATCGTGTTATTTTAGCTTTATTGAAGACATTACAGTAGACAAGTAGACAAACACATGCTTTATAAAATATACATTCTCAGGTGTGAGAAAATATAAATAGATACTAGGAAAGGGCCACACTGGACGACAACTTGGCTTATGATTCTCTTTACATACATCAAGTACCACAGCTGCTCAGACTGACATCCTCTGACGGGTAAAAAGGGAGAAGGGGAAAGGAGAGGGGAGAAGTCGTCTCTCAATGGATCAAGAGGGCACGTTAAGCAGCCAAGAGATATCCAAGGAGCACTTGACCACCTGCTGTTCAACTAGAGCTGACAGAAGATCACTTTACTCCTTACATTTGAAAACAGGTTCAAACCAAGCTGTTCCTTTACCTTCACCCCACCTGTTGGTAGAGATTATTAGAACTGCTAAGAAACACTCACCATACAACCTTGAGGGAGGAGGTCCAAGTATTACTCCTCACACATGCACATGTGCACACAAACACACACACACACACACACACACATCCCTCACTACCCACAAAATCTCCAGGTGATTCATGGGCTTTCAGGTGTTGTTAAGAGAAGTTTGTAACATCTCTCAATTCCGAACATGTTATTTTTGTTGACAAACCAAGCAGCTGTGAAAGAAAGGAACTGAGGAAAGGAAGGCAGGAAGGGAAGGAGAAAGCAAAGAGGAAGGAGGAGTAAATTAAGCTTAACTGATGTTGACTTAGACTGTACTCCAAACAAAAAAGTTTTAGGTTAGAAGCAAGAGGGGAAAACATCTGCCACACTGAACTAGGAAAGAGACCACATAATGGAAAAATGAAACGTTACCAACAGGTTGCCTAGCAATCTTAACTCAACTTTCTGAGGTCCAATTGCTTCACAATTACATCTATAATTTGCATCAGAAGCAAAATAAGAAATGGAAGATGTAGCATAAAGTGACAGCCAATTTACCTCTGTTACTTCGCCACTCTTTTGGCATTTCTGGGGCTACTAACATGATTAAAAGAGGCCACAAGACACTTGGGTAAAACACTGGCTACAAAACTGAACACCACAATCCCATTCCCATTCCCATGGAGTCCCACCGACAAAAAAGAAATGATGGCGGGGTAGGGAATAAAAAAAAAAGAAATAGGAATAAAAATTAAAGAGTAAAAGGGTTATAAGCTGTAATATTTCTGTAATAGTAAACTTACTGTATACAAAGGGTTCTAAAGGACAAAGATTTTAGACTGTCTGACTGCTTCTGGAGAATTCCAATGATAAAACTGAAAGAGGGTTTAAGTCATCTTGTCCGCATTCCATTTCAATACAGAAATTTCTCCAATGCTCTTAACAGATGATTACTTAGCTTCTGTGCATACTTCTCCCATGAAAAGCTGATTATTCCTACTGTCAGACAAATCTAAATTTTAGAGTGTTAGGGTATATAGAGTTATTGGCAAGTGTATATACTCTATTTCCCTGTAACTTCTGTCCCACTGATATGACCCCTGTCCAATGGAATAAAAAGAATGCATCTAATCCTTGTTTCCTATGACAACCCTCTACATAACTTTCTCTCTCCCTCTTCTTAGGAAAATGGGTAAGATTCTTAAGTTGCTTAACATCTCGTATGTTTCTTTTACAATCTCCCAATGGGCAACATGAAGGCAACTGTTTTTAAACATAACATTTACCTTACAGAAAAAAAAACACATTTACAGCATTATAAGATGGCACACTAGAGGGGACAGCACATTGGGCTGGGTTTCTGGTACTTCCTGTTCTACAGATTCACTTGCATCTAGGGAGAGCACATCAGAGGCTGAATGACAGAAAGCCAGTGGGGTCCACTTGTAGACCTGTGGCAGGGAAGCTTGAAGTACAAGGAAAACATTATTTCTTCTTCAAGGTAGACTTACAGAATCAGTCTCAGAGGGGCACAAACAAATGAAGAGAATTTATGCATCCCTACTGATATGAAGTGGTAATTGGGTGGGGGACAGAGTATTTCTCTCGGCATTTGTTTGCCTTGCTCTTACAACATCTCTGATTACATTGGTGGCAGGCAGACATTACACCGCTGGGAAGAAACAATGATGAGCCACTAATCCTGTTTACAGCAGAGCATCTGCTTGTTCAAAAACATGCAATGATGAAAAATTTCAGGAATTCCACCTCCTAAGATTAGAATTTATTACATTTACTATTTTTAAGACCAGGGGTAGACTATCCCCATTTAATCAAATTCCTGACTACTTTTTTAGGCAAGTGTTTTCATTTAGGAAAGCTAGCAATATCTGGGAGGACACCTCAACCAGCTGGCTATAGAGGAGCAGCCTGACACCAGTGGCAGCAGAGGGACCACTGCTGAAGGAGAGGCAGCAATTGTAGATTTTAAGTTTTCTAGAGCACTGGTGGTGTCCTCTCACATGTAACAGCTGACGCTCTTTGCAGCCTTGCTCTAACTCCACCTTTTTCACTGAAGAAAGTCCCTCAGAATGCGAGTCAGAGTACTATAATTAGAAGAATGACCTTGAATACATTAGAAAGGTGAGTCATAAACCGGTCACATATTAGCAGTGGCATACCTCTCAACAGATTCGGATACTCTGGTGTGCTGTAACACACCAAGGGTAGTTCTCAATCTAATCAAGATTCTTCACTTTACTGATACTGTTTTAGAAGCTGAAGGTTTTTTTCTCCTCGTGAAAGGTTCTTATAGCATTACTCTTGCTACAGAGGAAATAAATCTGGCTCAAGTCAGAGTAAGCAGCATCACTCCTGTTCTACTCTAACAAATATTTCATGAAAGCAGCTTTTTATTAGAGTAGATAATCCTCCTTGATTCCTGGAGGGACCACAGATTCATAGAACGTTACAGCTGGAAAGGGCTTCAGAGCATCTAGTAAAACGTCATTTCATAAATGAAGAAGTCAGGCTGAGAAGCAGAGACTTGCCCTTGGTTACACAACTTGTGAGCAGCAGAGCTAAAACTTAATCAGGTTTCTTGATTCTAAGTCAGCCCAGTACAAGCTACACTATTAATTCAACCTAGTAAGTAAGAAGAGGGATCCAAAATTGAAAGGAGAGGAAAACAGTGTACTTAAGAAGTTCAAAATGAAAATGAATGAGGCTATTTAAAAAGGAAAAAAAGAAAGAAAGAAAGACATGGTGGTATAAAGCAGCTAAAAAAGTGCTGCTGCCTAAGGGACAAAAACAGGATTGAAAACTAGTATGAAATTCAGCCAAACTTCCTGGCAAAGAGCTGAGAAATTACGTAAAGTTTAAAACCCTTGAAATGTACAATGACTTAAAAATTGATATTTTCATTTAAGTGACTGAATTCATCTAGTACATAATTACTCCTCACTAAATTCAGAGGACAGAATCCGACAGCCTTTCTTTCTGAAAGCAGAAAGAAAGAAGAGCTTTAGTTCATTACACTTTATTACAGCACTAAGTCTTTTGTTAACATAAAGCTTTTTGCTATCAGAAATTCAAGAAAATGTTTTAGCTTAAATAATCACTTGTACAAAACAAGGACCATGCTGAAGTTTTATGAGTTTCTGCATGTTCTTCCCCAAAGCAATATTCCCTTAAGATATACTGTGCATTAGTAGAAGAGATATTAAACTGTTTAAAACAAACACACACACAGAGAAAAAAAGCAATCTTTGGTTTCCTCATCGACAAAGTACTTTGCTCAAAGAAGATATTCCCAAAACAAGTGTTCCTTTATCTGTGTGTATGTGGCAATAGCAAGACTACTAGTCTTTTGAAAGTCTTTTTATGCTAGAAAGATTATATTACCTGGCACTTGTAAACAGATGACAAATGATTAGATGTATGAATCTTTAGGTATCAAGAAAGTGGTTAATTACACCAAGATTGTGTTTGTGTGTATGCAATCACTAGGTACCGTGCTTCTATAGTTATTATACTTCTTAACAAGTATGTATTCAAAACTTGAAACAAAATCTTTGGATTCACTAAACCAAGCTGTACAAAATCTGTGGTCTGAGAAGCTGTTGTCAGTATTATAACTGGATATTATATATATAATTTTAGCATATCAAAAATATTTACATTGCAACACATATGATCAGTGAATACAAAAATTATTTATAAATGCACATATATTTACAATGAGACCCCTGGATGACAGGGACCAAAAGAGAGAGATTCACAAGAATACAAAACTCTTGACCTGGTAATAGCTGGTCAAGTCTGGGATTCCTGTCGACGACCTTGAATATCAAAGCCCCACTCTCAACTATACGTTTAAAATCACTGCAGAATCCCAGGCACACTTCCCAGGGGCCTCCGGAGTTATTTCTCTTCCTTGGAAGGCAAAACAAAATGACGCTGTTTATTCAGGGTCATTCTGCAGGTTGAGACAATCCAAGGTGTTAAGCAGCAAGGAGACTCTTCCTAAGAGGCTATGCACACCTGGGCACATCCCGGTAGGACCATCACAAAGCACTTTGTCCTTTCTCTTCCTCTGCCCGGGTTGCACATTTTCTATTAGATGTACCCATTTCTGTCAGCCGTTCTTACCCTTTCTTCATCAAGTATAAGCCAAACGAATGCCTGGCCTACCTCGGTGTGGTCAGAAAGAACTGTAGACGCAAGTAAAGCAAATGCTGACTTTGGGGTTTCTTCTGAACTCTGAGGTAGTAAATACAAAATCAACTAATCTGAGTCTGCTGAAAGTGCATCCTAGAGCGAGTTTCATGTGCCCTCACTGCCATCGCGAACATTCCGAGTCCTACTAAAATCAAAAGTGTGGTCGTGCAACCTGTGACAGGGCGTGGGGCAAGTGGAACAGTCTGGATCACTCTCTGCCAGGCCCTCGTTTTGATGGAGTTGTGATGACTCAAGGACTGACTGCTGGGGAAAAGGAGGATGAGGCATACCTGGTTCTCTGCTTATGTTCCACAGAGGCCGCTGCAAGGTTTCTGAGAATGAAAGACAGTAATAATTACCAGTGGTGAATGGAAGTTTAAATTTTCTAAGACCTAATTTTCTTCTACCCAAGTCTTCAAAGAAATAAAGATGCCCAATATTCCTAAATAAAAACGTTAAGATCAAATGTATACTTGCCATTTTTCTTTCAACAACCAAAAAAAGAAAAGAAAACAAAAACTGGAACTATGGTCTTTCAAACCCTTCTAACCAACAACCTCACCAGTTAATTCCTGAAATCGTGCTATGTGTCATCTACTTTCACCTATTATTGGTGTTTCTGCTACTATAAAAATGAAAGCTTAAAACTCTTTATACACAGGGAAACAGACTAAAAGAGAATTAGTATCCAAATAGTAATGAAAGTTGCATAATACATAGAAAAAACCATGGATTAAGCAGTCATTATATCGTTAAATAACAAATATCTATCTTTAAAAAATCATTTAAAAAATAACCATTCCCCTTCAGCTTCTAGCATGCCAGTAATTCTAAAAACAAAATAATAACCAAAAGCTGGTATTTTAAATCAGGTTATCTGTATTTTGGTTTAAAAAATATGCATTTCTCATTATTATTTACTGCAGTGGTGAGCACTTTCCCCAGAGAACATTGACTGAAAATTATTATTAACTTCATGGGGCTGCATTTTGAAAAAGGCTAGCCCAACATTCTAGAAACGAACACTAAGAAATAAAGGTAAGACCATGTGCAAAATAAGCTAGAGCAGGGTTTCTCGAGCTTTAATACGCATAAAATAACCTGGAGATTGTGTTAAAATACAGACTCTGGTTCACATGCTCTGCATCTCTAACAAGCTCCTAGGCAATACTAATGCTCTGGGTAACAACGAGCTACAGCACCCTAGGTAAGGGACAAGCAGCACACCAAAGCACTCTCATTTGCCGATTTCCTCACCTACAGACCAGACTAACAATACAGATAACCCCAAAGCTGGGGAAAGATACACTGCGTTGTCAGTTCTACTTAATATTTTCTGTGTGTACAGCTCTTCTAAGACATGGGGAAATGGAGTTAGTGTTGATGCCTTTGTTTCACGGACACAGAACTTTAAAGACGGGACTAATAACAGGGTATTTCTCTCTGACCTGTATGCACCCTCTTCAGAAAACTTAGTTAAGAGAACAACAGAGCACACAGGAAAAGTCCATGCTATTCCATTTGTTCCAGCCAGAACCATCCCTGGAGACACCACCGCACAACGCCTTCCACTGGAAACCTGCAGTGGCCAGCCCCACCCAGCTTCCAGTGCTCTTCCATTCCAGGCTGACAAGAGGGTGAGAGCTGATGAAGAGCCTGGATGGATAAGAAGACATACTCAGGAGTGCCCTTCATGGTCTAGACAGAGTTTCATTTGGCTTTGTTTTGATTTGCTTTACCGACTGGGTTGTCTCAAATGCCCCATCTTCACAATACAACCTGTGTTCCTCTTCTTCATCTGCACAATACAACTGAAAGCAAACACCTGCCAAGTTGCCAAGTCATACTGACATTCAACATTTACCTGATGTAACAGCAACCAAATAAAATGTTTTTAAATCATAGAAGCGAAAATATTCACCACATTATGCCCAGATTATTGTATCCTTGGTATTTCAGGTCTCCATTATTTAAATAAATATGGAAGAAAAAAGTACTGCCTATGTGAAACTTTTTATATAAACTTTTTCTGTAACTTTTCCTGAATCTTTAGAAATAAGATCTTGCTACTCCCACAAAAACTGTTTTCATCCTACAACTTCAGACTTCTTTCCATAAAAATCTCTGGCTCTAGTCTGTAAGTAGCTAATTATCACAGTATACCAATTTTTTGTTTCTGTCAAATGAGAGTGCTACGGACATGATAGAAGGAGAAATCA
The DNA here is from genome assembly GCF_042477335.2 of Ovis canadensis. Classification (NCBI taxonomy): domain Eukaryota; kingdom Metazoa; phylum Chordata; class Mammalia; order Artiodactyla; family Bovidae; genus Ovis; species Ovis canadensis. The sequence goes on along the minus strand of NC_091245.1, from coordinate 91,157,150 downwards.
AGTAGGGGGAAGTGAAAACAAACCAAAACAACAAACAACGCTGTGCCCTTTACCACTGCTCATCTGTGTGGAGGAAGGTTTCTTCTCATTCATCCTCTCATGGTTGGTGGGAAAGGCAGATCTCTCTCTATCTGCTGACGACACCAGGCTCTCCAGGGTAGTGGCATCTTGGGGAGGATGTGCCAAGTAAGTCTCTTTGGGCATCTGGACCATGAGGCTGGACAGCGTCTGATCCAGAACATCCTCTTCAGTGATATAGGTGTACGGACAGTATTCTCGGGTCCGGGAGTAGATGTTAGCATTGTCATAACAATCTGAGCAGATAACTCGGGTGCCAGTGCCACCTAATGACAACATGGGAAAGAAACCAAACACCCTTCAGTTCAGGACTCAGTTTTGCCAATCATTAGTTTTCTCTAACAGTTGTCATCACTGTCATCACAGCTGGCCTTTGTTCAAAACTTACATTATAAACATGATGAAGTTTCAAGGTCTTTCTGTGAATTAATTTATTTAATCCTTATAATATGCTTACGAGGTAAGTACTAATTATTATCACTATATTATACACGGAGTAACTACAACACAGAGAGGTTGGGTAACTTGCCCAAAGATGTATTGCCCATTGGAAAGCTGAAACTTAAACTCTGGTCCTCTAACCAGAGTTTATTCAGCATGCACGCTCTTGAATAGTACATTAAATCATCCTTGTCCAGCCTGAATAAAGTCATGCTAAAATCAAGAAAGCCAAGATAAGGTTGGCACTGTGCTACAGGACACATGTTTGGCTTAAGCAAACTAAAGCAGAGAACAAGAAGCTAGGATGACTTCACTTCACGAAAGCCCCTATGACTTTCACGAGTCAAGAGGTTAAGCAACACTAATTGCTAATTGCTAAAAGGACTCCTAGAGTTTCTGACGGTCACGGGTCCTGCCTGACAAGTGTGTGTTTGGTAGAAGTAAAAGTTTAATAATGAGCTCCCTGGACCATTAAGTGTTTGAAAATTGAATGATAAAAGAAAGGAAAGTAAGAACTAGACAGTGAGTTACTTATTCATGATCAAGCAACAGAATTGTCAGAATTGGAAAAGAACTGGAAGTAATTAAGTTTAACCCAGAAAGTAGTGTTATTTCCTACCAACTGCAAAGAGTAGAGGCTTTTAAGGACTTCGCTGTCAGTGCAGTGGTTAGAATTTGGTGTTTTCACTAACACGGCCCCCGGTTCAATCCCTAGTTGGGGAACTAAGATCCTACAAACTGCTGAGTGCAGCCAAAAAAAAGCTAGAAATACCATCCTTTCCATGGAAACTCAATAGAAAATCCAATTTGTGGATTTACATAGAAGTTCTAGTAATACCCAGTCTAAAAAAAATCCCTGTAGAAATGAAACAGACCTTCCATTTGATTAGTACTTGAAGTACTACACAGATTCATTCAAAGAATCTTTGAGAATCTTGAGAGAAATGCTTTATAAAATATTGTTGTTTTATTTTTAAAATGAAGAAATTAAAGCTCAGATTTTAAATAACTTGTTCATGACCACATGGCTGGAAAGAAGAACTGAGTCAAACCCAATTCTATCCCTTAATTCTCCTCCCTGCGCTCTGTCACTCCCCATGGGAAGGGTGGAGTGGAGAAAAGTACTGTTGAGAAGTTAGGTTCTTAATTATTAGAACTTAATTATTTTATATCTCTTAATCATTATTTTATATCTTAACTATTTTATCTCTCTCTGATGCTCTCCAATATATACTGAGAATCATCAATACCCTTTAAACCTGAGTGAATGTCTACCTGTCAGCAGACAGAACAAACTTCCTGGACGTGGTCTGAAGGGTGCTCATGCCTGAAAAGGATAAAAGACACCTGAGAGAAGTTTCTAGACCATCTCTCTCCCATAACAATACTTTGGTTTGGAAGCCTTTGCTGTGTTCGCCAATCCCTTGTTTAAGAATGTGTTCCTCTGGAGTAGGAAATGGCAACCCACTCCAGTATTCTTGCCTGGACAATCCCATGGACAGAGGAGCCTGGTGGGCTGCGGTTCATTGGGTCATAAAGAGTTGGACATGACTTAGCACACACACAAGGAAATAATTACTGTATATGTGTCATTTTCTCTTTATCTGCTTATAATTTATATTTGTCACGTAGTAGATTAGCTAATGATATGGGTTGTAGAAACAGATCACCTAGGTTTGAATTTTTTCTCCCTCTCAATGATCACTAAGTGTAGTCATGTATGAATGTCTTAATTTCTCTGTACCTCAGTCTTCTAATCGGTGCATTAGTGATTATACTGGTACTGAATACATAGATTGTCATAGGGACTGAGTCTGCAGATGTAAAAATATTTAAATGGCTTCTGATACATAGTAAACATCATTCAATATATGTTAACTATTTTTCTTTTTGAAAAAAAGTATTCCTCCTTTCTGTCAAATGATTTTCTCCTCCATTAAGACTCTAGTCAATTTTCATCCTATCTTGCATGGATCCAAATGTTTTCATTGTGTATCTTATTTTAAAATACTGCTTCAAGTTAGTGGGGAAGACTATCCACTGAAAACTAAACCCAACCAGGTAGGCTGAAACAGGAAGCACAGACAATGAAGAGTCATTACCATCAGTGCCTCTGTGTAAATATCCATTGGCAGGAGGCATAAGTTGCTGATGACTGCCTGCCTCAGAGTTGCTGTAGCCTTCCTGTGGCTCAGACAGTGTTCCTTGGGAAGATAAGTAGCTGGGAATGTCTGCAGGCAGATTGAGTTCCTCTGTAAAAGAGATATGTGTAACTCTCAATTAAAGTTAAGTAATTCAGGTCAACACTCAGAAGACTATTTTGCAAATGTATTCTACTTCTGTACTAGTGACCAGGAAAATGTCATGTACCCAGGAACTCAAAAGCTCTTAGAATTTTCTCTTAAAATTATTTCTCATTAGAATTCTCCCCCAAGCTTCATTTTAAAAGTACTAGCAAAGGAAACAAAACCTAAAGTCTGCAGTCCACAGAGGCACTTTCACAATCTATCTGGCTGCATCGTACCTCTTCTCTCACAGGGCTTCAGGGTGAGTGAGAGGTGTCAAAGACTGACCGCTGCCAGAAGGACTCCACTCTTTCCCACAGGAATTTACAAGAGAAATAAGCCTTAGGAATTAAAGAAAGAAGGTGCACTGCAACTGTTTATGAGAGCAAAGTCTGGGGGGACTGTCTAGAAACTCTTAAAATTATTCACTAGAGAGCTCCCATCACATCAAGGAAGCAGGACATTTTAACAGAAAAACTCTTCCTCTACCACACATAAGGTATCAAAACTCCTCACTACATTTTGACTCAGACAAAAGCCACAGAGGTCAACCGGATACCACTTACCTGTGTTTGTAATACTATAGTCTTCGTTTTTCCTCCTCATGTGGTAAATAACAATGACCCAGATCAAAGAGGTGCCCACTACACAGCAGACCACAACAATGATCACAATGCCAACTGTGGTCCAGCCATCATCTTCATGCCCAATGCTACTCTGGGAAGAGTCACAGTTGGGGGATGAAATCACATTGAGGTAAATGTGACCACGTTCTGTCCCAAGGGTGTTTGACATAATGCAGGTATATTTCCCAGCATCATCTAGCCCAGCATCTACGATGATGAGAAGCTGGTTGGCTGCAGCAAAGAAGTGCCGTTCTGTCACCAGCAAAGGTCCATCATCTTTGGTCCAGTTGAGGCGAGGGGTGGGACTCCCTCCAGCTATGCACTGTAATACTGCAGTTTCACCTCGGGTTACTGTCTTGTCCTCCAGGGGTCTAATAAATGAGGGTGTCTCTAACAGAAAGATACATTTAAAAAATATCAGGCAATTTTATCCTTAAAATCCTACTGAATTAGACTAATGAGGTTATGATGAAATAAACACTTTCATAAGCTCATGGGAGGATTAGAAGTTTTTCAGAAAAGCAAAAGCCTCAAAAAAATCTAAATCTCCTCTCAGGAATTCTACCTAGAGCAAGCAATCCCAGGTGAAGAAGTCAAGATTCATACACAAAAAATGTTTATTACAAAATTAATTGTAATTTTTAAAGATGAAAAAATCTAGCAGAAAAATGAGTAATTTACAGTACAGTCACATATTTCATGAAGACAATGACAATGTAACCCTGTGATATAATATTAAGTGGAAAAAGTAGGTATACACAACCACATGAAGATGAGTAGTTTTAAAAAGTCCAGAATATATAAAAATCTAAACAGGGTTTGAGTGACTTTCCTTCCTTTTTTCAAATTTTCTGCATATCTTAAAATTTTTAAACAATAAGTTTATTTTCCTGGTTACACAACTAGTTACACAAACCAACGCATTTTTAAAAACCCTAACATCTGGAGGCCAAGAGAATTTGCCTTGATTTGAGCCCCATAAAGACAAATGTTCTAATAAGAAAAAACTGGCTTATCAGGGGAAATCTACAGGGAAAAGACATTGTACCAGAGCACAGGATTAACAGGAGCACACTGGAAGGAAAATGGGAAATCTAACCAGAAGACAGGTCTTTTCATCTTTTACTAATTTTTTTTTTTTTATGAAGGGGGAAAAAGTTAAATTGTCTCAAGTTCTCTGAAGCAGTATGATGAAAATTCACTATGAATCGTAGAAAAAACATATAATGAAGTAGAAAACTGACAGAAACAGAACAGGGTAAAGGGATTTGAATTTTCAATTCATGGGATAAAAATCTCCAATTCCGCCCTCAAAATTTCCCCAGATTTCAGTTAACTGTTCCACTAATATCCAAGCTTGACACATAAAATTGGCAGAACAATGAAACAAAGAAGGATCGCAACTGAAATCTAACTTGAGATTTTTCTTGGCATTAAGACCAAGAGTTGATCCACAATAAAAGGACTCCCACAGAAGTATGGACCCACAAAGCAGTAAACATACCTAACACGATGAGCGAGGCATTTGCTGAGAGACCGCCTGCTATATTCTGTGCCATGCAGCTATAGATCCCCATGTCTTCTATTTTCACATTTGCAATGAAGAAGACATCATCCTCAGGCATGACATGCATGCGTCTCTCTCGAGCCGCAGGGAAGTCAGTACCACCATCTTTCTGCCAGGAAATCTGTGGTGCAGGGTGCCCCTCCGCAGCACATTCTAATCTGGCCATGGCACCAGTGCGAATAGTTAGATCCATTGGAGTTTTCAGAAAAGATGGCATCTCTGTTCCAAAAAAGATCACCAGAAGATAGTGGGTGGGGAAATATATATATACATACACACACACGCACACAAGGGAGAATCTACTAAGCAAAATGCCAACTGTTGTGCTGCTCCATTTCTTTGAGAAGACATGCTCTCTGCATTGACAGTAACTTCAGAGGCCATCTTTTCTCTAAGAATCTCAGAGCATGGCGTACAGTGATGACTAACTCTTCCAGAATGCATGACAAATCTACCTGATCTCCTTGACAGGGACAGAAAAAGCTGAGGCCATAAACTTTTCTGAACCCATATTTTAGCACTTAATATTTACTATTCCTTACTTAAGAGATGCATGATTAAAAAAAAAAAATTATGCCTTCAAACACATGTACATCTTTTGGTTGCACAAAGCCTGAAGTGCTGTAGTTATTCAATCTAATAGGCAATAGACCAATCAAGCTGTTGTTTATTTTTTCAACAGACACAATGAAAAAGAACATTATTTTCAAAAATGGTTTCACTGACTACATTTAGACAATGATAATGATCAATGGTCCCAGAAATGTTAATACTCCCAGTTACTGAATGGCCCTGTGAACAGTGTCAGGAATAAATTTTATAGTTTTCAGAGCAGAATTACAGTTCTAGAAAGAAAATGAATAATTAAAAATATATATTTTTTCAAAAACACAAAAGAGAGTAGTTCATCTCCTGAAACCATGGAATTCACCTTTACCCCTCAGTCAAAGACTAATTAGGGACAGCAAGTGGGTAAATTAACAATCCAGCCTGTATACTACCATAATCCTAAAGACAAAAACAGTAAGGACCCTCACCCAGTGTCAGGTTTAATGTAATCTTCTTGGTCAAAAGTTCAAAAATTAAACATGAAAAATCCTTCTAACTATAAAACCATCAGGAGCATAATTTCTTACCATTCACAGTCAGTTTGGCTTTATGAGAATAGTTAGAACCGAAGTGATTAGTAATAATACACTGATATTTTCCTTCATCTGTGAAATTCACACTGAAAAGGTGTAGGACACTAGTATATTCCAGAGCTTCTCCAGCCTGCTGCTGATAACGAACAAAATTCTCAGTGTCAGCATCATACAAGACTTCACTGTCTTTGCGCCACAGAGCAGACATGGGTGAATCACTGCTGCTCACCGCAGCGCATGTCAGAGTCACATTCACGCCTCTCAGAGCAACTGTGGTTTCAGGATGAGTTCTTATCTGTGGCTTGAGCAAATCATCTAAGAGGAAAAAATACAGGGCAGGAGCCAAGTCACTTATTTATTTTTGCTTCTACAGATTCAATTAAAAAAAAAATAATATAAAACTGTATGTTCTGTTGACAAAATGTCATAACGTTGAAAGGGCCTACAGAACTAGAACCCAATTCCCTTATTTCAACATGAGGAAAATGACGCCCAGAAGGGTCAATGACTTGCTCTAAGATAGATAAATCAGCAGCTCAGCCTGGAATGGAACCCAGGTTTTCAAACTTCAGGGCTTAGTATTCTTCCCACCCTCCCTTACTGTCACTTATGCTTAGAATGCACTATCTTAAGTATTACCGGTTACTGGCAAAAGCAAAAACTTAAATTAGAATTTTAAAATAAGCTTTAATTCTATTACCCTTTGTATGTATGTATATGTATGTGTTTGTGTATATATAACATATAAAAATAGATATTCTATTAATAAAACATTCTATCTGAAAGTACTTTGTACATAACTTTCAACTAAAATAGTGAAAAATTTCAAATATGTCAAAAGTCCAACTGAAGACTGGCTTAGGACTGGCTAATAAACTATAGATTCATAAATAATAATATGTTATTGAATTGATTCAGAGAAGCAGGTATATGAATTTTTAACGAAATGTCTTTACTCAGTAACATTTCACTGTGTCATATATAGGGTATGTTTACATTTAAAACTAAGTAAAGTCAGAAGGGCATTCATGGCAATGTAGCTAGGCTCTTTAAAATTAGTAAAAACAAATTTAAAATTAGTAAAAACAAGTTAAGTATTTTATGTACCTTAACTTCCAAATGTCCTAAGCATTTAAGTAATCTGGCAATATACAGGTATCTAAATGCTAACAGCAACACAGATACACTGATCTAAAAGTTCCATTCTGTGAAAGTTAAGAATTACTTTAAAGGAAATGTAAGTGTAAAAGAAAAATCTCCAAAATGAGAATACAGATGTATACTTGAAATGGCGATTAAGCGTTAGAATTAAGATAACTCGTCTATGACAACTTGTCTATGTCCCCTCTTCTCCTCCAAAAAACTGCCGAACCTTGCTGTTTTGTCTTAAGAAAATGTATTAAAAGTAGAAAACAAATGAAATTGGTACATCCATACATTGTTGGTGACCACATAAAGTAGTGCTATCTGTTTGAAAACGCCTGGGAGCACTTTTTCAAGATCTACTAAATATAAAATCATACTTCTGAATGAACTCATGAACAAACAAACTCATACTTTTTGATGCAGGAATCTTACTAGTTATTTACTCTAAGGCTAACAATCCCCTAAAAAGAAAAGGCTTACATTCATAAAGATGCTATTATACTGTCATTATTTTAAATGATTAAGAATACACAGAGGGAAAAAGACTGCCTAAGTTATATTAAGTCAAAGAACACAAAATTTAAGCTACAATTACAATATTAGAGGAAAAAAGTAAAGAAATGGAAACAAGCTAGTGGGAAAGCATTCTACTTTACATTTTTTAAATTCTGTTGTTAAGACAGTAAGGAATAAGATACGAAATTTAAAACAAAAATACAAACCACAGACAAAATCTTTCAGATCCACATTCAGGATGCTTTGCCCTGCAAGCCATTCAGGGTGTGCACAGCTTACATTCACAGAATGTTGAAAGTTATTATCAACCAGCCACTGAAGCAACCACTTGGAATGGCAGTCACAGAGCAAACTGTTTGTGTTCAGAATCCTGTAGAAATAAAGAGGAAAATAACTGCTCTTTATTTTTCATTCCAAGTTTCTCCAGTATTAAAAGCTTACTACATATCTATTCAGATTTCTTGCCAAAAAAATGCCTAACCTGACTCTAACCATAAGAAAACAAATTCAAGCAGTCAACCTTGTTTCCTGAAATATGACAGTGTGATGAAAGACACTAACAGAAGGTGCTGGGGAATAAGGGTAAGGGATCTATTTTTAGTCTAAAGGAAACTAAAGAGTCATTACAGTCAAATGGAGAGTGAGATACTTCATTAAGAAAATATATCTACAAAGGACATTTTTTGGACACGGGAAATCTAAGTATCGACTGCATGTTAGATATTATTTTATCAATGTTAATTTCATTAGGTGTGATAATAGTATTGCGGTTATGCAAGAAAATAACCTTGCATAGGAAATACATGCTAAGATATTTTAGGAGTAAAATGTCATGATGTCTATGCTTACTTTCAACTGGTTAAGCAAAGTAATAGTATATATATGTATATGAGTGCGTGCGGAAAGAGGGAGAGGAATGGAGAGAAAGGGAAGGAAAAAGAAGGAAGGAGGGAGAGAGAAAAATATGTAACAAATTAGTTAAGAATTGATGAATGCAGGTAAATGGAATATGGATGTTCACTGTGCCTTCCTTTAAATTTCTGAGGTCTAAAAATTTTCCCAAAGAAATTTGGGGAAGAGCTTACTATATATATTAGAACAAAGAGACAACTTTGTTGTGGAGAGGGTGTAATTATTCTCAAATTATTTCATCAAGATTAAAAACATTTCAGCCCTGTGGCAACATGTACTACAACTTAAACTAAGAACCACTGAAAAATGGTTTGTGGTCATAATAGGCCTATAAAATACATTTGAAAAGTCAGCGTTTTCTTTTAATCACCCTTAAATGTCCCATCCCCTTGGAACCAGGGAAAGCAAGTGATTTTGACAATATTATAACCTGCTCTGTGTGCATCTCTAAAATCCTCAAGCAGTTTTATAGTTCGGTATAAAAATACCTAAGATCTGATTCCAAAGAAGTTTCAAACAGTCTTTAGGGGTACCCCAAAAGCCATATTTTATCAAGGGCAATTTTAAGTAAGCAGGCCAAAGACTACCTTCTGCATTTAAGAATTCTTATGCTATACACATTCATTCACAGAGAAATATCTGAGACTACTATATGCCAGGCACTGTTCTAGGCTGTGGCACCATCGCCCTCTCAAAGCTTGTATATTTAGACTCAAGCAATAAACAAACAAATGCAAAGTGGAGTTACAAAGTTAAGTCCTATCAAGGAAAAACAAAGCTGGGCAGAGACAGAAGGAAAGCAGCTACCACTTAAGAGACAGCAGCTACCAGTTTAGATAAAGCAGTCAGGGAAAGAGTTTTTGAAGAGATGGCATTTGGGCAAAGACCTAAAAGACTCAAGAAAGCAAATCACGTGATCTGGGGTCAGAGTGTCACAAATGGAGGAAACTGCACAAACACCTTGAGGCCAACGCTTCGGAAAAGCATCTACGAGGAAAAGCTCCAGGAAAAGAAAGGGGGCCGCTGACGCCAGAGCACAGAAAGTGAAGGGACAAGAATGGGAATAAGCTCCAAGAGCTGGGCAAGAAGGACCAGGCCATGCAAGTGCTTTATAAACTTAGGAAAGAACCTGAGTTGTTCTTTTCCTACATGTGCTGGAATACACTGGGAAGTTAAGAACAAAGGAATGATACGGTCTGATTTATGCTTTCTTAGGTATAATGTAAGCTGGCTCATGAGACCTGGACTCATAACCTAATTTCACTACTTACCTTAGACAAGATACTGAATGCCTCCAAAATCTGTTTCTTTTTCTGGAAAATGGGATTGAGAATGCCTACCTCAAAGATTGTTTTGAATAAAGCATTTAGCACAGTGCCTGGCCAGATACCACAGAATCCACATTAGCTCACTTCACTTCCACTTCCTTTGCGTCTTTCCACTTTTCACAAGCTAATGAACCCTGTCTCACCAATGGAGTACACCCTGTGTTCTCTCCACAAGTACATGGAGACATATACATCAAATACTAACAGTGGCTGTCTTTTCAGTACTGAGGATTCGGAGTCTTTCTCTCCCTTGGTTTAAATATCAAATTTTCTACCATGATTATATAACTTTAATGCAAAACAATTTTTAATTTATATTTGACTCTCCCATCTCCCCTCAATATTTTTGCAAAGCACTGGGAAGGATACAAAACAGTATCAAGAGATATTTTAATAAATGGTGATGTCAAATTCAGTATTATAAACATGACTTAAATTTAAGAGCAACTAAAGCTTATCAGTAAAAAAAAATCAGTATTAGAATTCCTGCATTAGCAGCCTATTGAAACCAACTCACAAAATTACCAAATGACTCTCTTAAGAATGAAACTACAGTTATTTGCTTTCACCTACTATATAAATAATATTTAAAACAGAGTTCTCTTTAGAATTAAAACTTTCTTGCTGGCCCTCAGATTATCACAACCGAAAACTGGTAATACTGATATACTGTTATGCAGTTAAGTTGTGCCTTTTCAAGTTCAAGTGGCCTTAAGAGAAATAACTTAAGGTATGTCAAGAGACCAAAAACAATAAAAAGGCACTTTAAAAATCTGGCAAAAAGTGACAAAAAATGATCTCTATATTTTAACTTTTGCTGTTATCTTAGTTATTCATCTCTTACTGTGTGCCAGGCTCTATGTGAAACATCTTCTCAAAAGCTTTCTAAAGCATTTGTGGGGGGAATCCTAACTATTCATGGCCTATTAGGCCCTACATGATCAGGGCAGCTTAACTCTCTGCCCTCATTTCCTACCACTTTCCCCCTCGCTCTTGTCTTCCAGCCATACCCAGTGTGTCTGCTATATTTCAAACACAAAAAGCAAGTTTCTACCTCTGGGTCTTTTCACCTGCTCTTCCCTGTGCCTAGAATGCCCCTCCCCCAGTATAAAATGCCTTGCCACTTCATCTCACTAAGGGCCTGGCTTTAAGGCTGTTATCTTTAGGAAAGCCTTCCCTTACTATTTCAAATAAAAACCCCTGTCACTCTGTACCACTTTTGACCCAGTTTTTTCTCCAGAACATTACCTGATGAGATATCATATGCCTACTTGTTCGCAATTTATTTCCCTTTAGAATTCACTGCAACATGCTGTGAGGACAGAGGCTTTGTCTTGTTCACTGCTGCATTTTTAGCATTTAGAACAGTATCCTACATAGCAAATGACAATAAATATTTCTCGAACAAACAAATTATCTCATTTTATCCTCACATAACCCTGAGGACAGTGCTATTCCCATTTTGAGAAGGGAAACTGAGTCTTAGGCTAAATACATAGCAATAAAGAATGGAACAAGAATCTAAACCTAGACAGTTTGAACTCACATACTTCCAGTGTATCGCAAACTATATGTGGACAAGGACCAATTATTTAAATTCTCAATCTGTTTTGACCAATACTTTTATAAAATTCAACAAAAGTGTCATAGTAATGTCAAACTGTTCTTAAAGTTTCTAAGACCGTGTGTTCTGAATTTCTGTCCTTATCGTGTCATGAATCCACTCTGAATTCACAGACCTCCCTTTGAGCAGCCTTCTGGCAAAGCAAGATAAGTTGATATACCTCACTGATTCTCACCAGTGGCTAAATATTCAAATCACCAGAGCTTAAAATTAATAGCAGTGCCCAACTAACCACCCTTCCCCTGGGAAATACCCCCCTAGGAAATAAGAATAATTTTTTTTTAATCATGAATAAAAAATGGTTAAAATGATATGTATTTTTCTATCATAACTATTCAATAGTTTCGGAACATTTTAGTAGTTTGAACAGATTACAGACATCCTCTCTGACCGTTAAAATGAAAGTGCTGTATCACCTCCAAAAAATTATGTAATATCTTAACTGTAAGCCACCCCAAGAGAACACATGTCTCCAATAGTCCAAAAAGGAAGAAAGGAATAAAGAAGGAACAGAAGGATAAACATCAGGCATGAGCAGTGGTGCTAAGGTCTCTTTTAACTATAAGCAGCAGCAGCATAGGAAAAGACATAGAAGGTCTTAGAGCCACACACTCTGGGCTTTTCAATGTTGAGTTATTTTTAAATTACATCCAACCACCAAAATAACTGAATGTTACCATTTTCTTTTTTCCTGCCTGAATTGTGTGCTTTGGGAAATATCTGGGTCATATTCATCACATGTACACAACAAGCATGGATAACTAGCTAATTAGTGACAAAAAATACTTAAGTTACTTACAATTCTTTCAAGCGAGTCTGGGAAAAAGCATTTTCTTGAATAGACATTATAGCATTGTTGTTCAAATCTCTGAAATGAAGAGAAATGAAACATTCCCAGTCACCATTTCTACAATTAAGTTATATAAACCCTTTAAATGGTCATGAAAACCTCTGCTAACAACAAAGATTATTTATATACTAGTCAAAATGAATGATAAATACTCACAGATGCTCAAGGGACTCAAGACCAATGAATGCTTTCTTTGTAACTGATTTAATCTGATTTCCTTGTAAGATTCTGAAATACAAACAAACCTTTCTAATAAAGCTCTCCACTAAACAAAATTAAGTTCATTAAAATAAACATTTACCTATAAAAAGTGAAAATAAGCTTAACATGCATTTTTAAGAAAGTTGTGAATCTTTATTATGAACCAAAGCAAAGCATAGAATAAAGGCATCTATTAACATGTTGGTGCTCAGTGAGGTACCTGTAAACAACTATCCTGACCACAGATAACGCTTGTGGTTTTCAATAATAAACTGGATTATATTCCCAGTTTCTCCCTTCTCAGCAAAAAGTCATTCAGTCAAAGAAATTCAGGCAAGTGTGAAGCCTTGGAGACATTCTTAATGGGAGATCTAAAATATCACTTGAGAGAATTCTCTTTTGCTAGTTAAATTACTCATAAATCTCACATGATTAAAAAGATCACTGGTTCAACTGTGGTTTCAGTGCATTTCTTTTACTTAAACTGAAATTTTAGTTCCACAAATAACTTCTCTTTAAGTGACCTTAGGAATGCTCTTTCAGAGAAAGTGCCCCACCACACACACAGAAAAAAAAAAGAGAGAGAAAGAAAAACAAACCAAAACACAAAAACATTAATAAACAACAAAGCTTCTTCCTTTAGTGGATGAGTCAGAAGGCTGACTTTCTAGCCATAAATAGATACAATCCAATCACATTTACAACTGATTCTTGACCTTTGTAAACATACATAAATGTGAAAACTACATACAATTTAGTGAGACTTGTGAGTCCAGCAAAGGCTTCACTAGCATCTTCTATGGCCCATGAAATTTCATTGTTTCTTAAGTTTCTACAAAAGTGTCAAGGATAGACAGGTTATTTTAGTCAGCATGACCATCACACCATCAGGCATCATCCTGACATAGCAATGCTAATTTTGACCCTTATATTAAAGGTTATTTATGATAAATATTCAATTCCTCTTTTTAAAGAATACTGAGATAAGCATGCAAGCGCTCAGTCTCATAAGCTAAGAATTAAAGCCAACCTTGATAAATACATTAAGCAACCTGCTAAGAGTATTAATCTTTCTAGTTAATAGCCTGTAACTGTGTTAGCATATTAGAAATTAATCAAGGACCTACAAAAAGCAGGAGGAATTCAAGATGCAAGGTGTATGGCTTACCAATCTGATTTCAGACTGATGGGATTTGGAGTGACCCGCACCTTCCCCTGAGACCTCAAACCTGACAAAAACTAATGTCAACAGAGAGCTTCACAGCTCAACAGCAATTAAACATGACCCCTGGGAAGAAACAATGATATACCCATGTGCTAGAGTGATCACTCTGCTCTCTTTAGAAGAAAAAATATGGGTCTTTAAAAAATCCATTCTTCCATTCTCAGAAGGTGCAACTGCACTGCATCCTGTCCTCATGGGGGAGATCCAGTTAAAGACATTTAGTCACTCTTGTTCCTTAAGTCATCTCAGAACAGAGCACAGAGCTTTCTGCTTTGTAAGACGTATGTAGAGTTATGTGAATAATAGTAAGGAGATAGACCACTCTTCCCATTTAGCTACGTCTTTACTTGAAGTGAAAGCTACAAAAGATCATCTTATTTTACCAAAGAACAAACAACTGATGGCTCAACTCTGCAGGACTCTGCACTCCTCCACAGAACTCACTCACCAAAGTGAGTGACAAGTATATCTACTCTGGCAAGAGCATTGATCCAAAGCCAGAATATTTCAGGTCTGTTCCTAATTCTGCCTTAACTATCTTTGTAGCATTAGTTATTACTGCTGCAATTACTTTCCTAAGCTTTAATACTAAAAGCAATAATCAGTGCTGTACTGAAAGAACCTGTCTGCCATCCCATGCACTGCCAAAAGGCTACAGCTGCTTCTAATATAAATTCCTAAAGAAATAAATTCCTGAGATTGCACTGATCTAATTTAACCTCTGATAATGTAGAAAAAAAAATCATTTTTAATTTTTCAAGGTCAAATCTAAAGGAGGACTATTTCATTAAGTTAAAAAAAAAATCACACACACACTTGTGCACCCATAGACATCTTCACAAAATCATCACACTTTGTCACTGATGGTTAGGTCCCAAAGTTCGGAACCTGCCTCTCTTCTAAGTCCATTTATCAACTAACCCTGATGACCAAAGAGTCCCCTATTCAGGAACCTAACAATCTACAAATTCTACTGATTATTCTTACTTTATTATGCTCTATGTTTGAGATTACTGTATCTCATTAAAATCTCTCTTCATTCAATTATATTCCATGATAAAGATAAAACATTCAACTTAGAGAACCACAGAGCTGATAATGCCTTTTGCAACTACCTAATCCTATGTCCATCCTTCACTGAACAAAAAGATAAAGAAAAAAAATAACACCCAGGAAAGGTTAAGTGATTCTGTTTGTCTGGCAGTAAAGTAAAAAATCACACGAGCTTCAGTATAAAAAAGACCTGGGTTCTAATCCTGGCCCAAACATTTACAAGGGATATGACTTTAAATAAATCATTTTAATCTCTCCAAACTTCAGTCCTCCAATATGGAAAAGAGCAATAATATCCTAATACTCTGAAAGCCCTTGACCCATATCAGATCATTAATAAATGTTAGTTTTTTCTGTCCAAAATCATGCAGCAAAGTGTTAACAGTAGCAGGTCTCCGGCCAGGGGTGTTCCCATAATACATCCTGCATTCTTCTGAACGAGAAGCGATAGTTCTGGAATACTACTATTATAGCGGAAGGTCAGAAGAGTAAGAAAATGTGCATTCTTGACACTAGCAACTGTGCATTATTCCACAGTAAGAGATGATCTGTTGTTTAGTTAACTCAGAATTCAAGTAAAGCTAAAATCACTAGAGATAAGTAAAATTTATGTATAGGGATAGAGATAAGCAAGACTGTCTTGCCCCATGGCACAGCAGAGAAGAACTGCAAAACATTAACATACATAAATTTGTAGATTCATTAGTTATTTTGCTTCACTGCTTTAAAAAAAAGTCAGCAAAAAAAAAACCCAAAAGGACAGATGTACTTACAGTGTTTGCAGATTGGAAAGAAACCTAAATACACCATCAGCAATGTGAGTGACTCTGTTGTCCCCTAAATTCAATCTCTCCAGTAAGCTCAGACCCACAAAGGCAGATTCATCCAGACGGGTCAACTGGTTATAGGACAAATCACTAAAAACAGGAAACATGGTAAACAGTAGAGAATTCACTCTCTTTCAGTTCAACTTTCATATTCTTACTCTACTTACATGATAAATTTAGGGCTTTCAAATTTCTAATAAAAAGGGATATTAGATTTCATTACTAGCCATGGGAATGACTTATTCAATCTGCTCTAGTCTCACAGCCCCCCACTGAAATCCCATCCCACACTCACAGTTCAGACAGTCTTTGGCAGAACTCCCACGCATCAGGGCTGATTCTTTCAACAGCATTCTGGCTCACATAGAGCTGTTGTAACATTCGCAAGCCGTACAACCAACCCTTGTTCACTTCTGTAAGGTTATTATGCTCCAGTTCTCTGCAGAATTAGAGAAAGAAAGGAGGAAATATGTTTCAAACAAGGCACTGCAATGGGAGATTCCAAAATCTTCATTAAGGCTTGAACAGAGAGCCATACACTTTTGCTCAACCCAAGTGAACAAATTCTTTTCATAAATATGTTACTTTAGATTTAGTGCAAGAAAGCGGTGAGACTGTTTAAAATGTATCTATAAAACAAACTCACCAAAAGATATAGTATACCTGGTTCTAGGTAAATTCTGATAATTTTCACCTACCAAACTATTAAAGGAATATAAACATTTTGGATGAAATGTTTGGAAAAATGATAACAAAAATACTGGTTAGATAACAAAGCTTAAAGTTTAACTGATTTCACATAAAAGCTAAAATACTTTGTTTTAATTAAAGTTACTATCCTAGCTGTTTAGCACTGAAAAGTCCAAGATTCCTTTCCTAACAATCTCCTATTCTAGTTCACAGTACTTACAATTCTTCCATGTTATCCAAGCCAAAAAAAGCTCCATCCTTAAGTTTGCTAATTCCATTCCGTTGCATTTTCAAAGATCTTAAGGAGTCAAGCCCTTGAAATGTGAGACCCTCCACAACTTTAATCCTGTTTCTTTTAAGTTCCCTTAAAAAAAAATTGTTTTACAGTCAGAAAACTGGTTTGCTGCTTTGCCGTAAAAATAATAAAAAGAAACAGACACTATAAGAAAAAATGATCTTCTTATAATCAATCTATTCAGTTACTCACAAGAACTGGAGGTGAGGTAGCTTGAAGATCTTGGGTGGAATCATGCTAATTCTGTTCCTGTTTAACTTCACCACTAATAAGGAACTTGACAAATTATCAAAGCAACCAGCCTCCAAGACGGTTATCCTATTATTACTCAAATTCCTAAAATGAACAAGGTAAGGACAAAAAAAATTTAATGAAACTAAATCAGCATTCTACCAAAAGGGAGCTGCCCCAAGTCTATGACTGAGTGCCAGTTCTACCACTTAGCAACTGCAAACAACTTTACAAATCATGTAACTGCTTTGTGCTTCTTCAACACAAAACAAGGGTAATACCTACTTCATTTGGGCTGAAACAGTGTGAACATGTTTTGTAAACTGTAAAACACTGCTGCTACTGCTGAGTTGCTTCAGTCGTATCCGACTCTGTGCAACCCCATAGACAGCAGCCCAGCAGGCTCCCCCATCCCTGGGATTCTCCAGGCAAGAACACTGGAGTGGGTTGCCACTTCCTTCTCCAATGTATGAAAGTGAAAAGTGAAAGTAAAGTCGCTCAGTCATGTCCGACCCTTAGCAACCCCATGGACTGCAGCTCACCAGGCTCCTCCGTCCATGGGATTTTCCAGGCAAGAGTACTGGAGTGGGGTGCCATTGCCTTCTCCATACATACTAATTATCATCATTACCACACAGAGTAAGCTGCTATTTAACAGACCACTACCATTTATCTTTTACAAAACTGTTAGCAAAACACAATCCACAATTAAATCTCAAAACTTGCCCTGGATACTTAATATTTTCTGTAAATAGGGTACTCTTTCTTCAAGGGCAGGGAAAAAAACCAAAAAATCTAACCTAGGTTTGTTTCACACAAGCAAAATCACAATAAACAACAGACATTATCTGGGTATCAATGAATAATAAACATGCACTTCAAAGTAAATCTAGTTTAAACTCTTATTTTACTTACAGATATTTAAGCTGCATTCGAGGAAATGAAGATGTCTTGATTTCTGATATTAGATTTGAGCTGAGATCTAAAGTCTCGAGAGCAGGGTAAAACTGGAACACTTCTGCATTTATTTCTGGGATTATATTATGAACTCTACAAAACAAAGATTACATTGAAGCTATTGCCAGGGATCCACCCTAGAGCACAAAAATAACTACGGTTAACAACAAGGGTCCCTAAAACAAAAATAGAAAAACTGTGTACTATTCACAATTTAACTAAAAGACCTGACATCTTATTTACTTACAATGAGAGGAGAGTAATATTAGAAGTTGGTTCTCCAAAATACGGGATTTCTGTTAGTTCATTATAATTCATTTTCCTGGATAGGAGGAAAAATAGATTTAAAAATTTAGTGAGGGAAATGTTACCTCTCGAGTTCTAGTTTCTAGCTAATACATATTCTTTAGAATAGATGCCACATTTGGAAAAAAGCCTATGACTGAGAATGAGTCAGACTAAATGTATTCTACTGAGAAACTAGAAATTTTAATTAACAAGTTTTCCTAGTATAGAACTATAATTTGATACCAACATTTGAAAGGTTAGGAAATATTTTGCAACACTATATATTTTTAATTCCCAGCAAGGTTCTTTCAAGAGTTATATTAGTTATTAAATACAGTTTTAAAATAAACACACACAAATTTTTTTTTAAGTTACTCAAAGTTAGAGAAAGCTGTTTGAGACCACAGACCTAACAGATTATCTCAGTTGTTTTAGTGCAAATCTAATGCAATCACATTTCACCAACCTGGTTTTCAACCTAGAATACAGCAACCTCAACATCTAGAATACAGAAAAGAAGCCAGGAGTAAAATGCCTCCTATCAACCAAATGAAGTAACGAAGTCCATGCAATATATAATAAAGCTCATGTACTTCCCACTGAGCATTTTCCTTTCCTCAGGGCCTATTCTTTCAGCTAATAAGCTTGTTAATTGTTCATTCAGTCCACAGCAGATTAGAGGTGGTCAATTTGAGGCAGGGAAGAAGAGAATGCAGAAACAATGAGAGCACGAAGTATCCTTTGACACAAAGATATTCAAAAGAAAAACTCATCTGATTCTGGGGTGTTTAGCTGTGCCTCTAAGAATATCACAACGCAATAACTACATTAATAATATTTTAGAAATCCTCTCCAAAAACTACGTAATAATACATTTCAGTACTAAAGGGAAAATGTCAGTGAAGTAGAATATTGAATTACATTAAACAACACACTTCAAATGATACCAAAAATACTGTATTTCATTTAAATTTACTTCAGACATGACACTTCCACCTCAGACAAGTCAAAAGGTAAAAATTAAATAAATTTACACGACAGAGTTTTAAGGCTAAAACTCTGGTAAAAAAATATATATCTACACACACACACACCACTCTAAAGAGGGGAAAAATCTTACTTTAGGGCCCTTGGAAGTAGAATAGTATTTCTATGCAGTTTACAACTTGAAATCATCAACTCAATGGCATAATACCCAAAGAGTTCGTGATAGTAACAAAGCTAAACATAAGTTTAGGTTTTTAAACATATTTTAATCTAAAGTTTTCTTTCCTTCAAATTTTTTTTTTCTTCTTTGACATTTTTGGACTGAATATTCTGCAATTCCCAATTCAACAAATCACCTCAAAGAATTTAATGTAAATTTAAGTAAATAAAAATAACTTACACTTCTTGTAATGTCTGAGACTCTAAGCTGATGTTCCAGTTAGACAACCGATTATGACTCAAATCCCTAAATGGGGGACAAAAGACCATTCTTAGGTTAATGTTGGAAAGCACGCTTAAAGGAAAGAAAAAACAATGAAACTAAAACAGGAATCTAAAAGCACTATCAAACATGAATCTGAGCAGCATAGATAAAAAAATGTTTACAAAGGATGAATAAAAATTCACCTAGATTTCAAAATAGCTTTTTCAGTTTTCTTGAGGGCTTTCTAATTTTTGTTTTTACTCACTAGGAAATACATTCCTGTGGTTCAGTAATCAAGAAGTTATAAAAGGATGTACAGTAAAAAGTCTCCCACACTTTTCTCCAGCCATTCAACTTTCCTCCCCAACATCAACAAGTGAATTTAACACCATTTCTTTTATAGCCTGTCAGATATGCCAGAAAAAATTTATACAAATGGTGGAATAATTTACACATTATTTTGCCTCTTGCTTTTTTCACTTAACAATACATCTTGTAGATCATTTCAGTGATACGGTTTCTTCATCCCTTCCAGTGATTATATTATAGCTTTTTATTATAACGCACTATATTCTACATACTTTTGAAAGAAATACACATTTTAAAGTAATAAAAATATGCACTTCTAAAGTAGTATAAATGTCACATATGTATTACACTTTAACTATAGATAAACTTGAAGATGGACTGGATTTCACTAGTCAAGACAGCGAGTTTCTATTTTTTAGAATTGAGGGTGACCACATCCCTGATAGAGATGCAGTCCTCCTTAAAAAATTTTTTAAAAAGGGAATCTAGCTTCAGAGAAGGGAAATTCATCTCACTCCAAGTTACCTTAATGGTGATGATAGTAGTGGCAGCAACAGCTAACATTTATAAAGTGCCACGCATTCTTCTATGCAGTTTATATGTATTAACTGTCTAAATCCATACAACCACCTTTTGAGGTAAATACTTTTACAATCCTCACTTTCCCAACACAGACACAGATGGAAAAATTAATAATGTGGCAATCCAAGGTCACACAGCTAATAAGCGAGGAAGCTGTAATCTTGAAATTCCATCTCACTTCTTGTATTCTTGAAATTCCATCTCACTTCAATCAGATACAGCAGAGATTTCACTGATATTTAGTCATGAGTCTAAATATTTAAATAGGCTTAAAAATTCACCTTGATGCTTTCTGGCATCTTTTCAAGGCTGAGATGGAATCCAGCCCACACAAGCTGTCTGCCCAAGAGATGTATTATACACTACAATATGGTTAGCAGTGGGGCACACTAGAGACACAGTACAGATCACTTTATCTCACTGCGCCACCATGGGCCGCTGACAGATGCATGCAGTTTGAACGATGTCTCTATCACAGCAGAACAATTTGTTCTCAGCTAGATTCCTGTCTGTGCATCTGTAAAACCTAGCCACTTTCATGTAAGAGCCTAATTTACACCATAATGTAATTAGGGCTAGATCCAACCATCACTTTTTCACATAGTTTTAAAGCCTTTTCCATACAGTTCTAAAATCTATATTCTAAGATATGTGGCACCAGATATCAGCTCAAAGACACTCATGAATGGAGGGATGTGCTGGAAAATGTCAAGAAATAAAAATATGAATTCACTCCACATAAAAATCTTATATGCACTTTCTTTTATTTAATTTTGATTGGAGAGTAATTATGTCACAATATTGTGATGGTTTTCGCCATGCATCAGCCATAGGTATACACGTGCCCCCCACCCTGATCCCCTCTTCCGCCTCTCTCCCCACCCCCTCCCTCTGGGCTGTCCTAGAGCGCTGGCTTTGGGTTCCCTGCTTCACATCAAACTTGCCCTGGTCATCTATGTTATATATGATAATACACACGTTTCAATGCTATCGTCTCAAATCATCCCATCCCAGCCTTCTCCCACAGGGCCTGTTCTTTACATCTGTGTGTCTCTTGCTGCCCTTATGCAGACACTTTCATCCAATTCACACGTGTTACTGAACAATAAACACAGCATTTCATATTTATACAAGCGAAAAGATATTTATTTACTGTGGTGCTTCAACTGAAGGAGAAATTCAACTGTTCTAATTTAAGTTAGATACTCCATATTCTGCTTCAAGGTGGCTGGTCTGGCAAACAGAGAGCTAACATCATCTGTATAGTAGGATACCATAGTATGATTTAATTCTATATCTCATGCTTTCTGGAAATTAGGGTTTTTTTCCTTTTACAGATTAAGGGCTTTCATTTTATTCAGTGCCTCTAATGCCTTTCCAAACCCTAATCTCCTTGACAGTATAACTTTTGGCTGTACGATCCCCTACAGTTCTCTCATGGATGTCAATGATGACCAGACAATCAGTTTTAAAGAAAACCATTATTAAAGAAATCTAAAGCAATCAAATGAAACTCAACTTATATATAGAATAAACCACTATGTATTCAGTATCAGTGAAAACTGTCCAGTGTCTTGACTGGAGTAAAGAATAATTTTCTCTGTATGTTTGAAGAACCTCTAAGGATTTTCAGTGGAACGCAGAAGATACCTGAAAAACTCTGGAGCCTCTCTACAGACTAATGCTGTCTTAAGAATATATGCCTCACAGAACCCCATATAATGAGGCTCTCTGGACTTTTCTGCCACAAATCCACATAGTACAGATTAAAAAATAGAGCAAACCAAAATCCGCTCCCCAAGTAGCAGTATTATATAAAGCAACTAGTATAAATCATACATTGCTACTGCTAAGTCACGTCAGTCGTGTCCAACTCTGTGCGACCCCATAGACAGCAGCCCAACAGGCTCCCCCATCCCTGGGATTCTCCAGGCAAGAACACTGGAGTGCGTTGCCATTTCCCTCTCCAATGCATGAAAGGGAAAAGTGACAGTGAAGTCGCTCAGTCGTCTCCGCCTCTTAGCGACCCCATGGACTGTAGCCCACCAGGCTCCTCCGTCCATGGGATTCTCCAGGCAAGAGTACTGGAGTGGGGTGCCATAAATCATATAAATCAAAGAGCTGCTCTATCAAACTATCAGGTGTGTAACTATAATTATACGGATTGATCTGATCATCAGATATTTATGCAATAAGCATTTACCGAACCATATGCCAGGTACTGTGCAAGTGCTAAGGTTACAACCACTGTCAACTTCAGTTATCTTTTTGTCTTTTTCAAAAGCAGCATTTATAGTACTCTGTGGAGTCACTTCACAAGAGTAAACACGAATTCAACATCAACTCAACTACTACCCTTCATGGAAAAGGTGTAAATTAATTTTTTTATATCTTAGTTTCACTCTGGCATTTAATGTTACATGGGCGTGTGAAGGGGCTTCCCAGGTGGCAATAGTGGCAAAGAACCTGCCTGCCAATGAGACATAAGTAGATGTAGGTTTGATCCCTGAGTTGGGACGATCCCCTGGAGGAGAACGTGGTAACCCACTCCAGTATTAATGTGGTAACCATTCTCCAGCCTGGAGAATCCCATGGACAAAGGAGCCTAGTGGGCTATATAGTCTATGGCGTTGCAAAGGGTCGGACATGAGTGAAGCAACTTAGCACACCCACAGGCATACGGAGGTGTGTATGCATGCACGCACACGTACATACACATACACACACACACACACACACACACACTTGCTCTCCATAAGCTTGCCTTTTTTTTTTAAAAAAAAGTACTCCAAAAAGTCCAAAGAAGACAAATTTGAAGACTTCAAATATCAGATATAAAACCCTTGAGATTAACAATCTGAGTAACTTTGAAAATTAAGGTCTCACACTGTCCTTGCCAATGGCCAGTCATTAATTTCGTTCAGTTCAGTAAACACTAGCTTGTTTCTCAAGTGAAAGTCCTAAAATGGAGAACTGTCTTTCCAAGATTCGCCCCTTGAAGCATCCTTAAAATACACTTAAATAGGTGAAGCAATTTAATGCCTCATAAACATGACCTAAAGAGTCTAGCTTTCTAACAGTCAATAATCTTTATTTTTTAACAGCACTAATATCTGAATATTTACTGATATGATATTTGGAGAAAAAAGACCTGAGCAAAGGCCTTAGCTCAGTGTGACACTCAGCTCTCACTCATGCTAATCTACTGGGATGCAGCTGTAATAAAAGATGAATTATTTAAGTTCTTGATATCATGTGGAGCCAGAGGTGCCATTAACGCAGCCATTTAGCATCATCAGGGTGTAAATAATTTATAGGATGTGCAGGGCGATCACAGCAGTTTGAGGAGAATCAAGTCCTGCAAGCTAATTGCAAAGAAGTCCTGGAGCACTGGAGACACTGGAGTTTTCTTCTGTCCAGTCATATATATACAGTTTTGAGCCATCATCAATATCTTTTGTTTTTCAGAATATGTAGCACTAATAGTTCTGAACTGTGAACTTCAACAATAACAAAATTTCTGATAAAGGGGCTCTTTGCAAAAGTTATAAGATAGTAACAGTATATATTAAGCCCAATAGTTTGGGTATGACAATGCTTTATGTATTTATTCAGTATAATTCACTCTTTTTTTCTGTACATGGAAATCCCTGTTTTGCTAATTAGAGTGTATCCAGCATAATTTACTTTTAAAAATAATACTCAGGATTATCATTTTGGTAAATTATAGCACTATGATTTAACAGGCTGATGTTCAATCAGCCTTAAGGGCTCTTGGAGCACACTAAAGACAAAGACTCCTAAACAGCTCGAAATGCTGTCTGCTTATAGGTTCACTTTTCCTTTACCACTAACGGCTGTACACAAAAGCTATCCCTTCTTGGAATTGTCAGTCTTCCTGTCTCTAACAGTACTACTTGCCTTTTTTTCTAATTTGTTGCTTCTTATCAACTATCATAGGCTAGAAAACCCAGTGCCTGTTAGAACTGTCCGAAATAGGAGTAAATGAGATAGATGTGTGTGAAAGTATGACAAGCTCCTTTACAAATAAGTGCTTCCTGGAAGCATTTTTGCTTTTTTGGTTGAACTGTCAATCCTAAATGAAATCAACCTTGAATATTCGTTGGAAGGATTGATGCTGAAGCTCCAATACTTTGGCCACCTGATGCGAAGAGCGATTCATTCGAAAAGACCCTGATGCTGGGAAAGACTGAAGACAGGAGAAGAGGATGACAGAAGAGATGGTTGGATGGCATCATCACTGATTCAATGGACATGAACTCTGGTGAACTCTGGGAGATGGTGAGGGACAGGGAGGCCTAGGGTGCTGCAGTTCATGGGGTAGCAAAGAGACGGACACAACTTAGCAACCAGACAACAAAAGGCATGGCTGGAGATATTGGGCAAACATCTTTTAGTATAAATAAGACTGTATTATGGCATGAAACATAATGCTACTCCAAATTAAAGTTTCTATCCTTCATTTGCATTACTTATTTGCAATACATTGTGTAACACTTTTTATATGAATACAAAAAGTTGAAGGTGGTAGGAAAATGGGAGCATTAACTTCAAGAATAAGAGGCGTATCTTTTCTTCCATTATCTTTCTCAGGGATCTTAATGACTGAAAATACTGCTTCATTGTGGGGACCAAACAACAAAACAAAAAATAAAAATTCTACAGTTACATTTAAGAATAGAGTTTCTGCATGCCCAGACTTTGTACCTGGGGCAACTCATTTAACCTCTCTAAACTTGAGTCTTATCTACCATTAAATAAGGATACTATTAATAGTAACAACCTCAGTAGATGGCTCAGATGATTAAATGAATACAGATAAAATGTTTAGAATACAGGTCAGTGTGTAAACAGTAGCTAATTACATAATTGCTGTTCAGTCACTCAGTTGTATCCGATTCTTTGTGACCCCGTGAACTGCAGCATGCCAGGCTTCCCCGTCTATCACTATCTCCTGGAGCTTGCTCAAACTCATGTCCATTGAGTTGATAATGCCATCCAACCATCTCGACTTCTGTCGTCCCCTTCTCCTCCCGCCTTCAGTCTTTCCCAGCACAAGGGTTTTTTCAAGTGAGTTAGCTCTGTGCATCAGGTGGCCAAAGTATTGGAGCTTCAGCTTCAGCATCAATCCTTCTAATGACTATTCAGGGTTGATTTCCTTTAGGATTGACTGGTATGACTTCCTAGCTGTCCAAGAGACTCCCAAGAGTTTTCCCCAGCACTACAGTTCAAAAGTATCAATTCTTCAGCACTCAGCCTTCATTATGGTCCAACGCTCACATCCATACATGACTATTGGAACAACCACAGCTTTGACTGTATGGATCTTTGTAGGCAAAGTAATGTCTCTGCTTTTTAACATGCTATCTAGGTTTGTCATAGCTTTTCTTTCAAGGAGCAAGTGTCTTTTACTTTCAGCTGTAGTGAAATCACAATCTGCAGTGATTTTGGAGCCCAAGAAAACTAGATTTGAAATAGAATGATGGTTCAACACTATCACCTCTTCTAAGTTTTTTTTTTTTTTCCTATACAAAGGCATAATCCACTTCCCAAGGTAAAATCTTTTTTTTTTGGTCATGCCACAGAATGTGGGATCTTATTTCCCATCCCAGGCATAGAACCCTCTGCATTGGAAGCACAGAGTCTTAACCATTAGATCACCAAGGAAGTCTTGGGAAATTTTTAATTAACTGGAACTACTCCCCTAAATTAGTTTATTAAAGTTAATAAACTATATATTGCTTCTGAATTCCAATTTCATGAGAAAAATGCAACTGATAAGGCAGTCCACCAAAGATTTGGTCAAATTATTGAGGTAAAAACCTACATCACAAGGGCTTCCCGGGTGGCTCAGTGGTAAAGAATCCACCTGCCAATGCAGGAAATGTGGGTTTGAGCCTTGGGTGGGGAAGATTCCCTGGAGGAGGAAATGGCAACCCATTCCAGTATTCTTGCCTGAAAAATTCCATAGACAGAGGAACCTGACAGGCTAAAAAGTCCATGGGATTTCAGAGAGTCAGACATGACTGAGCAAGAAACCTATATCACAAGGTTTTAGAATAACCCAGTAGTACTTCGAAGAATCCATTCTACATATACAGCCATATAATTACTAAGAGATACCTACCAGTAACGCTGAAGAAGCTGAAGCTGAACAGTTCTATGAACACCTACAAGATCTTCTAGAACTAACACCCAAAAAAGATGTCCTTTTCATTATAGGGGACTGGAATGCAAAAGTAGGAAGTCAAGAAACACCTGGAGTAACAGGCAAATTTGGCCTTGGAGTACAGAATGAAGCAGGGCAAAGACTGATAGAGTTTTGCCAAGAAAATGCACTGGTCATAGCAAACACCGTCTTCCAACAACACAAGAGAAGACTCTACACATGGACATCACCAGATGGTCAACACTGAAATCAGATTGATATATTATTTGCAGCCAAAGATGGAGAAGCTCTATACAGTCAGCAGAACCAAGACCAGGAGCTGATTGTGGCTCAGATCATGACTCCTTATTGTCAAATTCAGACTGAAATTGAAGAACGTGGGGAAAACCACCAGACCATTCAGGTATGACCTAAGTCAAATCCCTTATGACCATACAGTGGAATTGAGAAATAGATTTAAGGGACTAGATCTGATAGATAGAGTGCCTGATGAACTGTGGATGGAGGTTCATGACATTGTACAAGAGACAGGGATCAAGACCATCCCCAAGAAAAAGAAATGCAGAAAAGTAAAATGGCTGTCTGAGGAGTCCTTACAAATAGCTGTGAAAACAAGGGACGAGAAAGAGAAAAGGAAAGAAATATCCATTTGAATGCAGAGTTCCAAACAATAGCAAGGAGAGATAAGAAAGCCTTCCTCATCGATCAGTGCAAAGACATAGAGGAAAACAACAGAATGGGGAAGACTAGAGAGCTCTTCAAGAAAATTAGAGATACCAAGGGAACATTTCATGCAAAGATGGGCTCAATAAAGGACAGAAATGATAGGGACCTAACAGAAGCAGAAGATATTAAGAAGAGGTGGCAAGAATACACAGAAGAACTGTACAAAAAAGATCTTCATGACCCAGATAATCACGATGGTGTGATCACTCACCTAGAGCCAGACATCCTGGAATGTGAAGTCAAGTGGGCCTTAGGAAGCATCACTATGAACAAAGCTAGTGGAGGTGATGGAATACCAGTTGAGCTATTTCAAATCCTGGAAGATGATGCTGTGAAAGTGCTGCACTCAATATGCCAGCAAATTTGCAAAATGCAGCAAATATCCACAGGACTGGAAAAGGTCAGTTTTCATCCCAATCCCAAAGAAAGGCAATGCCAAAGAATGCTCAAACTACCACACAACTGCACTCATCTCACACGCTAGCAAAGTAATGCTTAAAACTCTCCAAGCCAGGCTTCAATAGTACTTGAACCGTGAACTTCCAGATGTTCAAGCTGGTTTTAGAAAAGACAAGGGAACCAGAGATCAAATTGCCAACATCCACTGGATTATGGAAAAAGCAAGAGTTCCAGAAAAACATCTGTTTCTGCTTTACTGACTATGCCAAAGCCTTTGACTGTGTGGATCACAATAAACTGTGGAAAATTCTGAAAGAGATGGGAATACCAGACCACCTGACCTGCCTCTTGAGAAACCTGTGTGCAGGTCAGGAAGCAACAGTTAGAACTGGACATGGAACAGACTGGTTCCAAATAGGAAAAGGTGTATGTCAAGGCTGTATATTGTCACCCTGCTTATTTAACTTCTATGCAGAGTACATCATGAGAAACGCTAGGCTGAAGGAAGCACAAGCTGGAATCAAGACTGCCGGGAGAAATATCAATAACCTCAGATATGTAGATGACACCACCCTTATGGCAGAAAGTGAAGAAGAACTAAAGAGCCTCTTGATCAAAGTGAAAGAAGAGAGAGAAAAAGTTGGCTTAAATCTCAACATTCAGAAAACGAAGATCATGGCATCCGGTCCCATCACTTCATGGCAAATAGATGGGGAAACAGTGGCTGACTTTATTTTTGGGGGCTCCAAAATCACTGCAGATGGTGATTGCAGCCATGAAATTAAAAGATGCTTACTTCTTGGAAGGAAAGTTATGATCAACCTAGACAGCATATTGAAAAGCAGAGACATTACTTTGTCCACAAAGGTCTGTCTAGTCAAGGCTATGGTGTTTCCAGTAGTCATGTATGGATGTGAGAGTTAGACTATAAAGAAAGCTGAGCGCTGAAGAATTGATGCTTTTGAACCGTGGCGTTGGAGAAGACTCTTGAGAGTCCCTTGGACTGCAAGGAGATCCAACCTGTCCATCCTAAAGGAGATCAGCCCTGGGTGTTCATTGGAAGGAATGATGTTGAAGCTGAAACTCCAATACTTTGGCCACCTGATGCAAAGAGCTAACTCATTTGAATAAGACCCTGATGCTGGGAAAGATTGAGGGCAGGAGGAGAAGGGGACGACAGAGGATAAGATGTTTGGATAGCATCACCGACTCAATGGACATGGGTTTGGGTGAACTCCGGGAGTTCGTGATGGACAGGGAGGCCTGGCGTGCTGCAGCTCATGGGGTCACAAAGAGTCGGACACAACTGAACAACTGAACTGAACTGCACCAGGAAGTTACTATAATAGCAAAACCATAAAATAAAAAGAAATCTAAATGTCCATTAAAACATGATCAATTAAATAACTTATGAAAGTTCCATACAATGGAAATCTCTGCAGCCAGTAAAAAGAACAGCATCAGGAATACAGTCAATAATATTGTAATAACTTTATAGAGACAGATGGTTATCATGACACCAGACTTATCATGGTGATCACTTCATAATGTACACAAGTGTCATATCATTATGTAGCACACCTGAAATGAACATAATACTGTATATATCAACTGCATATTTTAATTTTAAAAACAAAAGAATAAGAGATATTTATACATAGTACATAGAACACCATTGGGGAGGGTTGCTTAAAGCAAAGGGAGGACCTCCAGGAAGGTTCCACCAGGGGGCACCTCCTAGGACTGCTGCTGCCAATGCCTCCGTCCCTGAGGCAGGCCACTGCTAACCCATGCCTCCACAGGAGATCTTCCAACACCAGCAGGAGGAGAGGAGTGCACATCCTCCTACTCCGCCACCTTGAAGTCATGCCCCATGAAACCATTAGAGATATTGGCCCCTTGTGTTCAATGTGGCATTATCTAAAACAGCCAAGATGTGGAAACTAAGTGCTCACTGATGAATGGATAAAGGAAATATAAGAATATATGTATATGTATGTGAATATATATATACACACATGTATCTGTATTTATATATTTATATATAATTATATATTATATATATAATATATATTTATATATCTGTATTATAAACATACATATATAAATATTATTCAGCCACAAAAATAAAAGAATCCCTGTGATCTGTGCCCCCCAAAAAGGGAAAGCCATATATGTAAAACTTTGTGGAAGTACACCCAAGAAACAGTTAACAGTGAGCCTTCCTTACCACTTTTTATGCTCCTGTACTTTTTTAATAGTTTACCAGAGGAAAGTATTATTTAAAAATAAACTCACACATAAAACCTATCTTTAGCCCAAGATGTGACTGGGAAAGATTTTAATTGTTACTTTTCAAAGAGATTAGGAATCTCCTTCAGAATAATGTCCTAAATTGACGCAATGAGGTTAATTATGACACTGGACAAAGGAAAAAATAATAATCAGATTTTTTAAATATTTTTAATTAGTAACATACCTCAGAAAGAGAGTGTAAAATACGTATATACTAGACTTAGTTTTTGGACTGACTTATGAAACAGTGAATTGCACCTTATATCCCGGTGTCTGGCCCTCAAATTTCAAGCCAATGAACAGCTGAATTTTTAGTAAGCAGTACAAAACCATGGCATACTAATCCCATGCTTTTATTTTTATTGGATATTAACTGCTTTGCAATATTGTGTTTCTGCTGTACAATGAAGTGAACCAGCTATATGTATACATATATCCCCTCCCTCTTGGACCTCCCTCTCACCTCCCCTCACCCCACCTATCTACATCATTGCAGAGTAATTCCACGTTTTCAATTTTTTTTTCCATTTACTCAATAAAATAAAAAATAATTCAGCAACAGCAGGACAAAGGCTGTTGCTTATAT
Source organism: Ovis canadensis (assembly GCF_042477335.2). Lineage (NCBI taxonomy): Eukaryota > Metazoa > Chordata > Mammalia > Artiodactyla > Bovidae > Ovis > Ovis canadensis. Next base: position 91,126,370 of record NC_091245.1, on the reverse strand, counting down.
ATGAAAATATACAGAAAGGTAAGATACATTCCATCATCAGTTTCTGGGTATCAACTGGGTTCACATCTGTGTATCAGACTATTTTATATTTGGACAGACTATATTTTACTATATTCAGTTCAGTTCAGTCACTCAGTAGTGTCCAACTCTTTGCGACCCCATAAAACACAGCATGCCAGGCCTCTCTGTCCATCACCAACTCCCAGAGTTCACTCAAACTCATGTCCATCGAGTCGGTGATGCCATCCAGCCATTTCATCCTCTGTTGTCCCCTTCTCCTCCTGCCCCCAATCCCTCCCAGCATCAGGGTCTTTTCCAATGAGTCAACTCTTCGCATGAGGTGGCCAAAGTATTGGAGTTTCAGCTTCAGCATCAGTCTTTCCAATGAACACCCAGGACTGATCTCCTTTAGGATGGACTGGTTGGATCTTCTTGCAGTCCAAGGGACTCTCAAGAGTCTTCTCCAACATCACAGTTCAAAAGCATCAATTCTTCGGCACTCAGCTTTCTTCACAGTTCAACTCTCACATCCATACATGACCACTGGAAAAACCACAGCCTTGCCTAGACGGACCTTTGTTGGCAAAGTAATATCTCTGCTTTTCAATATGCTATCTAGATTGGTCATAACTTTCCTCCTATATTAGGTTGGTGCAAACATAACTTTGTGGTTTCAGATGATGAATTTTAAATCAGTATAACTAGGCTCAAACAACATCTTTATTAATTAAAATAGGAACTATTATCTTCAACATGTTTTTGCCAACAAGAACTAAGTTTGTTTACTCCTGTAGCATAAAAATGCATGCTTTGCAATTCGACACACTCTTGAAAACATCCTCCTAGTTGTAGAAGCAAAAGGCTGTCAAGATACTTTACTAAGTGGTAGTCGGTTGGTGAGAGGTCAAGTGAGTATGATGGATGAGGCAAAACTTCATAGCCCAACTCATCCAACTTTTGAAGCACTGGTTGCGCAACTTGCAGCTGGGTGTTGTCGCAGAGAACTGGGCCTTTTCTGTTGACCAGTGCCAGTTCCAGGCATTGCAGATTTCAGTGCATCTCATCGATCTGCTGAGCATACTTCTCAGATGTAAAGATTCTGCTGGGATTCAGAAAGCTGTAGTAGATCAGACTGGCACCAGTGACAATGACCTTTTTTTGGTACAAGTTTGGCTAAGTGCTTTGGAGTTTCTTCTCAGTCACAATCCAATCTTCTCATGCCACAATCCAATCAAGAAATGGTGCATTGTTGTTGTGTAGAATAAGATGACACTTCAAAATGACAACTTTTTCAATTTGCAGTCAGCTCATCAGGCACCCACTTACTGAGTTTTTTCACCTTTCCAATTTGCTTCAAATGCCAAATGACTGTAGAACGGCTGATGCTGAGTTCTTCAACAACTTCTCATGTAGTTTTAAGAGAGTCAGCTTCAATGATCCTCTCAATTGGTCACTGTCAACTTCAGATGAGCAGCCACTATGCTCCTCATCTTCAAGGCTCTCATCTCCTTTGCAAAACTTCTTGAACCACCACTGCAACGTATGTTTGTTAGGAGTTCCTGAGCGACAGGCGTTGTTGATGTTGCAAGCGTCTCCACTGCTTTACGACCCATTTGGAAGTCAAATAAGAAAACTGCTCAAATTTGCTTTTTGTCTAACATCATTTTACTAGTTTAAAATAAACATAAACAGCAAATACAAGCCATTAGTAGAAAAAAGAAAAAGCGAGAAATGGGTATTAAAATTATATATAACATAACCACATTTATTTAAGAATGTATTACAGTATCAAATGGCAAAGCTCAATAATGAAAAACTGGAATTACTTTTGCACCAACCTAATAATTATTAAGTTACTGTAAAGATTTTGGGAAGTGAACAGATATGCATTAAGTTCAATATAAGTTATCTTGTCACAATATTGGCAGAGAAGGCAGGTCTAATCAAAGCCAAGCATCAGCTGGTTTCTCATTATTAACATAATCCATCATTCCTTAATACTCACGTAGCTTACCCTGGCACCAAGTCTAGTATCTCCTCAAATACGCCTAATTATGCTCAGGGTTGGCTATGCTTTTCAGGTTGCAATCTGCCAAGATTCTGATTATATAAGCAGGATGTCAGAGTGATTTTGAAAAGGAAATACAAAAAATAAAAACATATAAGAGAAATCCAAAGTTAAGAAGCATTTAGCAACAAATTTATTTACATCACACTTCATTAATGTTGCACTGTTTATGGTTTAACTTTTTAACTATTCATCACTACTAGTAATTCTGATAGTTATTCCAGTATTTAAGTTTATTACAAACAACATAGTTACAGTCTCTCTTTTTTTTTTAATAGTCTCTTTTTGGGAAAAAGTTGGGGAGCAACAAGAGAAGCAGAGGAAAAGAAGACACACACTTAAAAAAAGGTTTACAGCAAAGTGAAAAAAGCTTGCATTAAATAATCTGGTTTTTAGTCCAAATATGAAATGAATAATTTTGATGGAATCTAATTACTTAAATTGCTTTTGTTTTTTTATTTGTACCAGCGGAACATCTTAACATTTTTGATGACTGGAATAATACAGAATAAACAAGCTGTGTCATTTAGTTTGGCAGAAAAAAGAAAATACAACATACAAATGCATTCATTTTTTTAAAAACATTTTTGCTAATCATTTAATATGATTTGTTTCCTCTACTGCTTAAATGCCAGTTCTCCATTACGATTAAACAGTCTTTAATAAAGAAAGTATACTACATAAAATGTCATGAACCTAAGATGAGAGAAATGTATTTTCTAGCATGGGGAAGCCAAATGATTACCTTAATGTACAAGTAATTCTTTGATTATTCATGCACTGATTATATTATTTCCTTATACTGTATATAAGGAAATGCAAAATACTTTTAATATAATGAAACATAATTAGGACAACAATCTCTAAAAAAGTTTCTTCCAAAGCATAAAGGATTTTTAAAGAATTACGTAAAGCACAGATCTTTCAATCAACATTCAGTAAGCAACAACCATTTATGGTTCAGCGGTTCGTCACCACCACTATACATCAGCATGACCAGGGAATGCCTAAAACACTGATGCAGGGGTCTCCTTCAGACCAATCAAAGCAGAATCACTGGGGTGTGAGACCCAACCACTGGTATTGTGCTAAGGTTCTCCAAGGAGTAGTCTAACCTGCAGCCAGGGCTGAGAACCACTGCGCTTCTCCAGAAATCTAATACCCAAAAGGATGCTCTGCTAAGATTCTTTCTTTTCCTTTCCTCGCCTTACAATAAACCTGTCAACAAATATTTGACACCTACCATATGCCAGGCACTGCACTAAGCAGCACAGAATAAAACAGGCATTAAAGGAGTTATACAATCCCTCTTGGAGTTTACAGGATCACTTTAGTCTCACTGACACCAAAATGTCACTAAACAGTATTCATTATCAAGATGAAATTCCTGTAAATCCCTATTTGTACCACAGGAAGGTAGGATAGAAGGGGTAGAAGAAGGGATAGATGCTTTTCTAATTAATTCACCTCTGTTTTGCTTATTTCTTTTAATAAGAATATATGCCCTTTTATAATTTATGCATGTTTTCTAAAATTAGATTTTAAAAGTGAGGTCTTAGATAAACACAGCAAGACATACTAGTAGATTGTTGAATAGCTCCTTGGATATCTCACTGGAGAAGAGAGTCAGGAAATAGGTTTAGGTAGGGGAGTCTATGGGATTCCCAGGTAAAGAACCTGTCTCACAGTGCAGGAGATATAAGAGAAATGGGTTCAATCCCTGGGTTGGGAAGATCCCCTAGAGGAGGGCGTGGCAACCCACTCCAGTATTCTCGCCTGGAGAATTCCATGAACAGAGGAGTTTGGCGGGCTACAGTTCAAAGGGTTACAGCAAGTTGGACACAACCAAAGCGACTTCACATGCAGGGGAGTCTAGCAAGGTAAAATGACCCTAGGTTTCCTTACCACTGTTCAGCAGTAGCCTTGTCTGTCTGTCTTCATCTCTTAACTACTGTTCCCTTGCCCAGCAAGATCTCGTCAAAAAGACCAAAGGTCAAAGATAAAACTCCTCAAAGATATACTGAGCACACTACTCTCCTCTTTTCAAGTGGTTCTAACACCTAAAAGTAAGTGCCATTCAGGACAAGGGAAGCAGTGGAGGCAAAGTTAATATTAAGAGAATCAAATTATACAAAGAAAAGCAATTAAACCAATATGATTTTCCCCTACCAAATTAACAAAAAATAATTTAGATGATGATAATCAATGCCAGGGAAATTGTGATAAGAAAGGCACTCTCAGTGTCAAAATGAGTTTATATGGTAAATCAAAACAGCAAGGAGGGAGAGGAAAGCCTTCTTAAGTGAACAATACAAAGAAATAGAAGAAAACAATTAGAGAGATTTACTAAAGATCTCTTCAAGAAAATTGGAGATACCAAGGAAACATTGCATGCAAACACAGGCACAATAAAGGACAGAAATGGCAAGGACCTAACAGACGCTAAAGAGATTAAGAGGTGGCAAGAACACACAAAAGAACTATACAAAGGTCTTAATGACCCAGATAATGTGTTCACTCACCTAGAGCCAGACATCCTAGAATGCAAAGTCAAATGGACCTTAGGAAGCATTACCACAAACGAAGCTAGTGGAGGTCTTGGAATTCCAGATGAGCTATTTAAAACCCTAAAAGATGATGCTGTTAAAGTGCTGCACTCAATATGCCAGCAAATTTGGAAAACTAAGCAGTGGCCATAGGGCTGGAAAAGGTCTGTTATCATTCCAATTCCAAAGAAAGGTAATGTCAAAGAATGTTCAAACTACTCTACAAGTATGCTCATTTCACACGCAACCAAGGTAAAGTTCAAAATCCTTCAAGTTAGGCTTCAATATGTGAATCAAGAACTTCCGGATGTAGAAGCTAGATTTAGAAAAAGCAAAGGAACCAGAGATCAAATTGCCACCATTCTTTGGATGACAGAAAATGCAAAGGAATTCCAAAAAAACATCTACATCTGCTTTATTGACTATACCAAAGGCTTTCCCTGTGTGGATCACAACAACTGTGGAAATTCTTAAAGGATGGAAATACCAGACCACCTTACCTGCCTTCTGAGAAATCTGTATGTGGGATAAGAAACAACACTAAGAACTGGACATGGAACAATGAACTGGTTCAAAGTTGGGAAAGGAGTATGTCAAGGCTGTATATTGTCACCCTCCTTATTTAACTTATATGCAGAGTACATCATGTGAAATGCCAGGGTGGATGAAGAACAAGCTGGGATCAAGATTGCCAGGAGAAATATCAATAACCTCAGACGTGCAGATGTCACCACCCTAATGGCAGAAAGTAAAGAGGGCCTCTTGATGAAGATGAAAAGGAGAGTGAAAAAGCTGGCTTAAAACTCAACATTCAAAAATCTAAAATCATGGCATCTGGTCTCACCACCTCATGGCAAATAAATGGGGAAAAAATGGAAATAGTGACAGACTTTATTTTCTTGAGCTCCAAAATCACTGTCGATGGGTGACTGCAACCATGAAATTGAGACACTTGCTCCTTGGAAGAAAAGCTATGACCAACCAAGACAACATATTAAAAAGCAGAGACATCACTTTGCCAACAAAGGTCCATATAGTCAAAGCTATGGTTTTTCCAGTAGTCATGTATGGATGCGAGAGTTGGACCATAATGAAGACTGAGTGCTGAAGAATTGATACTTTTGAACTGCAGTGCTGGAGAAGACTCTTGAGAGTCCCTTGGACAGCAAGGACATCATACCAGTCAATCCTAAAGGAAATCAACCTTGAATAGTCATTAGAAGGATTGATGCTGAAGCTGAAGCTCCAATCCTTTGGCCACCTGATGCAAAGAGCTAACTCACTTGAAAAGACCCTTGTGCTGGGAAAGATTGAGGGCAGAAGAAGGGAACGACAGAGGATGAGATGGTTGAATGGCATCATTGACTCGATGGACAGGAGTTTGAGCAAACTTTGGGAGATGGTGAAGAAAAGGGTAGCCTGGAGTACTGCATTCCCTAGGGTCACAGAGTCAGACACGACTGAGTGACTGCACGAAAGAATGTATATGAAATCCAATTAATCTAGTCCAGCAGTGGTTCCCAACTACATGATGAAGTTTCCACCAGTCAACAAGAAATGAAAATAAAGTCAAGGTTACAGGTTTTGCATAAAGCTAAATATACTTAATCTACAGAATTGCCCTTAACTCTAAAATCATGTATTTCCTAATTTTTTGATGCTATCATGACCACCAGTTCAGTTCATTTGCTCAGTTGTTTCCGACTCTTTGCAACCCCATGAACTGTAGCACACCAGGCCTCCCTATTCATCGCCAACTCCTGGAGCTTACTCAAACTCATGTCCATCAAGTCGGTCATGCCATCCAACATTCTTTTTTTTTTTTTTCATCCAACATTCTTATCCTCTGTTGTCCCCTTGTCCTCCTGCCTTCAATATTTCCCAGCATCAGGGTCTTTTCAAATGAGTCAGTTCTTCCCATCAGGTGGCCAAAGTATTGGAATTTCAGCTTCAGCATCAGTCCTTCCAATGAATATTCAGGACTGATTTCCTTTAGGATGGACTGGTTGGATCTCCTTGCTGACTAAGGGACTCTCAAGCATCTTCTCCAACACCACAGTTCAAAAGCATCAATTCTTCAGTGCTCAGCTTTATAGTCCAACTGTCACATCCATACATGACTATTGGAAAAACCATAGCTTTGACTAGATGGATCTTTGTTGGCAAAGTAATGCCCTGCTTTTTAATATGCTGTCTATGTTGGTCATAACTTTTCTTCCAAGGAGTAAGTGTCTTTTAATTTCATGGCTGCAATCACCATCTGCAGTGATTTTGGAGCCCCCAAAAATAAAGTCTGACGCTGTTTCCACTGTTTCCCCATCTATTTGCCATGACGTGATGGGACCAGATGCCATGATCTTAGTTTTCTGAATGCTGAGTTTTAAGCCAACTTTTTCACTCTCCTCTCTCACTTTCATCAAGAAGCTCTTTAGTTCTTCTTTGCTTTCTGCCATAAGGGTGGTGTCATCTGCATATCTGAGGTTATTGATATTTCTCCCAGCAATCTTGTTTCCAGCTTGTGCTTCATCCAGCCTGGCACTTCGTATGATGTATTCTGCATATAAGTTAAATGAGCAGAGTGACAATATATATAGTCATGATGTACTCCTTTCCCGATTTGGAACCAGTCTGTTGTTTCATGTACAATTCTAACTGCTGCTGCTTGACCTGCATACAGATTTCTCAGGAGGCAGGTCAGGTGATCTGGTATTCCCATCTCTTTAAGAATTTTCCACAGTTGTGATCCACACAGTGAAAGGCAGATGTTTTTCTGGAACTCTCTTGCTTTTTCGATGATCCAGCAGATGTTGGCAATTTGATCTCTGGTTCCTCTGCCTTTTCTCAATCCAGCTTGAACAGCTGGAAGTTCATGGTTCACGTACTGTTTGAAGCCTGACTTGCAGAATTTTGAGCATGACTTTGCTAGCATGTGAAATAAGTGCAATTGTGCAGTAGTTTGAACGTTCTTTGGCATTGCCTTTCTTTGGGATTGCAATGAAAACTGACCTTTTCCAGTCCTGTGGCCACTGCTGCATCTTTCAAATTTTCTGGCATATTGAGTGCAGCACTTTCACAGCATCATCTTTTAGGATTTGAAATAGCACAACTGGAATTCCATCACCCCCACTAGCACTGTTTGTAGTGATGCTTCCTAAGGCCCACTTGACTCTGCATTCCAGGATGTCTGGCTCTAGGTGAGTGATCACACCATCGTGGTTATCTGAGGTATGAAGATCTTTTTTGTATAGCTCTTCTGTGTATTCTTGCCACCTCTCTGCTTCTTTAGGTCCATACCATCTTGTGGCATAAGATGGCAGAGTAGAAGGATCTGTGCTCATCTTCTGCAAGAACTGCAAAACTACAACTCACTACTAAACAACCATCAACTGGAGAATGCTGGATCCCACCAAAAAAAGATACACCATGTCCAAGGGCAAAGGAGAAGCCCCAGCAAGACGGTTGCTAAGTTGCTAAGTCACTTCAGTCGTGTCCGACTCTGTGCGACCCCATAGACGGCAGCCCACCAGGCTCCCCTGTCCCTGAGATTCTCCAGGCAAGAACACTGGAGTGGGTTGCCATTAAGTGAAAAGTGAAAGTGAAGTCACTCAGTCGTGTCCGACTCTTAGTGACCCCATGGACTGCAGCCCACCAGACTCCTCTGTCCATGGGATTTTCCAGGCAAGAGTACTGGAGTGGGGTACTACTGCCTTCTCCACAGCAAGATGGTAGGAGGGGTGAAAACACGTTTAGAATCAAACCCCATACCCGCCAGAAATACTCAAAGGGCTCAAACAAACCCTGGGCACACTAGGACCCAGAGACCCCCCAGAGACTGAGCCAGCACTGTGCTTGAGTGTCTCCTGCGAAGGTATGGGTCAGCAGCAGCCTGCAACAGGGGCAGGGGCTCTGGGTGCAGCAGACCTAGGTATGGCATAAGCCCTCTTGGAGGAGGTCACCATTAACCCCATCATAAGGAAGCCAGAACTTGGAGGGCATAAACAGAACCTTGGGTGTGCCAGGATCCAGGAGAAAGGAGCAGTGATCCCATAAGAGACTGATCCAGACTTGTCCATGAGTGTCCAGGAGTCTCCTGCGGAGGCATGGATTGACAGTGGCCTGCTGCGGGGTCCGGGGCACTGAGTGCTGCAGTGCATGCCCGGGACCTTTTAAAGGAGGTCACCATTATCTTCATCTCCACCGTAGTTTGGCCTCAGGTCAAATAACAGGGAGAGAACATAGCCCCGCCCTTCAAAAGAAAATTGGATTAAACATTTACTGAGCATATCCCTGCCCATCAAAACAAGACTCAGTTTCGCTGTCAGTCACTCTCTCCCATCAGGAAGCTTCCATAAGCCTCTTAACCTTATCCATCAGAGGGCAGACAGAATGAAAACCATAATCACAGAAAACTAACCAAACTGATCACATGGACCACAGCCTTGTCTAACTCAATGAAACTATGAGCCATGCCATGTAGGGCCACCCAAGATGGATGGGACATAGTGGAGAGTTCTGACAAAATGCGGTCCACTGGAGAAGGGAATGGCAAACCACTTCAGTATTCTTGCCTTGAGAACCCTGTGAACAGCGTGAAAAGGCAAAAAGAAAGGACCCTGAAAGATGAACTCCCCATGTCAGTAGGTGTCCAAAATGCTACCGGAGATCAGTGGAGAAGTAATTTTAATTCCAGAAAGAATGAAGAGACTGAGCCAAAGCAAAAACAACAACCAGTTGTGGATGTGACTGGTGATGGACATAAAGTCCAATGCTGTAAAGAGCAATACTGCATAGGAACCTGGAATGTTAGGTCCGTGGATCAAGGCAAGTTGGAAGTGGTCAAACAGGAGATGGCAAGAGTGAACATCAACATTTAGTAATCAGTGAACTAAAATGGACTGGCATGGGTGAATTTAACTCAGATGACCATTATATCTACTACTGTGAGCAAGAATTCCTTAGAAGAAATGGAGTGATCACAGTAAACAAGAGTCCAAAATGCAGCACTTGGATGCAATCTCAAAAATGACAGAATGATCTCTGTTCATCTCCAAGGCAAACCATTCAATATCACAGTAATCATGACCATAAAAACAAATAAATGTTGGAGAAGAGGGGTTCTAATGCCCTTACTTGAAACAAATAAAAAACTGACTAATACACCTGGTCCTTCAATTTTGTGTATGGGGGGTAGTAGAGGTGTAAAATCAGAACAATGTGATACAGCCCTCGGCACTCATGAAGAATCCAGTCAGTTTTTAAATAAACAAATAAAATTTAGAAGTTTCTGACATACAGATGCAAAGACAGTATCTAGGGAATTCTCTGGCGGTCCAGTGATTAGGACTTGGTGCTTTTACTGAGGGGCCTGGCTTCTATCCCCGGTCAGGGAACTAAGATCCTGCAAACCAAGTAACATGACCAAAAAAAACCCAGAACCTGTAACTGGTACAACCACTATGGAGAAAAGCATGGAGATTCCTTAAAAAACTGAAACTAGAGCTATCATATGATCCAGCAATCCCACTCCTGGGCATATATCCAGAGGAAACCACAGTTTGAAAAGATACATGCATCCCAATGTTCACTGCAGCACTATTTACAACAATCAAGACACAAAAGCAACTTAAATGTCCACTGACAGAGGCATAGATAAAGGCAATGTAGTACATATACACGGTGGAATATTATTCGGCCAAAAAGAGGAATTAAGTAATGCCATTTTCAGCACCATGGATGGATCTAGAGATTATCATACTAAGTGAAGTATTTATCATACTGAATCAGATAGAGAACGGCAAATATCACATACTGCTTATATGTGGAATCTTAAAAAAAAAAATACAAATGAACTTATCTACAAAACAGAATCACAGACTTTAAAAACAAAACTTATAGGAGGGAAGGATAAATTAGGAGTTTGGGATTAGCAAATATACACTATATATAAAATAATCAACAAGGGCCTACTGTAGAGCACAGGGAACTCTACTCAATATTCTGCAATAATCTACATGCTAAAAGAACCTGAAAAAGAATAGATACATGTATATGTACATAATGAATCCTTTTGCTGTACACTTGAAACACAACACTGCAAATCAACTACAAAATAAAAAATTTTTATAGACAGCACCTAATAATAAATAAAGTTTCTGTCCAGGAAAAAAAAATTTTATCTTTACTCATCCACACAATGCTCCAAACACCAGGTATTTTGGGGTTTCCCCCCGACACGAACCAATTCTCCAAAACCCAATGGATATCCTGCGATTCAATTCTGACACTAACTACAGTGAGTGCAGACCCCATAAGCTAAGGGTTTGGTCCCACAAGACTGCCCCCATCCCCACTTCAGACACCAATCACAAATAGAAGGTCCCCATGTTACCCACAACTTCTGTCTGACTTAGCTACAAACTGGAGGTTTCCATGACCCCCTCCTTGGATTCAAACACCTGCTAGAACAGTTCACAGAACTAAGGAAAACACTTCTGTTTCCTAGTTGACTATAAAATAAGAAAATATGATAAAGGACTCAGATAAACAGCCAGATGAAGACACACACGGGGAGATCCAGCAGGGTCCAGTGCAGGAGCTTCAGGCCCCGTGGAGTTGGGATGAACCACCCTCACAGCATACCTACGAGCAGGTGTGTTCATCAACTCAGAAGCTCTCTCAACTCCATACTTTCAGGATTTTTATGGAGGATTCACCACACAGGCATGATCAAGTAGTACCTCCATCTCCACCCCCTCTCCTCCTTCAGGAGGACGGAGCGGGGCAGAGGAACGCAGCTGAAAAGTTCCAAGCTTCTAACCACAGCTTGGTCTTTCTGCTGACCAGCCCCCATCCTGAAGCTATCTGGGGCCTACCAACAGTCACCTCATTAGGTCAAAAGACACTCCTATCACCCAGGAAATCCCAAGAGATGTAGGAGCTCTGTGTCAGGAATCAGGGTCAAAGAACAAATATTAGACCAGTAGGCATTCCAAATACTCTCTTCACTTTGGAAATCACAAGAGGTTTCAGCTCTGTGCCAGGAACCAGGGGCAGAGATCAACTCACGTATTTTCGGTATTTCACAGCCCACACTCTTGGTCTCTGGCCAACCCCCTTTACAGCAAAATGACACACAACTCAAAAAAGACACTGGCACATTGTTAGAATCCCAGTCAGTCATTAACAACTGGATCATCTGTCATCATATGATACGAAAAATAAATTTCCAGCCAAGGCCACTTGGGTTTGCAGGCTTCCAGTTAATCTTGCCAGGTTCCAAATGCAGGTATGGTCTAGGCAAACATACGATTTCATTCTTTTAGTTGTCTGGTGTAACTGAACTAAGATATGATATCATCTACTACTCTGAGGCCTTCTGAGGTGTTAATATTGGATTTCTCTCACTGTAACAACCCATTTATTTCCTTATCTTCAGCTCTTCCAACCCAAACTCTTCCAGCTTTAGAAGGAACATCAGGTTCAGCCACTGTGCTGATCTAGATAGCAAACAGCAATACTAGTTTATCAAGCTCCTCCCCTTCAATCCACTCATTCATTTAGGGTAAGGTTACATAGGTACAGAACTACTGGGCTATTTCTACCACCAGACAATACAGAGAAATTCACTGTTGACCTCAATTTTGCAAGATGGAATGAAAGCACAACACACCCCACTTAGCAACCCTGACCCCAAATTTTAAATTAGAGTTAGTTTCTTCCTTAAGAATCATCCATTTCCAGCACTTATATCTGCAGCCCTGGTCCTGGTAACCACTCCATCAAGCAGGTGAAAAAAGCTGATATGATATGGAGAAGAAAGAAAAAAGTATAGTTATTACACCAGCATTCTTCTCCCTTGGTAAAAATTGCATAGTCACTCCATACCCTCTTCCCTAGACTCACCAAAAGAGAACTCTATAGAGTACAGCCTCTCCTTTAACCACACCCCATGCTGTGAGTACATTTTGATGGTATATAATAAGCCAGCCCTTCATGTCTTTATCTCCCCCATCTTAAGTAACCAATGTTTTAATTGTCCATTCCAGTTCTCCATCAAACTAGTACCCTGAGGAGGATCTCTTTCTGCCCACTGTTGGGACTATAAGGACTTATGGGCTATAAGGTATATTCTTTGGTCTGAAGAGATGATGATCAACCATCCAAATTGGTACAATTATCTTCTCTTTCAGTTAATGGCAACCCACTCCAGTATTCTTGCCTGGAGAATCCCATGAACGGAGGAGCCTGGTGGGCTACAGTCCTCGGGGTTGCAGAGTCAGACACGACTGAGCGACTTAACTTTCACTTTCTGGTTCTTTTAAAGCACCCTTGAACATTGGCATCTACCATCAAGTAAACAAAGCCTGGTCCAGAGTCAGTGTCGACTCTATCAGGACTCATTTGTAGCCCCTCAGGCCTATCAGCACCAGGCTCACTTACCAGCTATGTTCAAGCCTTTCCACCAGAGCAATCTGACATAACCATCTGCTGTCTCTGTCTCTTTCGCTTGAAGACAGAACATTATTCTGTCAATGATTATCATCATTTTGTGCCTCAGGGGTACAAGAGAACTGTCTATAGATTCAGACTATCTCTGCATTCCTGCAGTATCCCCATATCCACTCATCCAGGGACCCAGGTGGGCACCTCAAGAAAGCACACAGGCATATTTGCTTGTTGATCCTATTCACCTCTGAACCTAGAAGGGGCTTCTCCTGGTGGGCATCAAGAAAGTCCTACTTTAATGCACCCTTCAAACTTCCACAGTAATTCCCACAGAGTTCTGCCCCTTAAGGGCATCCCTTACATAGGCCAGGTTTTCACTGCTCTTCTGCCTGACCATATGGCCTGGCCACAGGCCACTGCCCATGAGTCAAACTCAAACACAGGGTTTTTACCACCGTTCAATTCTTACTCTAGGAAAACAGCATGCAACTCAACCCATTCAGCTAATGTTCTTACCTTCTTCAATCAGTGGTGGCCTTCCAAATAGGATGCTGTCCATTCACCTTGCAACTGTCATTCAAAACCTAAGCAACTCTTTGTTGGTCAGTTATAGGACACTGCTAGGTGACAAGAGAACCCAGCAGCTCCTCACACAGTTCCAGAGCCAGTCCTAGGGGAAAAGAGGCTCCCTACTCTTTACGATCTCCTTCTCACATTCCCCAGGCACTATGATCCTGTTTAAGCCATTTCCACTTTATTGCTCTTTTGGGCACTGCCCTCCCCTGGAGTGTTTATCAGACATTATGCAAGACATCATGACTATTTCATATTTCAAGATTACTTTATGAGTTTTAGTCATAGTGGCAGTTTCAATTAATGCGCAATAGCAAGCCAAGGTCCATCTCATTGGCTCCCACTTAGCAGGTCCAATTAATATTGCTTGAAGGGTAGATTTACATGCCTTCTGTTTTATGATACTATGTGGTAGAAGAAACGTTCCCTGATCAGACACAATGTCCATCCTCATTATATAATCAGGTAAAAGTCTGATCAAACATATCATTCTCCTACAAACTTTCACCTTATATTCTTAACTGTAGCCTCCACTAGGGCTGATATTAACAGGTTTTCATTTTATAATACTAAGGGAAGCAATCCCCATCCAGATGTAACACCCATTCCCATAAAATATTCAGATAAAGGAGACACAGCTTTTTTACATAAAGCCTGTTTAAACATTCCTACTTTCATAATCCTATCAACCCTTATGTTTTCATGTTCTCAGCTGCATCAGGTTTCACAAATGGTTTTGGTACCACAGGACAAGATAGTCTCCTATCAAAAACTCCTGGGAAATTCTCTGCCTTCTGACTATTATCCACTCTACTGCAAAAGGTTTCAGGGTACTCCCACCACAGGCTGAGCCAAGGGACCCTGGTCCTCTTTGTCAGTTTTTTTTTCTTTTCATCCATGCCACAAGGCATGCGGGATACTAGTTCCCCGACCAGGGTTCAAACCTACACTCCCTGCAGTGGAAGTGGGAAATGTGGCCTCCCAACCACTGGACTGCCAGAGAAGACCCCCTTTGGGTCAGTTTTTACCCCATTTAATCTGCCTAACCAATGACTCAAGCATTTGCTGGTCACGTTTCTCACTGCAATCTCAGTCTTTGGACTTTTAGACTTCTTCAAACTAAACAGAGCAGGTTCAAGGCCCTTTACTCTTCAGGGATCAGGAAGAGGTCCCTTCAGCCTGCCCAGCCTTGGATAGTGCAGGATTAAAGCCTTTGTTTTAACCCCACTAAAGTCCACTTTATTCATCCCATTTCTTAAAAGTCATCTTAAAGCCTTCCATTCTCCATTCTGCTTTCCATGGGTTGGATCCCATGATTGTTCCCTATTTCCTTTGTTTTGCTAAAAGTATTTGCTTTATTCCCCACATTTCTAAAACCTGTTTAAAAATGTTCGCCTTGCTAAGATCAGTTCCTTGACTCTCTCCTTTGCCTTTTCTCATTATTACTAACCTAATGTTTTTATTGACATCTATGTAAGATCCCTTGTAGCTCAGTAGGTATAGAATCTGCCTCCAGTGCAGGAGACCTGGGTTCAATCCCTGGATTGGGAAGATCCCCTGGAGAAGGAAATGGCGACCCACTCCAGTATCATTGCCTGGAAAATCTCATGGACAGAGGAGCCTGATGGGCTGCAGTCCATGGGGTCGCAAAGAGTCAGGCACAACTGGGCAACTGACACTCACTTACTTATGTAAGATTCAAAGGGCAAGCTGAAGCAGCAAATGCAAAAGGCTTCCACATCTGTCCCTTGGCTTTGCATCAGTAAGGTTATATGGGGTGCCCATATAAGAGCTCCCTCTCAACCACAACATTTACCAGAGACTGGGTAACAAACATATTCAGCAGGTGACTATCTCAATTATCAAGAAGATACACCCATGTGGCTTATATACGAAACACACTGTTTGCTTTCACTTGATATTTATCGGAGGAAGTGGACAGTCCTCTTTTTCAGGCATAAAGAGAGCTCACAGTGGCTTCTGTCCATTAGGGTGGCTGTTCCCTCAGGAATAAACTGCTCTGTGTCTGAATCACATATGGCCATTAGTGATTGTTTCATGGTAAGCTGTGGCTCCTTCATCAACTCAAACATGCTTTTCCCCATTGTAGCATCTAAAACCAGATACTGCGCCTAAATTAATTACTCCACAATCCATTTTAATAAAGGTTCTTCAGGGTATTCCTTGGTCTTCAGTAAGCTGGTATTACTGATCCACAAAAGCAAATGTCTTCTTCACACTATACTCCCCGATTTCAGTAGTTTCTTGGTTCTCCTCTCCTCCCACCCTGGCTACATTCTTGGTGACCAGAGGTCTAAGAGGTACTTTCTGCTGTCCTTGCATAATTTTTTCCTTGGTGGGCAGCTTTGTGCCAATGACCAAAGCTCTGCTTAGTGAAATCTGACCTTGGTCCAACATCACGGTCTGACTCAGGACTCGCTTTTGATTTCAATTTTAGCTCTTACTCATTATATTACAAGGAGAAGGCAATGGCGACCCACTCCAGTACTCTTGCCTGGAAAATCGCATGGACAGAGGAGCCTGGTAGGCTGCAGTCCATGGGGTTGCTAAGAGTCGGACACGACTGAATGACTTCACTTTCATGCATTGGAGAAAGTGAAAGTGAAATCGCTCAGTCGTGTCCGACTGTTTGCGACCCCATGGACTGTAGCCTATCAGGCTCTTCCATCCATGGGATTTTCCAGGCAAGAGTGCTGGAGTAGATTGCCATTTCCTTCTCCAGGGGATCCTCCCAACCCAGGAATCGAACCCGGGTCTCCCACATTGCAGGCAGACGCTTTACCGTCTGAGCCACCAGGGAAGCCCACTGCTTCACCGCACTGGAGAAGGAAATGGCAACCCACTCCAGTGTTCTTGCCTGGAGAATCCCAGGGATGGAGGAGCCTTGTAGGCTGCTGTCTATGGGGTCACACAGAGTCGGACACGACTGAAGCAACTTAGCAGCAGCAGCAGCATTATATTACATTATTTCAATGTCAGCTATTATAATTTGGTTATCACAATAACCAAGAGATTAAACATTTCACCTTCTTCTTGTTAGTTTCCATGTCCTTATGCATCCAGTAGACCAACATGCTGGGAATTGGATCCATCTCTAAATTCCATTGGTAACTTTCAACGTTAGTAACTGAGAGCAGCAAAGCTGCTGCTCCATACCATGGGTGACCACATGCTCTCCCAGGAATCAAAGGTTCTGCATCCCCTGCCTTTTATCCTTTCTCTTCCCAAACCATGTTTCCATGAGCCAGGTCCATTCTAGCAAGTCTCAGTCCTGTGATACCAAATGTCCAGGAAAAACTCCCTGTGCTAAAAGAAAAAATAATCAATGACACTTGTTAAAACCTGGTAAGAAAGACTTTATTCAAGGTGATGCAGGTTATCTCTATGAGTACAGGGGCTAAAATGATGAAATTCTGCAGTGGGGGAAGAAACTGAGCTCAACTCCAAATACTGCATGGGCTAATACAACTTCATAGCCATGAAGCAGAGTGGACAGACAAGGTCAGTGGATGGAAAACCGGAAACAAGGGTAAGGGGAGGCTCTGGCTAAACAGACCTAAGTAGATTCTTGCTGAAGACGATCCATGGTGATCAGACATCACCTGAGAGGTGGTAGAAGATGAGAAACCAGATCATAGGTCAAGGGTGATCAGATATCAGGGGTTTATTGCGAAACTGACTTAGCAGGATTCTTGCTACAACTGCATTTTACAAGGACGTATACAGATGAGCCTAGTAGAAGGTGGTTCAGGAGTCCGATAAAAATTTAGTCAAAGAATCTTTGTCAGGCCCCTTTCTGTTCAAGGAAAGGAAAAACATAAGTCTATTTTCTCATTCAGTGGTCTTTTGCTCATTAAGGACCAGGGTAAACCTTCTGTGGAGACTTGGCTTTAGTGGATATTTGCTCAATGGTGCCAGCAGTCAAGCATTTAATAATGGCAGTTTCTATGAAAATAAAAGAGAAACCAAAATTAATAGCTAGAGACCCAGTTTTTCAACCCAGACGCAGCCAGTTGGCATTCTTAGATTTGAGCTTGAAGCATCTCTTAATGCTAGAGTGAGGATGGCAGTGGTCACCTGAAGAAGCATCCTGGTTTGCAGTTTGAATGTCTCTGGTGATGGCACTAAGTGTTCAGCAGGCACAGAGGTCGCCCATATGCAAGGTGTCATGGTCTTTTCTTTCAAGTTTATACCGTCATCCAGCTTCATCTTGCACAGTTTCAGGAAAAGGGCAATTGTAGTTCTCAGGGATGCCACGTCAGGAGGGTAGGAGAAAAACTGGAAACATCAGTTTGGAACGTCATAGCCAGATATCAGAGGAAACCAGAATTGAGAATGTGGTAAGGACTGGCCAATGTGCCAGACAGAATTCACAACACTGCACTACAGTTTTATAGTGAAACAAAAACCCTTCTCTCTACAGTCAACCTTCTAATTCTTGCTTACAAATTCTGATCTCATTAGATTTGTCCCGATTATTTACATAACTGCAGCAGGAATAGTGACTGACCATATAAGCAGGCCATATAAGAAACTTGCTGAAAGAAAACTCAGATTAGGCTTTTAAAAGCCTCTTGAGGCTAGGAAGACAGTTCAGGAAGTAGCCACCAGACTTCATCTCCCACTCCTTAAGATTCAGGTGAATTTTGCTTTTCTTGGGTTCCCCAAGATATCCTAAGGGTCCTGAGCCGGCCCAGAAGCAACTTTCCTTACTCATCTATGAGGTTGGGAACCTTATCAGCCAGATACCAGGCCAGTTTTCCCAAGAATACTGGTCCATGAACTCAACCTTGGTAGCTTAAACCAGATTCCATACACAGTTCACTCTTAAATATAATATTTCAACCAAAGCCATGGTAATATATCAATCATTTCCAAGTTGGATCCTGTTACAAGAGCATATTATTGAACTTATTCAAATTACTACATTGTCATGAAAATAAGAATACTAGCTAAAAGTTTCTGAATTCTGGAAGAACCAGGTAGGAAGAAAAAGTAACTGTTTCTTCTTTGTTCACAAAGGTATTACTGTTGTAAGCTATACATAACACAACAGAAAAGAAAAAGGTTATTTAAATTTGAAGAAAAAAAACATTAAAAAACCAGCATTGCTTCAAATAAAGAGTGATAAAAAATTATAACCATTCTTATTAGTTTATCAGTCTGATGTAATGAATTCTTATTTGACTTGATCTTGGGTTAACAGTGTTATCAATTCCTCAGCTTCATTACTTCTGGCAATTCTCAGTCTTGTGGCATGGCCTTCCTGATGCATTCTTGCCTGTGGCTGACTGTTTATACTTTCAGAGAAGGAGAGTAAAACAACAACTTGTTCATGAATGAAAAAAGACTTTAAATGGTTATGATTAAAGTTCTGATGAAGAGTTCATTTGATAAGGAAAATTAGTTATCTCTGTGGCATAAAATACTTCAACCTAATAACCAGACCACAAGGCTGTTTCATATCTCTATGAACTTCGTAACTTTTCTGAAACATGTATATTAGTAACTTATGTCCATACATGTATAACCTAAGGTTTGTCCTCATTTATTTACTATGCTTCTCATGTAATTTAAAATATCGAATAAACCTAATTAGTTTAACATATCCTTTTATGTCTCTCACAAGGTGAGAGACATAACCTTTGAGATTTTCCAGGGACCCTCTGGAAAGTCTCAAAGTTAGTTTGAAATCAAACAGATTCCATTCAGAATTTGATTTTGTGAGGTTAAAAATATCAAAAAGTTTTTAAAATCTGACTACAATCACAGGTCATTGTGAAACAATACTTAGTTATCCATTTAAACAAAGTGGGAAAAGATTTCAAAGCCAAATACAGAAAGTCACAGTTGCTTAAAAAAAAAAAAAAAAGCTCTTCTAATAAGAGAAAACTCAATTTTTTAAAGTAATCAAAGATCTGAAAAAGACAATATGAAATACAGGAAATTATTTTGGTAAGATACAAAATCTTTGTTTCCTACAAAGATTACTTAGAAGGCAAAGGCACAGGAAGGACTTCCCTGGTGGTCCAATGGTTAGGAATCCACTTACAGGGGACAAGCATTCTATCCCTGATCTAGGAAGACCCCTCATGCCCCTGGGCAACTAAGCCCATGCACCACAACTACTGAGCAGACCTTAAAAGGAGCAGATCAATACTCCAATAAAACTCTGGGATTCTAGTTTTGCACCAGGAATACTTACATAATTGCTCATTCATCTCTAAGCCAATTTGAACAGACCTAGATTTTATAAATTAATTTGGTAATATCATCTAGAAATAGAAAAATTCACGTATCTACAACATATATACAGACCTACATAAACATACACACAGATTCTAAGAGATCTCAGTTTTCACAGGAAAATTTTAGTCATAAGTTAGTAAACACAGAAATATAAACTCACTGGTCTACATAAAATAATAACCTCGTATTTTCACTGTATTTTTATGTGAGTTGTGTTTATGGCAAATGGGACAAGTTAAGGTCATCTGTTTACTGGTTTTGTACAGACCACCTTCCCTTGCCCTGATATGTAATCATATGGAGACTATGGACCGAATTTTTTAGGTGTTGACTGAGGAGATATCAAGAGACTTATCTGGATGTCTCCAAAGCCCATTCAACTGGCGAAAACATCCAAAGTATTTCCAATTAGCCTTTTTCTTTTTCAGTTGTTTTTTGGGGTCCCTAAGTTCCTTTATAGTCTCCAGTGGAGAGCAGGTGGTCCAAAGTTCAAGTGACTATAAAGATGGAGGTGGAAAAAGGTTTGGCAGGGTGGACATAGGGATGAAGGATGAAGGGATTTTGAGGGAGACATATCCCAGGTGGCGCTAGTGGTAAAGAACCTGCCTGCCAATGCAGGAGATGTAAGAGACATGACGTGGTTTCAATCTCTGGGTGAGAAGAGCCTCTGGAGAAGGGAATGGCAATCCACTCTAGTACTCTTGTCTGGAGAACCCCAAGGACAGAGGAGCCTGGCGGGCTACAGTCTCTGGGATTGCAAAGAGTCGGACACAACTGAAGTGACTTAGCATGCACACATGTACCATAGGATTCAAGAGAATTGGAAGGAAGACTGAAGGTGGTGAGAGCAAAGGAGGAGCAGAAGCAAAGAGAAAGGAGAGGGCTTAGAGGAGTCAGTGTAGAAAGATCTCAAGTTTCCCAAAGAAGTCAGTGAAATTCCACATTATCCTCAATAAAAGCATGCCAACAAGAATGGATGCAGACAGAGTCAGCAGGGATTCAAGAAGGGGGTTTGGGCCATCTGATAAGTTCTCATGGAAGAAGCAGGACCCAAGAGAGAGAGAGGCCTCACAGACAGCCAGGAGGAAAGATTTCCAGGGTAAGGAGTCAAGGAATATTCCCCACTCAGGAAAAACAGAGCCAGGAAGAAGAGATTTTCAGGCCAATAAGTACAGATCAAACAAAGAAGCCTAGGACTCTAACTGAGATTTCTTACAAATACAGAACCTGGGACTCTAACCCAGCCTGTGTTTATCTAGCACTCTATCCCATTTTCTGGAGCATACAGTTGACCTCTGAACAAGATGAAGGTTAGAGGCACCAACCATCTGCAAAGTTAAAAATCCACAGGTAACTTGTAATTGCCTTCCAAACATGAGGTTTCTCCGTATTCAAGGTTCTGCATCTGCGGATTCAACCAACCATGGACCATGTAGTACTGGAGTATTTATTTACAGTTCAAATCCATGTTGTTCAAGGTCAACTGTACTCAGACTCTTAAAAATCTAAATCTGTCCTCACCAGCTTCCTCGGATGTTTGTCCGGTGCAATGGTTCAGGAGTCGGACTCACCAATGGATCCCCGATCAACCAGTCAGGAGTGAAGATAAAGACTTCAAAGGTATGCACTTAGGGTCCTGGGTGAGAGGTCCGGGGGTCCAATGATGAATCTGATCCTATCCCGAGTTGTGGCACCACAAACTGTTAAAAGGAAAAAAATATTCAATGATACTTGTTAAAGCATGGTAAGGAAGACTTTGGGGGATGAGGCTTTCTCCACATAGGAACCACTGCAAAGAAGTTTTGAAGTTTGGGAAAAGAGATTGGGCTTAACTTTGAATACTCCATGAATAAGAGAAAACTCACAGCTAAGGAGCAAAGTAGGGTTGGTGAATGGAAAATTACTAAGAGTAAACATCAGGGTAAGGGGGTTTTTAACTAAATACCCAACAGGATTCTTGCTGAAGACAGGCCAGGGTAATCAAATATCACCTGGAGGGTGGTATAGGTGGAGGAATCTGATCAGA
Organism: Ovis canadensis; assembly: GCF_042477335.2. Taxonomy (NCBI): domain Eukaryota; kingdom Metazoa; phylum Chordata; class Mammalia; order Artiodactyla; family Bovidae; genus Ovis; species Ovis canadensis. The sequence goes on along the minus strand of NC_091245.1, from coordinate 91,104,442 downwards.
TACTGAGGATGGGGGATTCCCACTACACTGACTCAGTAGAGATACTGCTAAAACTACATTTTATAAGAATGTTCAGAAGTGGTCCAAGATAAGGTTCAGGAGCCTGACTAAAGTTTGGTCAAGCAAGAAATTTTTGTCACTGGTTTTTTCCTTTACTCACATATACAGTACTTCTGACACCAGATGTGTGCTTTTTCCCCCCAACAACCACCCAATCCTTCACCAGCTGGATATTCTGCAATTCGATCTGACACTAACTGGCATTACTGCAGACCTCACTGCTTCAGGGCTCAGTCCCACAAGACGGCCTCCCACTTCAGACACTAATCACAAGTCCCCACGTTGCCTGCAACTTCTGTCAACCTGGTATAAATTGGAGGTTCCCAAGACCCACCTCTTTGGATTCAACCACCTGCTAAAGCAGCTCACAGAACTCAGGAAAACACTTACTTACATTTACTGGTTTACTATTTAATAAAAAAATGCGATAAAGGACACAGATGAAGACATACAGAGGGTGAGATCCAGAAGGGTCCAGTGCAGGAGCTTCTGTCTGTCTCCATGGAGTTGGGATGCACCACCCTCACAGCATACCACCCAGTAGATGTAGCTGTGTTGTTTTCTTAGACCACATTTATTTCAATTACAGCTAAATGAAGTTGTGTTGTTTTTAAACCTGCACCAACTTAGTAGCTCTCTGAACTCCATACTTTAGGACTTATATGAAGGCTTCATCACACAGGCACGATCAAATACTACCTCTATCTCTAGCCCCTCTCCTCTTTCAGGAGGATGGGGAGGGGAGATGGGGCTGAAAGTTCCAAGCTTCTAATCACAGCTCAGTCTTTCTGGTGACCAGCCCCCATCCTGAAGCCATCCTGGAGACAACTAAAAGTCACTTCATTTGGTCAAAAGACATTCCTATCACCCAGAAAATTCTAAGAGATGTATGAGCTCTGTGTCAGGAATCAGGGTCAAAGGCCAAACACAAAAATGAAAGGCGCTCCTAGTTCTCCTATCACTTTGGAAATTACAAGGGTTTCAGGGGCTCTGTTTCAGTAACTGGGGGCGTTTATATTAAGTCAGTAAACCACATCCAACTCTTCGTGAATCTATGGACTGTGGCCCGCCAGGTCCTCTGTCCATGGGATTTTCATGGCAAAAATACTGGAGTGGTCCTTCCCAACCCAGGGATCAAACCTGCATCCCCTGCATTGGCAGGTGGATTCTTTACCAGTAAGCCACCTAGGAAGCCTGTAACTGGGGACAGATACACATTTTAGAACCAGGATTAATGAATTTTGTCTACCAACTTTCTGATGGCTACAAGTTAGAGCATTTGAGTTTGAATCATTAATAATTTAAAGCACTGCATGTGTTTGAAATATTCAAAAATACATAAACCCACGTGCACTGGTGGTTTCACAGCTGAAAGCAACTGATTTTTAAAAAAATGTTACTCAGTTTTAACAGCACAATCCCATCTTTTAATATTCTAAGAGTTCTTTTGCTAATTTAAGACTTCCATCCAGTTACATTTCTTCAAGAAAATTGCTCTCCAAGGCATTTCACTTCAACTGAAAATGTCAATTTCACTAGAGGACACTTAAAATTTTTGAATTTTATTTGGCTTTGGGCAATTTGTCTTCATTACACAAAAATCAAGCCTTGACACAAAATAAATGTATCCAACATGAAACTATTTCTAATTATTGTTTATCTACCAATGGATGAGCTTGAAAAGTAGGCCACATTTATTTCAATTACAGCTAAATGAAGTTGTGTTGTTTTTAAACCTGCACCAGATTTAGTTTGTCATAATCAGATAGCTGTTTCAAGAATTTCTTAGGAAAAGGTACTTGTTGCATTACTAAGATATTATGTTAGGCTTAATTCAGACTATGTTGCACACTGATATAAATTTTTACCTTTCATCTGTGTCAACAGAATCAGAATTAGTTAAAGGTGTCACTATCATAAAACAACAGAAAACACCGTATTACACTGCAGATCTATGACAACATTTGGTTGTCAAAATTAATTTCCTCAAGGAATTTACGAGGTAGCTTTCTTTCCTAACATAACCTATTTACAAATGTATAAATGCTTTAACCACTGCAAAGAGAGACATTCTGTTTGTATTCCATTTCTTTATTTTTTTTAATTAAAAGATAATTGTTTAGAGAATTTTGTTGTTTTCTGTCAAACAACCAGCAGCCCCTCGAGCTATTCTTAGTCACACCTCAAGCTATTTTTCATGTGTGTGACAGGACTTTTTTCAGAGATGACTCTATTAGAAGTCTGTCAATTAATAAATACATTGTTCAGTTAGTGGCAGGAAAATAACTGTATGTTAGTGGTTAAGAAGCTCCATAATTGCAGCATTTAATATCTACTGTTGTTCCTAATGCCATCAGGCTGACTCAGACTAATGAACTCTCCAGGTGCCACTGTCTAACACAGGCCTGTCAAGATCAGCACTCAGCAGTGGTCTCCAGAAGAATTCATCCAACCATTGTACTTGCTTCTTATACATAAACAGTACTGATTTTTAGGTTATTTGCCACAAGGAAATGCACATCACTTAATTCTGTCAAGGATAAGCCTTCTTCTTTACAATGACTCTTAAAGTAGAACAAAAATGCTATTTATAAAAATGCTTGTTCAAGGTAGTACTGGATGTAGTAACACAGTAAGTTTTAACCCAGTTAAATATCAAAAACAGCACAAAACCTGCCAAAACGTGAACGGCAGCCAAAAAAAGAGTAGATAAGTCTTTACGATAAGGATATAAAACCACATACCTGGGGATCATTCAAGCTGATGCATTGGATGATGCAGCCCAAAGTGGCCGAGAAGCCCCAACCATTCAGAGCCAATGCCGGTGCCCAGAACCAGTGAGCCCTTAACAACATCCCCGCCCCAACTCCTCCCAGCCCAGGAATCACATACTCCCTGGTCCCAAGAATTTTAACTGTGGTTTTCATACAAGTCTCCAGAACCTTAACAGCAGGAGTTCAGGCTCCCACCATCCTCCCCAAAAGTTCACAACACCGCAATGGCATTTCCCAAAACTTAGGCTCCTGGCCGCACCCCCAGGCCAGGCATCTCTCTCCTGCCCCTCTGGGAGCTGGAGCACCCACCCACTCTCCCCGCTTTCCTTTGGTCCCCGCCCAGCAACTCTACTCACAGGCTGACGGCATCGGGGGGCAGCGAGGTGGACAGCGCCCTCCAGCTGGACGCTGGTAGTTTCCTGCGACTGCAGTCCAGCACCGGGATGCGGCAGGAACAGGGCACGGGGCAGAGGCCTGCACGGGCGGCTGGCAGCAGCAGCACCACTGCCTGAGCGAGGAAGAGCAGCCGGGAAAGCAATCTCGACCCACACTCCAGCAGCGGCTCCTCCCGAACGCCTTGGGGCGCCGGCGCCATTTTTCCCTACTCCCCACCCCCCCGGCCTGGACCCAGCGGAGAACAGCAGCCAGCCAGGAAAAGCAGCTCGGCGGAGACGTCTGGCGGCTGCGCGACCACCCAGAGAAACGGCTGTCGCCTGTACCCTCTAAAGGCAGGCAAGGGGCGGATACACCGCGGTAGCGGGGGCGGCGGCCGAGGACACAGAACACAGGCCCTGTGGTCAATGCTGCTTCGCCCCGCCCCACGACGCAACGTCTTCACGCACAGGAGCCAACCAATCGGTGCCACAAGACGAGGCGCGTCGGGGCGGGACTCCACGAGGGGAGGTGTCGGAGACAGCTGGCTCCTTAAGGAGGGCTTTAAGTTGTCCAGAGTTTAGGGGCGGCCCCTGGAGTTCCACTGCCGTTTCTCCGCTGGAGGGCGCAGTGGCTCCTTAGGAGGGAGTGAGGGCAGAAGCGCTGAAGTCTGAAGTCCTGATTTGTGATGTATCCACTATGGTACTAGAAAAGGATCTTTAATCGTCTCTGGGCATCAAGTAAGGGGAATGGCAGAAGAGGCGCCTCCCGAGTGGCAAACACTAAGGGGGTGCGGGAGCTTTCATGAGCCCACTGGGCTCCAGAGCCAAGCTTGAGCCTCCTCTGCAAGTCCTGCTCGTCTATGGCTGCTGCAAATGCAAGGCAACTCCCAGTCTCCTAAAAGGAAGCTCCATCGCTTGGTGGACTCTTAAGCTCGTCAGAGCAGACAACCTATTTATTCATCTGTGTACCTCCAGCTTCTGTTCTGTCTTGGAGTTCAATAAATGTTGATGGGGCCACACTTGCAAGGCATGTATTTAAGGAAAATACTCCTCTTTCCTCTGATTCGGAGAATGCTGTTGTGTATTTACACTCAATTTCACAGAAGCAAGCAGAACATATAGATAGAGACTGTTGAACTGTCAACAAAGAAAAGGCTTGGGTGTGGAGGAATTTTTTATTCTAAAGCAAAGGCTGTGGAAAACGTAACAGGAACAGTGAAGTCTGGCCACCTTGTTAGTGTGAATTCATATGACCAAGGCACAGTAAGTCCAAACAACCTGAAATGTGAGACTTTGGAGAAGAGAAAGGTTTATTGCAGAGTCATGCAGAGAGACTGGTGGCTCAGGCACATAAAAAAATCCCCCAGCTCCTGAAGGGTTTTAGTAAATAAGTAAGTAAGTGTTAGTCGCTCAGTCGTGCCCATCTCTTTGCGACCCCATGGACTGCAGCCCACCAGGATCCTGTGTCCATGACATTTTCCAGGCAAGGATACTGGAGAAGCCATTTCCTTCTCCAGGGGATCTTCCCGACCCAGGGATCGAACCCAGGTCTCCTATACTGCAGGCAGATTCTTTACTGACTGACCAATGGCCAAGTGAGGGAAGGGGTCACAGAGTTTGTGATCAACTCAGGCACAGTTCTCTGACTGATTGATAGTGAGGTAACAGGGTGGTGTCACCGGGGTTAACTTTATCACTCCTTCAACTCCAGGAGGCCTGGGGCTATGTGCTCCAGGTCATCAAGTAGTTAATATCTTCCATTTGGTGGTGGCTTTTCACATTGAGGAGATACCCCACATTTGAGGAGATAACCCACGTCCAAGGGCAAAGGAGAAGCCCCAGCAAGATGGTAGGAGGGATGAAATCGCGTTTAGAACCAAACCCCATACCCACCAGAGACACTCAGAGGGTTCAAACAAACCTTGGGCACACCAGGACCCAGATAACCCACAGAGACTGAGCCAGAACTATGTTTGTGTGTCTCCTACAAAGGTATCAGTCAGCAGCGGCCTGCTGCAGGGGCAGGAGCTCTGGGTGCAGCAGATCTGGGTATGGCATAAGCCCTCTTGGAGGAGGTTACCATTAACCCCACCATAGAGCCACCAGAGCTTACACAGGACTGGGCACTGGGCACTGGGCACTCTTGGAGGGCACAAACAGAACCTTGTGTGCACTAGGACCCAGGAGAAAGGAGCAGTGACCCCCACAAGAGACTGACCCAGACTTGCCCATGAGTGTCCAGGAGTCTCCAGCAGAGGTGTGGGTTGATGGTGGCCTGCTGCAGGGTTGGGGGCACTGAGTGTAGCAGTGTTGCATGGGACCTTTTGAAAGAGGTTGCCATTATCTTCATTATCTCCGCCATAGTTTGGCCTCAGGTCAAATAACAGGGAGGGAACATAGCCCCATCCTTCAACAGAAAATTGGATTAAAGATTTACTGAGAATGCCCTGCTCATCAGAAAAAAAAAAACCAGTTTCCCCCTCAATCAGTCTCTCCCATCAGAAAGCTTCCATAAGCCTCTTATCCTTATCCATCAGAGGGCAGACAGAATGAAAACTGCAATCGCAGAAAACTAACCAAACTGATCACATGGACCATACCCTTGTCTAACTCAGTGAAACTATGAGCATGCCATGTAGGGCCACCCAAGATGGACGGGTCATGGTGGAGAGTTCTGACAAAATGCGGTCCACTGGAGAAGGGATTGGCAAACCATTTCCGTATTCTTGCCTTGAGAATCCCATCAACAGCATGAAAAGGCAAAAAGATAGGACCCTGAAAGATGAACTCCCAGATTGACAGATGCCCAATATGCTATGGGAGATCAGTGGAGAAATAACTCCAGAAAGAATGAAAAGACTGAGCCAAAGCAAAAACAACACCCAATTGTGGATATGACTGGTGATGGAAGGAAAGTCCGATGCTATGAAGAACAATTTGCATAGGAACCTGGAATGTTAGATCCATTAATCAAGGCAAATTGGAAGTGGTCCAACAGGAGATGGCAAAAATGAACATCGGCATTTTAGGAATCAGAGAACCAAAATGGACTGGAATGGGTGAATTTAACTCAGAGGACCACTATATCTACTACTGTGGGCAAGAATCCCTTAGAAGAAATGGAATAGCCATCATAGTCAATAAAAGAGTCCAAAATGCAGTATGGTTGCAATCTTAAAAACGACAGAATGATCTCTGTTCGTTTCCAAGGCAAACCATTCAATATCACAATAATCCAAGTCTATGCCCCGACCAGTAATGCTGAAGAAGCTAAAGTTAAACGGTTCTATGAAGACCTACAAAACCTTCTAGAACTAACACCTAAAAAAAGATGTCCTTTTCATTATAGGGGACTGGAATGCAGAAGTAGGAAGTCAAGAAATACCTGGAGTAACAGGCTAATTTGGCCTTGGAGTACAGAATGAAGCAGAGCAAAGTCTAATAGACTTTTGTCAAGAGAACACACTGGTCATAGCAAACACCCTCTTCCAACAACACAAGAGAAAACTCTACACATGGGCATCACCAATGGTCAATACTGAAATCAGATTGATTATATTCTTTGCAGCCAAAGATGGAGAAGCTCTATACAGTCAGCAAAAACAAGACCAGGAGCTGACTGTGGCTCAGATCATGAACTCCTTATTGGCAAATTCAGACTTAATTGAAAAAAGTAGGGAAATCCAATAGACCATTCAGGTATGACCTAAATCAAATCCCTTACAATGCGAGTGACAAACAGATTCAAGGGATTAGATCTGATAGACAGAGTGCCTAAAGAACTATGGACAGGGGTTTGTGACACTGTACAGGAGACGGGGATCAAGATCATCCCCAGGAAAAGAAATGCAAAAAGGCAAAATGGTTCTCTGAGGAGGCCTTACAAATAGCTGAGAAAAGAGAAGTGAAAGGCAAAGGAGAAAAAGATATACCCATATGAATGCAGAGTTCCAAAGAATAGCAAGGAGAGATAAGAAAGCTTTCCTCAGTGATCAATGCAAAGAAATAGAAGAAAACAATAGAATGGGAAAGACTAGAGATCTCTTCAAGAAAATTAGAGATACCAAGGGAAGTTTTCATGCAAATATGGGTACAATAAAGGACAGGAATGGTATGAACCTCACAGAAACAGAAGATATTAAGAAGAGGTGGCAAGAATACACAGAAGAACTATACAAAAAAGATCTTCATGACCCAGATAATCATGATGGTGTGATCACTCACCTAGAGCCAGACACTTTGGAATGTGAAGTCAAGTGGGCCTTAGGAAGTATCACTATGTACAAAGCTGGGGGGGGGCGGGTGATGGAATTCCAGTTGAGCTATTTCAAATCCTAAAAGATGATGCTGTGAAAGTGCTGTACTTAGTATGCCAGAAAATTTGGAAAAGTCAGCAGTGGCCACAGGACTGGAAAAGGTCAGTTTTCATTCCAATCCCAAAGAAAGGCAATGCCAAAGAATGTTCAAACTACTGCGCAGTTGCACTCATCTCACATGCTAGCAAAGTCATGCTCAAAATTCTCCAAGCCAGGCTTCAACAGTACGTGAACCATGAACTTCCAGATGTTCAAGCTGGATTTAGAAAGGGCAGAGGAACCAGAGATCAAATTGTCAACGTATGCTGGATCATCAAAAAAGCAAGATAGTTCCAGAAAAAACATCTGTTTCTGCTTTATTGACTAGGCCAAAGCCTTTCACTGTGTGGATCACAACAAACTGGAAAATTCTTAAAGAGATGGGAATACTAGGCCACCTGACCTGCCTCCTGAGTAATCTGTATGCAGGTCAAGCAGCAACAGTTAGAAATGGACATGGAACAACTGACTAGATCCAAATCGGGAAAGGAGTACAGCAAGACTGTATATTGTCACCCTGCTTATTTAACTTATACGTGGAGTACACCATGAGAAATGCTGGACTAGATGAAGCACAAGCTGGAATCAAGACTGCCGGGAGAAATATCAATAACCTCAAATATGCAGATGACACCACCCTTATGGCAGAAAGTGAAGAGGAACTAAAAAGCCTCTTGATGAAAGTGAAAGAGGAGAGTGAAAAAGTTCGCTTAAAACTCAGCATTCAGAAAACTTAAAATCATGGCATCTGGTCCCATCACTTCATGGCAAATAGATGGGGAAAGAGTGGAAACAGTGAGAGACTTTATTTTGGGGGGGCTCCAGAATCACTGCAGATGGTGACTGCAGCCATGAAATTAAAAGATGCTTGGTCCTTGGAAGGAAAGTTATGACCAACCTAGACAGCATATTCAAAAGCAAAGACATTACTTTGCCAACAAAGATCCATCTAGCTAAAGCTATGGTTTTTCCAGTAGTCATGAATGGATGTGAAAGTTGGACTATAAAGAAAGCTGAGTGCCGAAGAACTGATGCTTTTGAAGACTCTTGAGAGTCCCTTAGACAGCAAGGAGATCCAACTAGTCCATCCTAAAAGAAATCAGTCTTGAATATTCACTGGAATGACTGATGCTGAAGCTGAAACTCCAATATTTTGGCCACCTGATGTGAAGAACCGACTCATTTGAAAAACCTTGATGCTGGGAAAGATTGAAGGCAGGAAGAGAAGGGGATGACAGAGGATGAGATGGTTGGATGGCATCACTGACTTGATGGACATGAGTTTGTGTAGACTCCGGGAGTTGGTGACGGACAGGGAAGCCTGACATGCTGCAGTCCATGGGGTTGCAAAGAGTTGGACATGACTGAGTGAGTGAACTGAACTGAACTGAACTGAACTGAACTTTCATATATGTAACAACTCAGGAAATGTGCATCAAATAATGTTATCTTGGTACCTCAGAGAGGAGCTAAAGCAGAAGATATGAGGGAAGGCCTCATAGGGTCCTGCTTGATTACAGCCTTATATTCATTCAGCCATATATTATACCCAATATTATAAATAGATGTTAAGAATAATAGTGATAGTCCACTTACATTTAGTGCTTTTATGCTCTTCAAGGAACATTTGCATCAGTTACATTGTCTGATCTCTCAACGACTATGAAATTGGCAAGATAGTTACTACTGTTGAGGAAACAAGCCCAGAGAGATTAAACTAACTTAGCCAGAAACAGAGGCAAGCTGGCATGACTGTGGGTTTTCTGACTTATAAATTAAAAACCTGAGCGGGTTAAAACAAATGATAATGCTTAGGTCATAGAGTTGTCCTAGAAAGTAATAAAAATCAATCTTCCCATGGCAGGTTTGGAGTCACAATTATGGTTTTAAGGACCTTCTTCTGTTTCTTAATATTGAAATACTTCTTGGACTCAAGGACATATCCAATGCTCCAATCCAAACTAAACTTAAAAAACCAAGACAGCAGAGTGAAACTTGCTCTTAGCCTCACTTCCCTGCTGTTGAGAATGCTTAACAACCTCAGCTAAGAAACAGGGCCTAGAAAAGAGCTCCACACACACACAAAATAAAAACAATGAGGCGTCTTAGTACCACTGTGCATTATAGTGTCAAAGCTTCCCATGGACCCTTTAGATGTACTAAAGGGCTCTCTATCCAGGGTCTTTTCCAATAAGTGGTGCAGGTCACACCCACAAGGTGTCCCTCCCAGCTCTTAATTTCTTCTGCACATTATTTTTTCCATTTTGATAGCACTTGTATGTACCTTATATATCTTTCTACTCCCATATGGACTAGCACAGATACTGCCACATCATAAACATTCAATAAATGTTTGATAAATGACTAGATGATGAGATTACACTCTACTTAATAAAGTTATCTAGGGGGGTTCATGTTTGGGAATGCATGTAAGAATTAAAGATTTTAAAATTTAAAAAATAAAAAACTAAAAAAAAAAAAAAAATTCAGCATTCAAAAAAAATAAATAAATAAATAAATAAATAAAGTTATCTAAACATTTTTCTGGGGCTTCCCTGAGGGCTCAAGTAAAGAATCCACCTGTCAATGCTGAGGACATGGGTTTGATCTTTGATGCGGGACAACTAAGCCCAATGCCTCCTGAAGCATGCATGCCTAGAGCCCACGCTCCACAACAAGAGAAATCACTACAATGAGCAGCCTGTGCGCCACAACTAGAGAGCAGCCCCAGCTCACACAACTGGAGAAGGCCTGAGCACAGCAGCAAAGACCCAGCACAACCATAAGTAAATTAAATAAATAAATCTTTAAAAAATAAAATAAAATTTCCCTTTTGAAACTTTTTTAGTACAAAAAGAATCCAAATAAAGAGAATCACAGTATAACCCCCCATCTAGCTTAATAGACTTAGCAAATGCATGTTTTTAATAAATAGGTCAGTGATTCGCTTCTCATTAAAAATGGAATAAAGAGCTTTGTATTCATTGCTCTAGAAGTATCTAATTAATGCTTGGGTGCCAAAATACCTGGGCAGAGTTTTTAGAGTTCAATGTGATCTCTAAGCAGAGATAACTCAGTTCCAGACTCCTAAATAAAACAGGCTGGGATTCTTTGGTAGTCCAGTGGCTAAGACTCTGAGCTTCCAATGCAGGAGGCCCACGTTTAACCCCTGGTCAGGAAACTAGATCCCACATGCCATGACTAAAGATCCCATTTGCCGCAACTAAGACCTGGCACAGCCAAATAAATAAATATTTTAAAAAAGAAAAATAAAACTGCTTACTTTGGATACCTTGTCCCAGACCTTTGTATAACACCACCCCATTAAAATTTAGCTGCCCCATCTTCCATATCTGTCTCCCATTACATCTCCCCTTGTCTCTATTTCAGTACAGAGATATATGTACTGAAATAACTATAAGGCTTTTCTTCTTTGACACACACACATATATACTAGTATATGATATATGATATAGGGCACATATACCCTATAAGATACATGTAAATATCTACTATATGAGGTATATCATCTATGTGTGCTAAGTCACTTCAGTCGTGTCCAACTTTTTGTGATGCTATGGGCTGTAGCTCACCAGGCTCCTCTGTCCGTAGGTTTCTCTAGGCAAGAATACTGGAGTGGGTTGCCATGCCCTCTTCCAGGGGATCTTCCCCAGCCAGGGATCAAACCTGTGTCTCTTGTGTCTCCTCTATTGGCAGACAGGTTCTTTACCACTGGTGCCATCTGGGAAGCCTGAGGTATATCATATATGTGTATAAAATGTAATATTCCAGACATATTCATTATAAAAACTCTTTACCAGCTTGGAATATGTGAACCTCCTTAAAGTGATAAAAGGCATTTACCAAAAAGCAACAACAGACTTCATACTTAATAGCGAAACATTAAAAAAATATTTATTTTACCTTAGAATCAAGATAAGGATGCCTATCACTGTTTCTATACAACAGGGTACTAGAGGTTGTAACAAGTGCAGAAAGAGGTCCTAACAGATACAAGCAAAAATATTAAAAGTACAAGGATTTTTAAATTGAACTATAGCTGATTTACAATTATATATATTAGTTTCAGGTGTTCAACATAGTGATTCAATATTTTTATAGATTACTTAAAGTTATTACAGGAACTTCCCTGGTGGTTCAGTGGTTGGGAATGCACCTGCCAATGCAGGGGACATAGATTCAATCCTTGGGAAGATTCCACATACCACTGGCAACTAAGCCTGTATGCCACAGCTAAGTCGCTTCAGTCGTGTCCGACTCTGTGCGACCCCATAGACGGCAGCCCACCAGGCTCCCCAGTCCCTGGGATTCTCCAGGCAAGAACACCAGAGTGGGTTGCCATTTCCTTCTCCAATGCATGAAAGTGAAAAGTGAAAGTGAAGTCGCTCAGTCGTGTCTGACGCTTCACGACCCCATGGGCTGTAGCCTACCAGGCTCCTCTGTCCATGGGATTTTCCAGGCAAGAGTACTGGACTGGGGTGCCATTTCCTTCTCCAATGCTGCAGCTACTGAAGCCCAAAGCCCACACACAGCAATAAAGGCCCAGTACAGCCAAAAATAAATGAATACTTTTTAGAATTATTACAAAATAATGGTTATATTTCCCTGTGTTGTACAATATGTCCTTGCTGCTTATCATTTTACACAGGGCTTCCCTCATAGCTCAATTGGTAAAGAATCTGCCTACAATGCGGACATCCAGGTTCGGTTCCTGGGTCGGGAAGATCCCTTGGAGAAGGAAATGGTAACCCTCCCTAGTATTCTTGCCTGGAGAATCCCATGGACAGAGAAGGCTGGCAGGCCACAGTCTATGGGGCCGCAAGAGTTGGACACGACTTAGCAACTAAACAACACCAACAACAAATCCCATATGCCTATCTTGTCCCTCCCACTTCCCTCCTCCCAATGGTAACAACTAGTTTGTTCTCTATATCTGCAGGTTTGTTTCCTTTCTGTTATATTCTTTAGTTGGTTAATTTTTTAGATTCTACACACAAGTGATAACATAGAATATTTGTCTTTCTCTGTGACTTATTTCACTAACCATAATACTCTCTAGTTCCATCCACCTTGTTGCAAATGGCAGAATTTCATTCTTTTTTATGTCTAAATAATATCCCATTGTATGGATACACCACTTCTGTATCTATTCATCTGTTGGTTGGCACTTCAGTAACCTCCATATCTTAGTAATTGTAAATAATGCTGCAATGAATATTGCAGTGCAGGTATCTTTTCAAATTAGTATTTTGTGGGTAGTTTTTTTTTTTTTTTGATAGATACCCAGGAGTAGAATTGCTAGGTCATATGGTAGCTCTACCTTTAGTGTTTTGAGGAACCTCCATACTGTTTTCCATAGTGCTCGCACCAATTTACATTCTCACCAACAGTTTACATTCCCTTTTCTCCACATCCTTGCCAACATTTGCTATTTGTGGTCTTTTTGATGATGGCCATTCTGACAGGTGTGAAGTGATCTCATTATGGGCTTGATCTGCATATCTCTGATGATTGTCAATGTTGAGCATCTTTCCATGTGCCTGTTGGCCATCTGCATGCCTTCTTTGGGTAAATGTCTACTCTGATCTTCAGCCCATTTCTTTATTGGTTTGTTTGTGGTTTTTTGGTATTGAGATGTATGAGCTGTTTATATATTCTGGATATTAACCCCCGGTAGTCACATCATTTGCAAATATTTTCTCCGATTCAGTAGATTTTCTTTTCATTTTGTCAATGGTTTACTTTGCTGTGCAAATGCTTACATTAGGTCATTAGTCCTTTTATTTCTGAGTTTATTTTTGTATATGGCATAAGGAAATTTTCTAATCTCATTCTTTTACAGGCAACTGTCCAGTTTTCCCAGCACCACTTATTGAAGAGACTGTCTCTTCTCCATTGTATATGCTTGCCTCCTTTGTCATAGATTAATTGACCGTAAGGGCATGGGTTTATTTCTGGCTCTCTATTTTGTTCCTTTGATCTATGCATCCCTTTTTTTGTGTGCCAGTATAAAGACATAAGGATTTTAAAAGAAGAAACAAATTACCCTTACTCACAGAGGATAAGAATGTCTGAAGAAAAAAATCCAAAAAAATCTTCAGGTAATCTATTGGAACCAGCAAAAAATTCCAACAAAGTTGTGCCTACAAGATCAAAATACTAAAATAAATATTGTTCTAATAAGTCGACAATAATAAAATACAATTTTCAAAAGATAGCACTTGTAATAGCAATAAAAATGAAGATTCTTAGGATAAGCTGAGAGATACCTAGATCACACAGAGAAGTGCAAGAGAATACATATGTAGCAAATATTATAAACATATTGAAAACCATTTTTAAAAGACCTAAGCAGATGGAGAGTTTTTTTCTTATGCATTTACACTGAAAGAATGGTTATTATAAAGATGTCAATTCCCCCAGGTCAGTTTGTAGATTTAATACAGTCTCTTCAAAATTCCCAAATGTACATGGTATTGCAAGGAGAAAATAATAATGAAAAAAGTCTTGTGTATATGTACTTGCTTTACCAGATTTCAAAATAGGTTTTAAAGTAGTAGTGATTAAAAAGCGTAGTATTGGGGGGGAATTCCCTGGTGGTCCAGTGGGTAGGACTCCACACTTCCACAGCAGTGGGCATGAGTTTGAACCCTGTTTGGAGAACTACGATCCAGCATGCCTCGCAGCAAGACCAAAAAAAAAGTGTAGAGTTAATTCAAATTGACTCATGCACCTCAGTATTCATAGAAGCACCATTTACAACTGTTAAGATACAGAAGTAACCTAACTGTCCATCAACAGACGAATGGATGAAGAAGATGTGGTGTCTATACAATGCAATAGTACTCAGCCATTAAAAGGGAGTGAAACTTTGCCATTTGAAATGACATGGATGGACTTGTTACGCTAGGTGAAGTAAGTCAGACAGAGAAAGACAAATTCTGTATAATATCACTTACATGTGGAATCTAACAAATAAAACATATTAGTGAATACAACAAAAAGAAACGGACTCACAGATATAGAAAACGAATTAGTGGTTACCAGTGGGGAGAGTGAAGGGGAGAGGGACAAAGTAGAGACAGGGGATTAAGATGTAAGATGTCATGGAAAAACCTGAACAAAATTTCTGGCTAACCTAATACAAAAATCAATTCAAGACCTAAAAATGAAAAGCAAAGTCAAGACTCTTTTAGAAGAGAGTAGTAAAGACTATCTTTTTCACTTGAGTACAAAATTATATCTTAAAATGAAAAAAAAATTCATAAATACAAGAACAGTAAATTTTAATACATTATAGTAAATTTGAATTTACAAAAGACACCCCAAAAAGACTTTTGCAACATTTTGACTTCTGCATGTGGGCCACCTGAGAGGGAAGTGAAACTTCATGAAAGACCCTTTTTATATTCCCATAGTCTTGCAAACAGTCCTACTTTCATTTCTGTTTTAATTTAGTCACCTTTTGCATTGTAATTTTTTTTTTCAAGTTATACACAAACGTATAGCTTCAGTTCTTGCATTTCAGCAAGTATCAGCATCACCTGAAGGGCTTGTTAATGCTCAAATCCCAGAGTTTCTGATTCAGTAGGTGTGGGTTGACACTTGAGAATATCCTTTTCTAACAAGTTCCTGGGTGATGCTGAAGGAACTGGTCCATGGGCCACACTTTGAGACCTACAGTAAAGTCTGTCTTACACAGTACATGTGTTTTCGTGGTTGTGGGGAATTAGGAGACAAAGCAGTGAACGAAAGTGTGGCGCTCTCCACCTTCACCTTGGGTGGAGGCCAGCATGGAAGCTCATAATTCTAGGTGGTGAACAGGAGTGCTGACAGGGCAGCAGGTAGGAGCCAAGTGTCAGAGGAATGAGTTTGACTTGAATTCCCTTTTCCCTAAATATATGCCCGAACAGGTAGGTATGATATAACTGACTGAGAAAGTAACTTGGCTGACTTCCCATCAAACCATGCCCCCTCCCCACGAGCCCCTACGCTCCCCCCCCCCCGACTGTCTCCACGTCCCCATCCTCAGAATAAACTCTAGTTTCACACCCTGACGGTAGGAGGGAGGGAGTTGAAAATGCTGACTCCATTGTGTACCCAACAAACCAACTGTCCCTGGGCTGCTGGAACTTCTGAGCTAAGCTGTTAATCCATTTTCTTGTTTTCAGCTAGTGGGGCCACTCCCCAGGTCTGCTCCTTTATCCTTCCCGGGTTGGGAGGGAACCCACTCCCACTCTGGATGAGGCACTGCGTGTGCCTGCTAAGTCACTCAGTCGTGTCCAACTCTTTGCGACCCCTGGCAAACTGTAGCCCGCCAGGCTCCTCCATGGTGATTCTCCGGGCCAGAATATTGGAGTGGGTTGCCATGCCCCTCTCCAGGGGACCAGAGGATCTTCCAGACCCAAAGATTGAACCCGAGTCTCTTACCTCTCCTGTATTGGCAGGCGGGTTCTTTAGCACTAGCGCCACCTGGGAAGCCTGGGTGAGGCATTAGTGATGGTTTAATGGGTCCTTGGGAACCTGGGGGTTTGCATATTCTCAGCAATCAGCAAGAGCAGTCGTGCGTATCTGCACCCTCCAGCTTGACTCTGCTCACCAGCCTTCCAGGCCTGGAATGCACCCACAAACTCTTCAGCTGACTAAAAGCCCAGGGAACGTGTGTGTGTGTGTGTGTGTGTGTGTGTGTGTGTGTGGCGGGGTTTGTGTGAGAAAGTGCGCGTGCGTGTGCATGTGTCCAGGGGGCAGCCAAAGGCCAGTGCCCAGAAGAAAGCTAAAGGCTTCTGGCTCGTCATTATCTCCAGGCCAGAACCTTCCAGTCCCTGAATGGGACTCTTCCAAACAGTCAGACTCTCTCTGTATAATGAAGTGCTCCCTGATTATCCTGATGATGTACCAAAAGACTAGGGCCCAGGATGATCCATCTGCTGCCAACTCTGATTCCTTGTTCAACTTCCCCTTGGAAATGAGGATGTCCCTGCAGCTCCTCTTCTGCCTCCCTTCCCCAGTTTGATGCGCATCCCTAGAGGACCCTGCTCCTGGGGGAGTTGAACTGAAAGGACAATGACAACAACAGTTTATTAATTGGACTAATGAGAGGCTTAGGCAGGGAGAGAAAGAGAAGCTGGAAGAGTAAGAAGGAAGGTGATAAAGACAGGAACATCTACAGCACAGGCGTTCAGGACAAGATTTCAAACTGGAACCAGCAACTCACTTTCTACGTACCTGGGGAGCAGGCAGGAATTTGAAGGATGGCTTTACAAGCCTCACACTTTTTATAGGGAACATGGTCATTTTCATCAGCAAGTTGTACCATCCCATGTCCTAAAAGCCTGTGCTCTGGGCACTTTATTGTTTGCTTGTTTGTTATTAATATTTATGTGGCTGTGTCGAGTCTCAGTTGCTGTACGCAGGATCTTCCATCTTCCTTGTGGCATATGGGATCTTTAGTTGCAGCATGTGAACTCTTAGTTGTGGTGGGTGGGATGTAGTTCTCTGTCTAGGAAATTGGACCTGAGTCCCCTGCACTGGGGACACGGGGTCTTAGCCACTGGACCACCAGAGAAGTCCCTGCTTAATTGTTTTAGGAAAATTATTTCAGTTAATATTCCCAAGAGCCATATGAGATGGGAATTCCTTACATTCATTTTTCCCCTGGAGAAGGAAATGGCAACCCACTCCAGTATTCTTACCTGGAAAATTCCATGGACAGAGGAGCCTGGCGGGCTGCAGTCCGTGGGGCTGCAAAAAGTCGGACAGGATTGAGTGACTGAGCACACACCTCAGGTAGGTGGAGAACAGTTTTCATTGCCTCCCTTAATCTCTCTTTGCTCCAAGCTCCTGCAGGCATCTTACCTAAAAGAAGGCTAGCTGCAGAAATGGTGAGACGTCATTATCGTCTAGTGGAAACTACAGTTTGACACAGAAGATAAGGATAGCCATGAGCTTTAGTCTGTGGAGCTGAAGCCTAACCAAGCAAGCCTAGGGGATAAATTTCCAGGACCTGGAGCTAGAAGCTTATATTGGATGCAACTGCAAGGGTCCCTTCAGGACAAGCTAAATCCAGCTCACTGCCCTCTCCAGGCAGAGGTTTGAGGGAGTTGCTAACAGCATGAAGTTTTCCTCAACATTTTAAGATCTAAAAAAAAAATGTTTTGCTGTCCACGAGGCTGACAGGATAATCTGCACTGGTAGCTGTGTCCTTCCTGTTTGTCCTTCTGAAGCAGTTCCAGCTGACCAGCCACTGGGAACCTGCTGCTTAAGCAGCTGGTAATGGACTGCAAAAACAACATGAGGAGGGCCTGGCAGGCAGGGGTCAGTGCCCTCCCGGGACTGAGGGCCTTGCCTTGCTGATAGGAGCCAAGGAACAGAGACAGGGGAGCACAGCTGATATGTGCATGTCTAGCTGCCTTCTGCTCTGGGCTTTTTTTTTTTTTTTCAAAAGATAAGAAATGCTTCAAGTCAAGTTCAAATCATATGGAAGAATATAAAGTATAAATTGAAACTCCTCTTCCCAGATCTCCCACTCACAACTGCTATTTGCTGTCTATCTTTTCATATATTTTTCTGCCAAATCTTGGCATACCTATGAGCTTACATTTTAAATTTTTTATTATCTAATATAAAATGGGAGGGATATGTTGACCTTCAACTTGATAACAAGCTTTCCAAAATTCAATACCCATTCACCCTCCTAACCAAGAGTGTATAAAAGGGTATATTTCCTCCCATCCTAGCCAACAGTGACTTATTTTGTAGTAAAAAAAAGTGCTAGCATGTAAACTGTAAAAATATCTCTCCTGGGACTTCCCTGGAGGTCCAGAGGTTAAGACTTCAAGCTTCCACTGCAGAGAACTTGGGTTCCATCCCTGGTCAGGGAACTAAGATCCCACATGCTGCATGGTTCAGCCAAAAGTAAAAACAAAACCAAAAAAACCTCTCCTACTTTTTTCCTTTCCTTCTGTCCTTTCCCCTGTGCTGTGCTGTATAGTAAGTCTCTTCAGTCGTGTCCGACTCTTTGCGACCCCATAGACCCACTAGGCTCTTCTGTGTAGGAGTGAGTTGCCATACCCTCCTCCAGGGGGTCTTCCCAACCCAGGGGTTGACCCGAGCCAGTCTCTCTTATGTCTCCTGCATTAGCAGGCAGGTTCTTTACCACTAGCACCATCTGGGAAACCTGTCCTTTCACCTGCTTTCTATTAAATTCACAACCTCTGACCCATGCACACTACAGAATTCCAAAGGTTTGTCAGCCAACGAAAAAACAAAGGGAGAGGGATTTTATGGCTCATCAACTGGCAGACACAGAAATGCAATCCTCTGTAAAAGGTGATGTCAGCCCATCACCTATATTAAATAGAGTTCAAATGTACAGCTCTTTGACCAACAACAAAAAAATGTATGTTCAAGACTTCTTGCTAAGTTTGGGATCTCATTTGATCATCAGATAATCATGCAGTTTAAAAAAGCAAGCATTATTTCCCTATTTTAGAGATGATAAAAAGGAGACTAACAAATCTGGGCGATGTGCCTAAGGTCACAGTGCTAGTCAAAACACTGCTAAATCAGCATTCTCCCTCTTATGCGACATCCACAATTTTTGTATTTGTGTAAATAAAATATAGGTGTGTGTGTGTATGAACAATAAGTGCACAAAGTGTAATTTGTGAGCACATATTTTGATCACACCCTGTTTTATACCAACAGACATACACTAGGTATAATCTCTATGTGTATAATACTGATACAATGTTTATAAAATGTAGTAGATTATATATATCCTGTGTTCAGGAAACACTAAGAGGTGGTTTAAAAATAAAACCCCACCTAAATGTCGCCTGGCAGGCCCTGGCAAATTCCTAACAAAAGTATGTCAAGGACTACAGCGTGGCAAAAATAACACTGCTGTATATTACACGTGTCAGTTGTTAAGAGAATAAATCCTAAGAGCTCTCATTACAACAAAAATTTTTTTCCTATTTCTTTAAT
Organism: Ovis canadensis; assembly: GCF_042477335.2. NCBI lineage: Eukaryota > Metazoa > Chordata > Mammalia > Artiodactyla > Bovidae > Ovis > Ovis canadensis. Next base: position 91,084,870 of record NC_091245.1, on the reverse strand, counting down.
TTTGTACCTATAGGAGATAAAGAATGTTCACTAAACTTCTTGTGATAATCACTTCATGATATATATAAATCAAATCCTTATGCTATAACCTTAAACTTATACAATGCAATATGTCAATTATATCTCAATAAAACTGGGAGGAAAAAAAAGTATGTCAGAGACTAAAAAGAGTTGAGAAAGGAACTCTAAATAAGATCGCTTACAGTCACAATTCTGGAACAAACGAAGTGTAACAGGGGTTAAGTGAATGGAATTTTGGAATCAGATCATCTGGAGTCAAGTCCTAACTTAACCACATGCTAGATGCATGACCTTGGACTACCAAGTGCAGTTCTCTGGGCCTCAGGTTCTTCATCTGTGATAAAGAGATAAAATTCTCTATCTCATAGGATTGTTACTGAGAGGATGAAATGAGATAATACAATGAAATAGCTTATAAGTCTTATAAAGAACATATAAGTCTCAGGAAGCGTACTTATTATTAATTCTTATATGTTTGCCTATATTCTTCTTCTTATATTCAACATAGTTCAGCTGTACAAAGAACTAAGCTTATGACGGAAGAAGTGGGAATAACGAAGATTAGCTTAATGATTCTCTATTGCTGCCCTGGCTGCTCACTAAAATAATCATCTAGTAAGCTGAAAACAAACTACTGATGTCTAGGCCAATGAAATCAGAAACTCTGAAGGTGTTGAGAATCACACCTTAAACAGAGGCTGCCATGAGTGTGAAGATTTGGAGGTTACTAAAACCCATGAATGAGGTTATATGAAAATCAAGGATTTAGGGATGTCCCAGAAGGCTATGGCACCCCACTCCAATACTCTTGCCTGGAAAATCCCATGGACGGAGGAGCCTGGTAGGCTGCAGTCCATGGGGTTGCGAAGAGTCGGACACAACTGAGCGACTTCACTTTCATTTTTCACTTTCATGCATTGGAGAAGGAAATGGCAACCCACTCCAGTGTCCTTGCCTGGAGAATCCCAGGGACAGGGGAGCCTTGGTGAGCTGCTGTCTATGGGGTCGCATAGAGTCGGACACGACTGAAGCGTCTTAGCAGCAGCAGCACAGCTGGAGGTCCAGTGGTTAAGAATCCGCCTTCCAGTGCAGGGGATGTCGGTTTAAATCCTTGGTCAGGGAACTGAGATCCCACATGCTGCATGGTATACCCCAAAAATTTAAAAACAAAAAATAAAACAAGTTGCCTCTGAACTTTCTAACACCATGAACTGATAAATTCCTTTGTTGTCGTTCAGTCGCTCAGTCTTGTCCAAATTTTGCGACACCATGGACTGCGGCATACCGGGCTTCCCTGTCCTTCACCATCTCCCGGAGCTTGCTCAAACTCATGTCCTTTGAGTCGGTGATGCCATCCAACCATCTCATCCTCTGTTGTCCCCTTCTCCTCCTGCCTTCAATCTTTCCCAGCATCAGGGTCTTTTCTTGATAAATTCCTTATTCAAGTGTATTTTTTCTGTTTGAAAGCATCCCGGAAAAGTATTTCTTATTTAGGTAGCAATAACAATGGATGAGGAATGCCTAGTGTTTCTTCCTATTTCACAAGAAAATGACAAGTATTTTGCTAGAGCCTCTTCCTTCCCTTTCTAGAACCCATAGCCCAAGGTAGGCTTCCCTAAGCAAAAGCAAATAAACAGTAAACAGAACAAAAACTCTTCTTTCAAAGTCATAACCAATTTGAACTCAGGTCTCTTGAACCTATGGCAAAAGTCTTAGGTTCTCCTTGTTAAGTTGTCGAGGGACAGTTACACCGGCATCACCACCACAGTTCAGACCCCAGTACACTGCTCATACACTTTCCATGACTCCTCAACACCCCTTAAGGACCCTTAACAAGCCGCCTCGCCTCTATCCTCGTCTCCCTCTGCACTACCCTATTCTCTCTTCAAACTATTTGCTATTCTCCAAATCCAGTATGGGCTTTCCCCGGTGGCGCAGTGGTAAAGAATCTGCTTGCCGATGCAGGAAGCTCAAGAGATGTGGGTTCAATCCTTGGATGGGGAAGATCCCCTGGAGTAGGAAATGGCAACCCACTCCAGTATTCTTGCCTGGAAATTCCTGGTGGGCTACAGTCCGTGGGGTGCAAAGAGTCAGACAGGATGAGCACATATGCAAACCCAGTATGCTTTCATGTTTCGTTCGCCAGTACCTTATACACAAGCAGTTCCTCTCGCCTGCCGTATTTTTCTCCCTCCTCTACATGGCAAATCCACCTTCAAGGTGCAAGTCAAGGGCCACTGCCCCCATTTTTCAGAGGCAGGGCAGGGAGGCTTTCCTTGGTCTTTTTGCTGCACTCTGTTGTACGCACCTTCATCATAGCGCTTCTCACATGCTAGGGCCAGTGCTTCTGTGCCAGTCTTCCCCATGAGGCCATGGCACCTCAACAGCAGGGCTTCTGTCTTTTTTCATCTCAGTATCCCTAAAGAGGCAGTATAAACCGGTGGTTCGGTAAACTGGTTTTAGAGGGAGATTGCCTAATTTAAAATCACAGCTCCTGCTCTTATTATCTCTGTTATCTTGGATAAGAGAGTGTTCTCTGCCTCAATTTCTTCATTGTAAAATGGGGATTCAAAAATAATATCCATATCATAGATGACTATTAAAATTAAACAAAGTCCTCTGGCAGAGGGCTTTGCACAGGTTAGCTATGACAATGGTTACAACTAACAGCAAAGACAATTAGTACCATCCCAGTCCCTTGCATGTTCTAAGCACATTGTTGAAAGTAAACAATAGGGACTTCCTGGTGGTCCAGTGGTTAAGAATCCACCTTGCAATGCAGGGGATTCGTGTTGGATCCCGGTCTAGGAACTAGGATCCCACATGCCTTGGGGCAACTAAGTCCATGCAGCACAACTACAGAGTCTGTGCAGCAAAGAAAAATCCCAAAGGATGCAGTGAAGGTCCCGAGGTCACAACTAAGACCCAACACAGCCAGATAAATAACTTTTTTTCCCCAAAAAAGTGAACAATAGTCAGATTTCTTAAAGACCTTTAATTTAATCCCAGAGAGGCAGAACGCTATTCTCTGATTACTGCTGAATCCCAAAGACTTTGACCCCAAGGGAAGAGGAATGTGAGGCCTCTGAGGGAGCTTATATAGCTCAGCCTTTGCAGTTCTAGTAATTAGGCCACCTCTGAACAGCTTCTTACAGTGGCCCTTTTTGTTCTGCCTGCAACCATTTTGAGGTCTCCCCAAATCCATTAATTTCTGGGCTCAAAACCGCCTGATTTTTTTTTTTGGCTTGTGTGGTCTTATTTTTCAAACATTTTAAGTTCCTTTTTTTTTTCATAACAGCACAAAAAGGAGAAAATAAATTATCACCTCCCTAGTCCTAACTTAAGAGGTAACTATTGCTTATTGCTTCCTGTATTTCCTTTCACACTTTTTTTTTTTTAGTTTCAGCTTTAATTGAGGTGTAACTGACAAATCATAAACTGCCTTTAGTTAAAGAGTACAACTTGGTGAGTTTTAACACACCTATATACCTGTGAAGGCATAACCATGATCAAGATAATGTACCATCCATGGCTTTCCCTAAGTGTCCTTCTGTTCCTTAGTAATCCATCCCTCACTCCCCCACTCCCCAACCCTGTCTACAGGAAACCACAGATCTGCCTTCTATCACTATACACTAGCTTACATATTCTAGAGTTTTACATGAATTAAATAGGACAAAAAGTACTCTTTTGTTGGGGGGGGTGTGAATCCGGCTTATTCCATGCAATATAATTATTTTGAGATCCACCATGTTATAGTATCCATCAATATTTTGTTCCTTTTTATTGCTGAGTAATAGTCCATGCTATAGATAGGAGAAGGAAATTGCAACCCACTCCAGTGTTCTTGCCTGGAGAATCCCAGGGCCGGGGGAGCCTGGTGGGCTGCCGTCTCTGGGGTTGCACAGAGTCGGACATGACTGAAGCAACTTAGCAGCCACAGCAGCAGCAACAGCAATATATTTATCCGTCCATTATTGATGGACATTTGAGATATTTCCAGTTTTTTTCTATTACAAATAAAACTGCTCTGAATGTTTGTGTACAAGTCTGCGTAGACATAAAAGCCAGTCTGATTTGAACAACTGTTAAAACAACAACAGCAACAACTGTGAGTGATAGTGATAACACGTGGATTGAACACAGATCTGACAGGCTATCCCACACATATGCTTAGCCACCATGCATGCTACCTTTCAGAAGAATGACCAGGTCAGTGCGGTCCTAAATGACACTGTGCCTTAATACAAATGGTTAAAGAGTCTGAGTCTGCATTTTCAAATATTTTTCAAAAATACTGTTTCTTTTTAGTATGTTTAGTATGTTTAGCATAAAATCCTAAGCATCAAATTATCTAAACATTTACAAACAAGAATCATTGAGTTGACTGCAAACTTTGATTTCACCAGTCCATGTTCCCAAGTTCCCACCTTATACAGACCCAACTCAAACACCATCACTTCTGGGAAGAATTCGAATAGGCACCAGTCATCCTGAATACACTGTGCAAGAAATTGAAACACTGACAAGAAACTCCCGCAGGGTAGGAATTTTGATCATTGCCGTGTTCTAGCACCTAGAGCCTGGACTCTCTCTCTCTCACACACACACACACACAAACAAAAACTTTTTTCTCTAAGTAGCTCGTTTCATTTTTGGAAAGTTCTAATGATTATAAAGTCTTTCCTTACATATAGCAGATGTTGACTACACTTTTTGTCTTAATTATGCCCTCTGGAGCCAAGTTTTCCACATGAAACTGAAACATATTTGAAACTACAGACCTAGACTCATTAACTATTTGTGTTAAGTCACAGTTTAACTTAGGACCACACTGACCTGGTCATTCTGAAAATCAGCATGCATAGTGGCTAAGCATATGTGTGGGATAACCTGCCAGATCTGTGTTCAATCCTAAATATAGCTGTGTGATATGGCGCAAATGTTTACTCTTATTATGTCCCAGTTTCTTCATTTGTGAAATGAAGATAGTAAGAGCTATCAAGTAAGACTGTTGCAAGGATTAAATGAGAAAATATACTAAAGCCTCCTGCACAGTGTTATTATCATGGAATATCCTCCCGTTCTTTAAAGATTTGCCTAAACGAACATCCACCAAACCACATACAAGGCTCCAGATATGGCCACTCCAGGAAGAATTCTTTTATTTTTTGTCTGTTTTTAGTAGTCATACTAAAAAAAATGAAGATCCCCTCCCCTCAGGGTTTTCCACAGGATTTTCTTTAGAATCATTCATTCAAAATATCATACCTGTTCAATCTGTTTCTAGACTTAATTACAGGATGCAATATTCTCATTGATTTGGGGTAATTATTCCAAAATAACAAACTTTTTTTGAATCTTGGCCCTGTTAGCTAATTCGTTAGATACTGGTCCCAAATTTGTCACCTACCAATTTGATAAAAACACTTTCTTAAGCCCTTGATGAAAATACCAAGGAGGACAGGACCAACAACCCTGAATCAGTTCACACTGACATGAGCTGTTTAACCCATACAACCTAGCACACCATATCAGAATCTTGTCACATTTTTCATCATTTCCATAATAACATCAATGAACTCTGTAACTGTCTTGCTAAAATCAAGATAGAGTGAAACTATTGCATCGCCCGAATTCACACATCTAGTAACTTTATCATAAAATAAAATAGACAATTTGATAGGAAATATTCCTAGAAAACTCATTCCAAGTGATAACATCTTTCTTTATGAAGTGTCAATATAACTATCCTGAGATTTATTTTTTCCTGTGATCAATATCCTGCTACTGAGGTTCTGAAATCTGCCCCTTTCTCATTTATGGAATTGATATTTTCATGTTTCCTGCCATCTGACATCCTTTCATTTTGCCATAACTTCTCAAGGGTTCTTTTAAAGTTAAAATATTTGTAACTTTATGCTCAAAGATAAAAAATTGCTGGTAGATCCATGATACCATCAACAAATTATTTTACTACTATGGAATATAATTCCCTGAGCCTAGAAATTTGGGGGGCATTCTTTAAAAAAATTTGGGGAGGAACATTTTTTAAAAGCTCATTAACCATCTCCTTACTCGCTCTGACTCCAATTTCTTCACAGCATTGTTCGTGTCTTTATACTTGCCACACTAGACCATTTTACCTTACAGTGTCTGCATGTCTGGAGTTTTGGTTTCAGTGCCTCTTTAGTGTGAAAAAGAAAAAACAAAACAGCCAAATCAACAAAAGTCAGTCCTGCCCCACACTCGTCCTTATTACATCTCTCCATTAATTTTAAAGTTGACAACTTAAAATTCATTCATCAGGTATTTTGATGTATAATTTTTGAACCTTTTGAATTACTTGCATTTAAATAAATAAAAGCATATTAATTTCTAGTGATATTTCAAAATAACCATGAATGATTTTAGGCTATTTGTTTACCCTCTCTGTGCTTCAGGCTTTTCATCCATGAAAATGGGATAACAGTACTGTCTTCATAAGATTATTGTGAGGATTAAATAAGTTTGTATATGTCAAGTACTCAGAATAGTATGTGATACACAGCAAGTTTTATCTGTTGTTTCCTTAATGTTAGCCCAGGGCATGCATGTGTGTAGCAGACATTACTGAACACTTGAGGAGACATTATTTCTTCCCCAAAGCCTCCTTGCTTATCCAGTTTTCAAACCCCATTCCCCTTCCTTTGACATCTCAGAAACGCTGTTCCCCTATCTCTGTTATGCAAAATAACTGACCTCCTCACCGGCTAACTCAACACTAGGCCTTCTCTACAAAGACAGACTCCTGGCTGTGCTCTGCTAACCAGTGAGCATTCTCCCCAGAGCCAACCTTTCAGGGCCACTTAGAGAGCCCTTTTCTCTTCGTACTCCCCAAGAGCCCCTGGGAGAATCAGGAATCAAGATAGAGGTTCATTTCCCTATCAATATGCGTTTTGTCACCTTCCTTAAAAGAAAGAATCTGTAACAATCAATTATCAGTCCAAACTGCAATTTTAATTACGGAGACTTATAACCATTTTAAATACATATTTTAAACACATTTTAAAATACACATTTTGAACATATTTTAATGTTTACTATGTTAATATTCTATTAACTTCCTTATGCTTGTGGCTCTGACAGTAAAGGATCTCTCTGCAATACAAGAGACACAGGAGACAGAGTTTTGACTCCTGGGTTGGGAAGATCCCCTGGAGGAGGGAATGGCAACTCACTCCAGTATTCTTGCCTGGGAAATCCCATGGACAGAGGAGCCTGGCAGGGTACAGGCTACGGTCTACGGTCCATGGGTTTGCAAAGAGTGGGACATGACTGAGAGGTTAGCACTTTCATTTTCAAAACACACATTTTAAACGTATTTTAATATATTCTATTAACTTCCTTAATATGAAATGTCATCAGTGTGTTGCTTAGGTCTCGATATTTTAATTAGTCTGATGTCACTGAAAAGTGAGGTTTTGAAAACTCATCTGGGTATCCTAATTCTGAGGAGAAAAAAGTCAAGAAGGATGTAACTGGCTCGTTCACCCACAGATGCAGCCCCGATTCTGCCTAAGGGGGAGGGAAATCACAAGAAGAACTTGAGGGGTGCTGCTTCCTTGGTTTCAGTAAATGACCAGGCATCTTCTCCTCCACTCTCTCAAGTTCTCCCAGTTGCTATTTCTCCCTCCAAGCAAGGACCTGGCCAGACCTGCAGGAGCCCCCTTTTCCTAAACAATTCCAAAGGGAGATGGGAAGGTCTCCAAGGAGATACTGGACTTCCCGCCACTAAAGGCAATTGGGGGCTAGGTGGTAACGATAGCTTATGGTGAACGATGTCGGATTCATGATCTCTGGACCAGGCTTGATCACTCACGAGTTTTTGTGTAGCAGAGTGTCATTAAAGTAAGAAAAAGGACAGAGAAAGCTTCTGACATAGACATCAGAAGGGGGACAGAGAGTGCCCCCCTCAGTAGTGTTAGCAAGGGAATTAGATACTTTTTAAATTAGTTATTACAATAAATCAAAAGAATGCAGTAAAGATCTTACTAGACTCAGTCCCATAATTTACATTTTAAAATAACAGGATTAGCCAGAAGGTTTTCAGGAAGGAGAAACTGTCCTCAAGCAGGATACATTGTTGTTATATAATCCTTAGTTTAAACTGGGTTGTTTGTTGTGTCAGTTCTGGGCTTAAAGAAAAAAACATTTTATGTGACTAATGAGTATAGAGGAAAAGAAAGATGTTTGCCTTTCCTCCTCCTTAAGAATTCCAGCCCCTTATCTCTGCTTCGAGAACCCCAGACCCCTTTCTCCTCCTCAGGGACCCCGAACTTCTTTCAACCTGCCTAGGAATTGACTCTCTGAAAATTAAAAGATGAGACTAAGCTACAAGGCATGTCAGACCAGTTATGTCTGATTATGCAACCCAAAGTGTCCCAAGACTTCATTAGCCCCAAAATATAAAGTCACACCTCTCTAATATACATGTTACCATGACTCCAGGACTGCAAGGAGATCCAACCAGTCCACCCTAAAGGAGATCAGTCCTGGGTGTTCTTTGGAAGGGCTAATGTTGAAGCTGAAACTCCAATACTTTGGCCACCTGATGCAAAGAGCTGACTACATTGGAAAAGACCCTGATGCTGGGAAAGATTGAGGGCAGGAGGAGAAGGGGAGGACAGAGGATGAGATGGTTGGATGGCATCACCGACTCAATGGACATGGGTTTGGGTAGACTCTGGGAGTTGGCGATGGACAGGGAGGCCTGGTGTGCTGCAGTTCGTGGGGTTGCAAAGAGTCAGACACGACTGAGCGACTGAACTGAACTGAACCATGACTCCAAGTCGTCTTCTCTAGAATGTGAGTAGCTGATTCCCACTGGATCTCAGTTTTCTTTCTTGTTTGTTTGTAGCAGGAATCACAGAAGAAACCCAACATGATCCTGGCATTTGCAGGTTTCCTCCCCAAGTACGCTTGCCACCTTTGCCGCTGCTCCACATCTCCCAGACCACGTGATGCCATCCGGGGACTGGACTGTCTCCTCCCTGATGCTGGATACTGCTGCTGCTCTCCCCAAGGCGTGTCTCCCCAACACGGACATAAGCTTCATCCCTCCCTCCCCAAAGCACAGAGAAGACTAGCATGTGAGTGTCAAAAAAATGTCTGACAGAAGATTTGAGTCTCACGAGAGTCATGACACTGAAATGTAGAGACACCTAAACTGGTGAGGACATATCTCAGCTTTCTGAATTTGTTAGTCCACACACTCACAAGGGGAGCCTTTATCAGAGCTGGCTCCATGGCCTTCAACTTGTGCAATCACACAGAGCCCCATGCTTACCAGGGCCCCACATTTAATGTTCTGCTGTTGCCATGTTTTTTTGTTTGTTTGTTTTGGTTTTGTAAGTAATTTGTGTTGGAGTATAGTTGCTTTACAATGGTATGTTTATTGTTTCCGTCTTGAAATTCTTAATACAGTTTTGAACAAGAGGCCCTGAGTTTTCATTTTGCCTTGAGTCTTGCAAATTATGTAGCTACTCACACTCTCTACTTTTTAATTGAGATATAAGTGGCATATACATAACAGTATATTTATTTTAGGTATACAATATAATGATTCACTATTTGTACATATTGTGAAAAGATCTCCACAATAATTCTGGTTACAATTCACCACCATATGTTGTTACAATCACGCCCTCTATGAACCATTACTCTCCCAAACTCCCGACCTGCCTATGTTTGCAGAGACCAGATCACTCTCACCACCCAAAGTGTTTATGATTATGCCCCTGGTACCTGGAGTTCTGGTCCAACTCCAGGCACAAAACTGCTCCAGAGATCCAACCTTACCCACCACAAAGTAGATCACTTATGAGAGATGAAACTGTCCACCAAGTACCATAACCACAAGGCAGGGTATAAGGTGCTTTGATTTTAATATGAATAGATAACCAGCATATATCTGGGGGTCCTGCAAGTGTGATTATCTGAAGATCCAGACGGGGCTTCCCAGGTGGCGTTAATGGTAAAGAACATCCCTGCCAATGCAGGAGACATAAGAGATGCATATTTCATCCTGGGTTGGGAAGATCCCCTGAAGAAGGGAATGGCAACCCACTCCAGTATTTGCGCCTGGAGAATCCCATGGACAGAGGAGCCCGGCAGTCCATAGGGTCGCACAGATTCAAACACAACTGAAGCAACTTACAAAAGATATTTGGTCCCAAGCAGACCAAAAGCTGACGAGGGCATGGCAACCCACCCCAGTATTCTTGCCTGGAGAATCCCCATGGACAGAGGAGCCCAGCGGGCTACAGTCCATCACAAAGGCTCGGACACTACTGAGCAACTAAGCACCGCACAGACCAAAAACCAAGCAAACAACCAAAAGTTTACCTAAGACATGGTTTTGTTGAGGGGTTTGGAACTACACAGACTTACTCTGCACATGAAGATGTTTTGGGGAAAAGCCAGAATGTTCCGTGATACCAGAACCTTTTGGAAATTTTGCTGTTCTCATTTCACCCTCACCCTTCGTCTCCCACCGTTTCCTTCTCCTCCCTTCCTCCACTTCACCTTAACCCCTTTAGGGCAGTTTAAGTAACTTTCTAGACCAGACCCTCATGGGATCTCTCCAGCAGGAGTCCTACAGTCTATAGAAGTTCCAAGACTTGGGGATACAGGGGTGACGGTCTACTGGTACCCAGCTCCAGTCACAGCTGGGAAGTGGCAAAAACAAGAACCTGGAGGAAACGGGTCACTGCCCGTGCTTGGCAGGAGCAACTGCTGTGCCTGAGCTTTTATTCTGGGAACAAATCTTTGCTCTCTTCACCAGTGACCCACATGACCCATAATTCCCAACAGCAATAAAATGGGGCAATAAAGAAGAGCTGATTCCACATTTGCAGGGTAAGTGTTCACTCGTAAGAGAAGATGGAGAGACATAATGCTTTTGTGGAGACAAAAGGAAATGAGAGATTCTGAGAAAATGAGATTTTTCAAAAAAAGTCTGAGGCTTGACTGACTCCCCCTAGATGCCCTCACCGGGGGAAAAAAAACAAAAATTTCTTTTGTAATCCCTCTTCCTATTTTAAACACCCCTTCTTTTCCTTTCAAGGTGAGGTAATGGGGAATGAGTGTCCACTGAGCCAAGTCAAGCTGAGAGCTTGGAATCATGGGAGCCGGCAGAGATCTTGGCAGAACTCGGCTATTTGTTGAATGGGTCCTGGAAACACGCACTGAATTGGCTTCTTCGTCCTTCCTGCAAACAAGATTGGAACAAGATTCATCTACTGCCTGAAGTGGTGACTTTGTGACCTCTTGGCCTTAGTCACGTCCTCTCTCCCACCCCAGCCCCAGGGACTCTCTCTTTTCCTTGGCTGCCCCAGAGTGCCAGAGTATTATTTATCCGTTGGCAGCAGAGGGCGATCTGTCCCTGGAGAATGACCGGGTCAGCTCCCGCCTCTCGCGCGCACCCAGATCGCTAATGACTTGCAGCTCCATCAACATAAAGCTACCTCTTCACAAAGGAACATTGTCACCAAGCATTTTCCTTTTCATTCGTGAAAGCTCACTGCCTCAGCTAACCCCTTCCCCCTCCCTCCTGCCTTCAGGCTCCCTCGCTTTCCTCTCCCAACCTCTGGGAAGCAGCAGGAAATGAACAAGGTCCACAGTGGAGAAAAACAAATCCCAGGGCCCTGATGAGGGAAACCACAGGGAAATGACCAAGTGGCATTAGCAGCTATAGGCAGCTCTGTGTATGTGTGTGTGTGTGTGTGTGTGTGTGTGTGTGTGTGAGAGAGAGAGAGAGAGAGAGAGCCAGAGAAGGAATGTGTGTGTGTATCCAATACAAGTACTTGCTAAATTTCAGTATACAGAAAAATCATCTGGAGAGCTTGTTAAAGCGCAGCTTCCTGGGCCTCACCCAGGAATTCTGATTAGTAGGTCTGGAGAGGGGCCCAAAATTTACACTCTTCACACTCCCAAGATATTTTCATGCTGCTAGTGGTAGATCACATCTTGAGTAGCACTGTTGTACACCAAATGCAGTAAATAGACTCTACAGATCTGAGTCAGGGGCTTTTTTGAATAAAATCCTGATAAGGTGAATTCCCCTAGAACAGTCCAGATCCTTCAAAATCCAGGCCAGAAGATCTTATCGCTCAGCCTCCTGCCCTTGCCTCCCCTTGGAAAAGGATCAGAGACTTTATCAAGCAGAGCATTGTTTGGAGGGGGATGAGTTCAAATAATAGGCTGGTTCTCCATTAACTGTTTATCTCATCCCCCAAAGCAGGAGAATCCCACAGGCCCTTGCTTCACAGTAGGCAGGGAATGGAGATTCTGTCTGCATGCTGTATCTACCACGGCTGTGTTCAACAGCTTGTGGCCCAGAGGCCCTGACCCCTACCTTCAGCATCCTTCAAACTTCTCTATAGTTACAGAAGTTTGTGGAATAAGCTGGTTATTCTCCAGATAGCTGAGCACTCAAAGACACTTAGAGTGTCTTAAGGAGAGCCACTGGCTTCTGTTTCTGCACCAAAAGATAACAAGACAGAGAAAAGTCTAGCAAACCCAGTCCTAGTCCTTAAGGAGCAAATAGGCTAATTGGAGAGAAAGAAATGTAATATGTAAGAGCAAATGTACCAAAATGAGCAGAGAGATAGCAAAAACAAAACAAAACAAAAAAACAACCTTGAAGCCATCCGAGGAAAGGGAAGTCATCCTAAAACAGAGAGATTGCACTGAGATGGGAAGGGTCAGTATGAGTTCACCAAGGAGACAAAAGGTCAAGGGTAAGAGCCATCGCTTGGGATGGGAAATGCTGAAATATAAAAGGCAGGCTGGGATGAGGGTCCTCTTTCAGAGCACCTGGTATTTCAGCCCACTTTGGGCATTTATCACCACTCCGGAACCAAAAGGGAGACCAAATGGGAAGATTAGTTTCACAAACTCCTGTTAATAACTGTCAGCAGGAAGTACTTTCCCCGCCAAGACCTTCTCTCTGCCCGGGAAGACACTGGTTGGGGTTGGGGCCGATCTTCCCTCGGGAGGCCACGGTGCGAGCCAGAGATCGATGGGTCTAGAGGATTGATGCTCAGCTTCTTCGCGTGACCCTTTACTTGGCTCTGGCAGCTAAAGGGCTAGCAGCTGACTGTGCCAGGCTACAGCAGATTAGCAAACGGGCAGAAACCACAAAAGAGCCCAGAAGATCGGTTTGTGAGCACAAGAAAGCCACTCCCAGTGACTCCAGAATGACTCAGGAAGATCACGAAGGAGAGGTCATGTTGTTTAAAGACCCTGGCGGCTGCTGCTGCTGACTGGCGTCGGTCGTGTGCGACTCTGTGCGACCCCACAGACGGCAGCCCACCAAGCTCCCCTGTCCCTGGGGTTCTCCAGGCGAGAACACTGGAGTGGGCTGCCATTTCCTCGGAGTAGGGAACAAAGAGCCTTGCTTGGTTAGTGCTACCATGACCCAGTTTCTTCCCCTGGGCTCATGAGGGGGTCAATTAAAATAGAGACCCGAAGGGCTGCTAGGGGTTCCAGCATGGTAATCCTCTAAGAAGGGTATAGGACCACGGATAGTTTTGAAGGACTCAATTCCCAGGCCCACTGTGTTCATTCATGTTCTTCCATAAAGTTGGCGTGCCTCAGAGGGCATCTGCCACCCTCGTTTTCTTTCCCTATCTCTTTCGCAACTGCCCTCTTGCCATTTTACAGGGGAGAAAATTCCCTCTCCCTCTTCCCTAATCCTGTTAAATGATGCATTCATTGCTCTCGGGTATAAAATCCTCTGGGACTTCAAAGGGACAATCCCACAATTATTTTAATCCAAGCAACCATAAACACCTCCCCATTTTTTCCATCTCCCGAAGAGACAAATTCCTAATAAAATATCACTTCTTAAGAAGTGAAATAATGCTGACATTTCACTTCTTAAGAAGTGAAATAATGCTGACTAATTATAAAGATTTGTAATATCTGTTGTTTTGATAAATGCTACTACTAGTAACAGTACTATTTTTTTTTTAATTAGAAGCTTCTGTCATTGGAAATATTTTTAAATGAATGTCAACTGATGTGTTTTTTCTGACAGAAAAGTATGTATAACAGAGAATTAATAAAATATTTTGTTACCAAATTATATTAAGACAAGGTTGGGACTTCCCCGGTGGTCCTATGATGCAAGGGGCCCAAGTTTGACAACTAAAAGATCCACAGTCTGCAACTGAGACCCGGTGCAACCAAATAAATAAATAATACATTTTAAAAATTAATTTCATTTATTTTTCTGCTTGGTCTTCATTGCTATGTGGGCATATATAATCATACTTTTTTTAAGGAAAAAAAAATTACGTGAAAGAGGGATCAAAATATGAGTTCAGGACTTCTCTGATGGTGCAGTGGATAGAACTCTGCCTCCCACACAGGTTTGATCCCTGGTTGGGGAAGATTCCACATGCCACATTGCAACTAAGCCCTCAAGTCACAACTCTTATAACTCTTTAAGCTTACAGTGACAAATGTTAGATGTCAAGTTTAAAATGTATATAAAGAGGGCTTCCCTGGTGGCTCAGTAGTAAAGAATCTGCCTGCCAAGCAGGAGACTCAGGTTTGTTCCCTGGGGTGGGAAGATGCCCTGGAAAATGAAATGGCAACCCACTCCAGTATTCTTGTCTGGAAAATCCCACGGACAGAGGAGACTGGCGGGCTACAGTCGGTTGAGTCACAAAAGTCAGGCTCAACTGAGTGACTGAAAAAGAAAAAAATGTACGAAGAGATACAGTTGTTCAAACCTCCTTCAGAAAGATGCAGGAGCAAAAACATTTGAGGATTCTGGCTCTAGGCTATAGACATTTTCAGAGTGGGAACCTAGAAGGGCTGTGACTCAGCACCATTCCAATACTCTTCCAGGGCGGGGCCAGACCAATCTTTAGCTTTCTCCTCAGCTCCTTTCACCCCAGCTCCCAGCAACCAATACCAATTACTCACTTTGAAGTTACACAGACTCCGGGCGTTTGCAGACTCAGTCACGTACACAAATACCTCGGTACCCTGGGGCGAGGTATTTAACTTTTCTGTGCCTCAGCTTTCTTCTAATATATAAAATGAGAATAATATTTACTGCTTCTTCCATTTCTACTACTTTTTCTACTACTACCACTACTTTTAAACGTACTCATTTAACAGAAAGAAAAAAAAAAGGATTGAGAAACAGAGGTCAAGCCAGATGTCAAAGGTCATCTGATTGGTCAGCTGCAAAGAACTGAAACCCTGGGAAGCCAGGATTTGGCCCACCCACCTCTAATTTCCAGCTGTGACTCAGAGCTTGCTAGAGAATCTGGAGCAAAGGTTCCTAACACCTTTTCCTGACACAAGCATTGAGAACAATCCATTCTTTCACAGGTTTCGGCTAAGCATTGTCCAGAAGCATCCATAGCCACCATAGGTAGCCAAAAATCATACACAAAGTTCTCTTGTCTCCTTTCCTACAGCTAGACCCCCTAATCACAAAACAGATGTAGGTACTTGCTAAAACCTCCTATCACTTCTCACTTGTCCATTAAATGCTAGAAATCTTAGATGTTAAGAATCTAGTCACTAGGAGGGACTTCAGAAATCAGACTGTCCTTGCTGTGTGGCCCAAACCCTTCCCACCAGTCATTCTGCACTAGAGTTTCAAAGACCCACTTCCATCTCTCTCCAGTGGGATCTCCTTGATGCTGGCTGGCCTTAATACCCTGAAACAAAGACAGGTGATTGGAGTTAGTGGGTAATGAGAGGGGGGCACTTTTGACTCTATTGACCAGTGATTCTCAAGCTTTTAAAGCTCATCATGCCTCTTGATTAAAAAGTAATTATAATAAATACTGATATAGTCCTTTACTGTGAATTGAAACAATGTTTGGGATTTACATACGTGTTTTGAATTTATACTGATCTGTGTCCTTGGGAAGATTGAGGATGCTGCAGGGAATCATTCCACCTCTTTACCCACCCCACATGTGTCTAGACCCCACCTTCTGACACTGACACACACTTCTTGGCTCCATGGGGGGTACATGCAGCTGACCAACAAACATGAATTGAAAGAGGTATGAGCACATGTATGTGGGAGCATGGGGATGGGATGAGGGGGAGTTGCCAGGAGGGAAGAAGATGAGTTATAGATAAGTAGAGGAGAAGAGTAGGGGTGGGGCCAGAAGGAACAATTTATGAAAATACCACGGTTCTTCCCAACTCATTAAATAAAACTAACAGACAGGTCAGAGATTTAAGGCTCAGAAGGTGGGAGGGGCCCAATTGCACAATCTTGTAAAGGATTTCTATTTTGAAACTTTATGGTGCTCTTCTGTCAGTTCCTCCTGTTCTTACAGTCTCTTTACTGTTGTAAACTGTCCTGATCTCTCTTTAATTCTTGCCAGTTCCTCTTTCCCTTCTATTAGAGTAATTACATTGCAGTCCTGCCAAATTCACACAGATTAAGATTAGAGGGGCTTCATTTATCATACAATCCAGTTTTTTTTAAATTTTTGACTGTGATGACACAGTAAGAAGCACATTTTACACCACGACCTAGTACCTCTAGTATACACAATTATAGTGTCAGTCGCTCAGTCGTGTCTGACTCTTTCCAACCCTGTGGAGAGTAGCCCACCAGGTTCCTCTGTCCAGTCAAGAATACTGGAGTGGGTTGCCATGCCCTCCTCCAGGGTATCTTCCTGACCAGGGATTGAACGAACCGAGGTCTCCTGCATTGCAGGCAGATTCTTTACTGTCTGAGCCACCCAGGAAGCCTCTGGTATATATACAATATAACCGAAACCATGTTTTATGAAACAGTCCTTATTTTACCCAAATCATTACACTCTGGTTTCAATTTTATTGCCAGTCACCACCCACCAAATTGATAAAATAATTTACTAATGAATTACAACTCACATTTTGAAACACAGACTCATTTTACAGATGAACAAACCGAAACAAAAGGAAAACCCAAATCACCACTCCCATCAAAACCAAAGTTAGAACTCCCAACTTTTTTCTTGCAGGAAGCTAGCTAGATGTGACTATGAACAAAAGGTTTGACTGGAATGGGAGCATTTTCAAAGTATGCTATTTTGGTGCATGAAAGTCTTGTCCGTTTTTGTGTGGGTTTTCTGCCATTCTCAATTATTCAGTGCCAGATTGAAGAGACCTAGTGAAAGGAGAAACTTTGATGAACTGGGAATGCAAAATGCATTTTGTTTCTTTTCTCCTTCCTTCCTTTCCGGTTAATGCACAGAACCTCTACTGCCGATCTCTGCCAATCTCTAACTGAGGTAGAAACTGTTACCTCATCAAGCAGAGCAGGGTAGCAGGTAGGGATAGGGAGAGAAGTGAGGCTGAGAATGAGGACAGAGATGAATGGAATTTCCTCTTCCCCTCCCTCCCTTCCTCTCTCTCCCTCCCCCTCTCTCTCTCCCTTCCCCTCTTCATTCCTTTCATGAGCAAAGTGTTCTCAAATGCCTATCATATACCAGGTCTTCCACTACTTTGTACAAATAGAGTGAAAAAAATCTCTTGAGAAACAAATGCTCTGGCAAGGCAATCAACTTGTAACCAATGACTGAGAGTGTTACACAGAGGTGAAGACAGTGTTAAAAGGAAGTTTGAGCCCCTAACCTACAGTATTTGGAGAGGTGTTAGGAAAGATTTCCCTGAGGAGGGGTGGCTGATCTGACTCTAACCAAATGAAAAAGTGAGGAAGGCAGCCTCAGTCAGAGCCTCTGACAGTCTTGCTATTTTCTTACATTAACACATAGGATTCCTAATTTCAGGGAAACTTGAGAAATTGCATTGATGTTCAACTTCGATCTCTGGATAATACTTGAACTGAAGAGAGAAAGATATCTACCCCCTCGTCCCCAGTCTATTCCGCACCCCTCCCCCACAAACCAGTTCTCTGTTGGGCAGGGAAAAGATACCACATGCATACCTATCTTGCTTATTCCCTGAATTTTGAAATTGGTTACGATGGAGGCACATTGTCTTTACACTCTTTGAAATTAAGGAACTCAGAAATCCAGCATGATATCTATTGAATACACAACTGTTGTCATTACTTGGGGATAATTTATAAAAACAAAAACACCCCCCGCCCAACACAATAGCCTTGCTTAAGAGGCACTTAAACTAGTGTTGGAGAGCTAGCCCTCCACCCCCACCCCATTCCTACCCCCATCCCCCAACATCCCCTGCAGACATTGGAGAGATAGGGTCATTTGTTTAGATAAGACCCTGGCACTAGAGCTCAACATCTGGCCTCACTAGACCCTTGAAGTATCAAGCTTCCAACCCAGCAGATCTTGGAAAGAGAAATCTTAAAAGCAGAAATAAATAAAATTGGGGGGAATTCCCTGGCAGTACAGTAGTTAGGACTCCACACTCTTGCTGCTAAGGGCCCAGGTTCAATCCTTGGTTGGGGTACTAGGATCCTGTAAGTCACCCTGCACAGCCACACACACCCACAAACACATCTTGTCTCAAGATCTAACTTGAAACTAAGCAACTTAGCACATTCTTGGTGATTCTTTTGTTGCAAATAATTATATTTTGCTCTAAAACTGATTGAGATGACGTTAGAAAAGCTAAATGAAAAATCCTGACAATTTGGTGACTTCACCAACATTCTCTCTTCCCAGTGGATCAGCAAATTCATTACGGTTGTTTCTGTTTCAGATGAGCACTATCATCTACTAAAATTATCTGAGGCCATTCTAGTTTAATTCAATCATTATTTCTTAGCAATAACAGATTTGAAATTCCAAAAGAAGGTGTGAATTATGCAAATTGTTTAATTCTGAGGCATCTTTAATACAAGATGGTAGTTCTCAAGACTTTGAATAAATGGGCCTTCATTTAATGCTTATTATTATCGAGAATTTTTAAAACTTATATTCTTGTGGACTTAAAAAAATATTCACAACCTAAAAGTGGAGAAAAGCAAAGAAGAAAAGGAAAGATATAAGCATCTAAATGCAGAGTTCCAAGAATAGCAAGGAGAGATAAGAAAGCCTTCCTCAGTGATCAATGCAAAGAAATAGAGGAAAACAACAGAATGGGAAAGACTAGAGATCTCTTCAAAAAAATTAGAGATACCAAGGGAACATTTCATGCAAAGATGGGCTCAATAAAGGACAGAAATGGTATGGACCTCACAGAAGCAGATGATATTAAGAAGAGGTGGAAAGAATACATAGAAGAACTGTACAGAAAAGATCTTCATGACCAAGATAATCAGGATGGTGTGATCACTCACCTAGAGCCAGACATCCTGGAATGTGAAGTCAAGTGGGCCTTAGAAAGCATCACTACATCACTACGAACAAAGCTAGTGGAGGTGATAGAATTCCAGTGGAGCTATTTCAAATCCTGAAAGATGATGCTGTGAAAGTGCTGCACTCAATATGCCAGCAAATTTGGAAAACTCAGCAGTGGCCACAGGACTGGAAAAGGTCAGTTTTCATTCCAGTCCCAAAGAAAGGCAATGTCAAAGGATGCTCAAACTACTGCACAATTGCATTCATCTCACACACTAGTAAAGTAATGCTCAGAATTCTCCAAGCCAAGCTTCAGCAATATGTGAACCATGAACTTCCTGATGTTCAAGCTGGTTTTAGAAAAGGCAGAGGAACCAGAGATCAAATTGCCAACATCCACTGGATCATGGAAAAAGCAAGAGAGTTCCAGAAAAAACATCTGTTTCTGCTTTATTGACTATGCCAAAGCCTTTGACTATGTGGATCACAACAAACTGTGGAAATTCTGAAAGAGATGGGAATACCAGACCACCTGACCTGCCTCTTGGGAAACCTGTATGCAGGTCAGGAAGCAACAGTTAGAACTGGACATGGAACAACAGACTGGTTCCAAATAGGAAAAGGAGTGCGTCAAGGCTGTATATTGTCACTCTGCTTATTTAACTTCTATGCAGAGTATATCATGAGAAATGCTGGGCTGGAAGAAGCACAAGCTGGAATCAAGATTGCTGGGAGAAATATCAATAATCTCAGATATGCGGATGCCACCACCCTTATGGCAGAAAGTGAAGAGGAACTAAAAAGCCTCTTGATGAAAGTGAAAGAGGAGAGTAAAAAAGTTGACTTAAAGCTCAACATTCAGAAAACTAAGATCATGGCATCTGGTCCCATCACTTCATGGGAAATAGATGGGGAAACAGTGGAAACAGTGTCAGACTTTATTTTGGGGGGCTCCAAAATCACTGCAGATGGTGATTGCAGCCATGAAATTAAAAGTCGCTTACTCCTTGGAAGGAAAGTTATGACCAACTTAAATAGCATATTCAAAAGCAGAGATATTACTTTGCCAACAAAGGTCCATCTAGTCAAGGCTATGGTTTTTCCAGTGGTCATGTATGGATGTGAGAGTTGGACTGTGAAGAAGGCTGAGCGCCAAAGAATTGATGCTTTTGAACTGTGGTGTTGGAGAAGACTCTTGAGAATCCCTTGGACTGCAAGGAGATCCAATCAGTCCATTCTGAAGGAGATCACTCCTGGGTGTTCCTTTGAAGGATTGATGTTGAAGCTGAAACTCCAATACTTTGGCCACCTCGTGTGAAGAGCTGACTCACTGGAAAATACTCTGATGCTGGGAGGGATTAGGGGCAGGAGGAGAAGGGGACGACAGAGGATGAGATGGCTGGATGGCATCACTGACTCGATGGATGTGAGTCTGAGTGAACTCCGGGAGTTGGTGTTGGACAGGGAGGCCTGGCGTGCTGCAATTCATGGGGTCGCAAAGAGTTGGACACGACTGAGCGACTGAACTGAATGACTGAAAAGTGGAGAATTAGGTTTTACTCTGGGAATTTTTAGGACTTAAGCCCGGAGGCAGCATCTCAAGTAATCCTGGGAAACCTGCTCTGAGGAGCCAAGAAGAGGAGCCAGGGGCTCTCTAGAAGTCTTGGAATGAAGTGCAGGTAGTCAGAATATCAAAAGATGATTGTTAAGTAAAGAAAACCAGACAGTCCCAGTTAAGGAATTTAGTGCTTTTCTTTGTATGGGAAGATGTAAGAATCTGGGCTCACTGAAATCATTCTTTTGATATGCTATCTGGGGCCAGTATCTTATATTTTGACAGTCACCCTAGGGAGTGGCTGCAGGGAGTGGCAGCAAGGAGTGGCTGCAGACTGATGGCTGGTAGGTGGCAGGTATTTTCTTTTCTGAGTTTCCTTAGACTCAGGGGCTCACCTTGGTGGGCTCCAATCTCTGATGACTTTGAAATCCTTTGTTAGTGATATGGCAGGAAATATTCCACTTCTCACCCTCTCATATATATAAAACAATCCTTAAAAAAATTAGCTATTTTATTTTAGGAGACTCAGAAGTTATGCAGGCAGTGGGAAAACCAGGACTTGAAATCCAAACATGCCTCCCTTAAGAATCCACGATCTTTCCATCCTATCATACTGCCTTCTCAACTGAACCAAAGGAGGCTCTAACTTAGTTAATTCACCAAAAGCTAAAAGCATCCTTCTCAAGGCAGGAGAATACCGAGAAAATCTCTCTTCCCCTTAATTTCTCCTTCCCTCCCTTTCACCATCCCTTCCTTCCTCATACTTCAGTTGCCCCACTCTCTTCTCTTTCTTAGCTCCCTTCCTATCAAATCTTAGACAATGCCAGACACTCAAGCAACAGAATTTTCACTACTCTTCAGGGCACTACACTGAGGCTCCAAGGAGACCTGACAATTCCCCTATTTCAAATAAGCCTAATAGAAATTGTCAATTTTTTTTTAGGTCACTCAGATTTCTTTGTTTTTGTCTGAAGTCCCATCAATTCAATGTAGGAGGTCTGGTTGTCTTCAGTGATATGGAATTAATTAAAAAATGACATTTGTCTGGCATGCTAAAATCTTTCCACCTGAGAGCTATTTAGCATTGAAAATACTAGGGCTTTGCAATTTAATCCCCAGTAACAAAGCAAAGCGAAGTGGGCTTTAGGAAGCATCACTACAAAGCTAGTGGAGGTGATGGAATTCCAGTTGAGCTATTTCAAATCCTAAAAGATGATGCTGTGAAAGTGCTGCACTCAATATGCCAGCAAATTTGGAAAACTCAGCAGTGGCCACAGGACTGGAAAAGGTCAGTTTTCATTCCAATCCCAAAGAAAGGCAATGCCAAAGAATGCTCAAACTACTGCACAGTTGCACTCATCTCACATGCTAGCAAAGTAATGCTCAAAATTCTCCAAGCCAGGCTTCAGCAGTAACGAACCGTGAACTTCCTGATGTTCAAGCTGGTTTTAGAAAAGGCAGAAGAACCAGAGATCAAATTGCCAGCATCCGTTGGATCATTGAAAAAGCAAGAGAGTTCCAGAGAAACATCTGTTTCTGCTTTATTAACTATGCCAAAACCTTTGACTGTGTGGATCACAACAAACTGTGGAAATTCTGAGAGATGGGAATACCAGACCATTTAACCTGCCTCCTGAGAAATCTGTATGCAGTTCAAGAAGCAACTGTTAGAACTGGACATGGAACAACCGACTGGTTCCAAATTGGGAAAGGAGTACGTCAAGGCTATATATTGTCACTTTGCTTATTTATGCAGAGTACATCATGAGAAATGCTGGACTGGATGAAGCACAAGCTGGAATCAAGATTTCTAGAAGAAATATCAATAACCTCAGATATGCAGATGACACTACCCTTCTGGCAGAAAGTGAGGAAGAACTTAAGAGCCTCTTGATGAAAATGAAAGAGGAGAGTGAAAATGTTGGCTTAAAACTCAACATCCAGAAAACATGGCATTCAGTCCCATCACTTCATGACAAATAGAAAGGGAAATAATGGAAACAGTGACAGACTTATTTTTGGGGGGGGGGGGGCGGTGCTCCAAATCACTGCACATGGTGACTGAACCATGAAATTAAAAGACGCATGCTCCTTGGAAGAAAAGTTATGACCAACCTATTTTACCCACAAAGGTCTATCTAGTCAAAGCTATGGTTTTTCCAATAGTCATGTATGGATGTGACAGTTGGACTATAAAGAAAGCTGAGCACCAAAAGATTGATGCTTTTGAACTGTGGTGTTGGAGAAGACTCTTGAGAGTCCCTTGGACTGCAAGGAGATCCAACCAGTCCATCCTAAAGGAAATCAGTCCTGGATATTCATTGGAAGGACTGATGTTAAAGCTGAAACTCCAATACTTTGGCCACCTGATGTGAAGAACTGACTCATTTGAAAAGACCCTGATGCTGGGAAAGATTGAAGGCAGAAGGAGAAGAGGATGACAGAAGATGAGATGGTTGGATGGCATCACCTACTCGATGGACATGAGTTTGAGTAAGCTCTGGGAGTTGGTGATGGACAGGGAAGCCTGGCATGCTGCAGTCCACAGGGTCACAAAAATCAGACATGACTGAGCGACTGAACTGAACTGAACAAAGTCTTACCCTGATGAGATCAACTCCTTCAGTAAACATTCAAGCAACAGTCACTTTGTGTTGCAGAAGGGTTCAGGTTGAGGAACTAAAATCCCATGGACAGAGGAGCCTGGTGGGCTACAGTCCATGAGGTCGCAAAGAGTTGGATAGGACTTACCGACTAAACAACAACATCTAGGTCCACGAGCAGTGGTTAAGATTATGGGCAGAGAGACGCCATTCAAATTCTGACTCTGTCACTTGTTATGGACTATTGACCAAATTATTGAACTTTTCTATGCAGTTTTCTCACCTGTAAATAACAGTAACTATCTCATAGGATTGCCAACTGAACGCAATGAGATAACACATGTGAAATACAAGATATATAATAATGTTCAATGAATGCTGTCTTGCATTTTTCTTTAAAGGATCATAATCAAAGCTTGGCTTTTCATTATGACCAGGTACATCTCCTCCTCCCTCGTCTGCTTATCAATTATTTATTTATTTATTTCTAACCCTCTGAATTAAGTGGATGTCCTAGATTGACGTTGAAAAGTGGTTCAACAAAAGCAGAAAGAAAGTTCCAGTCTTTCCATCCTGAGTGAGGACTATGGCTGGCCATAGCAGAGAGGGCATTTGGGCTGCTGGCACAGAGAGGAGGAAGAGGAAAAGAACAAATAGAGCCCCTGTTCTCAGGAAGTGTAGTTAAAGTTGCTCTGTCGTGTCCGACTCTTTGTGACGCCATGCACTATATAGTCCATGGAATTCTCGAGGCCAGATGAGGAGCCAGGAGTCATGCTTGGAAAAGAGAGGCTCACCAAAACCGAATTGGGCTAAGAGAAAATGCTGACTATGTAAGTGCTAGAAGGGAAGTTCTTCCTTTACCGCATGGGATGCAGAGATTCATGTGGGTTAGGGAAGATTTTCTGATGCTCTACCATCACCCTCACCTGTTCCTTTTACCCCCATGCTACCCTGCCCACCCTAGCCACCACAGTAATTGCCCTAAAGCACTACTTTATTTTCATCTCTCCTCAACGAAATATCTGTGACACCTACAGGATTAAGTATAGACTTCTTCTTCCTTTTTTTTTTTTTTTCAATATAGACTTCACGTCTCCAATATGAATTCAACTTACCATCATGGCTCCCTGACATGTACCAGATTGCTGACTCCTTGTCCTCTGAACTTATCCTGAGCTCAGCCTCCTCTACATCTTTCTTTATTCTTTCTTCTCTACTCAAGAATGTCCTCTTGTTATTTCCTATCTCAGGGCAGCTTCTTCCTTTGAAACTTCCCCTGAAGTGAAGTGAAGTGAAAGTCGCTCAGTCATGTTTGACTCTTTGCAACCCCATGGACTATACAGTTCATCCAATTCTCCAGGCCAGAATACTGGAGTAGGTAGCCGTTCCCTTCTCCAGGGGATCTTCAAAACCCAGGGATCGAACCCAGGTCTCCTGCATTGCAGGTGGATTCCTTACCAGCTGAGCCACAAGGGAAGCACAAGAATATTGGAGTGGGTCAGTCAGTCAGTCCAGTCGCTCAGTCGTGTCCGACTCTTTGTGACCACATGAAGTGCACACCAGGCCTCCCTATCCATCACCAATGCCTGGAGTTCACTCAAACTCATGTCCATCGAGTCGGTGATGCCATCCAGCCATCTCATCCTCGGTCGTCCCCTTCTCCTCCTGCCCCCTATCCCTCCCAGCATCAGAGACTTTTCCAATGAGTCAACTCTTCGCATGAGGGGCCAAAATATTGGAGTTTCAGCTTTAGCATCAGTCCTTCCAAGGAACACCCAGGGCTGATCTCCTTTAGGATGGACTGGATGGATCTTCTTGCAGTCCAAGGGACTCTAAGAGTCTTCTCCAACACCCCAGTTCAAGAGCATCAATTCTTCTGCGCTCACCTTTCTTCACAGTCCAACTCTCACATCCATACATGACCACAGGAAAAACCATAGCCTTGGCTAGATGGACCTTAGTCAGCAAAGTAACGTCTCCGCTTTTGAATATGCTATCTAGGTTGGTCATAACTTTCCTTCCAAGGAGTAAGCGTCTTTTAATTTCATGGCTGCAATCACCATCTGCAGTGATTTTGGAACCCCCAAATATAAAGTCTGACACTGTTTCCACTGTTTCCCCATCTATTTCCCATGAAGTGATGGGACCAGAATGCCATGATCTTCGTTTTCTGAATGTTGAGCTTTAAGCCAATTTTTTCACTCTCCTCTTTCACTTTGATCAAGAGGCTTTTTAGTTCCTCTTCACTTTCTGCCATAAGGGTGGTGGCATCCGCATATCTGAGATTATTGATATTTCTCCTGGCAATCTTGATTCCAGCTTGTGCTTCTTCCAGCCCAGCATTTCTCATGATGTACTCTGCATAGAAGTTAAATAAGCAGGGTGACAACATACAGCCTTGACGCACTCCTTTTCCTATTTGGAACCAGTCTGTTGTTCCATGTCCACTTCTAACTGTTGCTTCCTGACCTGCATACAGGTTTCCCAAGAGGCAGGTCAGATGGTCTGGTATTCCGATCTTTTTCAGAATCCACACAGTCAAAGGCTTTGGCATAGTCAATAAAGCAGAAACAGATGTTTTTCTGGAACTCTCTTGCTTTTTCCACGATCCAGTGGATGTTGGCAATTTGATCTCTGCTTCCTCTGCCTTTTCTAAAACCAGCTTGAACATCTGGAAGTTCACGGTTCATGTATTGCTAAAGCCTGGCTTGGAGAATTTTGAGCATTACTTTACTAGTGTGTGAGATGAGTGCAATTGTGCGGTAGCTTGAGCATTCTTTGGCATTGCCTTTCTTTGGGACTGGAATGAAAACTGACCTTTTCCAGTCCTGTGGCCACTGCTGACTTTTCCAAATTTGCTGGCATATTGAGTGCAGCACTTTCACAGCATCATCTTTCAGGATTTGAAATAGCTCCACTGGAATTCTATCACCTCCACTAGCTTTGTTCGTAGTGATGTAGTGATGCTTTCTAAGGCCCACTTGACTTCACATTCCAGGATGTCTGGCTCTAGGTGAGTGATCACACCATCCTGATTATCTTGGTCATGAAGATCTTTTCTGTACAGTTCTTCTATGTATTCTTGCTACCTCTTCTTAATATCTTCTGCTTCTGTTAGGCCTCTATCATTTCTGTCCTTTATTGAGCCCATCTTTGCCTGAAATATTCCCGTGGTATCTCTCATTTTCTTGAAGAGATCGCTAGTCTTTCCCATTCTGTTGTTTTCCTCTATTTCTTTGCATTGATCACTGAGGAAGGCTTTATCTCTCTTTGCTATTCTTTGGAACTCTGCATTCAGATGCTTGTATCTTTCCTTTTCTCCTTTGCTTTTTGCTTCTCTTCTTTTCACAGCTATTTGTATGGCCTCCCCAGACCGCCATTTTGCTTTTTCGCATTTCTATTCCATGGGGATGGTCTTGATCCCTGTCTCCTGTACAACGTCACGAACAGTCCATAGTTCATCAGGCACTCTATCTATCAGATCTAGTCCCTTAAATCTATTTCTCACTTCCACTGTATAATCATAAGGGATTTCATTTAGGTCATACCTGAATGGTCTAGTGGTTTTCCCCACTTTCTTCAATTTAAGTCTGAATTTGGCAATAAGGAGTTCATGATCTGAGCCACAGTCAGCTTCCAGTCTTATTTTTGCTGACTGTTTAGAGCTTTTCCATCTTTGGCTGCAAAGAATATAATCAATCTAATTTTGGTGCTGACCATCTGGTGATGTCCATGTGTAGAGTTTTTTCTTGTGTTGTTGGAAGAGAGTGTTTGCTATGACCAGTGCGTTCTCTTGGCAAAACTCTATTAGCCTTTTCCCTGCTTGATTCTGTATTCCAAGGCCAAATTTGCCTGTTACCCCAGGTGTTTCTTGACTTCCTACTTTTGCATTCCAGTCCCCTATAATGAAAAGGACATCTCTTTTGGGTGTTAGTTCTAAAAGGTCTTGTAGGTCTTCATAGAACTGTTCAACTTCAGCTTTTTCAGTATTACTGGTTGGGGCATAGACTTGGATTACTATGATATCAAATGGTTTGCCTTGGAAACAAACAGAGATTATTCTGTCATTTTTGAGATTTCATCCAAGTACTGAATTTCGGACTCTTTTGTTGACCATGATGGCTACTCCATTTCTTCTAAGGGATTCCTGCCCACAGTAGTAGATGTAACGGTCATCTGAGTTAAATTCACCCATTCCAGTCCATTTTAGTTTGCTGATTCCTAGAATGTCGACGTTCACTCTTGCCATCTCCTATTGAACTACTTCCAATTTGCCTTGATTCATGGACCTAACATTCCAGGTTCCTATGCAATATTGCTCTTTACAGCATGGGACCTTGCTTCCATCACCAGTCACATCCACAGCTGGGTATTGTTTTTGCTTTGGCTCCATCCCTTCATTCTTTCTGGAGTCATTTCTCCACTGATCTCCAGTATCATATTGGGCACCTACTGACCTGGGGAGTTCTTCTTTCAGTATCCTATTATTTTGCCTTTTCATACAGTTCATGGGGTTCTCAAGACAAGAATACTGAAGTGGTTTGCCATTCCCTTCTCCAGTTGACCACATTCTGTCAGACCTCTCCATCGTGACCTGCCCGTCTTGGGTGGCCCCACACGGCATGGTTTAGTTTCATTGAGTTAGACAAGGATGTGGAGTGGGTAGCCTATCCCTTCTCCAGCAGATCTTCCCAACCCAGGAATTGAACCGGGGTCTCCTGCATCGCAGGCAGATTCTTTACCAACTGAGCTATGAGGAACTTCCCCTAATCCTATTTCCTCAACATTCCCTCATTTGAAATTTATCATTTGCTTCCTGAGGTTAAGGTTCTTTATAATTTTTCCCCCCATTTTTAAAATTGTTAACTCCTTAAGGGTAGGTGCAATGTTTTACTCTGGATGGTATTCCCTGCGAGCACTTAATATGTACTTTAGAAAAGATTGTTGAAATAACACATGCTGGAGAAAGTGTGGAAAAAAGTGAGTTCTCTTACACTGTTGGTCAGAATATAAGTTGGTGCTACCACTACGGAGAACAGTATGGAGGTTCCTTAAAAGCTAAAAACAGAGTTCCCATATGATCCAGTAATCTCACTCCTGGGCATGTATCTGGACAAAACTATAATTGAAAAAGATACATGAACCACTATGTTCATAGCAGCAGTATTCACAACAGGCAAGACGTGGAAAGAACCTAAATGTCCATTGACAGATGAATGGATAAAGAAGATGGGGTACATATATAAAATGGAACGTTACTCAGCCATAGAAGAGAAGGAAATAATGCCATTTGCAGTGACATGGATGGACCTAGAGGTTATCACAGTAAGTGAAGTAAGAAAAACAAATGCCATATGATATCATGTGGAATCTAAAATACAGCAAAAATGAACTTATCTATGAAACATAAACAGACTCATAGACAGAGAGCAGACTTATGGTGGCCAAGTGTGTGGGGGGATGGAGCAGGAATTTGGGATTAGCAGATTCAAACTATTATATTAATATATATGATGGAGAAACTACGTCCTACTATATATATAGCACAGAGAACTCTGGTCTGTGATTGGTCTGTGATTGAAAGTGAGCAGGCACAGAGGCCTTTCTGTCTCCCATTTCTTGTAGGCAAGACCCCAGCCTCCACTATCTTCCCTGAGTTGCAAAGGGCAGATTCGAACAGTTGCTAATCAAGTTATTGCTGTTGTTTAGTCCCTCAATTGTAACTGACTCTTTTGCTAAGCCATGGACTGTACCCTGCCAGGCTCCTCTGTGCATGGGATTTCCCAGGCAAGAATACTTGAGTGGGTTGCCATTTACTTCTCAGGGCATCTTCCTGACCCAGGGATTGATTCCATGTCTCCTGCATTGGTGAGTGGATTCTTTACCACTTAGCCATCTGGAAGCCCAACATCAACTGTACTTCAGTTTTTAAAGAAAGAAATGATCACTGAATGGAGTCAAAGCTGAATAACCCTTCTTTCCCCACAAGACCTTATTCATATTTATTCTCCAAACAACACCCAAACAGAATTGATTAAAAAGCAGAAAACTGAGGTTTGAAGAATGAAAACTCCCAGAGAGGGTTTCAGGGTGGGAGTGGAACAGAAGGAAATCTGGTGGTAATTCTGCTTGTCATTCTATCTGTTTAGTCTCTCTCATCTCAAGGCTATGGTGACAGCCTGGAATGAATTGAATCCTGAATAGCAACTGCAGGTCTGCAGGCCTGGGATGAAGTACCATGTCTCTTTAACTCTTTCTTCGGAGAGAATTCTAAAAAGGGGGGAAAAGAGAGAAAAAGGAAATTTAGTCCACAGAGAACTGCAATGCCAAGACCACACACAGTTTTAAAATTCAATGCTTTCTTTCTCTGAAGATATCCAGGTCTGTTTGTCTCTACTGTTTTTCATCATATAAATTACTTTGCTTGAAGGGCAAGTGGGAGTAAATATAGCAGCAGTATCTCTGATGTAACATTTACTGACCTGGCTTTGACACGTCCTTGACATTGTCCTTTAGAAAAGAAAGAGAAAAAGAGAAACTGTCTCTGCTACTGTGTGTAGGAGAAACTCCCATTCTCAGCCATCATCCGAGTATGGGAGACTGATAAATATGAAGAATAAAAATGAAAAAGTGAAAGATGCTGGTAATTTGTCAGCTTTCCTGTGTTTGACCGTCCCTGGCAGGTGGGCCAGTGCCAGAGACAGTCAATCAGCAGTATTTACCAAGGTGGGGGTAGCCAGATGCTCATGCTGGAAACCAGACACAGTTCAAGTTCCCATTCTGAACCTGCATTTTAAAAACATCCTGCCTAAAAAGTTTTGTAGGTTACCAAGTCCCATTTTCCCCTTACTCTTTCCAGTCTCTCTTTTTTTTTTTTTCCTTAAAGCAATGACTTAAGGATATCAATAATGAAACTTTACTTTTTATAGAGCTGGAATACACATCTAAAAGAGAATTGTGGGACTTCCCTGATGGCTCAGTGGTAAAGAATCCTCCTCCCAATGCAGGAGACTCGGGTTCAATCCCTCTGAGAAGATCTCACATGTCTCAGACCAACTAAGCCCAATAGCCACAACTATTGAGCCTGTACCCTAGAGCCTAGGAGCCGCAGTTACTGAAGCCTGAGCACTCTAGGGCTCATGTTCCACAACAAGAGAAGCCACTACAATGAGAAGCCTGAGCAGCGCAAGCAGAGATTAGCTCCTGATTGCCGCCACTAGAGAAAAGCCTGGGCAGGAATGAAGACCTAGAATAGCACCCCCACTCCAAAAAAAATTAAATAATTGTGGCTCTCCCTGAGGAGAAGCCTGGATAAGCGGGTGAGTAAGTTCAGGGTTGGGGGTAGGGAGGAGGGCAGAGGGGAGAACAGCCCAGAAGTCTTTTCTCTATGCTTTCTGATTACTTTACAATGAGAATATCTAGTGAATTACATTTTCTTTTTTTTTGTTCAGGCCACAAAGCCTGTGGGATTTTAGTTCTCCCAGCTGGGATCAAAGGGTCCCCGGCCTTGTTCTCAAACATTGAATCATCAGATAAGTTCCCCATGTGTAATTTTTTTAAGTAGGGAAAAGGACAGAAAGGATGGATTGGGAAACAGTTCACCTGTGATTTATACATGAAACTTCATTTGGACATATTATGAACTCTCAGATAACCCCAATAAAATATGCTTGGTAGATTAACTGTTATTATCTTACTTCCAATGTCTAGCATATAGTTTCAACGCCTTTTGTTTTTTCATTTTGCACCTAATGTAAAATTTAAATTATGTACCACATGAAAATATATTATGTATACTAAATATATACATATACGTGCTTCTGTCTATCCATTTATGTTTATTAATTACTTTCTTTGAAAAAATATATATTTATTTATTTGGTTGCATTGGGTCTTATTGCGGCATGTATGGTCTCTTGCGGGGCACCGGCTTAGGACTCTTCCTCGAGACATGTGGGATCTTGGCAACCAGGGATCGAATCCATGTCCTCAGCATTGGAAGGCAGAATTTTTAACCACTGAACAGTTACTGACTCCAAACTCCCTCTGCTCATTGCAGGACTGGCCAATGAATGGGAGAGGAGGTGTTGAGGCAAGGTATTCGACTTAATTCAGAAAGCTGGTTGACCAAAAAAATGGCAGACTAACTCTCAAAATAACCATCTTATCTGGAGCTGGATGTCAGGTTCTTTTATAGATCGGAGATGGTGGGGGGAGGTGGCCATTAATCTTGGAAATATCTCCTAGAATGGCAAGCCTCAGGCAGGGAATGTGTTAATTTCTTCATTCTTGCCATCTAAAGGGAGGACAGGGTTCTGAACAAAAGCACTTTAGTTTACCAGTCAGGCAGAAGGGCAAGATTCTCTGAGACAGACCATTATGTATGATTATAATAACAAAAGCAACAAAAAGCAAGTCAAAGAAACAATTCCAACATGGAGTCAGAATTGGCTTTTGCCTGCAACAGACCACTAGGGAAGTCCCTACTTTCTTGTTTTCTTGATAAGATAGAAATAAGAGAACCTTGTGATGGTACTGCTGGCAATGCATTCCCACTGCCACCCCCATTTTAAGACCACTGGTCAAATTAACAGAACAATGCTGTTCTAGGAGTTAAGGTATACATTAATGTAAACAAAATAGCTCATGCAGTGCCTGGCATAGGCTATTTGCTCTATAAAATATAAAAATTGGGATCCTTTCTTTCTTCCCCCTTGCTCATGGAAAAGGACATGGTTGAAACAAAAGAACTTCACTTTGTAAGCTTCTGGCCTAGGAAAGTCAGAGCTAGGGAGGGTTTGATATTATTTCACCAATCCCCCTCATCTTAAGACAAAAATGCTGAGGGCCAGGGAGAGTTGCTGTTTAATAAACTTTACAAATCCTCTGAGTGGCAATGCCAGGTGTCTTTTTCTTCCTTCTTTTTTCTTTTTTTTGGCTGCACCTAGCAGTTTGCAGAATCTCAGTTTGCCAGCCAGAGATTGAACCTGGGCCACAGCAATGAAAACTGGAAATCCTAACCACTAGGCCACCAGGGAACTCCCCCAAATGTCTCTTTTATTTCTTTATCTTTTCCCTGTCAAGTGTCTTAATGTAGTCTTCTAAACTTCCATGTGTACCTCTGGCTCATTTCTAAACTACATGACTGAGCGACTTTCACTTCACTAATTTTTGGGCTAACTGTCTTCTCTCTTTCCTCATCTTAGTATGGCTAAGTTTAAAACTATGATCTTACACTTTTATGTGTTATAGGAGGAAAACTTCGCAAAAGCTAGAAGTACAATAAAAGCTTTAAAAATTAATTCAAGTGACTAAGCTCAAGGCATCCTGGCTTCTCCCATAGCATAGTATGTATACATCGTGAACAGCAGGTAGGGCTTATTATTACTGTCATCATCCTCATCATCCTTATCATCCTCATCAGTTTGGCTTTCCTGTAAGTGTGAATAGGTTTTCAATGATATGTTTCAAAGGTCTAAGCAGCTTCTCTTGTCCTGAGTGAGAGACTGAGCCAGCATCCAGGTGGCTTCTAAGAACAATATCTACCCGACAACTCCGGTGGCTTTGCGTTGCTGAGCCCAGAGAAAATGTTGGGAAGGTCTAGCAGAGGGAGCTCCCAGCCCCCAGCGTGATGCCTGGGGCAAGCTCCTGGAAAAGTTTACCTAATTTCCACCTAGAAAAACAGAGCTCTCCTCTGGAATTCAAACACAATTTAGAGAGGACAGAGAAATTCACAGCCTGGGGCCCAAGTCTGCCTGGTGCCAAAACAACCACAAAATTCTGCTTCACAGCTTGTGAAGCACTATGAAAAGCAGGGGGCCTGAGTCACAGGCCGGCTTTACAAAGTTCACCAAGTCTCATTTTACCAATTTAAAACAAAACTGGAAATAAGGTAAAGACAAGGGAAAGACACTAATAGGATTTGAGAGCCCAGTTGTCCTAGACAGCAGGTATATTGACATTTCTTATCTCAGTTTCACAACCTCCCTGGAAAGAAGATTCATCGCTATTTTTTTTTTTTTTAAACTGAAGCTCATAGGCCAAGCAGCATGCCCAGGTTTACAGAGCAACCAAGTGGGAGAACCAAAAAGTGAGTCTAGGCCCTTTGAGCTCTAACCTTGTGAGTGCACCTTCCTCAGCCCCACATGAAGCAACCAAATTCCAGAGCGTTTTCTGAGCACCCTGCTGAAGGACATGCAGCTAATAGCAGGCAGGGCTGGCATCTGCCTGTAACTCAGTTGTCAGGCTTCAGGTGGTTAGTCTGTGTTTAGCGAGATGTCTTGTTTGCTGATGGGAAACAAAGATGTGGTGAAAGAAAAGGAGACCAATACATAAACTGACTTGTTCAGATTAGTTAATTTGGGTTGGAGGTGTGGTTTGCAGGGAGAGGGCCCTAAACTAAAACATCACATTATGAAATTACAGATCAAATGAAGTAGGAATGGAATGAAGCAAATCCAGGAGCCCATGCTGACCAGAAAACAAAACCAAATTTCTCTTCTCAGCCTTAATCAAGTCTTTTTTAAAAATTGGAGTATAATTGCTTTACAATGTTGTGTTACATTCTGCTGTACAACAGCATGAATCAGCTGTATGTATGTACATATCACCTCCCTCTTGAGCCTTCCTCTCACCCCTCCTTTAACCAAGTCTTTAAAACAACTTTTATTTTTGAGTGAAATGATATATTTCCATAATAAAAAAAAATCAAGAGATTCAAAATATGAAAAGGTAACATGAAAAGTCACTTTTCCCCCTCCTCTGAGCCCTTCACATGCCCGCGCCCCTCCCCCTTTCTACACAGCTAGCCTGGCCACCACAGAGTATTCAGAGACCTTGACTCAACCTAAACACAGAGGATTCTAGGTGTTAGAAGAGAATGCTCTTTACAGGGTATCAACTGCAGAAAAATGCACAACCTAAAATTTTTGAGTTGTTTGTTTCAAAGATCTTATTAGATCTTTGGAACATGGAACAACAGACTGGTTCCAAATAGGAAAAGGAGTACGTCAAGGTTGTATATTGTCACCCTGCTTATTTAACGTCTATGCAGAGTACATCATGAGAAATGCTGGACTGGAGGAAGCACCAGCTGGAATCAAGATTCCTGGGAGAAATATCAATAATCTCGGATATGCAGATGACACCACCCTTATGGCAGAAAGTGAAGAAGAACTAAAGAGGCTCTTGATGGGAGTGAAAGAGGAGAGTGAAAAAGTTGGCTTAAAGCTCAACATTCAGAAAACAAAGATCATGGCATCCGGTCCCATCACTTCATGGCAAACAGATGGGGAAACAGTGGAAGCAGTGGTTGACTTTATTTTTCTGGGCTCCAAATCACTGCAGATGGTGATTGCAGCCATGAAATTAAAAGACGCTTACTCCTTGGAAGGAAAGTTATGACCAACCTAGACAGCATATTAATAAGCAGAGACATTACTTTGCCAACAAAGGTCCATCTAGTCAAGGCTATAGTTTTTCCAGTAGTCATGTTTGGATGTGAGAGTTGGACTATAAAGAAAGCTGAGCGCCAAAGAATTGATGCTTTTGAACTATGGTGTTGGAGAAGACTCTTGAGAGTCCCTTGGACTGCAAGGAGATCCAGCCAGTCCATCCTAAAGGAGATCAGTCCTGGGTGTTCATTGGAGGGATTGATGTTGAAGCTGAAACTCCAATACTTTGGCCACCTGATGCGAAGAGCTGACTCATTTGAAAAGACCCTGATGCTGGGAAAGGTTGAGGGCAGCGGGAGAAGGAGACGACAGAGGATGAGATGGTTGGATGACATCACCGACACAATGGATGTGGGTTTGGGTGGACTCTGGGAGTTGGTGATGGACAAGGAGGCCTGGCGTGGTGCGGTTCATGGGGTCACAGAGTCAGACATGACTGAGCAACTGAACTGAACTGACTGAACTGAGTACTACAGCCCGGGAGACAACTTCTCAGAAAACTGAGGAACTGTTCTGGACAGGTCAAGTGAGAGCCGGGGTATATGAGATTTTTATTGTTTTTTTTGTTTGTTTGTTTTAAGTTTGTTTTTGGCTGTGTTGGTTCTTCATTGCCATGCAGGCGTTATTCTAGTTGCAGCAAGCAGGGGGGCTACTGTGTAATTTCAGAGCTCAGGCTTCTCATCAAGGGGGCTTTTCTTGCTGTGGAGCAAGGGCTCTAGGGCACATGGGCTTCAGCAGTTGCGGCTCCTGGGTTCTAGAGACCAGGCTCAAGAGTTGTGACACACCGGCTTAATTGCATATCCTCCTGCATTTGCAGGCATATTCTTTACCACTGAACTACCAGGGAAGCCCCTGTTTTTCTGTTTTGTTTTAATATTTATTTGTCTGCATCAGGTCTTAGTTGTAGAACATGGGATCTTTGATCTTCACTGCAGCATGTGGAGTCTTTAGTTGTGGCATGTGGGATCTAGTTCCCTGACCAGATATCGAACCGCAGCACTCTGCACTGAGACTACGGAGTCTTAGTCACTGGACCGCCAGTGAAGTCCCAGGGCATACGAGTTTTTTGCTGGAAACATGTAGTCAAACATCAAAAGATTACTGCTAATCACAAAGAACAGATATTTCAAATTGATGATTTTAGCACTCTTCTATGTTGGAAAGATGCAAGGATCTGGCTTCATTGAAAGTACTCCTTAGATATGCATCTTAACTAAGGCCAAGGCACTGAATGCTTCCTGTTTCTCTTGATCCTGAATTCCCCTCAGGGCACACCTTCACTGCTGCAGTGGCTGGAACTGGGATGGCTGGAAACACTTCCTATTCAAAATGATGTGATTTGAGGAGTGGGTTAAGGCCCAATGTTTTGTCCAAAATATATCTCCACTGGCCTGGTACCACATTCCCCTTTAACCTAGCCTGAAATTCCCCCAAGTGAGGGCTAATCCTTATGTTAAGCAAGATGAGGACATTACTTCTAGAAGTACCCAAGAATAGGGTAACTCTCAAGCTACATAATTTTGCCTAAGTTATTCCTGTTTATCAACCTAATTCATATTCTCTGGTTATTTTGTTCTCTCTATTTTCTTCTTCAAAAGACCCTCACCAAGGGGACTTCCTTGGCTGTCCAGAGGTTAAGACTCTGTGCTTCCAAAGCAGGGGGTATGGGTTTGATCCCTGGTAGGGGGACCTAAGGTCCCCCATGCTGCATGGCATGGGCAAAAAACAAAACAAAAAGACCCTCAGCGAGGCAAATATGAGTTTAGGATTTTAAATATAATAGATTTCCTCACATTTTCCAAGAAGCCAGCTTGACACAAACTCGATTTTGCTTATGGGTGAACCGTGAGGGATTTATGATCAAGGCCTTCCTCCCCTTCCGAGTACCTGGTTACTGACCTCACAAGAGCATAATTTATGAGGACCTTTTACCTTCACTCCCTTTTTACCAAATAAAACAACAAAAAGAAAAAGGTGAGGACATTGTTTTAGGCTGCTACTGATAGGAGAAATTGAAACTGCACACCCTGGGCAGGCACCATAGTAACCATTTGCATGAGCTATTGTAGGACAGGAGATCCTGGTAAGGACACAGAACTAGCAAGCACCAAGGAGAATTCAGGAATGCTCAAAAGGAGAGACTAGACACCAGTCAAAATGTCCTCCCAGAATCCTTCTCGCTGGAATCCATCTTGGTTGAGTGATGTGCACACCACCAGGAAGGACCCTAAGTCAGAATGACTGGCAAGATGCAACCCAGAAACGAAACGAATTCCATCACCATAAAACCCAAGACTGTGACCCATGCGGCGGAGCAGTCCTCCTGGGTACCCCTTACCCTCCTACTCTCCCCACCCCCGGCGCCCTTCCCAATATTGCTTCTTGCTTTGTCAGCATGCGAGTCTCCTCAGACAACTCATTTCTGAGTGTTAAACAAGAGCCCACTCTTGGGCCCTGGATGGGGCCCCCCTCCTGCAATACTATCAACCCTCCACTGTTAATCAGATCTTCTTTAAGCTTATAATCAAAATAGCAAAGGAGGTAGGCCTTACACCTGTTTTGTCTGTGCCTTCCCAAATTGGAACGAAGCCTTTGCCTAACTTTGCTGGTCTTTAAATAGTCTGCCCTGTTTTTACCACTCTTTGGCAAACTCCTCTAACAAATTATCTGCCTGGCAATTACATTCACCTCTTAACTTGCAATAATTTGGTTTTGACCTCTGTTGAAAATGTAATTAGGGGCCATTATCTATTCCTGAATGAGTAGATTCAAATGCCCCTTCTCAGTCTTTACTGAATCCCAGAGTCCCCTGTTGAATTTTGTTATTGCAAACAATGCCCTAAAAGATGGTCTTTTTAAAAAAAATTAAAATAGCTAATTTTAGGGAATTCCCTGGTGGTCCAGTGGTTAACTGCTGAGGGCCTTGGTTCAGTCCCTGTTCTGGGAACTAAGATCCCACAAGTCAAGTGACATGGCAAAAAAAAAAAAAAATTATAGAAATAGCATAGATGCTTTAATATCATTATAAATATAAGGCAGAAAAAGTCACCCACAATGCCACTATACCCCAAAAGACAAGCATTTTTAAGAAGATATGTTTACAGGGCACTAGCTCAATACATTTTAGTTCATCTTACAGAATGTTATGCAACATTTGAAAACAATGAAATAAATCCATAGGTATGAAAAAAGAAAACCTTCCATAGTAGTTAGTGGAAGTGAAAAATATCATGATGCATTGTACACATCATGCAATACCATTTGTGTATTTTTATAGATGTATAGATGAAATAAAATTTTTTTTATTTTAAGGCAGGGCAAGAACTTTTCTTTTAGGACAAGAACATTTTTAAACACAAAATTCTCTCCTGCCTCCAGCTAATTTGGAGATACTTTAGATGCTCCCTGAAGCATCCCAGAGAGAGATTAAAACAATTAGGATTGTTTGGTATGTTGGGTTATATGGGAAGCATTGCCTAGTAGAGTGGAGATAAACCTTCTCAGGTTGCACTGTATGGATAAAATGTCATTAATTAAATATTCTTATAAATTACATAAAATTTCTAAAATTGGATATGTTCTGATATAATGCTACCAGTCATAATTCTAATTATGATCTTAAAATGTTGTACATCATAGAATAACTAAATTTCTTTGTCAATTGCATTGTAATCAGATCTCTAGCTATACCTTTAAAGTCTTTCGTCATTCTAAGACATAACTCTGATATCTTTGCAAAAATGCTTCATCTACAGGAAGATTCATAGAATTTTTTTAAGACTTATTTTTAAAGATATTTATTTATTTTTGGCTGTATCAGGTCTTAGTTGTGGCTAACAGGTTCTTTTCAGCGTGTGGACTTTTCTCTAGCTGTGGAAGGCAGGCTCAGTAGCTGCGGCGTGTGAGCTTAGTTGCCCCGTGGTATGTGAGACTCTTAGTTCCCTGACCAGGGATAAAATCCATATCCCCTGCATCAGAAGGTGGCTTCTTAACCACTGTCCACCAGAGAAGCCCCTCAACTGAATTATTAAAGGGATATTCTACATTTATTTCTGACGTTTATCACAGTAATCTGTTTTTGGATACAGATCAGATGTCTCATGACCTGCAACCAGAAGATTATTCACACTGCAAAAGACATCAGATAAAGGACTGTCCACAGCCTTGTTGGAAGGGGCCATATCAGGCCTTCTCTCAAATGCACTGAAACTCCTGTTTCTGACACCCTCTTATACTGAGACCAGCAGTACGAGACCAGGACAAAAAGAAGACTACATCTGAAGTAGACAGCTTCCAAGATGCCGAACTAGACCTGTGTAATAATTACTTTGAGACTTGATCACACTTTTAGTTGTGAACGAAACATTACTTTCTTGAGCTCAGGCTTATGCAAGTGTCAAAAATCAACCCAGTTGCTAGATTTATGGTTGATTACCTATGTTCAGTATTCCTGGGTTACCTTGGTGGATCTCTCCTCTCCAAGGTTCTAATTGGAAGGCCCTTATCAATTTTAGCTTCAGTTCAGTTCAGTCGCTCAGTCATGTCCGACTCTTTGCGACCCCATGAATTGCATTTTAGGTTAGAAGAAAGGAATTCTAGTACCATGCAAGTGACTGATGATATCACTCTTATGAAGTGGGACACTCTTACATTAAACTCTTATCTTTGATCTATCTATAAATATTCCTTTTCACTAGATGTTAAATATATTGAATAGCTCCTAACAGGACCCAATAGATTTATGGAACAAATTTATGGCCTTAGCTATTCCCAGGTTGGTTAGGAAGATAAACAATTGGTTTTCCTTAGGCTCAAGGTCACCTATGGGTAGCCTTGAAAATAGTCCCTGCCAACCTGTCTTTAATTCAGCCTGCTAGGTTCAGTTGGGCTACCCAGTTGGTGCTAGTGGTAGAGAACCTGCCAACCAATACAGGAGACTTGAAAGATGGGTTCGATCCCTGGGTTGGGAAGATCCCCTGGAGGAAGGCATGGCAATCCACCCCAGAATTCTTGCCTGAAGAATCCCATGGACAGCGAGCCTGGGGGGCTACAGTCCATAGGATTGCAAAGAGTCAAACATGACTGAAGCAACTTAACATACACACCGGTTCAATTAGTGGTCCAGTGGTATGATTATTTGGTCATGATATTTGTTCCTTCACTTGGAATAGAATATGTCATTATTTATAAAGAGGCATCAACAAAATTCACCCAGTAAGCTTTAAATGGTGCAGTCACCATCTGCAGTGATTTTGGAGCCCAAAAAAATAAAGTCTGACACTGTTTCTACTGTTTCCCCATCTATTTCCCATGAAATGATGGGACCGGATGCCATGATCTTCGTTTTCTGAATGTTGAGCTTTAAGCCAACTTTTTCACTCTCCACTTTCACTTTTATCAAGAGGCTTTTTAGTTCCTCTTCACTTTCTGCCATAAGGGTAGTGTCATATGCATATCTGAGGTTATCGATATTTTTCCCGGCAATCTTGATTTCAGCTTGTGCTTCTTCCAGCCCAGTGTTTCTCATGATGTACTCAGCATAGAAGTTAAATAAGCAGGGTGGCAATATACAGCCTTACTCCTTTTCATATTTGCAAACAGTCTGTTGTTCCATGTCCAGTTCTAACTGTTGCTTCCTGACCTGCATATAGGTTTCTCAAGAGGCAGGTCAGGTGGTCTGGTATTCCCATCTCTTTCAGAATTTTCCACAGTTTATTTTGATCCACACAGTCAAAGCCTTTGGCATAGTCAATAAAGCAGAAATAGATTTTTTTTGGAACTCTCTTGCTTTTTTGATGATCCAGTGGATGTTGGCAATTTGGCATCTGGTCCCATCACTTCATGGGAAATAGATGGGGAAACAGTGTCACACTTCATTTTTGGGGCTCCAGAATCACTGCAGATGGTGACTGCAGCCATGAAATTAAAAGACACTTACTCCTTGGAAGAAAAGTTATGACCAACCTAGACAGCATATTCAAAAGCAGAGACATCACTTTGCCAACAAAGGTCTGTCTAGTCAAGCCTATGGTTTTTCCAGTGGTCATGTATGGATATGAGAGTTGGACTGTGAAGAAGGCTGAGCGCGGAAGAATTGATGCTTTTGAACTGTGGTGTTGGAGAAGACTCTT
Organism: Ovis canadensis; assembly: GCF_042477335.2. NCBI lineage: Eukaryota > Metazoa > Chordata > Mammalia > Artiodactyla > Bovidae > Ovis > Ovis canadensis. The sequence goes on along the minus strand of NC_091245.1, from coordinate 91,043,818 downwards.
GAGAGTCCCTTGGACTTCAAGGAGATCCAACCAGTCCATTCTGAAGGAGATCAGCCCCGGGATTTCTTTGGAGGGAATGATGCTAAAGCTGAAATTCCAGTACTTTGGCCACCTCATGTGAAGAGGTGACTCACTGGAACAGACTCTGATGCTGGGAGGGATTGGGGGCAGGAGGAGAAGGGGACGACGGAGGATGAGATGGCTGGATGGCATCACTGACTCGATGGACATGAGTCTGAGTGAACTCTGGGAGTTGGTGATGGACAGGGAGGCCTGGCATGCTGCAATTCATGGGGTTGCAAAGAGTCGGACACGACTGAGCGACTGAACTGAACTGAACCATCATTGGGCTTCTCAGATGGCTTCCGGCTTGCCAAGCAGATGACGTGGATTCGATCCCTGGGTTGGGAAGATCCCCTGGAGAAGGAAATGACAACCCACACAGGTATTCTTGCTTGGGAATTCTACGGACAGAGGAGCCTGGTGGGCTATAGTTCATGGGGTCGCAAAGACACAAGTTAGCAACTGAGCATGCACGCAGGAAACCAAGTCATTAGTTTGCTCAGTTAAGAAGTTTCCATGATGAGGAAAGCAGTCCTACAGGGGCAACTTATACTATCACACATAGTGAATGTTGTGTTTTTATACCTGATGAGTCTTCTAATGTAACCTACCTTATGACACATATGAAAAATCAAATTTCCACTCTGAATGATCCTCTTCCCAGTTTAAGTGAAACGTTAGGAAGATGGTTTGATTCAGGAGGGTGTTGGCTTAAATCTTTGCTAATGATAGTTACTCCTGGATTTTAATAACAGTTCGTGTAACTTAATATTGATATAGTTTCTTGCCTTTATATTGTGTATCACCTACTCCCATTTAGAAAATATCCAAACAATTTGAAACTATTAATCACATCTATAGTCTCTATAAAATAATGGACATGCACAGTATACATGCAAGGCAAAATTGGCATAAGTCCTATTGGACCACTTGAAATTAACTATCAGTCCTTGCCAGACATCCTACCAATACAACTCCTCTAAGAGAAAAGAAAGAACTGGGGTATTAGGAACCAGCATCAAGGGACATGGTATACCAGAGGAGGTAAGTGACCATCCTAGATCAAGGAACTAAATATTTGATCACCTTTTGATTAATTATCAGAAGAGAGAACTGATGACATAGAGTTATTATTAAGACAGGACAAGAAAAATTTTAAACATGAAATTCTCTCCCTGTCTGTTTGAGCCACTACCCCTTCCCCTTTAGCGTACCTTGTGCACCTGCGTTATACATTAACTAGATCCCCTTAGAAGGCACAGGAATGCTTATTCACCAAAAAAAGCAATTTCCTCCTGGCACCAACAGGTAACACCTTAGGAGAAAACATTCTTTTCTCAATCCTGTAAGGGGTCACAATAAGCCACTACTCACCTTGTTGGACTATGTAAACTGTCAATATATTACTGTGATGTATAACCCTTTGTCTCAAAAACATATATTTATATATGCTTTGACCTTCAAGATGCAGAATAGTCCTCAGAGCCCTCAGAACGCTGCATGTATGCTGAGTTTTTTCAGTCGTGTCTGATTCTTTGTGACCCTATGGACTGTAGCCCGTCAGGCTCCTCTGTCCAAGGGATTCTCCAGGCAAGAATATTGGAGCAGGTTGCCATTTCCTTTATCTCCTGGGGAATAATCTGCAGGTTGGCCTGAATAAAATTTTCCATTTCTTTCTTAAATCGACTACTAATTTTTTTCATTGTCATTCTGGGATATGCATGCAAAATTTCTGGAAGGACACACAAGACACTATCAACAGGGATGGCTTCTAGACTCTAGAAAATGGGAATGCCAGCTAGGAAAAAGGATTTTACTTTTTTATTTATAGTTTTCTGGGTTAATTGGTTTTCTGTGAATTTATGTAATGCATTTTAAAATGTATTTATAGTGTATTTAAATATATTTAAAATACTAACATTTAAAACGAAGTTATATCTCTGCACAATTTTTTGAAATGAATAAAATAAATGTCCACACATGTGTCATGTGAAGTTTTTCAATTATAAAATTAATCAAAATAAATGCATTATGTTTGAAAGGAATGTGAAGGCTAGATTTTATTTCATTCTACGTAAATTCATAAGATTGCATAATTTTTGAGGATTGATAAGCAAACATAAATTAAACATTACTTACTAATAGTTTCAGTTCAGTTCAGTCACTCAGTCTTGTCCGACTCTTTGCAACCCCATGGACAACAGCACGCCAGGGCTCCCTGTCCATCACTAACTCCTGGAGTTTACTCAAACCATGTCCATTGAGTCGGTGATGCCATCCAAGCACCTCATCCTCTGTTGTATCCTGCTCCTCCTGCCTTCAATCTTTCCCAGGACTGGGGTCTTTTCAGATGAGTTGGTTTTTCACATCAGGTGGTCAAAGTATTGGGGTTTGGCTTCAACATCAGTCCTTCCAATGAATATTCAGGACTGATTTCCTTTAGGATGGATTGGTTGGATCTCCTTGCAGTCCAAGGGACTTTCAAAAGTCTTCTCCAACACCACAGTTCAAAAGTATCAATTCTTTGTTTCTCAGTTTTCTTTATAGTCCAACTCTCACATCCATACATTACCACTGGAAAAACCATAGCTTTGACTAGATGGACCTTTGTTGGCAAAGTAATGTCTCTGCTTCTTAATATGCTGTCTAGGTTGGTCACAACTTTCCTTCCACGGAGCAAGCGTCTTTTAATTTCATGGCTGCAATCACCATCTGCAGTGATTCTGGAGTCCCCCAAAATAAAGTCTGTCACTGTTTCCACTGTTTCCTCATCTATTTGACATGAAGTGATGGGACCAGATGCCATGATCTTAGTTTTCTGAATGTTGAGTTTTAAGCCAACTTTTTCACTCTCCTCTTTTGCTTTCATAGTAGTTTAAATAATTTCAGAAAAAAAATTCTCCAAAATGTTGTCAAAATTGTATAGCAAAATTTCATATTTGATTTAGAATATGATATTTTATTTATTTATTTATGACCTTGTGGCTTTCAGGATCTTAGTTCCCTGACCAGGGATAGAACCTGCGTTCTCTCTCTGCAGTGGAAGCACAGAGTCCTAACCATTGGACTGCCAGGGAATTCCGTGGCATGTGATATTTTAATGTTTACACGATACTACAAAGGTAACAATGTCTAGAGTACAAGAGTTTCTTACAAAAGACCTGAGGGCACTTCTCTGATGGTACAGTGGTTAAGAATCCATCCTCCAATGCAAGTGAGACGGGTTCCACCCTTGGTTGGGGAAGTAAGATCCCACCTGCCGCAGGGCAACTAATCCCGTGCACCACCACAAAGACCCAGCACAACCACCATGAACAACAAAGGACCTGTGTAGCATTAACTCCAAACTATATTCAAAAATAATCAATATATATAATAATTTGTATCTAATTCTGCCTATGATATTTGACAGAAGGCCATTTGCTGTGAAATAAAGAATGACTTGCTATGAGAGGAGATTGTTGAAAGGAGCTCACTCCTTCTTTCCGACTAGACAATCTATGCTTGCACTCTCCTTCCTCGCCTTGTCGGGGTCACTACTGTCCTCCCTCCTTACCTTGACTTTGGAACTCAGGTCCTCTCCCAGGCAAGAGACCACTCCTGGGAAGCAGTGGTATGTCTGCTGGTGAGCCACACAAGGTCTGTTTTCTTTCCACCCTCCTCATCAAGAAAGGTATGTTTTTCAAAAGGTGGATTGTATTGTGAGTTATAGCTCAATTAAAAAGAAAATAATTTTCATGCTGGAAGAGGAAGGACAAACATAGGGAAGAAACTTGAAATACCACCGTGGGGAGCTTATGTGAGATATTTCGCCACTGTGAACAAACTAAAATTTCTAATCCCAATACCAAGAGGTAGTGAAAGAAATAGCTAATATTGCCAAAACCGCAAATAGAAGTATTATAAAAATTGACAATGGAAAAAGTATCAGAGGGTAAAACGGACTGATTTTCAAGAGTGACAAAGGGCTTCTTTTAAAGACAGAGGATACAATCTAGATGTCCATTGACAGATGAATGGATAAAGAAATTGTTGTACATACATACAATGGAATATTGCTCAGCCACAAAAAGGAAAGAATTTGAGTCCGTTGTAATGAGTGGAATGAACCTAAAGTCTGTCATATGGAATGAAGTAAATTAGAAAGAGAAAAACAAATATTGTATCTTAACACATATATACAGAATCTAGAAAAATGGTGCTGATGAATCTGTTTCAAGGCAAGAATAGAGATGCAGGCATAGAGAATGGACTTGTGAACCCAGTGGGGGAAGGAGAGGGTGGCATGGACTGAAAGAGTAGCGCTGACATGTATACAGTACCATGCGTAAAATACAAAGCTAGTGGGAAGGTGCCGTATAACAGGGAGCTCAGCCTGGTTCTCTGCGACGACCTAAAGAGGTGGGGGCGGGGGGGTGGCTGGAGTAGGCAGGAGGCTCAAGAGAGAGGGGATATATGTATACTTACAGCTGATTCACACTGTTGTACAGCAGAAACTAACACTGGAAAGCAATTATCCTCCAACTAAAAATAAATTTAAAAAAATAATATAGGATTGACCAGACCTGCTTAGTTTAAAATAGTTGCCTATTTAGAGAGTAAGACTAGGGCATAGAGCAGGTTGATTTGTTTGTCTGTTTTCATTATAAACATTTGGTACTACTTTTAAATTAAACCTATATAATAAATTTTACCCTCCAAAAAAGTTTTTCACATGGGAAAATATGAGACCTTAAAAACTATGATCGTCAAATCTTCAATGACCCCTGGAAGATTTGGGGTAGATTATTACCAAATGTTTAATGAGCACTTAAAGGAATTGACCTTAAGTGCCAACTTGGATCCACTATGGACAAGTTTGTTTATTCAGTAAACATTTATTGTCTACCTACTTGATCCCAGTCACTGTGCAAGGCACTAGCAAAATGAAGCAGAAAACAAAACAGCACCTTTCTGCTTCTTGTGGAATTCCAGTGAAGAAAACAAACAATAACAACAATTACAGCATAATTACAACTTGTGATAAGTGCTATGAAAGAAAACACAGGGATTCATGTGAGAACATGATTAGAGGAACTAGCTTCATTGCAGAAGAGGGCAGTGCTACAGAAATTCTCTGTGAGCCAGCCGCATGTAATCTGAGCCCCACAGTTGAATAGAATTTAGGTAAGAAGTATTGCTACAGAGACAATCTGAAAACCACAAGTGAAAAAGGCATGAGGCAGCAATAAACCTGGCATGCAGAGGAACAGAGGAAAAACTGAGGTGGCCATAGGTCAGAAGGCAGTAGACAGAAGGCAGAGTGCAAGAGCGAGCCTCTCCAGAAACCTAGGGGCTGTATCACACAGGCACCAACTAATGTTGTTTCCTTTTTTGAAGTGATTACTGGGCAGGTAGATTAAAGAAATCCAAAGACACACTAAATTTGTTTTCAGTGAGACGATTGATCAATATGCTTGGGACAAACCAGTTATCCAACAACCAAAAAACTGAAAAGGTTAACTACTTGGTTGTGTCCAACTCTTTTTGACCCCATGGATGGTAGCCCACCAGGCTCCTGTCCATGGGATTCTCCAGGCAAGAATACTGGAGTGGGTAACAATTCCCTTCTCCAGGGGATCTTTCCGATTCAGGGATCGAACCTGCGTCTCTTGCATCTCCTGCACTGGCAGTCAGATTGTTCACCCCTGCACCACCTGGCTTCCCACAAAGGGTATGTTCTCAAGCAGTGAGGCTCCGCAACAGAAGCAGATCGTGGAAAAGCTGTCAGCTTAAGACTGTTTTCAGACCATACTCTTCACGTCTGGACGTCAAGTCCTTCCTTGAAGAGTGATCTGTATCTCCTTATCCATCTCACCACTGCATTTAGAACACAAAGGCACCAAGAACCTACACAGTTTTGTTCCTGCCCCCCTCTCTTCCACTTGCTTCTATTGAAAATTCGTTTCAGATACACTGCTGCTACTGCTGCTGCTAAGTCGCTTCAGTCGTGTCCAACTCTGTGCGACCCCATAGACAGCAGCCCATCAGGCTCTGCCATCCCTGGGATTCTCCAGGCACGAACACTGGAGTGGGTTGCCATTTCCTTCTCCAGTGCATGAAAGTGAAAAGTGAAAGTGAAATCGCTCAGACGTGTCAGATACACTAGCCACCTTTTTTTTTAATTTTTTAATACAATTTTTAGAGGCTACTTTCCACTTAAGTTATTTAACCTTCCTGTTTGTTGAAGCTTATCCCCTCCTCAGGGCTTTTGTGTTAGCTATTCCTCTTGCCTGAAATGTCACACTTGCCTGAGTTACCTCCTTCTAATGCTACCTGTTACCTTTCCTTATTACTTCCTAACTGGTGGCCCTATTTCACTTTCTCATGCACTTAAGTAAAATTATCTAGATTGCTTGTTTATATCTGTCTCATCAACTAGAACATAAATTCAGCAAGGCTGTGGATCTGATCTGTTTTATTCAATGCTCAATCCCAATTAGTACCTGGAACACAGTAGACCTTCAAGAAATATTTGTTAGTTTGAATCAGACGTGTAGAAATGTAAGTTCAATGATACTATAGATAGCTAGCTATAGTTATAGCTAGTCAAACATTTTTACCCAAATAATACTTATTAGTATATCAAAGTTAACCTGAAGGGAGATCTCTAGTTGGCTGACACAAATCTGTCTGGTCTTGCCAAACAGTTAAAAGTCAATGATTTCTGTAGACACAGATGATGAAATCATCCAAATTTCTGATGACACAAAGCCGAGAGTTCTGAAATCACCTAAGCACCCCCTCCAGGCTACAGTTCATGGGGTTGTAAAGAGCCAGACATGACTGAGCAACTAACATTTTCAAGCTATCTTTCCAGCCCCCCAGACCCACCCCTACCCTCACCACATATAAGGAACAGGCTCGCTCCCTCTCCTTTAGGGAAGCCAGCAAGCAAGGAAACCTGTTGTTTGTTCTCCCTCCTATTGTTTTGGAAGGGCCCAATAAAGCCTTGCTTTTAGAGAAAAAAAAAAGCTGGGAATATTGGTGGCTGACACACTGGATGACAGGATTCAAGTTCAAAAGCACCTGAAAGTCCATCAAAAATAGAACGAATAAGCATGTATCTTACTCATACAATGAATTGCTGCACAGCAATGAAAATGAGTGAACTGCTGCTATCTGCAATATGAAAAACTTTACAAAGATGATATCGAGGGAAATAAACCAGACACATAAAGAATATACATTGCATTATTCTATTTCTGTATATTTCAAAACCAAGGGAAACTATTCTATGGTGCTAAAAGTCAGGATTGGTTCTCTTGAGGAAGGAGGAAGGGAGCAACGATGGGGGGAGATGGAGAAGGCTTTTGAGGTGCTGCTAGTGTCTATTTCTTGACCTGGGCAGCGGTTATATGGATGTGCTTATTTTGCAATAACTCACTGATCTGTGTACTTACGATTTGTACATTTTATATGTGTAATGTACACCAGTTTTAAACTGAAGCATAAAAGAGACGTGGGAAATCTTTTTTATTAAAAGCTCAAAGTGCAGTTCCTAATTTTGAATTAAAGGATTTTAATATTTTGCCACTTAGAATTATAATTGGTATTGATTTGCAGTAAATAATCTTTATTATGTTTAGTTTCCTTTGATTTCTTGTTTCACAGAGGTTTTCTTAGAATGGTTGCGGAATAAACTGCAATACCGCTGCAGGGATGTGGAGTGAAGAGTATTTTCATGTAGCTGCTATTATAGCCTTTTTGGCAAGCAATAGCTGCAACAGCTATTATTTTAAAAATGTGACTCAGCAATCTCAGTTCTGGGGATCTATCCTACTCAAATAAAACCACTAGTTCCAATAGTTTCAATTGTTTGGTTTCTTCCCCCCCCCCCCCCCCCCCGGCCATGCCACGCATGGCTTGTGGGATCTTAGTTCCCCCATCAGGGATCAAAACCCATGCCCCATGCAGTGGAAGCACAAGTGCTAACCACTGGACCACCGGGGAATTCCCTCAATAAAACTACTGAAATAAAGACAACGAAGTTCTACGTATGTTCTATGCATGTACGGCAAAGTTCTATGTATGTTCTATGTATGTACGGCTAAGTTCTATGTACAAGGATATTTTGGCACACTGTTTCAACAAGCAACACACACACACACATTATAAATATGATGGGGACTTCCCTGGTTGTCCAGTGGTTAAGACTTTGTCTTACAATGCAGGGAGCGTGAGTTCGATTTCTGGTAGGGGAGCTGAGATCCCACATGCCTCTTGGCCAGAACATCAAAACATAAAACAGAAGCGATATTGTAACAAATTCAATAAAGACTTTGAAAATGCCCCACACCAAAAAAAAAAAAAAAAAAACTTAAAAAAAAATACTATGCATGCCATCAATAGGGGAAAGGTTGCAAAAATTTTTTACTATATCCACATTCGTTTTTCAAACTTTAAACTTTTTTTGGTGTATAGCTGATTAGCAATGTTGTGGTACTTTCAGTATATCCACATTTTGAAATATCCATTAAAGGACTTCCCTGGTGGTTCAGTGGCTAAGACTCCATACTTCCAAAGCAGGGGACATGGGTTTGAATCCTGGTTGGAGAACTAGGATCTCACATGCCATTTGTTTCAACCAAAAAACGAACATAAAATAAAAGGTTTGTGTACTTCAAAAAGAGAGAGAGACGCATCCATTAAAAGGGATACATTTGTACTCTGACAATTGATTTAGAGGGATTTTAGATGAGAAACTGTTTAAAATAAAAAAAGAAAAAGATAAATCACTTTTTTAAATGACAAAAAACCTTATATTGAATATGTGTACATTTGTATTTGTCTACATTTAATCATATGAGAATATAGAGAATTGTTAACAATTAGATTGATAAAATGGTTATTTGTGGGGTAGGAATTGATGGGGTGACAAAGGCTGGGCAAAAGGAAGTCAGGGAGAAAAAAAAATTAAGAACCAAATGATTTTTTGGAAAGCTCTATATGAACCAATAATCTCACATCACAGGTGAAAAATCAAATGCAGTCATAGGGACACTAAGAGATTACATTGTGTCCAAATCAAAGAACATAATAATCACAGTGTACTTTATGCTGTTCAGATCAAATCTAACATATTGTATATGTTTCTGTATAAAATACTAAAAGTAAAACAAATATTCCGCCCCCCCCACCCCCGCAAAGAGAACTATATTTTCTTGTTATAAGACAATTGGTTAAGAATCAGGCAAGCGTAGCTTCCAGTTTCTTTTCAGCCACTTACTTAGCTATGTGACCTTGGGCAAATTACTTAATTCCTCTATGCCCTAGTTTCTTCATCTGTACAATGAGGATAATTATAGCTCCTGTCTCTCAGGATTACTAAGGATAATAATATACGAATGCCAGGACCTGGTGTCTGGGTGAAACTCAATAAAAATAATTAATGTTGTCATTGTTATTAGAATAAATATTTATTGTGAAAATTAGAATTTACACATAAGCAAACAGAAAACATAACCATAAGTTGCCTTCCAGAGTTAACTATTGTTAATTTTTGGATATTTATGCATTTATCAACGTGATCTGAAAAATCATCAAATCAAAGGACATAATAATCAATAGCTGGTGATAGCTTAGGACGAATTAGCAGTCACCAAATGTTTAAAGCAGGGTGACAATATACAGCCTTGACGTACTCCTTTTCCTATTTGGAACCAGTCTGTTGTTCCATGTCCAGTTCTAACTGTTGCTTCCTGACCTGCATACAGATTTCTCAAGAGGCAGGTCCAGTGGTCTGGTATTCCCATCTCTTTCAGAATTTTCCACAGTGTATTGTGATCCACATAGTCAAAGGCTTTGGCATAGTCAATAAAGCAGAAATAGATGTTTTTCTGGAACTCTCTTGCTTTTTCCATGATCCAGCGGATGTTGGCAATTTGATCTCTGGTTCCTCTGCCTTTTCTAAAACCAGCTTGAACATCAGGGAGTTCATGGTTCACGTATTGCTGAAGCCTGGCTTGGAGAATTTTGAGCATTACTTTACTAGTGTGTGAGATGAGTGCAATTGTGCGGTAGCTTGAGCATTCTTTGGCATTGCCTTTCTTTGGACTTGGAATGAAAACTGACCTTTTCCAGTCCTGTGGCAATGCTGAGTTTTCCAAATTTGCTGGCATATTGAGTGCAGCACTTTCACAGCATCATCTTCCAGGATTTGAAACAGCTCCACTGGAATTCTATCACCTCCACTAGCTTAGTTCGTGGTGATGCTTTCTAAGGCCCACTTGACTTCACATTCCAGTATGTCTGGCTCTAGATTAGTGATCACATCATCCTGATTATCTTGGTCATGAAGATATTTTTTGTACAGTTCTTCCGTGTATTCTTGCCACCTCTTCTTAATATCTTCTGCTTCTGTTAGGTCCATACCATTTCTGTCCTTTATCGAGCCCATCTTAGCATGAAATGTTCCCTTGGTATCTCTAATTTTCTTGAAGAGATCTCTAGTCTTTCCCATTCTGTTGTTTTCCTCTATTTCTTTGCATTGATCGCTGAAGAAGGCTTTCTTATCTCTTCTTGCTATTCTCTGGAACTCTGCATTCAGATGCTTTATCTTTTCTTTTCTCCTTTGCTTTTTGCCTCTCTCCTCTTCACAGCTATTTGTAAGGCCTCCCCAGACAGTCATTTTGCTTTTTTGCATTTCTTTTCCATGGGGATGGTCTTGATCCCTGTTTCCTGTACAATGTCACGTACCTCATTCCATAGTTCATCAGGCACTCTATCTATCAGATCTAGTCCCTTAAATCTATTTCTCACTTCCACTGTATAATCATAAGGGATTTGACTTAGGTCATATCTGAATGGTCTAGCGGTTTTCCCTACTTTCTTCAATTTGAGTCTGAATTTGGTAATAAGGAGTTCATGATCTGAGCCACAGTCAGCTCCTGGTCTTGTTTTTGCTGACTGTATAGAGCTTCTCCATCTTTGGCTGCAAAGGTCAGAAAGCAACAGTTAGAACTGGACATGGAACAACAGACTGGTTCCAAATAGGAAAAGGAGTACATCAAGGCTGTATATTGTCACCCTGCTTATTTAAATTATATGCAGAGTACATCATGAGAAATGCTGGACTGGAAGAAACACAAGCTGGAATCAAGATTGCCGGGAAAAATATCAATAACCTCAGATATGCAGATGACACCGCCCTTATGGCAGAAAGTGAAGAGGAGCTAAAAAGCCTCTTGATGAAAGTGAAAGAGGAGAGCGAAAAAGTTGGCTTAAAGCTCAACATTCAGAAAATGAAGATCATGGCATCCGGTCCCATCACTTCATGTGAAATAGATGGGGAAACAGTAGAAACAGTGTCAGACTTTATATTTTTGGGCTCCAAAATCACTGCAGATGGTGACTGCAGCCATGAAATTAAAAGATGCTTACTCCTTGGAAGAAAAGTTATGAGCAACCTAGACAGCATATTCAAAACCAGAGACATTATTTTGCGGACTAAGGTCCGTCTAGTCAAGGCTATGATTTTTCCTGTGGTCATGTATGGATGTAAGAGTTGGACTGTGAAGAAGGCTGAGTGCTGAAGAATTGATGCTTTTGAACTGTGGTGCTGTAGAAGACTCTTGAGAATCCCTTGGACTGCAAGGAGATCCAATCAGTCCATTCTGAAGGAGATCAGCCCTGGGATTTCTTTGGAGGGAATGATGCTAAAGCTGAAGCTCCAGTACTTTGGCCATCTCAGGCGAAGAGTTGACTCATTGGAAAAGACTCTGATGCTGGGAGGGATTGGGGGCAGGAGGAGAAGGGGATGACAGAGGATGAGATGGCTGGATGGCATCATGGACTCGATGGACGTGAGTCTGAGTGAACTCCGGGAGTTGGTGATGGACAGGAAGGCCTGGTGTGCTGCGATTCATGGGGTCGCAAAGAGTCGGACACAACTGAGCGACTGAACTGAACTGAATTGTTTAAAGGGCTTTTTACAGAAGAGGGGTAGACATATTCTATGAGGCTGCAAATAATCACAGCAAGAGGCAAGGGTTACAATGAGAGCTGTCCAGCAACGGAATGGGCTGCCCCACACCATAGGGGAGCTCCTTGTTACAACAAGAATAGTTTTAGCTGGCGACCATTTGTCAGAAAAGTGATGAAAGAGAGGTCAAGCTCAATGGCTTTTAAAACTTTTCCTAACATTTTATGACCAAGAAATACTTGCTGGATGTATACATATGTGATTCACAGCCTACATATGACTATTTGTGTGGTTCTTACTATTTAATACTAGGTGGTAAGAACAGTTCCAAATATATCCCATGAAAGTTAATAGGAAATTCCTAGCATAGGTCAGGTAGTACTTCTCCGTCATAGAAAGCTGAGGACGTGCAATTCCACCAATTAATCCCACTCAATATGGAGAAAGAAATCAAAGGCGAGCCTGGAAGGAGTTTATATCTTATCTTCAGGTACTGTTTGTCTGCTTTCTTAATACTTGGAGTCTCTTCCTGGAAAAAATTTCTGATCTGGCAAAAATTCATAGTAATCATTTAGGGGAAAAGAAAAAGAAGAAATAAACAAAAAATAGATTAATGTAGTTGGGAAAAACTTTAAGAACATGGTGTTGATGGGAGAGAAGACTAAATGTCCCTATAAGACCCACCCAAGTGCTTTTGATGTCTGACCAATTATTATCTTATTATTCTTCCTGCTATAGATACAGCCACAATTTATGTAACAGGATGTTTAAAAAGATTAAAGAGAAGCTGTAGTAGGGTTCTAAGATGATAAGAGTCCCTAGAAAATGTATTTATGGACGTTTAGAATAAAAGTTCCTGTATGTTCTTAGAATAAACCATCTATTTATTTTTCTTTTTTTAAAGAAACAAGTCAAATTTGTATTTCAATATGGCTGCTTCCTGTCCACAAGTGATATAGAAATAATAAAGCAAAGAGAGCAAACAAATAATACAGCAAAGAGAGGATGGTGGTATTCTGTAATCCATGATCTGTGCTGGTTTTTAATCAGGTTTAACTTTTGGGTCCAAAATATTTTATCCCTATATTACATAAATGTTTTAATTCATCTGTATTAAATCTATTCATGGGGAAACAAATTATTCTGAGACTTCCTTGGTGGTCCAGTGGTTAAGACTCCACACTTTCACTGTAGGGGGCACCAGCTCTCGATCCCTGGTCGAGGATCTAAGATCTTGCGTGCTGCACAACGTAGCCAAAAAAAAAAAAAAAAAGAATTATTCTATTGTTCAAGCAGGAGAGCTGTGTGGAGTTTGTGATTCCAGTGACTCAACGTGAACATAATGAAAGTTAAAGAAACAATTTTTGGTAGAGGATTTTGTGAATAGAAGTTGAGATGAATCAAACTGATTTTCTGTTAGAAGAGTGTTACAAAGGTGTCTCAAACATAAAGAATGACTCATTGATATTCAAACCTCTGCCATGTGGGCGCTCTCTTATTTTACACCATAAATTGGCACTGGGTACCCCATAAAAGGGCTTTAGGGAATGTTCTCAGAATTTCTGATAGTAGTCTTATGTAAATTGTTTGCTAATGTCAACTCTTTCTCTTAGGAACCTAGGTCAATACCTTGGGTGGGGGCTTCTCTGGTGGTCCAGTGGTGAAGACTCCGCGCTTCCAATGCAGGGGACACCGGTTCGATCCCTGGCCAAGGAAGATCCCACATGCCTCAGAGCAACTAAGACCATGTGCCACAACTACTGAGCCTGTGTGCTGCAACTACTGAAGGCTGAAAGCTCTAGAGCTGTGCTCTGCAACAAGAGAAACCACTGCAATGAGAAGCCCATGCGCTGTAACTAGAGAAAGCCCACATGCAGCAATGAAGACCCAACAATCAAAAATAAATTAATTACTGATTAAAAAAACACCTACTGTGGGCTTGCACACTCTCCCCCTGTACATGTGTATGTATTTACTTATTTATCATTTCTTTCTGGAATTTTTTTCTGTTGTGAGTAAGATATAGACATGATACCATTTTCCTCTAAGTACTTCAGTGTATATTTCCTAAAAACAAGGACAATATCTTTCATAACCACAGTGCAATTATGGAAATTAAGAAGTCAATACTGATTTAATAATATTATCTAATCTATAAATTAATTCAAATTTTGCTCAATTGTTCCAATAATGTCCATTAGAGTAAAAGAAAAATACAGATCATACAATGCATTATGTTGTCAAGTTATCTTTCAGTTCAGTTCAGTTCAGTCGCTCAGTCATGTACGACTCTTTGCGACCCCATGAATCGCAGCACGCCAGGCCTCCCTGTCCATCACCAACTCCCAGAGTTCACTCAGACTCACGTCCATCGAGTCCATGATGCCATCCAGCCATCTCATCCTCTGTCATCCCCTTCTCCTCCTGCCCCCAATCCCTCCCAGCATCAGAGTCTTTTCCAATGAGTTAACTCATCGCATGAGGTGGCCAAAGTACTGGAGCTTCAGCTTTAGCATCATTCCTTCCAAAGAACACCCAGGACTGATCTTTAGAATGGACTGGTTGGATCTCCCAAGTATTTTTAGTCTCCTTTAATCTGGAAGAAATTTTCCACATTCTTTCTTTCATGACCTTGAAATATTTGAAGAGTTACAAGTCAGTTATTTTGTAGAGAGTTCCTCAACTTGGGTTGATGGATGTTTCCTCATGATTAGCTTTAGGTTATGCATTCTAAGCAGGAATAACACAGAAGTGATGTGATCTGAGTATGTAATATCAGGAGTTGAATTGTTCTTTTTTAAATGATTTGTTAAGGTACAGCCTGCCAGGTGTCTCTATTCTAAATTACTATTTTTCCTTTAAAGTTAATTATTTCATAGGGAGATACTTTGGGGCTACATAAACTTTTTGTTTCTCACCAAACTTTACCCACTAGTTTTAGTTTCCATTGATAACTCTTGCCAGAGTCAGTATTACTATGACTGCCAAATGGTGATTTTTATAATTCTATCATTCCTACTGTATTTTTTAGTTGGCATTCTACCACAAGGAAAAATGTTCTCTTCTCTATGGTTTGTTTGCCAGTTTATTTATACCATTATGATTCATAGATTCTTATTTTATTCAGTGGGTATCTGTTATTGACACTATTATGATGCTAAAATTGTCCCTGATTTGCATAGTGGTAGTCCTTTCCAACTGGCCTTTTGACATGTCTCCAAAATTCTTTAAGCTTCCTGGCTTTATGACACAATATATTTCAGGTTTTTCTTGTATTTTCCTAGCCCGAGCCCTGAAGTAAACCTAAGAAATCCTGGTTTCTGTAGTGGAGAAGAGTATTTAGAAAAGTTCAGGTTCTAAGTGTACTATTTCATACTGGTGTGTCATAACTTGTAGGCTCTCTCAGAGGACAGGCTCAGGCTCTCTTGTTCTCTCTCTCTCTCTCTCACACACACACAATTATAAAACAATGTGGTCTTATCAATCATTCCAATTCCAGCCCAGTATTGCAGGGTTCATTTTAGCCTTCCCCCTTTTCATGTTACAGCTCACTTCTCTAGCAGTGAGAAATCTGTGGAACCAGTCGTGACTACTGCACTTAGCCACCCCTGCATGTACTCGCCTGATTCTCTGATTCACTTTGGCATAATCTCCTGCCATTCTAAAGCCAACCTGTACACACACACTGATGACAGGTCCCAAAGCACCCGAAACCACTGGTGTCTGTGCTACGTTGCCAGTGCTCATTGAGGTATGGTGCTGCCTCTGCTCTTTTTTTTGGAGCAGGGGGTGCCTGATACTGGCCATTACAGACTCTTAAAACAGAAATTCCGACTGGCAAAATCACTCTTCAGCCTCAGTTTCTTCCACACAGTGACACAGCTGATCTGGAAGGGCTCACAGAGATTTTATGGAATGGACTCTTGGGTTTCACATGCCCTTTATTTTAGTTCCCTTTCCCTAGGGTTCAAATATGAATCTGGTCTGTGCCCAGAATCACTCTTCTTTCCCAACCCTACCTCTCTCCTTTTAATGGGCTCTCTCTTCTTCTAATGAATTCATTCTTAATACTTCACATACATGGAACCTTAGCAGCCAGGCCCTTCGAACATATCAGAAGGCATCAGCTTAAATTCTCAGAACAACTCATTTGTCATTTCTTAAGTTATTTGCATCAACAATTTAATTCAGAAACTCTCTTGAAGACAGAAGACAATACCACAGAAGCAATTCAGAAATGAAAGGACTGCAAATTCCATCCCAAGAATCTCATCCAAGGAAAAGAACTCTCTCATGATTCGCCTGGCTGGTGGGGACTGAAGGGAACCTGGAGAATTTTCAGTATGAAGACTGCCCTGGGCCATATTTATCACAATGACGCTATTGTCCTGCCGCGCCTCTTGGAACACTATCATCAGGAAGCGAATGCTAAACTGTTTTCCCAGAGGTGCTAATGGACACCTAATCTATCATTCCTTCATTGCTGTTGCCAACTGCAGGCCTCCGGCCAGGTCAGCAAAGTAGTCTGTGGCTATGAGGCTGAAGGGTATTAACTAATTTGTGCATAAAATAAGCCCAAGCATAATGACCTTGATGGCATTAATTTTCTCTCTCTATTGAGTTAACCCAGTCATAGACTGGGTGGTGGTGGTGTTCAGTCACTCAGTCGTGCCCGACTCTGCAACCCCATGGATTGCAGCATGCCAGCTTTCCCTGTCCTTCACCATCTCCTGGAGCTTGCTCAAACTCATGTCCACAGAGTCAGTGATGCCATCCAACCATCTCATCCTCTGTTGTCCCCTTCTCCTCCTGCCTTCAGTCTTTCCCAGAGTCAGGGTCTTTTCCAATGAGTTGGCTCTTCGGACTGGATATGTTTGAACATTTCCTTACTAAACGGACATTTAATAACATGCAATTACTATGAGTTGAGATAAAATCTCCTTGTTACATGGAAAATGTGCATGCAGATAATTCTGAATTAAATCCAGAGTATATTAAATCTTCAGTATCATAGACGTTAACAATAGGCTCTTTACCACGGATATTGAAATTGTTTCCTTTACTAGAACGTAAGCTTCATGAGGGCAGGGAGCTTTGTCTTGCTCATTACCCTATTCTGAGTATGAGTATACCTGACTTAAAGTTGTGTGTGTGTTAGTTGCTCAGTTGTGTCTGACTCTTTGTGATCCCATGGACTATAGCCTGCCAGATTCCTCTGTCCATGGACTTCTCCAGGCAAGAATACTGGAGTGGGTTGCCATGCCCTTCTCCAGACTTAAAGTTGAAGCTCAATAAATATTTGTTGAACAAATAAAAATGTTTGGTGGCATAATAGAAGAAAATTTTAAATTATTAAACTCTATCCTCACAAGGGGAAATGGGAATTGCATGCCTCCTCTCAGATGGTGAAGAATCTGCCTGCAATGCAGGAGACCCAGGTTCGATTCCTGGGTCAGGAAGATTCCTTTGGAGAAGGGAGTGGCTACCCACTCCAGTATTCTTGCCTGGAGAATTCTATGGACAGAGGAGCCAGGTGGGCTACAGCCCATGGGGTTGCAAAGAGACACAACTGAGTGACCGACACTTTCTGAAGACATAAGAAATTATTCAAAACAGCAACAATAACAACAGAACACCATTCTAATGAGACATATCTGTGGGATGAATTCCCTTTATAAGCAGGTTAAGAGCTTTAGTTTAGATTTTATGTTGTTTCTGTGATCTAACATTTGCCCTTGAAAGGTATGTATATGTGTTTGCATCTGTGTTCCAGCAGTAACTGGCTGGTCAATTTTAAGGATAAAGAGACATATTTGTCTCTTACAGTAGTGAGGAGACTTAAGTAGGAATCATATTTGGAGGACCCATGTGCCCACTTGGACTATTCTGTGAGAGATATCTGAAGCATTTGGGTTTTTTGGACTAAATAACTGAGACTCAGAGAATGAGCCACTGGGAACAGCAAGAGAAAGTTACTGGGATGAAACCAACTCCTTGGGTACTGGTTAGAGCTTCCCAAAGTAGGTGGACAGCCACACAGCAGAGGTTAGGAAATGACAGGGTTCTCAGACCCAAGAGTGTTGTAGAAAGATTATAGACGGGTTTATCTACATGTCAAGCATCTAGGAAAGATGCAACTAGTGTCTTGTTTGCTTTCCTGGGACTATAAGAAAGGTCACTATGCAGTACTCCCATTGGTACCCTAAAGCTAGGATCTATAAAAAATATCTAGCAATCAACTACAACAAATCTCATTTTGTTCTTCAGCTCTGGACTTCCTCTTATGGAGGTGGTGGTGGTGTCAGGGCATTTAATTATGCTGGCCTCCCTTCTACAGTCTTTTTGCAGGTTCACTAGACTAAAACCACTTCTGCAATGAGATATCTGCAAGTGAAATATGGACTTCATTCTGGAAGCATCAAGTCTATGTTGCCTAAGTTTCTAATTAATGAGATTAAACCGAAGTCTGGATTGGACCTCCATGAAGGCAGCTCAAAATAGAGCGCCTATCACAGATCTTGCATTGGTTAAAAAATTTTTCTTTCCTACACTGTGATTTCTTTAAGTTACTCCAGTCAATCACTAAGTCTGATAGACCTGCACTTCCTTGCATAGTGGAGGTATGGAGAATAAAGGGATGAAGCTGTACAGAGAAGTGTGCTGTGCCTCACTTTTATTTGGATGCTACACCCATCACAGGGAACAACAGTCTGAAAAGAAAACTATCCAGGAGTTCGGGACAGTGATCTATATAGAATGGTGACTCATGATGGAGGAACTAGCTGGTGAAGAGCCTAGGATGCAGTGGGGACCTGGGAGAGTGTGTTCCAACTAGAAGGGGAACAACTCAGAGGGACATGAACCAGTTCCCTCTCCTTCTTCTCCACATACACTAGAGTAAGGAGAGGGTTGTGATAATTCTAACAATAATTGTGATAACCCCTGTTCTTTCACACAGGCAATATGACTAGCTGTTACCTTGGAAAGATGTTATTAGGGGGTGGAAGATGATTATATTCTTCAATATCTTTCCCTCAGCCTAAAACAGCTTTGCACATCATTACTGTTAACCGATCATATGAAGCTTTAGCTAAAATAATCTTATTTTAGAAACTGAACAGTATCTGATCTTCATGGTCTGAGGAGTAAAGAACTTCTGAGATCAGTTGTGTGAAATCTGGACTATCCCAGACAATTTAGGACATATGGTCACCACAACTACATAGGTAAACTCATGGACATGTAATTACCTTCATATTCTTGAAATAGTACCAAGTTTTGGCCTCTCCTAACTTAGAGGCTCATTAATGAAGGATTAGGTTACTTTAACTATCTCTTGAAAACTAAAAAGTAAGGTTTAAGTGAGGGGATGCATTAGATTGGCTATGTCTTCAGTTCTGAGTGGTCTTTCTAGGTAGTTTGAGAATCTATAGTGGGATCCATACGGGAGAAGGGGGTGGGATAGTTCCTGCTATTTTTTTCATTTCACTTTCTAATTATTAAAAATGATTCAGGAAGAAAAAAAAATGATTCAGGAGGTTATTTGCTTAGTGAAGATCAACCCTGCTGAAATGTGTTCCTCATGTTTCTTAGACCTAGATAAATGCCCAACTGCTGAACACAGTATCTTCTAAGGGATTATTCTATTATTATATTAAAGATCTACTGGGGACTTCTCTGGTGGTCCAGTGACTAAGACTGAGTGCTCTCAATGCAGTGTGCCCGGTTCGATCCCTGTGCTAGGATCTAGGGAACTAGATCCCATGTGCCTAAAGTAAGACCCGGCATATCCAAATAAATAGAAATAACAAATATTCATATAAAAGAGATCAATTTGCAAAATGTTCTGAAATGTGAACTAAGTGTGTCTATACTCTCCTATGATGGAGGTCAGCAAAGGTGAATAAGACCCTCTGCTTTAACAGTGAAGGCCATACTCCACTTTTCAATGTTTCTATTGTTTCAGCCTAATGAACTTTTACCCACAAAAGTCCTTCTTTGAACAGTCTGATCAAAAATAAGGTCTTAAAAAAATTTTTTTTTAGATTGTTTACTCACAGCTAAACCTTTAGACAGAAGGCCAACTCCCAGTGGTCAGTTTCAAACAGGTTAACTTTGGGCTGAAGAGATTAAAAAAAAAAAAAAAAAACCCAAAACTCTGACTTTCAAACAGACACGTGTGTGATGTCACTATACCTGACTTTGCTCTCCCAAGGTATATCTCAGAGCAGTGCTGTGGGTTTAAGAGAAAAACTTGAATGGGCAATTTCTGTCCAGTACTGAAGTGAGAGGTGCAGTTGATGAAGTGCTGACCCACAGATTTGGGTTGGAATGGTTAGACCTGCAGGCGGGAGGAGAGGAAGGGGGGAGGGAAAGTCAGTACAGCGATGTCATGTGCCTCCATGATCCTTTATACACAGTCTTCTGATTCCCGAATGTATGTTCATATACTGTGGCTTCCCAGGTGACTTGTGGTAAAGAATCCGCCTGCCAGTGCAGGAGACATGGGTTCCATCCCTGGCCTGTGACCATCCCCTGGAGGAGGAAATGGCAACCCACTCCAGTATTCTTGCCTGGGAAATCCCATGGACAGAGGAGCCTGGCGGGCTACAGTCCATGGGGTCACGAGGAGTTGTATACAACTGAAAAACTAAAACAGCAACATGTTTATATATTGCTTTTTCAGTATAGGGTCAAGGGTAAGGTTATAAAGGAAAAATAATTATTGTCTTAAAAGTCTCATTCTTGTGCTTTGGAAAACTAGGCTTCTCTGAGAAAACTAATAACGTTCAAATGCATACTTTGTCCAAGTAACTCTTTGGTATTTGAGCAGCCATTAGCAAAGAATAAAGATTTCTGGGGGAAATTCCCTGGCAGTTCAGTGGTTAGGACTCAGTGCCTTTACTTGCATGGCTCCTGTTAAATTCCTGGTTGGGGAACTAAGATTTCACAAGATGCAGGGAACAACCAAAAAAATTAAAAAGGGTGTTTTTTTGGTCCAAAATGGGTGGTAGAACAAAGAAAGGAGACTGAAAAACTATTTGAAAATGATCAAGTTAACTGCTGGTAAAATTCATAGATTAATTGATTGATTTTCGTAATGTCATACTTATAGGTAGGTAATATTTGGTTTTTCCTACCTATAAATGGTGGTTTTTCCTACCTATACATGGTGGTCATGTATGGATGTGAGAGTTGGACTGTGAAGAAGGCTGAGCGCGGAAGAATTGATGCTTTTGAACTGTGGTGTTGGAGAAGACTCTTGAGAGTCCCTTGGACTGCAAGGAGATCCAACCAGTCCATTCTGAAGGAGATCAACCCTGGGATTTCTTTGGAAGGAATGATGCTAAAGCTGAAACTCCAGTACTTCGGCCACCTCATGAGAAGAGTTGACTCATTGGAAAAGACTCTGATGCTGGGAGGGACTGGGGGCAGGAGAAGGGGACAACCGAAGATGAGATGGCTGGATGGCATCACTGACTCGATGGACGTGAGTCTGAGTGAACTCTGGGAGATGGTGATGGACAGGGAGGCCTGGCGTGCTGCGATTCATGGGGTCACAAAGAGTCAGACACGACTGAGCGACTGAACTGAACTGAATATTTTGAGAACACCCAAGTATTTGGAACACAGTGCAGGGACTAGATATAAATGAGTAAATAGCCATCAAAAAGCACACACACCTTGCTCCTTAGGAGTTTCAAGTGCCCTCATCAGTTCAGTTCAGTTCAGTTGCTCAGTCATGTCCAACTCTTTGTGACTGCAGCATGCCAGGCTTCCCTGTCCACCACCAACTCCCGGCATTTGTTCAAACTCATGTCTATTGAGTCAGTGATGCCATCCAACAATCCTATCGTCTGTGGTACCCTTCTCCTCCCGCCTTCAATCTTTCCCAGCATCAAGGTCTTTTCAAATGAGTTGGTTTTTCACATCAGGTGGCCAAAGTATTGGAGTTTCAGCTTCAGCATCAGTCCTTCCAGTGAATATTCAGGACTGACTTCCTTTAGGATGAACAGACAGCAGAATTTGTTCAGATCATCTAGAACAGGGGTCCACAGCCCCCAGGCCATGGAACCGGAACCAGGCCTCACAGTAGGAGGTGAATGGGAAGGAGTGAGCGAAGCAAAGTTCAAGATGCTTTGCTTCGCTCACTCACCTGCTGCTCCCCACCCCCAACTCCCATTCACAGAGAAATTGTCTTCCACGAAACAATTCCCTGGGGCCAAAAAGTTGGGAACCGCTGATATAGAAGACAGTGCAGTCAGCTGGAGCTATTCAGCACAGATAATAACTGCTGGTTATTAATAATAATGGTAAAGTCCCTACCATTTATTGAGTGCTTATTATGGTCTACTGGGTACTGCTCTGCATAGCAGGTACAAATGTTATTCCCAATTTATAGTTAAATTTACAGGTAAAATCAAGGCACAGATTAAGTAACTTGACATGTTGTACTTAATAGAAGCAAGTTCAAACCCACCTCTGTCAGACTTTAAAACTTAAGTCTTACCTGTTTTGTTTTATTGCTGTATATTCTAATCCTAATTTTTTCTTAATATATTTTCAAAAAAAGACAAATCTATATTCCACATTGATTAAGAGCATGCTGCTGCTGCTGCTAAGTCGCTTCAGTCATGTCCGACTCTGTGCGACCCCATAGATGGCAGCCCACCAGGCTCCCCCGTCCCTGGGATTCTCCGGGTAAGAACACTGGAGTGGGTTGCCATTTCCTTCTCCAGTGCATGAAAGTGAAAGTGAAAGTGAAGTCGCTCAGTTGTGTCTGACTCTTAGCAACCCCATGGACTGCAGCCTACCAGGCTCCTCCGTCCATGGGATTTTCCAGGCGAGAGTACTGGAGTGGGGTGCCATCGCCTTCTCCGGATTAAGAGCATAGGGAACTATTAAAATGTTTTAGGACATTATATATATATATGTTGGTATTTTAAAAACTTATTTATTTTTGGCTGTGCTGGGTCTTCGTTGCTGCTTGAGGACTTTCTCCAGGTTTCGCGAGTGGGGGCTACTCTCTAGTTGCAGTGCTCGGGCTATTCACTGCGATGGCTTCTCTTGTTGCTGAACACTGGTTCTAAGGTGTGCAGGCTTCAGTAGTTGCAGCACGTGGGCTCAGTAAATGGGGCTGCTGGGCTCTAAAGCACAGGCTCAGTGGTCGTGGTGCACGGGCTTAGTTGCTCTGTGGCATGTGGGATCCTCCCAACCCAGGGATCGAACACATGTGTCCTGCATCGGCAGGAAGGTTCCTTACCACTGAGCCTCCAGGAAAACCCTGTTGGTATTTTAAAAGTAAGTGTTAAATATCTAGAAATTTCTATTATATGGGAGAGATTGGACAATGCCTTCATTTATTCATGTGTGGGTTCAAGGAAGGTTTGATTGCATATCTTTTATGTTTGTCTTAACCATTCCTTAAAGGACCTACTTTATTTAAAATTCCTTCACCTCTGGGGTAATTAACTCATTAAGATTTGCTTGAGAATTTCCCTGGTGTTAGCACTCGAAGTCCTGCACGCCAAGAAACCACTCCCTCAGTCCTTGGAAAATCAGGATGGTTGTTCCCGTTAGCTTCACATGTGGGTGCTTTAAGGTTATTTTTGAATGGTGGTGATAGGATCTAATGGGCTTGAGTCCTCTCTTGGGGAGAAAGACAGAAGTTGAGTTTATGTTTTCTGGGAGCACCTCAAGTGATGGAGAAACTTTTTCCTGAACCCTCATTTTATCACTTTTATACTTTTCTTCTGCATCCTGAACTAAAAATCTATCTCAGAGACACTTCCATTCACATTTCTTACCAAAATGGAATGAACTTAATTATTTCCCCATGTGATGACACATTACATATTTAAAGAAATCAATCATGCCCACCCCCAGTCTTTCCACCTTCAAACAACACATCTCCTAACAACTCAACATTTCTCATATTATTTTACCATCATGATTACTGTCTTCCAAATACAGTTTGATCCTGCGCTTAGTTGTTCCATCTTATCTGACACTTTCCAACTCTTTGGACTGGAGCCCACCAGGCTCCATGGGATCATTCAAGCAAGAATACTGGAGTGGGTTGGTGGGTTGCCATCTTCCTCTTCCAAGGGATCTTCCTGACCCAGGGATCAAACCCAAGTTTCCTCTGTCTCCTGCCTTACAGATGGATTCCTTACCTGCTGAGCCATCAGGGAAGCGCAATATTGTCATTTCTAGAAAGCTAA
This sequence comes from Ovis canadensis, assembly GCF_042477335.2. NCBI lineage: Eukaryota > Metazoa > Chordata > Mammalia > Artiodactyla > Bovidae > Ovis > Ovis canadensis. The sequence continues at coordinate 91,019,569 of NC_091245.1, read as the reverse complement.
TCAGCAGAGTATGTCACCTCCTTTGTCCAGAATCTATACTTCCTTTATTATTTTTTTTTTTTAGTAAAAGGTGAAAGATTTATTTGGTCTTACACTTCCTTTAATTTAGCTTAATATCATAGTATTTTTCTTGGCAATTATTAATTTAGATTGAGTTCCTATCTACTCAAACTTTCAAGCATTTTTCTCATGTGTTTTGCTATGCTGTATTGCTTATCTTGTACACACAGTTTTTTTTTCTAGCTTGAAGTAAAGCACCTTACATTTAAGTCTGCTAAATTTTCAACTGCCTGCCTCTGCCTGCTTCTCTAAAATCACCCATTTCCAGTTTTGTTTGACTTGCAGGTTTGATGAGCATATTTTCATGTCAATAATTGAACTGTTAAAAGGACAAGGCCTTCACTGGGATCTTTCCTTATGTTTATATTAATCCACTAATTAGTCTTTAGTTACAATAATTCAACTATTTGAAATTAATCTAATTTATTAGCAACAGTGGAGAAGGTAATGGCACCCCACTCCAGTACTCTTGCCTGGAAAATCCCATGGACGGAAGAGCCTGGTAGGCTGCAGTCCATGGGGTCGCTGAGAGTTGGACACGACTCAGTGACTTCACTTTCACTTTTCACTTTCATGCATTGGAGAAGGACATGGCAACCCACTCCAGTGTTCTTGCCTGGAGAATCCCAGGGACAGTGGAGCCTGGTGGGCTGCCGTCTATGGGGTCGCACAGAGTCAGACACAACTGAAGCGACTTAGCAGCAGCAGCAGCAGCAGCAGCATTAGTAACAGTACATATTTACAACTTCACCCCATATAAGACCAATGTGGTAGGAGAGTGAAGTAACAATAGAAAACACTCTTTGATGATGAAGTATTTACTGCTTCTGTCAAAACTGTGGAACTGCTTTCTAGACCTCATGTTTTTTGACCAAGGCAGGCATTTCCCATCGTAATTCTCCACTTTATTTACTGGGCTTGGCACTGAGTAAGTTTTAGTTATTAAAGAAGATCAAATCTTCTATCAAAGAACAAAGATTTGGCCTTGTTAAAGATGTTCCAAAAATATATCACAGATTTCTTAGGTAAGTCCAAAAGAGGAGTTACAAATAGGCTTAGGAATACACACAGAGACTTCCAAATGTATTCCTTTAAAGGAGAGGACACTTTTCAAAAGGGTAAGTTTCACTGTGTTTGTTAAGCCATCAAAGACAGTTTAACCTAGTAGTCAAATACATTAGCTTTGACCTGGTTCAATGCCCAGTTCTGCCACTTGCCAGCTGTTTGATTTGGGGCAAATATATCAATGCCTTAGCTCAGTGCCTGGCATCTAGTGAGAGCTATAAAAATAAAATTAACTATATTTATTAAGCATCATTTTATGCTAGGCACTGCATGAAGTGCTCAACATGCTGTCTCATGTTTTTTTTCCAAACAATTCTGTGAAGTGGACACTTTTGTTATCCCTAGATCAAAGGTGAGAAAAATTGAAATGGAAAGATTATGCAATTTGCTAAAGTTAAACATGGAAAAGAAGATATATATATATAAGTCTCTCTGACTCCAGACCAGGATCCCAAACACAATTCTATCCTGCCAGTCCCTGAATATTGATAAAACCCTCACTAGGTCTTAAAACTTTAAGAGTATGAATAGGAAGGATACTGACCAGCAACCAGACAGGCAGCTTCCAGGAGCCAAAAAGGTCCTCCAGGGCAAAGTTTTACTTTGATGATTCACCGGGGTGAGGTTCTGGCCCTCAGTCCTATAGGCTTAGAAATTCAATTTATTCTAGATTGTGGATTTAGCTCCCAGAGCATAATCAAGCTTCCAGAAACTGGTATTCAAAATCAGAGACCAGTTTATTCACAATGAAAGTTATGAATAAAAATAGAATAGCCAACGGCTAAAACATTTGTGTCCTGTAACCAGCACCTGAGAATCAGATTCTAAGGGCAGGCTGCTTGCTGAGCATGGAATCAGATATGAGGGTGTCTGTTTTATGTATGAATGTTTGATAGAACCAAACTCATCCAGCTCCAAAGAGGTAATTTACTTGTCTCTAGAACTGAATAGGCCAATATAACCTCTCACTCAAACACACTGGGATAAACACTACCAGCATTTGCTTCTTAGGCCCACTTTGCTTCCTGTTTTGTGTTCTTTTTTCCTTTGGTGGCGTGGGGGATAACCAATTCTTTCCTGATTTTAGGTTAATTTTTTTTTCAGGTTACAGCGTAATTCTTCTTTTACTAAGATTTTCATTTTTATATTTATTTATGTATTTATGTATTGCTACACTGCATGACTCGCCAACCAGGGACTGAACCCATGCCCTGGGCAGTGAAAGCGTGGTCCTAACCACTGGACTGCCAGGGAATTCCAAGTTTTTGAACAACAATTCACTGGTCCACTATACATTGATTTGAAGGTTTATATCTAAAAAAGCCACTTTAGTTCCAGGTTCTTGCTGGGGAGTCCTCTCTCTGAGGTCCAGAAGTACTGACAGCAACAATAAAAGACAAGAGCCCATCCCTCTGGTGAAAGCTGTTTTCTCCTTTCTGAAGATCTTGTTGGTTGGCTTTCTAGCTTCAGAAACAAGACAGTATTGCTGTCCAAGGTTGAATGCCAAAGAATTGATGCTTTTGAATCATGGTGTTGGAGAAGACTCTTGAAAGTTCCTTGGACTTCAGGGAGATCAAACCAATCAATCCTAAAGGAAATCAACCCTGAATATTTATTGGAAGGACTGATGCTGAAGTTGAAACGCCAATACTTTGGCTACCTGATTCGAAGAAGTGACTCATTGGAAAGGACCCCCCGATGCTGGGCAAGACTGAAGGCAGGAGCAGAAGGGGATGAAAAAGGTTGAGATGGTTAGATAGCATCACTGGCCTAATGGAGATGAATTTGAGCGATCTCTGGGAGAGAGTGAACAACAGGGAAGCCTGGTGTGCTGCAGTCCATGGGGTCAAAAGAAGTCCAGCAACAACTAAAAGCTAAAAGATAACACTGTGTTCTGTAGCTAGTGAAGGGAGAGACTGCTTGGAGGAAGATTTACATAGTTCTGCAGACTCCGCTGGCTGTGCCAGCTCTGGGTGAGCTGGGTGCACACAGTGTTAAATGATTTGTTTTTTCTTGGCTCTTTGCTGTAGGTCCAGGCAGCTACATCAACAGTAGCCTTCCTACTCCCATGCAGAGCTTCCAGAATGCCTGGGAGTCTCCTGCTGAAAACAACATGGAATGCTCGGAACTAGTGAAGATAAGGCTGGAAGCTCTACTGGGTAGAGAAATCAGCACTTAAAGGAGGCATGATCCAGCAATCCCACTACTGGGCATATACTCTGAGAAAACCATAACTGAAAAGGACATATGTACCCCAGTGCTCATTGCAGCACTGTTTACAATAGCTAGGACATGGAAGCAACCTAGATGTCCATCAATAGGTAACTGGATAAAGAAGCTGTGGCAGATATACACAGTGGACTATTACTCAGCCATAAAAAAGAAAATAGTTTAGCTTGTTCTAACGATGTGGATGAACCTAGAGGCTATTACACAGAGTGAAGTCCGAAAGAGAAAAACATCATACATTAATGCATATATATGGAATATAGAAAGATGGTACTGATGAGCCTATTTGCAGGGCAGCCATGGAGACACAGAGAGGACAGACTCATGGACACAATAGGAAGGAGAGGGTGGGATGGATTGAGAGAGTAGGATGGAAACATAGACATTACCATATGTATAATTAGATAGCCAGTGGGAGTTTACTGTATGATGCAGGGAGCTCAAACCTGTGCTCTGTGACAACATAGAGGGATGGCATGGGGTGGGAGGTAGGAGGGGAGGCTCAAGGAGAGGACATATGTATGTCTATGGCTGATTCATGTTGATGTATGGCAGAAACCAACACAAGACTATAATTATCCTTCAATTAAAAATAAATAAAGACTTAAAGGAGGGAAGCTGCTGTCAGAGTCTTTGGACCCAGGGTAACTGCAGAGTTTAAAGTCAAGTAATGGATACCCCAACCTACTCCAGTATTCTTGTCTGGAGAATTCCAAGGATAGAATTCTATAGTCCATGGGGTTGCAAAGAGTTAGACATGACTGACTAACACTCCCACATACAATGGATGCCTCACTATGAATGTGTGCTACATGGCAGCTGTGAACAGCAGGTGACAGGGGAAAGGGGCATGGACAAGTTCCTCTCTTCTCCTTCTGCAGGTGGGGACTTTACACATCTTCAGGGCACAGGGGAAAGGAAGGTGGTCCTGCCAGTGCAGTATCTTCCCAGCTCTAGACCACTGGGCTGCCACATTGGGAAGGTACAAGAATGGGAACCCCTGACTTTCAAGGCCTACCATTCCAGTTCTGTTCTGCAGGATGGGAAGAATCCGGGTCTACCAGACCCCAAACTTCCAGTGCATAAACACAGGACACTGGATAGACTCAAAAATAGCCACAGCCTCTCCCTGGAGAGATCTCTAAATGGTGCTGGGAGAGGGGCAGAGTGAATCAGGAAGTCAAGATACTGCTACTGATTCTTTCCACTGAAGGCCAACCAGGGGACTAGACTGTCGGTCCACCCACTGCAAATATCATGATTCATCATACCAACTTTGGGCTTCCCAGGTGGTGCCATTAGTAAAGAACCCCCCTGTCAATGCAGGAGACACAGAAGACACAGGTTCAGTCCCTGGATCATGAAGATCCCCAGAGAAGGAAATGGCAACCCACTCCAGTATTCTTGCCTGGAGAATCCATTGGACAGAGGAGCCTGGCGGGCTATAGTCCACAGGGTGACAGAGAGTTGGACAGGACTGAAGCACTTTAGCACACATACGCACCTTTCCCCAACAATCATACATTAAACTGAAGCTCCCACCAGTGTCCAGGGGTTAACTGAGTAGAAGACCTGGCCCCTTTATGACTCCAGATTCTTGCAAGGAGTTTGTTTTCTGAACATTCCTCTCTGTACACTCCCCTCTGTCTTAATTGGCCCTACCCACTGAGGTATATTCCAGATCTTTCTCCTGTATCTTTGGCTTGGCTCAAGCCTCTGAACCCTCCACAGAGGAGACTAAAAGCAGGGAGATGGCCAAAATAGGCAGTCAGGGAAGAGCACAGGCATTCCTATTGCATCTGCTCAGTCTCTCAGCAACCCTCGTGTCAGGGGACTACTCAAGTTTCCAGGCTGAGCCCAGAGAGAGAGGCTCCCCTTCCCCACTCCCAGTGTGAGACATAGGGCAACGTTTCCCAGAGGCAGTCTTCTGAGTGCTGAAAGTCATAGATACTGGTGATGAATGTGGGTGTTATCCAGCAGCTCCCTTCTGGACATAATTCCTCGGAGCTGTCCCCTGGCTCTGTTTGAGGCAGGGTCTGATTGGCTTACTCTCAACATAACTCCTTGTCCTTTCTCTCATTATCACTGGTTCTCACAGGAGTTGTTGCTCCTGGTTGCCACAGGTAATACCTATTATTATTGTTGCTATTTTTAACACTCTTGAGAACCAGCATTCAGGGCTGCAAGATTTCCACAAAGCCAGGCAGTAGTGACAGGCGACCACTTTGGCAAGGCTTGCTTAACTGATTGACTCAGAAACATCTGTTACGTATTGGCACGTGCAATGTGAGTTGCAGCTTGATGATGTGGAGGGAAACAAAGGTGAATGAGAAAACAAGATTCTCTCTTTCAGGGGGGTTACATTCTAATGGAAGCCTTTTTTGTTATTGTTTAGTCACTGAGTCCTGTCTGACTCGTTTGTGACCCTGTGGACTGTAGCCCACCAGGCTCCTCTGTCCTTGGGATTTCCCAGGCAAGAACGCTAGGGTAGGTAGCCATTCCCCTTTCCAGGGGATCTTCCCAACTCAGGGAACCTGCATCTCCTGCATTGGCAGGTGGATTCTTTACCAATGAACCACCAGGGAAGCCCAGTGGAAACCTAGGTACATCTATAAATCACTGAAATATAAGGTGAGGACAGAACGGCAGACAACAGCTGTATTCTCCAAATCTGGAAAAGTTGAAGGAGAGCATTTTCAACTATCAGGCCATCAGGCAGATGCCTGCTCATCTCCTGGGGTTGTCTAAGAAGGCATCACTAAGGTTAATAAAGTCAATTGTAACATGTTAAGCACCATAAAGTAAATATTTCATAATGCCCTATGCACCCAGGACATGTGTATATAAAAGGGGCTCAGTATTTCATCACTTTCTTTTAAATGGATCTCTTTTAAATTAATGAAATGTGTTACTACCCTTCATCTCCCTTTTATGAAAGGAAAAGAAAAATAGATGCAAGAAATAGAACCTGCACTTCCCTGTTCCTCAGGGCAACTAACAAGAGAACAAACAGCGTTCAGTACCAAGAATAAAGTTGACTCATACTCTTAGGCTCTCTCTCCTTTTAGAGTGCATTGATTGAAGACTTGGAACATTCATTCTCTTAGGGAAACAGACCAAGTTGCCAAGGGAGAGAGGGTAAGGAGGGAATGGGGAAAACGAGGTGAAGGAACAGGAGGCAGCGGCTACTACACTGCCTTTGACAGTCTCTTCATCCCCACAGAAAGACTGTTCCAGGAAATTTATATTCTAGGCAGAGTGATGAGGATGAGTAGAAATCATATATATTCTGGCCCAACATCCTAGGGGAAGAAAGTAAGTCTTGTGACAACATGAGTATCTTTGTGGCCTGGTACCAGCCCAAGGGGCTTCCCAGGTGGCACAGCAGTAAAGAAACTGCCTGCCAATGCAGGAGACACAGGAGACACATGCCGATCCCTCAGTTGGGAAGATCCCCTGGGGGAGGAAATGGCAACAACTCCAGTCTTCTTCCTGGAAAATCTCATAGACAGAAGAGCCTGGTAGGCTACAGTTCATGGGGTTGCAAAGAGTTAGACACGAATGAGCACCCATCAGCACATACCAGCCCAAGGTGCACAGGTCTAAAAAACTTAAAAACAAAATCAACAAGAGTATAAAGTCTAATATAGAGAATTAGAAGTAAAGAGAAGAGGTGAACATTTCCCAAAGCAGGCTTTCTATGAGTGCCATTAAATAACCTCAGGTCAAGAGATGAGAGCCTAAAGTCCAGGAAGGGCCCAAGGTCCATGTATAGGACAAGGACATCATATGTCTTCTACAAGTGCACCTCAAAATAGTGGCATGAAGAAAAATAGCACATAGACAGCTCTAACACTGGGATCTTGGCTTTCTAGATAAAGGAAGTAAAAAAGATGTTTTGTCCTCCAGTAAATTCACTTTTTTCTGTATCATTGCCTTTGCTATCCTTTTTCCTATTCCTATCAGTTGTCTTTACACTATTTAAATATTCATGTTTGTTTTTATAAAAACTACTTGAGGGCAGGGATAATGTGTACCTTTGCCTTTGATGGAAACTAGCTCAGTGCTTGTTCTTATTAGGTCACTAAGAAATGCTGTTTGATTTAATGTTATAGGAGAATTAGACGTCAAGAGTCAACAGCTGCAAGGGCTGGCAATCCATAGAATTTCCATGAGGCAAAGCCACATTTGGCAATTACAAGGGCATACCAGTGAAGTGAAGAGAAGCGTCAGATTTTGCAATAGTTCTGCAAATAAGATAGATTTTCTGGAGTGGCTGTATTCTCAGAAAATTATGTGCTGAATGCCAAAAAGTAATCCAGTTTCTCACTTTTATAGAGATCATGCAAGATATAATCTCTGCCAGATTCAAATGGAAAAGGGTGACATTTATAAGTTTTCTTAGCACTATATAGCATTATGCTAGGTATTGCACACGTAGAATATTTTAAAAAGTAAGATGTTATTACTGCCTTCAAGCTTAAAATCTTAACGTAGAATCAGTGTGAATATACATAAACTAATCAGTGTTTACACTGGAGAAGGAAATGCCAACCCACTCCAGGACTCTTGCCTGGAAAATCCCATGGACGGAGAAGTCTGGTAGGCTACAGTCCATGGGATCACAAATAGTCAGACATGACTGAATGACTTCACTTTCACTTTATAAATTAAACATTTTAGCACTGCTATTGGAAAATGTTTCCTAAGATGCTGTCCTTTAGATGAGTCTTCAAGACCCCCAATTTTTGTGGGTCTTTACTCTGAGGCTTCACAAAGCTATTCCGTGGGCATTTGAAATATAATAAAGTTTATTGCTTTAAACCCCACCCCACTCCACCTTACTCACACCTATTTATATTTTGAGATAGCATTTCATATACTTCGTGTAACAATGTGCTTAGCTCTTAACTTCTTAATGCTCTAGCCTTTGAGCTTGAATCTATAACCCTAACTTGCAGTTTAAGCTTCACTCAAGAACACAGATTCTTCCTGCTAGAAGAGCATGAGAAAACTTAGTCACTAAAGATTCAGTCTCAAAGGTAATTGAGTTTTAAGGAGGTTCCTGCCTTATACCTCTAATCCCCAGAACTAGATTTCTTGCTGGTAATTTCCCCTCCCATGAATAGAATTATAGTCCCCAAAACTATATTCTTTTCAATGGGGTCTCGGTTTTCTATGATTTTTTTGGATGCCAACTTTCTGCACACCTGTTCTGTTCACGTTGTCTAGTTCTTGCTCAGATTAACACCCTGAGTCTTAGATTCATTTTAGACTTTTACCATAAGTTAAAACTTTCTGTATGGTCCTCAGGGGCTAGCTTTGGTGACAGAGTGACCAAGAAGGCAGTAGCTCAAGGGTCTCTCCCTTCAAGTGTTTCTGGTTGCAAGGCAAGAAGAGCAAGTAAGAGGCTGCAGCTCTGTGACTGGCTCATAGTCATCAACTTGTTCATGTTCCAAACACTAGAATATATGATTTCTGCTTTAAGCCAGGAGGCAAGAAAAGAGGTATTTTAGGGAAAAGGCTTATTACAGCATTAAGTGGATTAGATAGCAAGATGATCAAGATACCTTAGCAAGATACTAAGATATTTATCAAGAAACTATATTCCTTCTGGAGAAGGAAATGGCAACCCATTCCAGAATTCTTGCCTGGAGAATTCCATGGACAGAGGAGCCTGGAAGGCTAGAGTCCATGGGATTGCAGAGTCGGACACGACTGAGCAACTAACACTAGCATTTACATAGATCAAACGAGATAACGCAAGCAAAGCAACCAGCACTGTTCCTGGCACTCCACAACCATTAGTTCTTTTTCCTCTGTATATATATTTTACAGTTAAAGTATTTTTGCATACATTAACCCTCCAAAACCTTCTGAATTAGGTGTTTCCCCAAAGAATAGTGACTTGAACCCCAAAGGAGCTCATCTGAAAAACCACAGGGCTGAGAGTCAGACTCAGGTCTTCAGACACCAAAGCCAGTTCCCTTTCCCCTACACTCCAGACTGTTCTTATTGCATTGTCCTAAATTTAAGATTGTGATGGCCTGGACTGGAATGTTAACGATGGGATGGCGATCAAAGACTGATGTGAATTCCTGGGTAGCAGAGCTTTGTAAAAAAACCTTTATCTCTTTCAAGGTACATCTATTTTCACATTTTAACACTTCTTAAATTGAGACAATTGGTCTTTTTCAGTTTTTTTTTTTTTACCTCTCAGCAGGAGGAAGAGGAGGAGGAGGCAGCATGTAGTTGCTATTGTCCGCTCATCCACAAACTTGGTTGTTATTCCTGATGGCAGGACAGGATAAATAAAATCCATGGATATTTTAGTAAAAAAAAAAAACACACACACGCAACAATAAAACAAAACCATTTAAGCACCGTTTACACAAGAAATATGAATCCTAATTGTTGTCTGAAAACCTTCCCTTAACACCTTTTGGTAAGATCAAGAAAGTACCAGCATCAAAACTTGTAGATTAGATATCAGGAGCTTGGAAGAAAATTACAGAAAAAAATGGTGGAACCCTGCTTAAGGAACGCTGCAGAAGACAGACTCTGAATGTGAAGACTGAACTGCTGTAACATCCATTAGTTTCCCTTTTATTGATGCGCTAGTGTTTCTTATTGTCAGTCCCTAAGTTGCGTCCAGCCATTTGTGACCCCCAAGGACTGCAGCATGCCAGGCTTCCCTGTCCTTCACTGTCTCCTGAAATTTGCTCATATTCATGTCCCTTGAGTCGGTGATGCAATCTAACCATCTCATCCATTCTCTGCCACCCCCTTTCTCCTTTTGCCTTTAATCTTTCCCAGCATCAGGGTCTTTTCCAATGAGTCATCTCTTCACATCAGATGGCCAAAGTATTGGAGTTCCAGCTTCAGCATCAGTCTTTTCAATGAATATTTGGGGTTCATTTCCTTTAGGATTGAATGGCTTGATCATGCAGTCCAAGTTACTTTCAAGCGTCTTTGCTAGCACCACAATTCAAAAGTATCAATTTTTCGGCACTCAGCCTTCTTTATGGTACAACTCTCATGCCTTGTCCTGGCGAAGGGGCTTGCATAACTCAGTGAAGCTATGAGCCATGTGGTGCAGGGCACTCCAAGACAGACAAGTCATAGTGGAGAGTTCTGACAAGATGCGGCCCACTGGAAGAGGGAATGGCAAACCACTCCAGTGTTCTTGCCATGAGATCTCCATGAACAGTTGAAAAATGCACTAGTGTAATATACGATAAAAATACATGCTCAAAGAAACTTAATAAGGTCTTTAATAAGGGCCGCATGAATAGAAAGCATTGCCCCATTGATTAACTTGTGGCATTCTTTCCTTTGTTAGCAGTTTATAAAATAATGATGTGCTCTACAATTGGTGGTGTCTTAAATTTGATGAGGATGGCCATGTTGTATTTGTATAAATGTTCCACAGTTTATACAGTTAGCTCATTGTAGTCATCTTAATAACCTTGTGATATTAGGAGCAAAATATTAACATCAAGATTCATTGATGGGAAAAACAAGGCAGATTAAATAATCTACTTAGCCCGCTATAGATCAGGATAAGGACTCCAAATTCAGTCATCTAGAATAAGCCTAACACTCTTTTTTTTCCCCTCTAAAATTTCAAGGCTTCTATTATTCTAAGAGTTATCGTTAAAAAAAAAAAAAGAGAGAGAGAGAGCAGACTTGACGAGAATGAATGTAATAGCTCAGGATGAGCATTAAAAATGCCTCCCTTTTGACAAGGGAAGTAATTGTCACGGCTGTAACAGTGATAAATCACTCTTACAGCCTAGAACTGCGTACTAGCACACAAAAGGTGTTGAATAAATAATAGAAGTTGTATCGCTCAGGGTAGTTAATGCTAGCTATCCTAGCAGTCAAACCCTGAACTCTTAATGGCTTAACGAGCAAAATTATATATCTCACACTTTGCCCTACATCTAGCCCAGGTTGGCAGGCAGTGAAGATTGCATTGTTCCATTCCACACCTTCACTCAATTAACCAAGATAACTCAGGAGCTACCATCTTTCAGCTGTACATGTGGAACATGTAACTCCTGAGGTCACTGTGAGGGGGTTAGAGGGTCAGAGGAGGCACATTGGCTTATAACTTCCTCAGCCTGAAAGTGACATAAGACTTCCTTCAGGATATGAGCCAGAAGCCATTACCTGACCCTACCCTAGCTGAGGGAAGGCTGGGAAAAGCAGAGGAGCGCAGGAATATTTGGCGACTGCAGTCTATTCTACAGTAGTCCTATCACTATTTCCTTGAGGACAAGAATGTTTTATTTACTGATATTCCCAAATATCTAGAATAGTATCTGGCTTATACTGTTCATGAATAATTACTGAATTAATAAATCAGTGAATTAGTAAGTGGCATATCATGTTGGTTTTCCTTGTTTCAACCCTGAATCTACTCTGAAAAGTTTCTAGATAGAATTAGATACTCAACTTCAGGTTAATATTTCCAAAACATCTACAGTCAACAAGCAGGTGTTCGGGTAAGAATTTATTTGAAGTTGGCAAACTCATTCTCAAAGCAATTATTAATAGATCACATGAAATCTTTTCTATAGGAGCTTAATGATTCTTTAAATTTACCAAAATATTAGGAAACCACACTAAAAGCCAGGTAGGTTTCTTGGTTTCACTTATAAATGAACACAGACTGCAATCTTCATAAAAATGATTGCTTAGAGAGTGCAAAATAATTAGCCCTGATGATATGAATTCAGATTGGGGTGATATGAAAAGGCGAGCAGTAGTCGGGCACGGGGAACTGAACAGTAAATAACAGTCCTTTTGGCTCTGATTCAACATCTAATCTTAGTATCACCTGCCTGGTCAGGAAGGCAGAGAGTTCAACACTGATTTTCACAAAGGAACCTAAAAGTGATTATAAGAAGCGATTCATCATTCATCCAACAAATGTTTATTAAGCACCAAATATGTGCAAAGCACAGTGCTTCATGGAGATTCAGGTTCAAAAGACAGATAAGATTCCTACTTTAATGGAAATTAAAATCTAATAGAGAAGACAGACAGTGAACAATTATTATCATTAAGCATGACACAGGTTGTAAAAAGGGAAGAACCCAGAGTGAAGTAAGCCAGAAAGAAAAACACCAATACAGTATACTAACACATATATATGGAATTTAGGAAGATGGCAATGACGACCCTGTATGCAAGACAGGGAAAGAGACACAGATGTGTATAACGGACTTTTGGACTCAGAGGGAGAGGGAGAGGGTGGGATGATTTGGGAGAATGACATTCTAACATGTATACTATCATGTAAGAATTGAATCGCCAGTCTATGTCTGACGCAGGATGCAGCATGCTTGGGGCTGGTGCATGGGGATGACCCAGAGAGATGTTATGGGGAGGGAGGTGGGAGGGGGGTTCATGTTTGGGAACGCATGTAAGAATTAAAGATTTTAAAATTTAAAAAATAAAAAAATAAAAAATAAATAAATAAAAATAAAAAGGGAAGAACCAGGTGCTACGGAGTGATAAACTGGAGGGCTTCTTCCTTTTGAGCAGTAAGAAAGTAGGATTAGGCAAGCTCTCCTCAAGAAATTGAGGTCTCAACTTAAACTCAAAGGATAAAAAGGATTTGGTGTCAGACAAATGAGGGAAGAATTCCAGATGGAGGGAATACCTTGTCTTCACAACCCTGCTAGGAAGTCACTCAGGATTAAATGCTTTATTATATAGCTTTATTATCTAGTGGTAGGAGAACAAAGCAATTTAAGCAATGTTCAAAAGACACTGTTAATTAGGACTATAGGCTATGTTCCTTACCTTTCAGGGCAAGGCATAAAATTGTCTCCCTTTCCTGATTCAAAACAGTGGTTGAGCCAGTCACTCTTATAACCCACCAGGCACATCAACCAGCCACAGACTAGATTGATTTAACCGATATGAATTTGCAGCTTGTTTCTTGCTATGCAGGATGAGAATGAGCCCTAAATGGTTTTCATGCAGGAAGAGGGTGGGGTGTAGTGGTGGAGAGAGGAGCTTCATTGGTGAGAGCCAAGTGCTAAAAGCAGCTGCCTGTGACATTTCCGTCAGCAGGCCTCCCTCCTTCATTGTGTTATGAGACACATATCAGATGTTCTGGTTTATGATTTCAGCTTCAGAGAACACAACCCTCTGAGATCTAAGCTCATGTATCTCTCCCTGGCATGCTGCCTGTTCATTAACTGAACACTAAGGTCCATTTGAGACTGACAACTAAATGCTGAGACTATTGGAACCCCTTTTTCCTACCTTCAAGGAGGTCTAGGATCCTATGGAGTAGTTAAGTGTTAGGCCCAGATGCCTAGTTGCTGTACTTGCTAGAAAGTGACAAAGCACAGACTACCAAAAAGATTCTGTCCAGATGCCAGAACCATGTCAGATACAAAGTCACATACAGCTGCTGTCTTCTCCAGTTTGGATAAGCCAGAGGACCATGTATTCTCTCTCCTTTCGAAGACAGAGTAGGCACTAAACTCATGGAGGTCTCAGGTAAGCACCACATTATTCATTAGTAGACCAGACAGACCTACAGAGGGCCAAGACTTTGTCTTTTCATATTGTGTATACCTCCCCAGGTAAATTAAAGTAGAAAGAACCTATTATTTACTGGGGAGATAACAGAGGAAAGCCTTTATAGGCTTCTTTGATTCAACAGCAAGATCCTGATTTGACTGAGATGTCAGCAAATGAAATATGTTTGCATACTAACAATCTCCAAAAATTTAAAAGTTTCTGATATTCTGATCATTTAAATATATATTACTGTAGAGATTTCCATAAAGTATTTGTGCTGAAAACTCTTACTTGCTTCCAAAAATGCTGGGTCAGATAGTCGTTCAGATTACTTCCCCAAATTATCTCATGCAGCTATGAAAACCAATGTAAAATAAATGCCAAATTGTTTTCTTTATAAAGAACAAGATTACGAAAAAAAAAAAGAACAAGATTACATAATGATGACAATAATCTGTTCTAATCTAAATGACAGCAGTCTCTGAGCACCAAGGCTGCGTGCTCTACCTTTGGGAAGCCACATTTAAATGATTTTGTGTCAGAAATCTTTTCATAACCAGATATTAGACCCAATTTGAAGCGACTTGAATCATGGATTTGCTTTGAAAGGAGTGTGATAAAGTGAGCAGTGAGGGTATATCAGGGCTTCTTAGTATATGTTGTTACCTTTTATAATCAGTCTGTGATCTTGAGGAAGGTAGATGGGTAAAAAGGGAGGATATGAGATAGTTAAATCAGTATCATGAAGTTGTATTTATAGATTTTACTTCAGATGAACTATTCTGAAGATAAGTACAGTATATGAGTAATTCTGGGGGGTGGGGGGAGGGAAGCGATAATTCAAAAATAGGAAGAAAACAATTAAAAAATAATATGTTACCATGTTCTTAAGATATAGCAAAATCCTAAAATGTTGCCATCTTTTTTCTCAAACTTAAAAGAACACAGTTGCCAACTGTTCAGTTCAGTTCAGTCGCTCAGTCGTATCCGACTCTTTGCGACCCCATGAATCGCTGCACATCAGGCCTCTCTGTCCATCACCAACTTCTGGAGTTTACCCAAACTCGTGTCCATCGAGTTGGTGATGCCATCCAGCCATCTCATCCTCTGTCGTCCCCTCCTCTTCCTGCCCCCAATCCCTCCCAGCATCAGGGTCTTTTCCAGTGAGCCAGTCAGGTGGCCAAAGTATTGGAGTTTCAGCTTTAGCATCAGTCCTTCCAATGAACACTCAGGACTGATCTCCTTTAGAATGGACTGGTTGGATCTCCTTGCAGTCCAAGGGACTCTCAAGAGTCTTCTCCAACACCACACTTCAAAAGCATCAATTCTTCGGCACTCAGCTTTCTTCACAGTCCAACTCTCACATCCATACATGACCACTGGAAAAACCATAGCCTTGACTAGACAGATCTTTGTTGGCAAAGTAATTAATGTCTCTGCTTTTGAATATGCTGTCTAGGTTGGTCATAACTTTTCTTCCAAGGAGTAAGTGTCTTTTAATTTCATGGCTGCAATCACCATCTGCAGTGATTTTGGAGCCCCCCAAAATAAAGTCTGACACTGTTTCCCCATCTATTTCCCATGAAGTGATGGGACCAGATGCCATGATCTTAGTTTTCTGAATGTTGAGCTTTAAGCCAACTTTTTCACTCTCCTCTTTCACTTTCATCAAGAGGCTTTTTAGTTCCTCTTCACTTTTCTGCCATTATGCAATAAGCAGAAAGGAAGAAAGATGAGATAAAGATAAAGATTCTAGGAATTAGAAAATCCAATTATTGTTTGGATTAGAAATACTATCTGTGTACCCTAGGATAACTTCAGGCTTTATTTTTTTATCTATGAAATGAAAGGAATTGGGTTATTTCTAACTCATCCTCCAGCTTGAATAGTGCATGATTTGATCTGACAGGCAAACTCTCCCAGTTTATCATCCTTGTTTACTCAATCTCAAATTTAAAAAAAGAAGTCACTTACCACAGATTCTTAAAACAAAATAGCTCTCTCTATACAGAATGTATTCCTTTTTTTGAGAGTCATGACATGACTTAAAAACTCTATTGATAAAAATTATCCAACTAAAGATATAAAGAAAATAAATGCCACCCTATTATCCCATCACTGAGGAAAGATTTTCTTAACATTTTGAGTTATAATTTTCTAACATTACTTTTGCGCCTGTACTTGTACACATATTTACTTAAAAAGAAAACCGTGATAGCTTTGTACTTAGTGTTTTGAAAACTGCATTCCTTAATAATATATCATAAATATTTTGCATATTTTTCTAAAGCATGAATGTTTTTCATGGCTGCATTCGTAATCCATCATCTAGAAAAACCACAGTTTAACTCACTTATTCAACATCTAGGTTATGAATAGTCTTTATTATAAATTACACCATACTGAACAAATTTGTACAAGAAAACCTGATTATTTCCTAAAGATAAATTCTCATAACTAGTATTATTCCTACTAGCAACATATGAGAGTGCTGGTTTCCAGTTCCCTTTGAGAGTTATGAAACTAATTATAAGTTAAAAACATCTTTGCCAATATGCCTTGTGAAAAACTCTTATTAAAGTCCTGGATTTTATAATTTAGAGACATTCTTATCGATATCCATATCTGGTTATTATTCAATACTTCTCTGTATTTTGCTGTGGTCACTTGCATTTCTTTTTTTTCAGTTAAATATCTACTCTAGCCTTTGGCCCATTTTCCCACTCACCACTTTTCTTTTTGAGATGTTCTCAAATGCCTCATTGTTTTTGATGGGGTAGATTTTAGAAGGTGCCCTGCAGATTCAGGGAGATTCAGGTTTTTAAAATGTATTTACTTTTTATTGAAGTATAGTTGATTTACAATGTTTTACTTTCAGGTGTACAGCAAAGTGATTCAGTTATATATGTATATGTCTATATATATATACTTTTTCAGATTCTTTTCCATTATAGGTTATTACAAGATATTGAACATAGTTCCCTGAGCTATACAGTAGGTTCTTGTTGCTTATCTATCTTATATATATATATTAGTATGTATCTATTAATCCCCAAATCCTAATTTATCCCTTCCTGCCCTCCTTCCCTTTTGGTAACCATAAATTTGTTTTCTATGTCTGTGACTCTATTTGTTTTGCAAATAAGCTCATTTGTATCATTTTTCAGATTTCACATATAAATGATATTGTGATACTGGTCACAACCTACAGCATAATGACTTGATTTACATGCACCATAAAATGATTATCCCAATAAATTTAGTGAGCATCCATCATCTTATATAAATACAAAATTAAAGAAATAGGAAAAAAATGATTTCTTTGTGATGAAACTCTTAGGATTACTCTCATAAGAACTTTCATATATAAAGAAAGCAGTGTTAATTATATTTACCATTTTGTATATTACATCCCTAGTACTTATAATGGGAAGTTTGTTCCTTTTGACTGCCTTTGTCTAACTTCCTCTTCTCCAAACACCCTGCCTCCGGTAACCGTAAATCTGATCTCTTTTTCTGAGTTCGTTTTTGAAGTATAATTGACCTAAAACACTATCTTAGTTCCTGTTCTACCACATAGTGATTCAATATTTCTGTACATTTCAAAACAGTCACATGATAAATCTAGTTACTACCTGTCATCATATACAAATACTACATTATTATTGACAATATTTCCCACTCTGTACATTTCATCTCCATGACTCATTTTATTTTGCAGCTGGAAGCTGGTACCTCTTAATCTCCCTCATCTACTTCTCTCCTCCCCACTGGGAACCACATATTTGTTCTCTAAATTTATGTCTCTGTTTCTATTATGTTTATTTTTTTAAGTCCCACATATAAAAGAAATCATACAGTATCTGTCTTTTTCTGATTTGTTTTACTTGGCATAAGACCCTCTAGGTTTATCTGTGTTGTCACAAATGGCGTTATTTCATTCTTCTTTATGACTGGGTAATATTCCATTGTGTGTATACCGTAAGACTCAGTTGTTTTTGAAGATCGAAAATCGCCAAAATTATGGTCCCAGATCAAAGCTTCAATTAATGTTCTGTCTTTTACAGTTTTCCTTTTATCTATCCACAAATAATTGTATAATTATGTTTCACTTTTAAAATCCCAAACCTACCAGTAAATAATTTCAAGACCCTATCCTGAAGCACCTTTTCCATTAACATTTTAATAATGAAATACTCTTAAGGAGACATTAAGACTTCATTAATTTTTTGCATTGAACAGTAATAAATTTTAAACATTGGTAAGCTGGGCTGGAAGAAGCACAAGCTGGAATCAAGATTGCCGGGAAAAATATCGATAACCTCAAATATGCAGATGACACCACCCTTATGGCAGAAAGTGAAGAGGAACTAAAAAGCCTCTTGATCAAAGTGAAAGAGGAGAGTGAAAAAGTTAGCTTAAAGCTCAACATTCAGAAAACGAAGATCATGGCATCTGGTCTTATCACTTCATGGGAAATAGATGGGGAAACAGTGGAAACAGTGTCAGACTTTATTTTGGGGGGCTCCAAAATCACTGCAGATGGTGATTGCAGCCATGAAATTAAAAGACACTGACTCCTTGGAAGAAAAGTTATGACCAACCTAGACAGCATATTCAAAAGCAGAGACATTACTTTGCCAACAAAGGTCCGTCTAGTCAAGACTATGGTTTTTCCAGTAGTCATGTATGGTTGTGAGAGTTGGACTGTGAAGAAAGCTTAGTGGAAAGAATTGATGCTTTTGAAGTGTGGTGTTGGAGAAGACTCTTGAGAGTCCCTTGGACTGCAAGGAGATCCAACCAGTCCATTCTGAAGGAGATCAGCCCTGGGATTTCTTTGGAAGGAATGATGCTGAAGCTGAAACTCCAATACTTTGGCCATCTCATGCGAAGAGTTGACTCATTGGAAAAGACCCTGATGCTGGGAGGGATTGGGGGCAGGAGGAGAAGGGGATGACAGAGGATGAGACGGCTGGATGGCATCACTGACTCGATGGATGTGAGTCTGAGTGAACTCCAGGAGTTGGTGATGGACAGGGAGGCCTGCTGGGCTGCGATTCATGGGGTCGCAAAGAGTTGGACACGACTGAGCAACTGAACTGAACTGAACTGAACTGAAGCCAATACTGGATCAACTAGAAGAATACACATTGCAGGTGTTCAATTTTTAAATGTACAGCCTCCTAGACTAGATCAAAATTATGATGGCAGAACAGAAATATTACATTCAGGTATTTGACAATTTGACTCATTTTATGTGAGTGGATTGGCTAGGTAAATAGAAATATAAACACCTTGGAAGCGGCTCCCATCTAGCCATTTCATTAGAACTTTTTGAAAGACAAAACAAAAGGCTTTCAGTGGTCCTGACAAATGTGATGCTCTCTTAGACGCCTCAGGAAAAAACACTAAGCTAGAAACAATGGAAACCCACAGAACCCCCTTAGCTGGACTCTGACTTACTGGCTGAGCAGGTTATTGTTGATAGTTTATCATTCCAAAGAACAACCCGTAACACCATGTACAGAATCACAAAGCACATCTTTACATCGTTTATTGCCCTTTTACCTTTTTCTGAGCCTATATAGGTTCTTTCCTGAGCATATATCTACTCTTATTCTCTTTCTTCTTAATTTTTTTGGTTGTTGTTTCACATGTATATTTATAATTTATTTTTTAGAAAAGGTAGAAGTTTGCAATAATTTTTTGATTCTGTAATAAACAGCACCCTGTTGACTTAAGGAAATCAGTTCAAGGTCTTTTCTGTAGCTTTTTTGGGGGGCTGTGTCGGGTCTTAGTTGTGGCATGTGAGATCTTGCATTGTGATACATGGACTCTCTAGTAGCTGTGGAGCGAGGGCTTGGCTGCTCTGCGGCATGTGGGATCTTAGTTCCCCGACCAGGGATAGAACCCATGTCTTGCATTGCAAAGTGGTTTCTTAGCCACTGGAACACCAGGAAGTAATTTCTACTTCCTTATCTTTTTACTATAACTTTAATATTGAAATGTGTTGGTCATAATATTGCATTGAATTTAATGTGCCCAAAGAACAATAAATCTTATAAATTAGAAATTGTTAAATGAAAAAAGGAGAAGTGCAGAATAGTATATTACATTATGCTACCATAATATGCATATATTAAAAAAACTATGGGACTTCCCTAGTAGGAATTCAATAAATATGGAGTGAATAAATGGATGAATTAAGTACAGTGAATGTCTTAAACATGCACTTGGATTACTAAAGCTTTGTGGAATCTGTAAGTATAGCAGCGGTATTGCTAAAATGAATGTGCCTAAATGGTAGCAAACTTTCTGTAAACGTCTTCAGAAACAACAGAAGTGTGGAACAGCTAGAAAAAGTGCTTTGGTTAATAGAAGAACAACATTTTTATAATTGGTTCTAGGCTAGTGCTTTAAACATTCCTAAGTAAACAAAGCTAGATTATCTTCCATCCGCCTAAATCTATGAAATTACTACTCATTGGAAAAAACACCTCTTGTGATCTAGAAGAAGATGCATTAACTCTACTATTAAAAAGTCAGGTCCCAAGTTTATCTAATGGCAGTTTTATCAAACTTCCTGTCACTGCTAAATGGTGAAATTTCATAACTGCATGAAAACTAAATGGCTTTTTAAGAAGAAAAACAAAGACATTCGGAATTGAAGGAAAAAACTATTGTCATTTTGCTAGATTCTAAATTGAACCAACCTATTACTCTTTATTACAAGTGATAGGGAACTTTTATGTATATAAATATATCAGTTCAGTTCAGTTCAGTTGTGTCCGACTCTTTGCGACCCCATGAATCACAGCATGCCAGGCCTCCCTGTCCATTACCAACTCCCAGAGTTCACTCAGACTCATGCCCATCGAGTCGGTGATGCCATCAAGCCATCTCATCCTCTGTTGTCCCCTTCTCCTCCTGCCCGCAATCCCTCCCAGCATCAGGGTCTTTTCCAATGAGTCAACTCTTCGCATGAGGTGGCCAAAGTATTGGAGTTTCAGCTTCAGCATCAGTCCTTCCAATGAACACCCAGGACTGATCTCCTTTAGGATGGACTGGTTGGATCTCCTTGCAGTCCAAGGGACTCTCAAGAGTCTTCTCCAACACTACAGTTCAAAAGCATCAATTCTTTCCACTAAGCTTTCTTCACAGTCCAACTCTCACAACCATACATGACTACTGGAAAAACCATAGTCTTGACTAGACGGACCTTTGTTGGCAAACTAATATCTCTGCTTTTCAATATACTGTCTAGGTTGGTCATAACTTTCCTTCCAAGGAGTCAGTGTCTTTTAATTTCATGGCTGCAATCACCATCTTCAGTGATTTTGGAGCCCCCCCAAAATAAAGTCTGACACTGTTTCCACTGTTTCCCCATCTATTTCTCATAAAGTGATGGGACCAGATGCCATGGATGGAATTCCAGTTGAGCTATTTCAAATCCTGAAAGATGATGCTGTGAAAGTGCTGCACTCAATATGCCAGCAAATTTGGAAAACTCAACAGTGGCCACAGGACTGGAAAAGGTCAGTTTTTATTCCAATCCCTAAGAAAGGCAATGCCAAAGAATGCTCAAACTACCGCACAATTGCACTCATCTCACATGCTAGTAAAGTAATGCTCAAACTTCTCCAAGCCAGGCTTCAGCAATATGTGAACCATGAACTTCCAGCTCTTCAAGCTGGTTTTAGAAAAGGCAGAGGAACCAGAGATCAAATTGCCAACATCCGCTGGATCATGGAAAAAGCAAGAGAGTTCCAGAAAAACATCTATTTCTGCTTTATTGACTGTGCCAAAGCCTTTGACTGTCTGGATCACAATACACTGTGGAAAATTCTGAAAGAGATGGAATACCAGACCACCTGACCTGCCTCTTGAGAAACCTGTATGCAGGTCAGGAAGCAACAGTTAGAACTGGACATGGAACAACAGACTGGTTCCAAATAGGAAAAGGAGTACGTCAAGGCTGTATATTGTCACCCTGCTTATTTAACTTATACACAGAGTACATCATGAGAAATGCTGGGCTGGGTGAAGCACAAGCTGGAATCAAGATTGCCGGGAGAAATATCAGTGTCAATAACAATATATAATATATGTATCATAGAGACACAGCTATTGAGCCTGTGTTCTAGCGCCGGTAAAGCCTCTGCCTGCAACACGGGAGACTCGGGTTTGATCCCTGGATCAGGAAGATCCCCTGGAGAAGGAAATGTTAATTCACTCCAGTACTCTTGCCTGGAAAATTCCATGGGCTACAATCCATGGGGTCGCCAAGAGTCCGAGATGACTGAGCGATGTCACTTTCACTTTGTCATATATATACGGCATATATTTATTGTCCTGGCCAATATTTTTCCAAAAAATTATCCAAGGTAGAGCAAGCAAAATTCAAATAAACATTTTCATAGTATCTCTTACATAGTGAAGCTAATCAAGGATTTATACCAAATACAAAGTTACTTAAGGCTCTGTTTGCCGCTTTATACAGGATAACCAACTGTATTGTGCTATCACTCAGTCATGTCCAACTCTTTTTGACCGCATGGGCCCAGGGCCCTCTGTCCATGGGATTTCCCAGACAGTGGGGTTACCCACTAAGTGGGTAACCATTCCTTTCTCCAGGGGATCTTCCCAACCTACGGACCAAATCCAGGTCTCCTTCATTGCAGGCAGATTCTTTATCATCTGAGCCAACAGGGAAGCCCAGCTGCATACTCAGGTCAAGTCTTGAGGGCGAGCATGGATCTAAAAAGTGACAGTTTATTGGAGTCAAAATAATAAAGAGAAGACATTGGAATTCTAGTTATTCTTGTTGAGGGAGTGAAGGCTGAATTGTGGAATTTATGGGAACACAAAATTTTAAAGCATTTTACCGGAAAAATACAGTAAGACTCCTATGTATGAACTTTTAAGTCATGCATTTTCACAGATGTGAATCTGTCCAAAATGTTCACATGTCCAAAATGATGCAAATTAGTTCACGTGTCTGGCTTACATTGTCATTGTCACGGGTGGACATCCTCTACAAGTGGTGTGCTTTTGTGTACTTTGCCGTACAGTACTGCATAGAGTACAATAGTACCGTAGTACAGTATCTTTCGGGCTTCCCAGGTGGAACGAGTGGTAAATAACCTGCTTGCCAATGCAAGAGACATAAGAGATGTGGGTTCGATCCCCAAGTTGGGAAGATCCCCTGGAGGAAGGCATGGCAACCCTCTCCAGTATTCCTGCCTAGAGAATCCCAATGGACAGAGGAGCCTGGTGGGCTACAGTCCATAGGGTTTCAAAGAGTCAGAAACGACTGAAGCGACTTAATACACATGCACAGTATCTTTATTTCAAGCCCGGGATGTTTGGAAGCAAGCATAAAAGCAGCAGGGATATAGCTGATAGTACTGTACTTTTCAAGGTATTGTAAGATTTTTAAATGTTTTATTTTTTGTTTGTCTTTTATGTATTATTTGTGTGGAAAGTATTATAAATGCATTACAATACAGTACTATATGGTTGAATTGATTGCATTAGTTGAGGACCTAGGCTAACAAACTGGATTTACAAACTCGCTCTCAGAATGAAACTCATTTGTATACCATAAAGACAATCAGATAAAAGTAGTTTTACATTAAGCAACTCTACATAATACGCTAACAACAGTACCTGGCACAGAGGCTGTGTTGTATAAATGTTAGCTGCTTTTACCATCTGACACCACTTTGAAATATCAACCAATCTGTATTAGCCATATACATATAGGTTTATATAAAGCAATCTGTGTGATACCAAGAGAAGGAACAGTCCCTGTTGGAAGAAGTTTATAGAGATACACTATGAAGGAGAAAAGAAAATTAAATTGTTTAAGAAAAAATCATTTCTTTGAGGTAATGTCCTTTGCCAGTTCAGCTTGAGTTCTGCATCAAAGGCTGAGAAAAGTTCATAGCCTATTCTTTCCCAAATAAGCTTAAAACAGAGATTACTGATATTTAAAATAAACAGAAATAAATTATACAGTAATAACATATTGCTTTTTGACAATTCTCATGTCATAAAACTTAACTGAATCAAAACTCCATAAATAATTTGAATATAAGAATAAAAAATTCACTTTTTGGGATCTTCCCAGCCCAACATTGAACTCATATCTCTTGCACTGGCAGGCGGATTCTTTACTACTGAGCCACAAGGGAAGCCACAGGCTTTCTTAATCTGCCTTAAAACATAACCTTTCCTTTCCTCCCCTCAGCTTTGAAACTTAATTTGCTTTGCTGACCTGAGGAAAAGCTTTCTATATTAAAAAAAATGTATAAAGTACATCACAAAATGTTCATATGGCTATCTAATACTCTCAAGATATTTCCTGAATCC
The DNA here is from genome assembly GCF_042477335.2 of Ovis canadensis. Classification (NCBI taxonomy): domain Eukaryota; kingdom Metazoa; phylum Chordata; class Mammalia; order Artiodactyla; family Bovidae; genus Ovis; species Ovis canadensis. The sequence continues at coordinate 90,995,293 of NC_091245.1, read as the reverse complement.
TGCGACTTTTGCATTCTTAATCATAGATAACACATTAGAAGTTTGGAATGCCTGAATTTTAAAGTATAAAGACTGCATGCATTTTTGTTTGAAGTCCTTAAAATTTCAGGAGAGCCACTTACAGCCTAGAAGAGTCCTTCCGTTGGATAGGCAAAGCCTATAAATACGTAATGTTTTAAAGAGAGAGCAGAGATCTAAGTCTTCCAGAGGAGGGAGAGCAAGATACGGAACCTAATTATCAAGTCAAAGCTTTTTCCAAGATAATCATGTTCCCCTGGGAAGAAAATAGGAAACGAAACATTACACTTAATTTGGATTTGGAGGTGGCCTTCCTAAGCAATTTATTAAAGTGTAAACAATAATTATGTAGAAAGAACCTGGTGAATAAATATAATTATGAGACTTATTAATTCACATTAATTAGTGGGGCAGCTAAGCTGGATTACATTGAGGTTTGAGTTATATAATAGAAATACTAAAACTAAAAACTCCCTTGTTAGTTTATCTGCTTTTCTTTCATCTCCATGTTACTCTGTATACAGCTCACCTGCTACGTGGCGGAAGCGCTTTCCATGAAGAAACAGCATGTACAATGGCTAAGGCTCAGGGTTGGGACTATAAAACAGCCATCTAGTCCCTTCCTGCCTCTTACCTTCCTCATCGCCATCCCTCCCTATGACCTCAAAACTTTAGATAAATGAAATAGTCCAGCACTTAAGAGCACAAAGCTATGAATTAGACTAAGGTTTACATCTCAGCCTTATAGTAATTATTACTATAAAATTACTCACTTTCTGACAAAGCATAAGAATAGTGTAATAACATACATGTAAGTTTGGGGGAATAGGATAAGATTTTCCTAGGTTATTGGTGGAAGGTCTTTGTTAAGCTTAGTTGCAGCCAATAAGAACTCTTCCAGTAAGTCCCAGAGTCCTTTACCTCACTTAACCCACCAGATTCCATAAGTGAGCCTGGTAATCAACATAGTCTGCATTATATATTCCCATGTTATGGCTAAAGCATATTTGGGCTGTATTTCACGCATATGTCTCATCTGGGCTGGTCAATGAAATGACTAGCAAACCAGAGGGGACACAATTGGAAACAGGAGCAAAAAACTCATTATTGTAACTTCTTCAGATCCTGGTTCCTGGTGATGTGGTTATGGCAAGCATCCCTGAGACAAAACAATGACGGAGTGGTGGAAAAACAAAACAAAACAGCTGCAGTAGAATGGCATACTCTGAGCTTGGAAAGAGTGTACTTCTGGTTTGGGGACACTTAGTAGACCAGCTATCCTGCAGGTAGGTATCATGGAACAAAGGATATTCCACTACAAGATATTCCAGTTTCTTTTTTGCTACTAGATTAGAAGTGGTAAACAGTAAGAGGCATTATGTTTATGAAGACTTAAAGGGGGCTCTCTAAAAGCAAGATAAAATTAAAATCCTCAGCCTGAGACCATGAGTTTGAGACACTGGGGAGAAAATAACTCATCTTTAAGCAGTTGGTTTGGACTACAGGGCTGAAGGCTGTCCACTGCAAAGAACGAAACAGACCATTTCAGTTACTGTGGCCATGGTGACCAAAATGGAACCATGGACCTGGGATAGGAGAAAGCTGTGGATGAAGTTATAAGGCAATCCACAGGGTCTCTTAAACTCGAATCCTGATCTGCCAAAGATCATAATGGAAGGAGATTCTTCTCATAGGGAAGGGACTGTCAAACCTTTGTCATGAAAACTTTTGTTCTAAGATTTTCCTTGAAGATCTTTCTTAAGTCATCACTGACACCATGGGGAGGATCTTGGGGCATGGAAGGAACACTCCCCCTTTTGCCTGCTTCTTAAATACTTCAGCAGAGACCAGGCTGGAACAGACTATCCTGCTGCAATATTTGTTTGCCCTATTCCCCATCTGCCTACCCATTACTTACTTTCTAACCCCCTCCACACACAAAATTTTGTTTTCCACTTATTATTAAAAATAGTTTGGAATTTAAAGAATTCTATTTTCTTTGAATTACTAAATAACGTTATGTAGAAATGTCAGGTAAACTTGTACTGTTAGTGCTATATGGGAAAATGTTTCATTCGAAAAACATGAACTCGGATGTCTAGATGGATATGAACTCTTTCTCCATGCTGCTCACCATTTTTCACTATCTTGGTGGTGGCAGTGGTGGTTTAGCTGCTTCAGTTGTGTCCAACTCTTGAGACCCCATGGACTGTAGCCTGCCAGGCCCCTCTGTCCATGGGATTTCCCAGGCAAGAATACTGGAGTGGGTAGCCATTTCCTTCGCCAGGGGATCTTCCCAACCTAAAGGATGGAACCCAGATCTCATGCATTGCAGGCAGTCTTCACCAAATGAGTTACCCAGGAAAGTCTTTACTATCTTACAGTGAGCTGATTACCTTTTCTTAGTTCTTGAGGGCTTTTCGATTTGAATCCGATTTAGATGAAACATGACTGAAGTTCAAGGGTAAGTACAGTGATGTTTCAATAAGCAGACTAACAAAACATGAATATTTACCTTCATTTTGGGGTCTCCAGGAAAACCTCTTTGCCTGATTAATACTAGGAAGCTCCATGGCAGAGGCCATTTCCCCAGCATCAGTGAAGTGGATCCTCAACATTTCTTAACTCCTGTAAGTCCAAACCCTAAGAAGGTAAATCCAGGAGTGCCACCTCACCTGTTCCATGTTCCAGGTTTTCCTTTTTTTTTTTCCCCCAGGTTTTCCTGTGTGCGAATTCTCTTCTTCTTTGAGCAACTGATGATGGAAATCATTTACCTTATTTAGGAAAACCTTTATACCCTAAACAAAGGAGTATGGCCTTATTCTACAACCTCAAAAAATAGGCCTGTCGGGGTAAAATACGATAGGCATGACATCTGAACTGGGTGCGGAGAGGCTTCACTTTATTAATACACAGCTCAGAAGTAGTGTTGGTAGCCCCCGGACTTCACCTGGGCACAGGTGTCAGAGGTATTTAGGAAAACCTTTATACCCTAAACAAAGGAGTATGGCCTTATTCTACAACCTCAAAAAATAGGCCTGTCGGGGTAAAATACGATAGGCATGACATCTGAACTGGGTGCGGAGAGGCTTCACTTTATTAATACACAGCTCAGAAGTAGTGTTGGTAGCCCCCGGACTTCACCTGGGCACAGGTGTCAGAGGTACTGTATGGTGCAGGGCACTGCGGAAGATTCAGGGTTCTCAGAGGTCACCACAGATTGATTTCTGTGCTTTATTCAAGCCTCCTCTTGTTCACCAGTGCAGCAGTATCAAGGTTCAGTTAGAACAACCAGGCCTGGCTCCCCAGCCAAGTGGATACATAAAGCTGATCATTATGACCTAAGAGGCTTCCCTCTCCTTCATGCAACCCTCTCCTGACTCACACTAGGTCTGAGGTACAGATGTTCAGGAGTTCCAACTGCCTGCTGCTGCTGTTGGATGAGGGCTATAAGAAGAGTCCAAGTACTCTCACTGAAGGATCTCACAGCATGGAATGTACGTGCCAGGACACCTAGAACTTTCTGGAATACAGGTGATCTTAAAATTTAGCTGTTCAAAACGATATCCCAACATCTCCACCCCCAATTTAGCTGCCCAGAGATTCACAACTATTCCAGATTCAGATAAGCAGGGGTTGGTTCTCTTTGAACTTTCTAGCTTCAAAGGCAGCTTTTATGGCCAACAGATTTTTGGTAATGATTGTTTAGCTGAGGTAGAAGCAACTTAGAACATGGTCTTCCTAAGGTGACCTTCAAAGTCTATTGATTAGTCTTCTATGGTATTAATAAGTAGCAAATGACCATTTCAACTCATGTATTTATAGCCTAGGCTAAGTCGCTTCAGTCATGTCTGACTCTTTGCAACCTTATGAACCTTAACCTGCTAGGCTCCTAGGTCCATGGGATTCTCCAGGCAAGAATATCGGAGTGGGTTGCTGTGCCCTCCTCCAGGGGATCTTCCCAACGCAGGGGTTGAAACTGCATCTATTTCTCTCCTGCATTAGCAGATGGGTATACTGAGAACCAAATAATAACTATTTTCTGTTAACTCCAGACAATGTTAATTGTGTGACTTTGGGTTACTTAACCTCTCTGTATCTGTTACCTCTGTAACTTTGAAAGTGTTAATCACTCAGTCGTGTCCAACTCTTTGCGAATCCACAGACTATAGCCTGCCAGGCTCCTCTGTCCATGGGATTTTCCAGGCAAGAATATTGGCATGGATTGCTATTTCCTTCTCCAGGACATCTTTCCAACCCCAGGATCGAACCTGGGTTTCTTGCATTGCAGGCAGATTCTTTACCATCTGAGCCACCGGGTCTGTAAAATGGGGATTATAATAGTACCCAGTCCATAGCATTTTTATGAGGAGTAAATGAGTTAATATGAGTAAAGTGCTTAGATCAATCAATGCCTGGCATATAACAAATATCCCCTAAATCTTAGCTATCATCACCAATATCATTAATTGGTATTATTATTCCCCTACTCTCAGCTTACCTGCCTAGAAGAGGGAAGGGAGGGAGGGAGAGAGGATAGAAGAAGGGACAGAAGGAGAGAGGAAAAAAGAAGGAAAGAGCAAGCTCAGGGTCAGCCAAGATCAAGAAAGTAGATAGGGCTGGTAAATACGCAGGACCATGCCTAAAACAAATGCTTGCTAGGAGAGATTATAATCAGTGATGGAGATTATGAGGTACATCAGCCCAAATCAGCCTGTGCTGGCAGAGGCAAGAAGAAGGAGACAAGTCACATCAGACCACTGAATGGGATGACGATATGGGAAAAGGACTTTGGAAAAAAGAGCCTCACCCAATTTGGCTGAAATCAAATTGAATTAAGAGGATAAACAGGTCAAAAAGGAATATTCTTATTCCCCATTTGGATAGTTCTATAAATTTCTCTTCCTATATTCCCAATCGAAATACTATAAATTTTAAATGGGGGAACGTTTTTAATCTATTAAGTATTCTTGTGTTTTAAAAGAATGCTTTCCTGTTATTTCCTATCTCACAGAAATGATGGAATAACTGAGGGAATGGAAGTGAAGTATGCAGCTGAATTCCAGAAAAAACATGGTAATTTTATTCTTCTCCTTTTCCAGATAAAAAAATTGAGTAGCTTTCTCAGTCTGAATAGTAACTAGTTGTTTTGAACCTTCAAAATTTGCGTTTTCTCATTCTATTACTAATTTGTGAAGTTATAACTCTTACCTTGAAATCTTCAGAGGTTTTGCTCACTTATTAACAAGCTTGCAAACAGTCCATCAACATTTAAGATAGAAAAGTCTACCTGGAAAATTTTGTGATAGTCAAAAGCCACTAGAGAGCACCATACCTTCCTTCTCTGATTTTGCAAGACCCTGTGATGAAATGCTTTTATCTTAAAAATTCCTTGGTACAATAACTTTGAGCCTAGATATCTGGTTCTTCTGATCATGCCATTTATTAGATGGGTGGCCTCGGAAAAGTCTTTTAGCTTCCCTGGACCTTAATTTCCTTTTCTGTAAAATTAGGGAGTTATGCTAAATGATCTTAAACCTCCTCTCAGCTCTAAATTTCTGATCTTACTAGTTTACCTCTTCAATGTCTCATGGATTAATCAGGAAGAAAACCTGGCAGAAAAGCAAGAATTTTACCTGTATCATTTCATCACTTTTGCCAGCTCACCCACCTCAGTTTTTACTTTTTCAGCTAAGAATCTTGGAATTGCTTTTTTTTTAAATTGGAGGATAATTGCTTTACACTGTTGTGTTAGTTTCTGCTGTTCAACAATGTGAGTCAGCTGTAAGTATACATATCTCTCTCTCCCTCTAGAACCTCCCTCCCTCTCCCCTCATCCTGTACCTCTAGGTCATCACAGAGCACCAAGCTGAGCTTGCTGTGTTATATAGCAGCTTCCCACTATCTGTTTTACACATGGTAGTGTATATATGTCAATGGAGTTGCTTTTTATCTTTGCCTCTTATAAACTTTGTGGAAAAATTATAATATTAATTCATAAACATTTATAGGGTGCTTTCCAAGTTCCACCAATCACTTTTGCAAATACTATCTTACCTGACTATCACAACAATTCAGATTGATGGATACCATCTTCAAATTACCTGGTTAAAAAAAACAGGCCCAGAATAGGTCAGTGAATTAATTGCCCAAAGTAACAGGGATAAGTTTTGGGAACAAGTCTTTTGATTCCAAAGCCTGTATTCTTTTCACAACATTAGAAAGCCTACTAGGGGCAGATCCAGATTTTATGGGGCTTGTGGTATATATATTTTTGGTGGACATCTTCAAGAAAAGGAATACAAAAGTACAATCTATCACTAAGTATGATCCTGTGACTACATTGTTAGGACCAAGTGAGGGACCTTTAGAGTTAATCTTCAGCATTCAATTTCACAGTTTCCCCTAGCTATACATTTATGTAGTTCTTACTATATGCCAGACACTAAAGTAAATATTAATTTTATTATTATAACAACCTTATGAGGAAGGTACTGTCCCTGTTTTACAAAGCAGAGAATGAATGAGGCTCAGAGTGGGGGTGGTGGGGTGGTGGGGGTTATGATTTTACCTAAGGACAAAGACGTGGTAAGTGCCAAGTATTCAAGCTGGAATTCAGATCTGATCCTGGGTCCATATTGTGAATCTACCACACTATGCTCCTCCTACATTCCACTGTTCAGGTCCTGACAGTTCATATCTGAACCAGTCCTAGTCTGTCTTCCTAACTCTCCTACCATCTACCCTGAATGCTGCTTATTATACCCGTCACAGTCCTGAAGTGCTGCTGAAGTCCTGACCAACTGAAGGACCTGAAGAGCCTTCCTTCTCTGTACTTATCAAAGGTAAAAAAAACAATTATTGCTCATAAGTGGCACTTGGCTTTAGATTCCATGCTGTTTTCTAACGTGGTGAACTGTTACTGAAAACTTTTCCTTGCATGAAACAGAGGCGGAGTGGGTGAGAGGGAGAAAGTATTTGGAAACTTTCAGAATCTTATCCCTCAGGGCCCATTCCATTACAATCTAGGTTCTTCATTTGCAAAACAAAAAGCTGACCACTCGGGATTGTAAAGAGAATTAAGTAAGCGAGGGGTCAGGGGAGGAGAGGAGCGCAGGCTTCCAGTGCTGGTCACTGTTGGTTTGTCTCCATCTGACTCGACCTCCCCCCTAAATCTTGAAGTCAGGCGCCTTGACCCATACATTCTCGGTACTTCTCAAAAGTCTCGGACATCAGAGGCACTCCATGTTTCTTCAGATTGATCACTTCAACATCATAGGGTCCTGAGGATAGTTCAGGTGAACTGCTAAGCATATAATCGGCCCCTCAGAACCGTTAGCTATAATTATATTTTGTCACAAACCCTCAGCGTCCATAAAGATTTGGCCTCTCTGCAGTCTCATTTCTTCATCTTTCTGACACACAGATCCTCTCTTGGGACCAGTGTCGCCACCGTCTGACCAGCTCTTTCTCCCGACTTCTGTGTCCATACCCACCATTCATCAAATGTAAAAAAGTTCCATAAATTCTCTCATCAAAATCACCAAAAGCCCTTATGAGGTGGCCTGTATTACTGTTTCCATTTCAGAGAGCAGGAAGCAGGCCCTGAGGATTTGAGTGACTTCCCCGAGGTCACTGATCTCAAGTAGCGAGGCCGCAGCCCGCGCTCTAAAGTGCCGGCTTTCGGCCTCTTCCCGGGTCCGAGATGCACCCGCATCCATTCAAACCCCGCCCAGTCCCTCACTTCCAGTCATTTCCCAGCTTCTCCGCGCACCGTCGCCCCCCACACCTGAGTCAGGCCCCAGGCAGCTCGCCCAATCCATCCTTGGCGGTTTTCCGCTTTTCTCCACCAGAGACTAAGGGTGAGATCGACGTTGGTGTCCCAGATGCGAGTAGATCACCCCGAGGTCCTCCGACGGCGGGCCGAAGGGGAGACTCCGCAGAGGAGCGCGGCTACAAGGTCCCTGCCGCATAGCGGGGGAGCCGCGCGCGGGTCTTGCCGGGCCGCGGGTCACGTGGCGGGGAGGGGGGCGGCAGCGCGCGCGAGCGAGAGAAAGCGAGTGAGCGGGCGCGCGCCTGAGAGCTGTGGAGGCGCGAGTCGCGGTTCGGGTGTAAGTGTAGGGGGGAGGGGGCGGTGGCCGTGAGGGCCAACTCCACCCCTGTGCGCATGCTCCGGCCCCGGGTTATAAGGCAGCCTCGCGGGCCGGGCCCGACAAAGTGCTGGCGCGCTGCTACGTGACTAGCCGGGCGCGTGGGTGCCCGGACGAGCGAACTAGGCAGCCGGCAAAGGACGCGACCTGGACCGTGGGCCCAGCGAAAACTCCAGCCGCGCCGCCGCGTCACGCTCACGCTAGGCGCCGCGAGCCGCGCATAACGGTTAGTTGGTAACGGCCGGTTGCGTGCTTGGCGGGGACCCTGCGGTGCCCTTGCTTCCTCCGCGTGTTTGGAGGGAGGCGTGGGGGAGTGGAGGGCTTGGTCTCCGAGGGAGGGGCGACGGCCGGGCGGGGGCTTAGGACCGCAGCAGCCACGTGGCCTCGGAGCGCAGTGTTGCTGAAGGAGACCTTGAAGCGCTGGGGACAGCGCCTCTCAGCAGAGCTGTGGCCCCGTTGTCAGGTGCGGGCCACCGGCCTGGCCGAGGAGTTGGGTCGTGGTGCCGGTGACCTTGGGAAAGTCGCTTCCCCTCTAGTCTTAAGTAGACTCTTGAGGAGATGCTTTTGATCTAGGCAAGGGACGACGTGAGGTTGACTCACGTGGTGCCTTCAAGCTGCTGGCCGCGTTCTCCGAGGGTAGGGATTCAGGGCGGGAGTTATTTTGGACTCGTGGCACGCCCGCCCCAACCTCTTCGGCCAGCCAATCCTTGTCCCACCTGGTGACTTGCGGCAGTGGCTCTGGGGAGCTGCAGTCCCCGTAGCCAAGACTTGACTGCAGGGTTTGAGGGGACTTTGCCGAGGGAACATTGCAACTGGCAGACTCCCGGAGTGGTGCTGACGGGAACTCTTTGTCATTCAACCTGTGGCTGCGGAACGTCCGCCGCAGCGCCCTCGCCCTGGGACTTTAAGGCGGCCCTGAGGAGAGTCTGAAGCATAGCGTTACACTTGGTATGATGCTCGCTTTTTGTTCCAGATACATACTTTGTCCCCACGTGCGTTTTAACATTTCATTTCTTTGTCACGACTCAAATGCGACAGGCAGTTGCCAAAATTAGTTTGTAATTAATCTTAACCCCTAAAAAAGTACTACTTGAGTCATATTCCTAGTGTGCTATACTTGGCATCTGCTCTGTCATAACTAGTTTTGAAACTTGTTTTTCCAAAAATTATTCTGGTTTTGAAATAAAATGTGGACACCTCAGTGCCCTGATAAATGTGGGTATAGTTACTAGGGGAATATGACACAGTGAACTCTGAATTGTGAGTTTTTTAGAGCGTAAGTAGGAATTAGCCATTAATAAGCAATTTTGATGGCTGTTACCAGCCCAGTGAGGTGATGCAGAGAATATGTATTTTAGTGTAGTTTTTTAGTTAGGCAATAAAAATATCCTTAAGACCAAGTTTTATGCCTTAGGGTACAATTTTGCCTTCAGGTTGCCATAGAGAAAATATATAGTTTAAGACATTTAGCCCTTAAAACAGGTATTGGGTATTATTTAAACACAAGTTGAACTTTAGTAATTAATTCAGGATTGGATGCTGTTCTTTCATTGGACTGCATTGACCCTTGTTAAAAATGCAAGTTAATGGTCTGGGGAAATTTTTATAGCTGAATAGGTTTAAAGGTTTAGTTGTAAGCTTGACATAATAGGCTATAACATACCTAAACAGATTAAAAAGGAAAAAGATTCATGTTACCATAGGATGAACCAACTGATCAGTGTTTAAGTAGTTTACGTATCTTTTGGCCTTTTAAATGTTAATTCATATAACTCCAGAAAAGATCTTACTGACCAGCTAGTCAGTTTTCCTTATTTTATAGATTAGGAAACTGTTAGGGAGGTTAAGTGACTTCTGATCTTAGTTCTGAAAACTTTAATGGTTAGGTGAGAATTATGTAACTTTTGACTCCCATTTAATGAGTTCAGCACTCCTGAACTTTCTTTAAAAATTATAAATATAGGTATGAAATGTGTGTGTGTGTGAGAGAGAATCACTCAGTCGTGTCTGACTCTTTGCAACCCCATGGACTGTAGCCCACCAGTCATCTCTGTGGAATTCTCCAGGGGACCTTCTCGACCCAGGGATTAGACCCCAGTCTTCTGCATTTCAGGCAGATTCTTTACCATCTGAGCTACCAGGGAAGCCCTAGATATGAATTATCTTATGCCAAAAAGGTTATTTTGAATAATTAGTAACTTCCCAACTTATACCTTCATTCTCACTGTGTTTTCCATCCACTTCATAATATGCCTTCCTATGAAGGATTTAGGTCCCTGCAGATGTCTACATGGCATTTTGTTAGAGAAGAGGATTAGGAAGATGGGACCTGATTTGTTGGCTACCAGCCACTAGGATTCAGAGACACCTAGGATTCAGCAAGAACAAGTTCTAGCCCTGGAACTTCCCTGGTGGTCCAGTAGTTAAGACTCCATGCTCCCAATGCAGGGGGCCCCGGTTCAATCCTTGGTCAGGGAACTAGATCCCACATTCTGCAACTATGAGTTATCATGCCACAACTAAGACCTGGTGCAGCCAAATAAATAAAAGTTAAAAAGAAAAAAAAAGACTGTACTCCCAATACAGGAGGCCCAGGTTTGATCCCTGTTGGGGAAATGAGTTCTAGCCCTATCATTCCTGGAGTTTATAGTCTAACTGGAAAACATAATATATATTGACATAAATACCAGAACATGTACTCTTTATAAACAATTATTGAGCACGTAATAGAGGAAGTAGAGGTTCCTATGGGAACAAATACTGTATTATGTAGGTGTGAGACAACTCCCAGCTTAGTATAGAAGCAAAGGTAGTCCTCTCTGAGGAAATGCTGTTTAACTTGAGACTTGAAGGATGAATAGGAGTTAGCTAAAGCCAGAGAGTAATAGTGAAAAGAGCATTCCAGATCTGAGTACTGAAGCTGCAGTCAGAATACAGGGTACATTAGAAAAACTTAAAATGCTAAAGCATAAAAATAGAGCACAGAGAACATGGAAAGATAGGAGTTGGAGAGATGGGCAATATCAGATAATGAAAGGCCTTAATTAGTCATTTTAAGGAGTAGAAAAGGGACTAAGTAAAAAGATTTAAGGAAGTGCTCTTGAAGCTAAATGAATCAAGTTCAGTGGTTATAAATGGGGTTGGGAATGGCACGATCAGATTGAATTTTAGAAATAACACTCTGATTACAAAGTGGAGAACAGGTTGGAGGCTTTTGGAATTTTGTGAGATCACAGTGATGGACAAGATGGACAGTAGGGGGAAGATGGAAGAGAGAGGGAAACAGACAGGATTCAATGATAGACCATATGTCGGAGACTAGGAAAGCCAGAGAAGTTAAAAATATTTCCCAGGTTTCTAGCTTGAACAAATAAGAGGTTTTTTTTTCTCCATCTACCCAATGTGGACATTAAGAGGTTATGTGACTAGCCCAGGGCTGTTCAGCTTGTAAAGATTGGAAATGTCTTTTTGCAGTTATTGATAGTGATTTTTTCCCCTTCTATACAGTTTATTATGGCAACTTTCAAAACCCAATTGAAGTTTCAAACAGCCATTAATGTTTCATCTGTACTCCTACCTACTTCTCTCTGCCCCTTTTTAGATTATTGTGAAGCAAAACAGATACAGTAAATATTTCAGTATAATAATATGTAAATATTTAAGTATATCCCTAGAAGATATAACTCTTGGGCTTCCCTGGTGGCTCCGTGATGAATTTGCCTGCCAATGCAGGAGACACAGGTTTGATCCCTGATCTCGGAAGATCCCACGTGCCACAGAGCAGTTAAGTTCTTGTACCACAACTGTTGAGCCTGTGCTCTAGAGTCTGGGAGCCGCAACTACTGAAGCAGTTAGGCTCTAGACCAGGTGCTCTGCAACAAGAGAAGCCCCCACAATGAGAAGCCCGAGCACCCAACTAGACAGTAGCCTCTGCTTGCCACAACTAGAGAAAACCGTGGAGCATTGAAGACTCAGCACAACAAAAAATAAATTAAAAAACATTTAAAGTAACTCTTCCTTAAAAAAAAAAACCAAGACGATGCTTTAAAGAAACAACCATAACCATTGTTCTGCCTTTAAATATTAACATCACCAAATAACCAAGCAGTATTCACATTTTCCTTAACTGTTTCAAAATAATTGATCAGTTTGATTTGAGATCCAAATAAGGTCACACATTACTTTTTTTTGTTCACACATTACTTTTTGTTGGTATGTCCTCCCTTTTTTCTTATGTTCCTCTTAAGTTATTTGTTGAAGGTACCATGTCATTTTTATGCAGTTTCCCTCATTCTGGATTTTGTTGAATGTGTCCCGCTGGTATAGATTTAACATGTCCTAGTTTAACATATTCTATTGTATTTTCTGTAAACTGGTAGCTAGATTGAGGTTTGATTTCTGAGAGGAGGTATGGTGCGGTGGAAAGGGCAAATATAATTCATAGGTGATGGTGTGTATTTCCATTGGGGGGCATATGATGTTTGTCCTTCATACTGCTATCTTGATGGCCTAGTTCTGTTATTTCATTGGTTTGCAAATGGCAGTTTAATTCTAACATTACTTCTTAATTAAAAAAATATATATTTATTTATTTATTTGGCTGTGTTGAGTCTTAGTTGTGGCACTTGGGCTTTCTAGTTGTGGCATGCAGGCTCAGTTGCTCTGAGGCATGTAGGATCTTTATTCTCTGACCAGGGATCAAATCCATGTCCCCTGCATTGCAAGGTAGATTCTTAACCACTGGACCACAGGGAAGTCCCTTTGTCTTAACTGAGTAGCTAGAATACCTCTACAAAAAAGAGTTAGTTTGAATAGGAAGGGCAAGTTAAAAATTTATGTGCTTAATATAATATCATGAGTGAGAGTGAAGTCGCTCAGTCATGTCCGACTTTTTGTGACCCCGTGGACTGTAGCCTACTAGGGTCCTCCATCCATGGATTTTCCAGGCAAGAGTACTGGAGTGGGTTGCCATTTCCTTCTTCGGGGGATCTTCCCGACCCAGGACTTGAACCCAGGTCTCCTGTATTAGCAGGGAGATTCTTTACCGACTGAGCTACGAGGGAAGCACAATATCATATCATATATCATATATGATTGCAACACTGTCTTTTTGGAGAAATGTATTTAAATGTACCAAGATACATTCTCTTTGAAAGCCAGTACATATTAGAATGTTTTTTAGCACTTGTCCTTAATGTTTCAAATGGCTTTTAGTATTAGGAACATTTAGAATTTCTTTTATTAAATTGGCAGGGATTCTTTTGGTCTTTGTTCTTTCTTGCAGAGCTTATCTGTTACCATAGGTTTGAAGGAATTTCTGGTAGAATCACTTACTACCAAATCTAAACCTCTAGCTGTAACCAGATTACAGTTTTAAATTCCTTGAGGACAGGGATTGATTACTCCAGGTAGCCAGGCTTAAAATCTGAGTCATTTTAATACTTCTCTAGTGGGTTCCTTCCCTACCAAATGCATTTAAGTGCCAACCCCTTCTTCCCTTGGTTATCTCTTACGTCCACTTTTTCCCATCCCACCCCACCCCTAGTTTAGGCTGTTGTCATTATTAGATTAGTACCATGACCTTTTAAGTTGTATGTTATTCATCTTTTAATTTGCCCTGACAAATTTTTCTCCATTCTTTTTCCCTCTGTAATTTCTTCTCCTCCTCCTCCTTCTCCTCTTCTTATGCCTCTTCCCCTTCTGCTTCCCCTCTTTCTTTTTGGTTGTAGGATCTATTTCATAATGGATTTATGGCAGAAAGACTAGAATAGGTGACTTGTGAGCTGTGGTGTCTTACAGAGAAGTGATTAAAAGAGCAGTTAGAATCCTATTGAAATGGTGATTTCTCTTCTAGGGGTACATTATGCACAATTAACTATATGAGTTCACATCCACAAGTGTTATTGGTTGCATGGGCTGAGTCACTGAAGAGTGCTACTGACCATTTATGCAGAAACAGTGGGATCTAGCCCCTCTGGTTGTCCACACTGCCCTATTGCTGATTACAACTACTCATAACATTGAATCTGATTTGATTACAGTGATTTAGCCATCATATAAAGGAGAAATTCCTCAAAATATATAGGCAGTATAAGCTTCATATTTGATCATTCATTGAAAAATAGTTCTTCCCTCTGATTTTGCTCTTCTTATATAAATCTTCTGAAGATTATTAAATGAATGAAGACCTGATGACACTGTTTTAGTGTATTGTTTTGGATAATAACAGAGCTTTTGTAAATTGTCGTATTGAGCTTTTTTTTTTTTTTTTTTTTTTTCGTATTGAGCTTTTGAGAGCCAAAGCTTTTTACTTTATTAACTTTCTCTTCTATTCCCCAATCAGAGGTTTTAACCTGAGATATGCAGGTTGATACTCCATGTTGGATGGAATTCAAGGAGGCTATGAACTTGGTTGGGGAAAAACTTTTCATTGACCTCTATGTAAAATTTAGAATTTAATTTGTGGCACCAAAAAAGCTAAGAACTCCTGCTCCTAACTCCTGTACTTTTGATGTGAGAATGAAGTTAGCCAGAACCTGTGATGCAACACAGCACACAACTCATGGTGTCAGTTAAGTAAATTTTTTGGCTACTGACTTCTGTGTACTAAATCATAAATCCTGACCTCACAAATGAGAGGGATCAAAGGGGGACTGCAGCTATGAAATTAAAAGATGCTTGCTTCTTGGAAGAAAAGCTCTGACCAACCTAGACAGTGTATCAAAAAGCAGAGACATCACTTTGCCCAAAGAAGGCTGAGTGCCAAAGAACTGATGCTTTTGAATTGTTGTGCTGGAGAAGACTCTTGAGAGTCCCTTAGACTGCAAGGAGATCAAGCTAGTCAATCTAAAAGAAATCAGTCCTGAATATTCATTGGCATATGAATTCCAATTGGAGCTGAAGCTCCAATACTTAGGCACCTGATGTGAAGAGCCGACACATGGAAAAGACCCTGATGCTGGGAAAGATTGAGGGCAAGAAGAGAAGGGGATGACAGGATGAGATGACTGGATGGCATCACTGACTCAATGGACATGAGATTGATCACATTCCTGGAGATCGTGGAGGACAAGGAAGGCTGGCATGCTGCAGTCCATGGGGTCACAAAGAGTCGGACATGACTTAAACAACAACAGCTATGCTAAGGGAGAACAAAATGACTTTCACAAATTGAGACAGAATAATTTTCCCTTGTATTCAGGAAGCATATTTTTAAAATTACTGTCTCCATCTCCTAGAGGTACATCTACTTGATGTAGCAGAGGGCAGAGAAATGGCCTAACAATTACCTGTTTCTGGGAAAATAAAACACTCACTTGAAAATTAGGTATTTCTAATAAAGGAACTTATTATTATCTTTTTAATTGTCAGCAATTAAAAAGGCTATTTAAGTTTAATTATAGTATATTTTGAGGTAATAATGCTAACTTTTTTGATACATCTTTAGTGTCTAGTCTTAAAAAGCTTTGTAAACAAACATTTGAGAATGGTGGATAATGCTTTAATGCCAAAGAGTACTCAGTTTTAATACTCTTATGTAGTTTGACAGTACTAATAAGACAAGTAAGAAAATTAAACTTGGTTCTTTGAGATAATGAGGGTCAAAGGTAGCATAGTAATGAAGTTCAGACTCAATTCAAAGGATATTTACTAAACAAATATGTATAATGTGAAACTAATATAGTGTTAATTATCACTGTGAGTGAGAAGTTCAACTCAGCCTTTTGCAAGAAAAGGAAAAGCTTTCTTTGCTGTTTATCTGTTAATAATTTGTAATTTTCCCCAGTAAGCTTCAGAATACTGGTAGTGAAGTAGAGTCTAACAGAAATACCATTAATTGTATTCAAATATTCATTTATATTCAAAGTGTAACATAAATGACACTGTTTTGACAGTATGTCTAAGTATAATTTTAATTCAGTCTTTAGAAGATTTTGGAACAAGGTAGGTCATATAATAAACTGAAATGGCCCACTTAGATATTGATTTGTTGCATATGTATTTGTAGTGCTGTAGAAAACAACATATAAAGGTATTCCAAAATATAGCCTGAAATTCTGCCAAGCAAAACCTGCCTTTGGAGGAAACAGCCTCCAATTTTCTTAATCTGCTGGAATCAAGTGAAAATGAAGCATTAAAGAAGAGAAAATCTGGGAATTCCCTGGTGGTCCAGTGGCTAGGACTCTGAGCTCCCAGTGCAGGGGGCCCAGGTTCGATCCCTGGTCGGGGAGCTAGATCCCACATGCTACAACTAAGACCCAGAGCAGCCAAATAAATAAATAAAAATTAAAAAAAAATGTTTAAAAAAAAAAAGAGAAAATCTGCTGTAGTAATAACTCAAGAAAGTGAGACTGATCAGGTAAGCTCTATGTGCTGAAGCAAAATACCTTTCTGCCTGTGTTTCTTAACACAGAAAGCATAACATCACTGGAGGGTTCTTTGTTTCATATTTTTCCCCCACCGTCAAAAACTGGGAAAGTCACGTTCTTTGAATCCTAACATCATTTGATCCTAGTGGAGAGATTAGTTGGTATTTTTTGTTTTGTTTTGTTTTTGTTTGTTTTGCTTTGCACCCAGCTTAGTTCTCTGACTAGGAACCAAACCCTGTCCCCTGGCACTGAAAAGCATGGAATCCTAACCACTGGACGCCAGAGAGTTCCTTAGCTTTTTATAAGTTGAAACAATAGCTTCTGTCTTGAAGATCTAGAAGCACACACTTAAGCTAATGAGGGAAATAGTTACTTACAAAGAAAGAAACAAATATGGGAATTATTCTATTAGTTTTTTCCAGCATGCTATGGCCACCCACTCCAGTATTCTTGCCTGGAGAATCCCAGGGACAGAGGAGCCTGGTGGGCTGCCGTCCGTGGGGTCACACAGAGTCTGACATGACTGATTGACTTAGCAGCAGCAGCAGCCAAGAAGCATTGAGATAAGATGTCATAGAGGCCATTAATTTCATGTGGCAAGGTATATTCAGAAAAACAGTAATGATATTAGTGGACTGAAATAGAATTTTAGCATTAAATAAACTTATAATTATGGTATTGTTAATGAAAAATGATTTCATTTTTGAAAATTACTAAATGCTTCTGTCACATCAATATGTGGATTTGGAACACAATTATACTCCTGTCTTTGCTTTTGTTTCTGAATTAATCTTTAAGGTATCCTAAAGCATTGGTGCCTCTTGTGACTATCAATTTTAATTGTGTCTTAATGAAAAATTGATTTTATTAACTTAAAGCTTTGAAATATCCATGAGTTCTTTTTTGTTTTTTAATGAGCAAATAACTGCCACAGCAGTTAAAGCAGTGAAAGCGCAGCATCCTCACTACTTGACCGCCAGGGTATTCCCCCAAAGAAGTTATTTTCTAATCTTTGGACATCTTTATTTGCCTCCTTAACCCCATATGTAAGCCCCACTGTTAGCGTATTTAAATTAACTTGATCTCATGGTTTTTTGTTTATTTAATTACGCTGCTATTTTCTAAAATACTTATATTACAGACATATAGTACTTTAGCTTCTCTGTGGTGACATTTGAGGGTAGCCCAGATGCCCAACCACAATGAGGTGGGATAATGTTCTGCAAGTTAGGAATTTGCAGTGAAAAGTAAAAAATGAATTTGTTGGACTTCCCCGGTGATCCGTTGGTTAAGAATTTGCCTGCCAGCGCAGGGGACACAAGTTTGATTCCTGGTCCAGGAAGATCCCACATGCTGTGCGTGGGGCAGCTCAGCCTGTGCACCGCAACTACTGAGACCATACTCTGGAGCCCATGACCTGCAACAAGAGAAGCACCGAAATGAGAAGCCCTCGAACCCTCGCTCTGCAACTGGAGAGTGCCTGCAACTAGAGAAAGCAAGCCTGCAAGCATCTGAAGACAGGGCACAGCCAAAAATAAATATTTTTTAAAAAGTGAATTTGCTACTTCTTTGAGTAGATGTCCACCTTTACCCAAAGATTTTAATTCATGCTCAGCCCTAAATTAATCCACAGACTTTTATATTGGAGAGAAAAATGTTATTGTCTGTCTAAAGTAAACTTTACCATTTTTGAGATACTGTTCTCAGAGTTCTGAATATTAGTGTGATTCATAGTTTAAAATGCTTTTGCCACAAAATACAATGAAAGTGAAAAATAGGCTCCTTTTATTTTTTACAATATGAATTAAAAACCTTAGAATTTTGTAGAAATTCCATGTAACAATCTATGTGTTCAACAATAGGTGATTTTTTAAAAGTGTGGTACATCCACAGAAAATAGAATAACACTATTTAAAAAAAATGTTAGAGGGAATTCCCTGGCAGCCCAATGGTTAGGACTCCATGCTTCCATTGCAAGAGCATGGGTTCAGTCTCTAATCAGGGAACTAAGACCTCGCATGCTGCACAGTGCAGCCAAAAAAGTTACAGAACTAGGCACGTATCAAAAAATGCTTCAGATATTGAATAGGAAAAGCAGGCCATAAAGCATGAAATGCAGTCTCACGTTTATTTTTATGCTTATGCATGACTATCCTAGAAAGAAGTTTAGAATTTACATTGCATGTAACTAACTTACACGAGGGCTTACACCAGGGCTTCCCTGGTGGCTCAGCTGGTAAAGAATCTGCCTGCAATGTGAGAGACCTGAGTTCAGTCCCTGGGTTGGGAAGATGCCCTGGAGAAAGGAAAGGCTACCCACTCAGTATTCTGGCCTGGAGAATTCCATGAACTATAATGGGATTGCAAAGAGTCGGACACGACTGAGCAACTTTCACTTTTCACTACCTGAGGATGATAGAATGACAGGTACATTTAATGTTTCTAGTCACATAAGCACATATAACTTTGTCATCTTTTAAAACTTTGCTGCTTTCTGTTTTCTTTATTATAAAGCAATGTATGTTAGTTGGAACAAGTCAAACAAGGATGTGGAAAGAGGATGTTATCTCCCCTTCCCAACCTCCAACCATTGTAAAGTTTTATGTATACTTAGAACATATTTCAGAGAAGGCAATGGCACCCCACTCCAGTACTCTTGCCTGGAAAATCCCATGGACGGAGGAGCCTGGTAGGCTGCAGTCCATGGGGCTGAAGAGTCGGACATGACTGAGCGACTTCACTTTCACTTTCCACTTTCATGCATTGGAGAAGGAAATGGCAACCCACTCCAGTATTCTTGCCTGGAAAATCCCATGGGCAGAGGAGCCTGGTGGGCTGCCGTCTATGGGGTTGCACAGAGTCAGACACTACTGAAGCGACTTAGCAGCAGCTGCAGAACATATTTATTTAGTTTACTTAATGTGTTTACCTGTTTGTTTTCTTTCTTCCTTGGAATCTAATCTCTACAACGGCAGGGACCATGCCGGTCTTGTTTACTGCTTTTCACTGGGGGCACTCAGATTTTATTATATGAAAGCAAAAACGTGGTGGGTATCCTAATATAACTTTTAAATGATTATACAGTCCTGTGATTCATAATTTTGCAAGTCTTAATTGCAATAACAATCAGATGAAATTTGATGATTTAGCATATTGACAGTTGATCCTCTTGGGATCTAATGACCCTAAAATCCTGCCTTTGAAAGAATCTTGATTAACAAAGTATGTTTTTTTTATTGCACTAATAAAAACTAACCCTTGTTCTTTGGGATGATATAGTTCATAAAGTTATACCACAGTTTGTATTTGGATAGTGGCAAGAGTGAAATGCGCAAGAAATACAGCATGGCACACAGGAAATTGTTATAGACAAGAGGGTTTAATCTGCTACTATAGATTACTTTTCATCTTGGATGGTATATTTAATAGCTAAATGAACTTCATGTTTTTCTTTTTGAAGTCAGTATCTACATACTATAAATATACACGTAAATATATTCATTCCCTTTAAGTTTGCATGTTTGACCATTTGCAGATATGATCAGCTTCATCAGTTTTCTATACTACTTATAAAGCTTTTATCCTCATTTCTAAAAGAAGATAAAAGAAAATTCAGATTCACTTTGGTAAAATGGGGTCACTTTAGCAATATCAAAGAGCTACTGTACTGTAGAGTATTAATATTAAACACTGTTGTTTCCAAAGAACTGATGCTTTTGAACTGTGGTGTTGGAGAAGACTCTTGAAGAGTGTCTTGCACTGCAAGGAGATCCAACCAGTCCATCCTAAAGGAGATCATTCCTGGGTGTTCCATGGAAGGACTGATGTTGAAACTGAAATTCCAATACTTTAGCCACCTGATGTGAAGAACTGACTCACTGGAAAAGACCCTGATGCTGGGAAAGATTGAAGGCAGGAGGAGAAGGGGACGAGGATGAGATGGTTGGATGGCATCATGGACTCAATGGACGTAAGATTGAGCTAGCTCCGGAAATTGGTAATGGACAGAGAAGGCTGGCATGCTGCAGTCCATGGGGTTGAAAAGAGTTGGACACACTGAGCAACTGAACTGAACTGTTTCTTGACTGATCCTGGTTTCTTCATTTTCTCCCTTTCCTGATTAGCAACTGTTTGAACCTGCACTTGGGAAGTCAGGGGAGGTCTCAAAGAGGCATCACTTCTCAACTTTGGGTAACATATCAGAGAATATGCACAATCATCTGAAGAAGCTGACCATTAAACTCTTTTCCAACAACATATCTGCATAAAATTGCTTTAGATCAAAAACCTTATTTGTAGGATGATCTGATCATGTAAATGATTTTTAAATCCGTAAATAGTTACGAATGTTGACATTTTGGGAATTATAAATATGTGTTAAACTAAAAACAAGATTTAGAATCAATTTTCATGTATACTGAAGTATTCTGGTTAGGAAATAGTTCATTTCTCTTCAAGGGTGTTATGTATAATTTCTTATAATATTGATTGGGTTTACCTTGAATGATAAGGGAGATTAAGTTCTTTATATGCCATTTGATCAAAAATCACGCATTTCAAAACTGCTGAGTGTTGGCCTAACCAGTTACAGTAGTATTTATCCTTTTGAAACTGCACACCTCGAACACATACATACCTCTCAGATGGGACTTGAGCGCACAAACTCTGGTTTAGAACTATAAAGAAAGCTGAGTGCCGAAGAACTGATGCTTTTGAACTGTGGTGTTGGAGAAGACTCTTGAGAGTCCCTTGGACTCCAAGGAGACCCAACCAGTCCAAACTAAAGGAAATCAGTCCTGAATATTCATTGGAAGGACTGATGTTGAAGCTGAAACTCCAATACTTTGGCCACCTGATGCAAAGAGCTGACTCGTTTGAAAAGACCCTGATGCTGGGAAAGATTGAAGGCAGGAGGAGAAGGGGCGACAGATGGTTGGATGGCATCACCAACTCAATGGGCATGAGTTTGAGTAAGCTCCAAGAATTGGTGATGGACAGGGAGGCCTGGTGTGTTGCAGTCCATGGGATCACAAAGAGTCGGACACAACTGAGCAACTGAACTGAACAAATCCACAGTCTCTCAGCTGAAACCACACACTTGGTGTCAGGACACAATGAAACTCAGGTTCTTTTATGTCTCAGTGCAGAAGGAATTCAGCAAGAGGCAAAGCAATTGACAAGAAATAGATTTAAGTATAGGATGCTTGGAAGGATACAAGCGGGTAGGCAAGAGGCTCTGCCCCAGAACTAAGTGGGAAAACAGTTTTATTTAAGATGAAGTGAAAGCTGCTCAGTAGTGTCCAACACTTTGCGACCCCATGGACTATATAGTCCATGGAATTTCCCAGGCCAGAATACTGGAGTGGGTAGCCTTTCCCTTCTCCAGGGGATCTTCCCATCCCAGGGATTGAACCAGGGTCTCCTGGTAAAGAATCTCGCCAGATTCTTTATCAACTGAGCTATCAGGGAAGCCCATTAAGGAGATAAACACTTCATAGACAAAGTATGTGCCATCTCAGAAGGTGAGATGCCCTGGGAGACACACACCCCATAGATAGAATGTGGTCCATCTCAAAAGGCAAGAGCAGCCCTGGGAGATAACACTCCATAAGTGTGGGCTGTATCAGAATGTGAGAGTGGCCCCAGGGGATGGGGTGTTAGTTTTTATGGGCTGGCTAGTTTCACTATGGGGGAGGAGGATTCCATTTTTTTGTGGGGAAGGAGCAGAGATTTTTAGAAATTGGGCCACCACCGACTCTTTGGTCTTTAATGGTTGACCTTAGAACTGTCATAGCACGTATGGGTGTGTTCATGTGTATGCTAATATGTAACAATGAATCTGTAAGGATGCTCAAGGTCCATGAAGTTGAAACTAACACCATCTTGACCTGATCTGTTCTAACCAGTTTTTGTCCTGAACAGCTATGACCTTCTTTTAAAAGTTGTATCCTGGGAATTATCTGGCAGTCCAGTGGGTAGGGCTTGATGCTTTCCTGGCCAGGGAACTAAGATCTTGCAGGGGGCGGAAAAAAGCTTATGCCCTGTCTCCTTCCCTCCTGTCTCATTTTCTTTGGTGCCTTCTGCTTGTTTGTAGTTTTTTTTAAAAAAGTTTGTTTTGGTTTTCTTCATTGTATTCTATTTCAAAATAGAAAAGGCAAAGGAGGTTTCCTAGACCTTGAATCTTGCCATCTACCTTGGGGCTAGTGGTTCTGAAAGCCATGAAGCTGGACTGGGAGAGCAGTAGATTGGCTACTTCAGCATCAATAGCTTCAGTTAATCAGCCTTTCTGGGTGTGAATGTTTGTATGTGAGTTTGATATGTAAAACTGGTCTACACTTAGTAACATTCTTTTCAATAATTGGTTTTAGGTACTTTCTGCTCTTTTAAGTTCACATACAGGCCATTATCATTTTAGGAAATGACAATGGCTTTGTTTTAAATGTTGATGGAAAAAGTGTAGAGAACATAATACTATTTGCAGGGGCTTTTGTAACTCTTCTAGAGTAGGGGCAGAGCATGAGGGGTAGGAAGCTCAACTTTGATTTTCCAAATGTTTACTTGCACAATTCCTGAGAGTTACGAAAAAAGGAGAGAAATCGGAAAATCTAGAAGGTGGTTCTTGTCACCACCATCATTGCTAAGAAAAGTTAGGATTATTTACTGTTTCCTGTACTTTCCAAGTCAATTGATGAAGAACTTTCTCATTATCTTATCACTTAAAAAAAAATCTTTCTATCACTATCAGGCAACTACTGGAGAGTCATAAACTAATAGCTATGCTAATAGGAAGGCTACTGTGCACACTGTAAGGATTAAAATATAAAACTTTAATCTCTTTTAGCCTCTGGACTTGCGCATTCCCTCTTCTCACTGGGGCTCTGAATACTGTACAAGGAGGCCTGCTCACATATTTTACTTTTTGAATGAACCCTTTTGTTTATAGCTCAAGTTTGGTCAGTTTGGAAGTAAATAGTTTGTTTAGATGATATTACACACTTTCTATTATGTACTGTCAGAATTTTTAAGTTAGCAAGGACAACCATGTTTTGGGTGGTGGCAGAACTGTTGAATCCATGTCTGGGTTTTGAAGTGTTCTTTCTTTCAAAATCTGGTTACTCATTTCTTATACTTATTCCTAATGAATCTTTTTAAAGCTTCAAGTTTTAAATCTTAATTTTTACACAATGGAATAAGATATTATTAACTTGATGAGGCAAGTCTTAGTGACTAAAAATTGTAACTGCTATAACTAACTGGGACAAATCATAGCTGGCAGCTAAGCTCAAAGTTTAATCACGTCCAGCACGAATTAGCTGTTCGAGTCAGAGCTTGATGTGTTAAGTGACTCTGCTGTCTGTGTGTGGGTGTCTCTGTGTGTAAACATTCTGAGGCAAATTAATCTTTTTAGTGCTTCTTTGATTGAAAAAATTCAAGTGCTTTTTTTTCATAATTAGATGAAGTCGCTCAGTCATGTGCAACTCTTTGCGACCCCTTGGACTTAGTCCGTGGAATTCTCCAGGCCAGAATACTGAAGTGGGTAGCCTTTCCCTTCTCCAGGGGATGTCTCCCTACCCAGCTCTCCCACATTGCAGGTGGATTCTTTACCAGCTGAGCCACAAGGGAAGCCCAATTAGATGAAAGGAAAACTCAAAATTGGTTTAACGAGTTGATTTCAATTTATTGGTCTTATATCCTGAGATCTATCTAATTAAGTTCATTTTTAGTTCTAATACTTTTTTTTATTCCTTAGCATTGTGCAAATAGATAATTTTTCATCTGTGAATGAAGACAGGTTTACTTCTTCCTTTCTAGTCTTTATGCCTGTAATTCCTTTCTCTTGCCTGCACAAGCTGGCTTAGAACCTTTAGTGCAATGTTGTAGAAGTGGCGAAACCTATATCCTTGCCTTTACAGAAACCTTCCTTTGGGACTGTCTTCTTCCTTACCCTACAATGTCCAGGGTCTTAAATCAGATTGGAAGTGTTCAGATGGATTGGAAAGAACAGTATTTAGGAGATAACCAATATACTGCTCCTACAGTGTGAAGTTAGGGATTTGTGTTTTAGACTAACAAATGCTGCAGCCAAGAGTGAGCTTGTCATCTGTGACCTATATTTATTGTAGTAATACAGTCTGAGTGAAGATAATTTGAAGTGGACATACTCACATACTGTTGTAGGATGAGTTAAACATAGGGTGGAAGCTGGCTTTAAATAAATTAAAAGAGACCTTCATGAGAAAACAGGTAAGCCTACTGTCGAACAGCCACTCCCATCTTTTCCAAAACTATTCAAAATCTAACAGTCTAAACCTTGCTAAATACTAGTATTGGGTAGCTTCAAGAAAAAGGGATAATCTTTTATTTGAAACTACTATCTTTTGACTTTATAGTTCAACTTGTGTGTTGTTTAGGAATTTAACCAAAGAAATTGGATAGATAAAAGGAAACTTTTTGAAATTATTTTCCAGCTCATTAAATGCAATTCTTATGTGTTCAGAATGATCTTGTATTTTGCAAATTGCTATGTATCTAGTAAGTCAGGTGCCTACTTCCTATTACTTTTAAGTCAGCATATTAATAAGAGAAAGTAAGTATTTAAGAATACACAAGAAAGGGGAAAAGCTTACAAAGCCTGTATTAAAACCTAGAACTTTCATAGAGTATTGAAAAATAGTTCTGTTACTTGACAGCTAGGTGTAAAGTATACTTTGCTGTTGGGAGTACTAGATGGGAGTGCTCTATTGCTGACATTGCATTTAAATTTTGTATTGTGTAGATACTTGGATTTGAACTGCATTTTGGAATTTATCAACATTTACAATGCCACCAGCAGTTGGAGGTCCAGTTGGATACACCCCCCCAGATGGAGGCTGGGGGTGGGCAGTGGTAGTTGGAGCTTTCATTTCCATCGGCTTCTCTTATGCGTTTCCCAAGTCTATTACTGTGTTCTTCAAAGAAATTGAAGGTATATTTAATGCCACCACCAGTGAAGTGTCATGGATATCTTCCATCATGTTGGCTGTCATGTACGGTGGAGGTGAGTACCCACTAAGGCCTGTTGTTTTGATTTTCACTAAGCAACTGTTTTAGGTAACTTTTTAAGAAATGTCTTATTCACTAGGTTTGAAATGATATTCCTTAAAGCTTTGTGTTTAAAATAATCACATTTTTTATTTTAATTAACAATGACAACTCTTGCTTTGCTTGTTGCACTATAGTATTCCACAAACAGAAATAATAAATTGTTAGGTCATTGCACTTAAAGCTCTTAGAAAAATTTCATGTGCACAACTGATTTTGCTTATTGCTTCCACTAGATACTTGATATAAATGTAAATAAAGATTCTTTTTAATTGATGTTGGGAGGATTAAAGTAAATCAGGCTAACTTGAATATCATAGTTCAAAGTCTCATGTAAAATCTTTTCATGGTGTTAGAATTAAAGAACTGGATAAAAATCCCCTCCTTGTTTTGTTCCTTGTGATGTAATTAGTTCTGAAGCATTTCAGCTGCATCTTAACTTAAGTTTTATCATTTTTTACCCTTCTGTTTTCTTCGACATGTTGTAAAGGAGTGAAGGAAATGTGGAGAGTAACTTGCTTACCTTAGCATCATTTAAAATAACTGGGGTTATTTGTTTGCCTTGGAACATCAAATCACAATTTAACATATAAAAGTCAAAACCTCTCATAATAATAAAATAAGTAGTTGCTTAGTTAGCAGAGATTCTAAAGTTAAGTATATTTATTTACTGGGATTGACAGTTCACATGTTGATTATGTAGCCAACCTTTCACTTTTTATTTAATGATAATTTAGTACCTCAGAGGAACTTCCCTAATAGCTCAGTTGGTAAAGAATCCACCTGCAATGCAGGAGACCCCAGTTGATTCCTGGGTCGGAAAGATCCACTGGAGAAGGGCTAGGCTGCTGCTGCTGCTGCTGCTGCGTCGCTTCAGTGGTGTCTGACTCTGTGCGACCCCATAGATGGCAGCCCACCAGGCTCCTCCGTCCCTGGGATTCTCCAGGCAAGAACACTGGAGTGGGTTGCCATTTCCTTCTCCAATGCATGAAAGTGAAAAGTGAAAGTGAAGTCGTTCAGTCATGTCCCGCTCTTCGTGACCCCATGGACTGCAGCCCACCAGGCTCCTCCGTCCATGGGATTTTCCAGGCAAGAGTACTGGAGTGGGGTGCCATTGCCTTCTCCAAGGCTAGGCTAACCACTCCAATATTGTTGGGGCTTCCCTTGTGGCTCAGCTGGTAAAATATCCACCTGCAATGCGGGAGACCTGGGTTTGATCCCTGGGTTGGGAAGATTCCCTGGAGAGAAGGGAAAGGCTACCCACTCCAGTATTCGGGCCTGGAGAATTCTATGGACTGTATTAGTCCACAGGGTTGCAAAGAGTCAGACATGACTGAGTGACTTTCACTAGTACCTCAAATTATTTTCACATAAGGCCTTTAAAGAGATTCTGTATTTCATCTGTAAAACCTTAGCCTTAGGCTTCTAAACTGGTGGCAGATTCAACCAATATACATATGTATTTTTAAACCCATAATTATCAAGCTGTACGCACATATTCCTCACTAGGCTAGGTCTAAGTTATAGAGGACACTTATCTTACAGACTGCCCTTGAGAAGTCTGTAATCCTGATGAGACAATAATGTAAACAACCTGAAACAGGAATAAGTATTTGAAGTCATAATTCAGTTCAGTGCTTAATCTCATTGCACAGAAAAAGGGTAGGCTGGCTGCCTTAAGGGGAGATAAAGTGGGAATGGAGATGGAAGATTTATTTTTTTTTCCACCGAATGTTTCTTTGTGCTTTTTAAATTTTGAACGCATGCCTGTATTGTCTAAGTACTTTTTTTTTTTTTTTAAGATTTTTTTTTTGATGTGGGCCTTTTTAAAAGTCTGTTGAATTTCTTAAAACATTGCTTCTGTTTTTTGGCCACAAAGCATGTGGAATCTTTGCTCCCTGTCCAGGGATTGAACTCACACCCCCTGGAAGGGGAAGTCTTAATCACTGGGCCTACAGGAAAAATACCTAAAATTAAGTACTTTTAAAGAGACCAGAAGTTCTAAATTATACTACTTGTTTTTCATGAGTCCAGAGAAATTAAAAGGGATTTTGGACATTTTCTAGCTTCTGAGAACCATTCATTTTGGAGGCTCTGAACTCCATCTGCTAGGATTTCTAATCAGATTTTGACTCTGATGGCTTGAAGAAATTGTTATTATCTAGTTACTCCAGGTGTTCAGAGTATTTTAAAGCTGACTACAAACAACAGGTTCACATGTTGTAATTCTGAGAGCAAAAGCTTGATAGCTGTTTGCATTTTGCATCAGAAGTAAGTGATGTCAGTAGTGCTGATTGCACATGACACTTTTCTTTTGGGAGAACAGTTTCTTCTTTTGTTCTCACCCAGAGATAACTAGCACATTTCTTTGAATTTGTGTTATAACAGGCCTATAAACTGTACCCTTCTCTATTTTTAATGATAGCTAATTGGGGTCATCCTTCCTGAAATAACTCTGAAAGATGAATTGCATATCAAGAACCCTGTGGCATAATTTTTACCAAATGGTTATTTTGTTTTGTTTGGCTCCTAGGTGAAACTGATTTAACCTTTAACGTGTGCATTTGGGCCACTCCCTCAACCCTAATCATTTTGCTTTAGGCGTGGTTTAGGGTTCATGCCTGCCTGCCTTCCTCCTTCCTTCCTTTTCTCTTCTTAATTTCTTTTTTGTGTGCTTTGGTTCACAGATACATACTGGTTCTTGTTAAATTATATTTTTAAAGGAGAGGATCTTAGTTACCTACTCTTGGATTGCTGGGTTTTTTTTTCCCCCCTTTTTTAACATGAAAGTATGAATTTACATATTTTTAGTTCCACAGTAATGTCATCTTAACATTCCTAACTTAAAATACTTCAAACTTTACAGCATTTTACTTTTACTTCACAGCATCAACAATGTGGCAGTCTTTGTGGGCTTTGTAACTCTGACTATACAAAAATCTCTTTAATGACTAATATTTTTTCAATATTTAATTCTTTCATCATATATAAACTGTAAATTCAAATTACTTCCAAACCAGCTGTAGCCTAATATTTTCATGAAGTGTCTTAGAAGTTTGATGAAAACGTCTTTAGACACATCCCTGGTTGAGGCTGAAGTCTCTCTTGCAGCCATCTCTTGACCCAGCCTTTTAAAGAGAATTGGTCCTCTGAAATATTAGGATATCAAAAGCTTTAATTACTTCTTGTGTGTTTATTGTATGTATGTATACATATATAGGGCTTCCTAGGTGGCACAGTGGTAAAGAATCCGCCTGCCAATGCATGAAATGCAAGAGACTGGGTTTGATCCCTGGGTTGGGAAGATCCCCTGGAGAAGGAAATGACAACCCACTCCAGTATTCTTGCCTGGGAAATCCCACAGAGGAGTCTGGCAGGCTACAGTCCATGGGGTTCCACAGAGTCAAACACGACTGAACGTACACACATATACATATGGTATAGGGAAAAGAAAGTGAAGTCGCTCAGTCGTGTCCGACTCTTTGCAACTCCGTGGACTGTAGCCCACCAGGCTCCTCCATCCATGGAATTCTCCAGGCAAGAATACTGGAGTGGGTTGCCATTTCCTTCTCCAAGGGGTCTTCCCGACCCAGGGATCGAACTCGGGTCTCCCGCATTGCAGGCAGACGCTTTACCGTCTGAGCCACCAAGGAAGCCCCATACATATGGTATATACATACGATATTCAGAATATGTGTATTCTGTTTTTAAAAATAGACTTACTATCTTCTAGGGAGCTAAGATAGAATAATGTAAGAATTTACTGTGCTAATGGAAGAAAAATTTGAATTTGTATGTCTTCTGCTTTGTAACTCTGAAACCATAGTTCCAGAAACACTATGTAATGGAGAAAAAAAACGGGATAGTTTTGAAACTTGGTTCTTGCTAGCTTTGTGATGTTGCAAGTTCAAATATCAGTTCTCCTTGTGTCCCCTTCCCTGATGACCCTTGCAGTGACCCTTTCTTTTTGCAGTCATCTGCCTTAACCAGGTGTCATGTAAACAAAGTTGTCATGTCCAGAGCCACGAAGTAGGGATGTAAGTATTCTTGTAAATAAATGAAACAGTGAATGTGAAATGTCATTCAAGTTTGTAATCAACAAATATTGTTAGTCTACTTAAAAGTTGTGTAACAGCTTTTGAAACATTGTTTGCTTTGGATAAGACACATAATTAAGACTTAAAAGAGGGAATTACAGTTTAAAGTAGAGAGAGGCCATTTGATTTTTTTGTATTTGAAAAATACCTGAAATGCACAAAATCTTTTTGTGATCCTTATAACACTACACATTTATTTGGTTTCTTCTCTCATGTTAAAGAAAAACTGATTTTTTGGTATGCATAAAGTGTCTGTCGACAATGCAGGAGACCCAGGTTCGATCCCTGGGTTGGGAAGATCCCTTGGAGAAGGAAATGGCAATCCACTCCAATACTATTGCCTGGAAAATCCCATGGACAGAGGAGCCTGGTAGGCTACAGTCCATGGGATCGCAAAGAGTCGGACACGACTGAGCGACTTCACGTTCACGTTCATCTTTAGCTGAGAAAATTTAATCTTGTTTGCATTGTTAGACCTGATGATGTTTTGACCATTATCTGACTAAATCTTGTACGAACATTTTTTCATAGTTTTGATACCACAAAATATAAGCACAGAACCAGGTTGACAGGCATTCCATTCAATTCAGTACCTGAGATATATAGGTGTAATTAGGAACAGTTTTGTTTTAAATTTAGATGTCCTAATCACAAAACTACTGAACTTAGAAAAAATAATTAGTTTTGCCTTTGCTTTTTAAAAATATGACACAAACCACATTATCTCATCAGACTGCCTGTCCAAAAATATAGACCAAACTTACCTAATATGTGTTGATCATATCCTTGATATATCAAGAAGCCTATGAACATGTTATCAAAGTGTTTTCAGCCTATTCTGCCTTATAAGAGAAAGATTAAGGATAGACTAGAGTCTTATATTTTAGTAAAATTCCATCCAGTGTTTCAAGTCAGAGAAGGTACAGAGTTAATGATTCTTTTACCATCTTTATTTTCCAGCACACATACCTATAAGGCTATGAAATAATTATAGGTAGCAATATTCTTATCATTGCCTTTGTGTATCTGCTAATTTTGGAGGACTTGTCATTTAATGCAGTGATCAGTGCCTGTGTACTACTGAACATTTGGTTATCTTTTAGGTCCTATCAGCAGTGTCCTAGTGAATAAATATGGCAGTCGTCCAGTCATGATTGTTGGTGGCATCTTATCAGGCAGTGGCTTGATTGCTGCTTCCTTCTGTAACACTGTGCAGGAACTTTACTTTTCTGTTGGAGTCATTGGAGGTGAGTTGATTCATTTTCAAGTATTGATATATTGCTGGTTATTTGGTATTCACCTACATTGGTCTTTCAGATCTTTTGAATGAACGTCCCTCACAGAAATTAGCTGATTATCATTTTGACAAGCTGTAAATTTAAGAGCAATAGAAAGTCTAATTTTTAAAGAAATTACTGTCATACAGTAGGTATGCATTGTTGAATAAATGAATGAATTGAAAGAAATCATTGTATCTCTTGTCCTAAGAATAGTCAATGGTTGTAGATAAAATGTGTTCCGCAGTTTGTTGCAAGAGTGGTCACTGGTTACTATTGTATTACCTAGTCCTCTTACCAGGCAATAGACATCTATTGGAGCACCAGAGAGTATTAAACATAAAGCAGGAATTATCTGGTACAACATCCAGGTTCTCTATGAGTCTGTTTTTTTCTTGTTATCTTTGCTAGTTTGTATTGTTTAGATTCCATGTATAACTGGTAACATGCAGTATTTGCCTTATTCTGTCTGACTTATTTCACAGCATAATGCCCTCCAAGTCCACCCATGTTGTTGAAAATAGCAAATTTTTTGTGTTCTTTTTTATGGCTGAGTAGTATTCAGTTGCGTATATTTATCAATTGGGCTTCCCCAGTGGTTCAGCTGTCAAGAATCTGCTTGCAGTGCAGGAGATAAAGGAGACGCATGTTTGATCCCTGGGTGGGGAAGATCCCCAGACGAAGAATAATGCTGTGATGAACAGTGGGTCTCTTGAGGTTTCATATATATTTTAGCATGTTTTTGTTCTATTTCTGTGGAAAATGTCCTTGGGATTTTGATAGGGATTGCACTGAACATGTAGGTTGCTTTAGGTAATAAGGAGATTTTGACAATGTTGATTCTTCCAGTCCATGAGCACAGAATATCTTTCCATTTTATTTGTATCTTTTTGAATTATATACCTCTTATTGTAATTTCTTTGTCTGGTTAAGTAATGCAAAATATGTCTCTGACATTTATTGTAATATATGATTCTTTTTTCTCTTCTCCCCAGGTCTTGGGCTTGCCTTCAACTTAAATCCGGCTTTGACCATGATTGGCAAATATTTCTATAAGAGACGACCGCTGGCAAATGGACTAGCCATGGCAGGCAGCCCTGTGTTCCTCTCTACCCTGGCCCCCCTCAACCAGGCTTTCTTTATGATCTATGGCTGGAGAGGAAGCTTCCTAATTCTCGGGGGCTTACTATTAAACTGCTGTGTGGCTGGAGCTCTGATGAGACCAATAGGGCCAAAGCCAACCACTGTAGAGAAAGGGAAGTCTAAAGGATCCCTTCAGGAAGCTGGAAAATATGAGATAAACAAGGGGGCAAGCGATGCAAATACAGATCTCATTGGAGGAAACCCCAAAGAAGAGAAAAAATCAACCTTCCAAACACTTAATACATTCCTGGACATAAGCCTATTCAAGCACAGAGGCTTTTTGTTATATCTGTCTGGAAATGTGCTCATGTTTTTTGGATTATTTACACCACTGGTCTTTCTTAGCAATTATGGCAAGAGTAAGCATTACTCTAGTGAGAAGGCTGCCTTCCTCCTTTCCATTCTGGCCTTTGTTGACATGGTAGCCAGACCTTCTATGGGACTTGTAGCCAACACAAAGTGGATAAGACCTCGAGTTCAGTATTTTTTTGCCGCATCTATTATTGCAAATGGACTGTGTCATCTGGCAGCACCTTTATCCTCTACCTATATAGAGCTCTGTGTCTATGCAGGATTCTTTGGCTTTGCTTTTGGGTGGCTCAGCTCAGTACTGTTTGAGACACTGATGGACCTTGTGGGACCCCAGCGATTCTCCAGTGCTGTGGGGTTGGTGACCATTGTGGAGTGCTGCCCTGTCCTCCTGGGGCCACCAGTTTTAGGTACAGTATGTCTCCCGATTTCTATGGTTCTGTTACCATAAAACAGGCAGAGAAGGTTGGGAAGGTGATGGGAAGCAGAAGTCAGTGGGCTGCCTGATAGTCCTCATTTCTGTGTCCTCAGGGCTGACACGGTGTTTATCATATCATAATGGCTCAAATACTTGAATTAAGGTGAATCATCAAATTGAAAGAATAAAAATGACTTCAAATACATATTTATTAAAATAATAATAACAGTAGGTGCCATAGGTACAGTAGGTGAGGGCTCACAGTATACCAGGAACTCTGCTACTAATCATTTTCTATATTCTGTCATATATTACAAGTCTGTGATGTCAGACTATTACTGTCCTCATTTTATAAACTAAGAAATAGAGGCTTCTGAAAGTGAAATTACTTGCTTGCCCAGGATCACACAGCTCGTGAGTGACTATAAAACCTGATGTATTGTTCTCTCAAGAATGCTAACCAGTTTACATTTAAAAATTATCATTAATACAAAACAACAATAATTTTGACTTCTGGATGTAACTCATGCTTTTCAGATTGTACAGTATAAAGTCAGGAAGGATACATAATAGAAGACCCATTACTGACCCATCAAAACTTTTCTACCCTCTCTCCTCCCTATTCCTAAGTGAAGTCGCTCAGTGAGTGTCTGACTCTTGGCGACCCCATGGACTG
Organism: Ovis canadensis; assembly: GCF_042477335.2. Classification (NCBI taxonomy): domain Eukaryota; kingdom Metazoa; phylum Chordata; class Mammalia; order Artiodactyla; family Bovidae; genus Ovis; species Ovis canadensis. Next base: position 90,961,755 of record NC_091245.1, on the reverse strand, counting down.
TAGTCCACCAGGCTTCTCCGTCCATGGGATTTTCCAGGCAAGAGTACTGGAGTGGGTTGCCATTTCCTTCTCCAGAGGATCTTCCCAACCCAGGGATCAAACCCAGGTCTCCCACATTGTAGGCAGACACTTTACCGTCTGAGCCACTAGGGAAGCCCTCCCTATACCTAAGGAGACTCTAAATCCTGTCCATTTTTGCTTCCTAAATCTCTATCTAATCTGCCCATTTTTCCTCCATCAGAACTACTGCTCTTGTCCATATCGTCTTGTAGTCTTCTAACTTTACCCATATTTGCTCAAGCTGTTCTCCAGTCTCTTAGGACACTCCAGTTGCTTCCTGTGTTCTTAGGGTGAAGATCAAATTCCCTACTGTGGCTCCTGGTTCCTGCATGGCCTGGCCCACCTTCTCCAGCTTCATTTCCTACCACCCAGTTTGCTCTCTGGGCTTCCCCTCTCACGTGGTGCTTCCTCCTACCACCTGCCTTTGCACCAGCTGTTCTCTGCCCAGATCCTTTTCCCATCCCCTTTCTCCCAGATTAACTCTTATCCTGTAAGTCTTGGTTAAGTTTACACTTTAAGAAAAGCCTTCCTGGGACTTCCTGGTGGTCCGGTGACTAAGTCTCTTTGCTCCCAGTGCAGGGGTCCTGGGTTTAATCCCTGGTTGGGGAACTAGATCCCACATGCTACAACTAAGAGTTTGCATGCCGCAACTAAAGATCCTGTGTGCCACAACTAAGACCTGGTGCAGTCAAATAAATTTTTTTTTTTTAAGATAAAAACCTTCCTGGTACTGAGTTTCACACTGGGGTAAACTTTTGTTAGCATGTTTTAAGGCTTTAACAGAAAACGGCAAGCAATAAAATAATAACCTGTTATCCTACCACACAGAAACCATTGCTGGTAGCTAATTTGCTATTTGGGGGAACAGATGAAAGCACATATTCTTTCAAAGAAAATGTGTGCAGTGCCATAAATGACCTTTTGGAACCTCTTGGCACTGATTACATTTCAATCAATTTCCTTAAAGAGAAAAAATATTTTTAATGCCTGCTTATTATAGAACTGTACCCTGTGAGGCTCCTCTATCCATGGAATTTCCCAGGCAAGAATACTGGGATGGGTTGCCATTTTCTCCTCCAGGGGATGTTCCCGATGCAGGGATCAAACCCATGTCTCCTGCATTGGAAGGTGGATTTTTCACCAGCAAAAGCCACCAGGGAAGCCCTCTCCTTAATAGAGTTTTAACCAACCCCCAGCATTTTTTTTTTAATAAACTTTTTTTCCCCATTTAATAAATATTTACCAGGAAAAGAAAAGCCTTCCTGACCCTTCTTACTGGCCCAAACCTCCTATTTTCTGCCTTCAAACATTTCTGTAGCACTTGTCACAGTCTGTGTGGTTATTGGATTAACATTTCTCTTCTCTGCTGAACTATGGACGTTATCTCCTTTACTTACTCTTAACTCAGGGCTTAGCAGACCCAGGGCTGTATTGATATACAGAAACTAAGTATTGCTGAGTGAGTGATGCCCTCCATTGGAAAACCATATGGAATCATATTTGAATTGGTTATTATATCCTTTATATGTGTAGAGTTTTCCAAAGTTTCTTTAAATAAGTTTCTTTAATATCAGACCTCATAAAAATACGAATAAAAAAGACTATGGTGTGTCATTTCCAAATCTACTTGACTATGGAAACATGACGGAGGTAGCCTGAAGCACAGAGGTTATGGGTGCATGCCTCAGAGTCAGACTCACTGGGGTTAAAGCCAACCTGTTTCACTTAAAACTTTGTGACCTTCTTTAAAGTTTCTGTACTTCAGCTTTTATGTTATACAGTGGAAATGATGATAGAATCTTCCTGGTGTGAGGTTAGAATGGTGGAAAGTATTGTTGTTAGTTAATGTTTTAGCAGAGGATGAGTGTCCCCAGGAATGCTCTTTGGTAAATGCTGATGTCAGAAAAAGTGCATTGGCCTGTGGCCTTGGGCAAGACTCTTAAACAAACCTCTTTTGAGCAAATTTTTCCATTGTATATTGAGAAAACTGATTTTACGTGATCTCAAGTGTTAGTCACTCAGCCATATCCAACTCTTTGGACTGTAACCTGCTAAGCTTCTCTGTTCATGGGATTCTACAGGCAAGAATACTAGGGTGGGTTGCTATTCCCTTCTCCAGGGGATCTTCTTGACCCAGGGATCAAATACAGGTTTCCTGCATTGCACGCAGATTCTTTACTGTCTGATCCACTAGAGAGCCCCAGGTGACCTCAAGGACTTTGCAATTCAAAATTACCACGATTTAATAATTTTCAAGTTGCTAAAGATAACAATGTGCGGGGACATCCCAAATCAGTGTGACATCATAGACAAAAGATCAAATAATTTTGAGCAGTTTCTTTTTACACTAATTTGGCATTTATGAGCTCTTTGAATGGATCCTTAAAATTTATTTGGGAAAAGGTATAATTGTTTGCCCTCATAACTTTTTTTTTTTACATTCCTCAGGTCGTCTCAATGACATATATGGAGACTATAAATACACATACTGGGCATGTGGCATAATCCTTATTGTCGCAGGCATCTATCTTTTCATTGGCATGGGCATCAATTACCGACTTCTTGAAAAAGAACAGAAAGCTGAGAAGCAGCAGAAAAAGGAAAGTAAAGACGAGGAGACCAATGTAGATGTTGCTGAGAAGCCAAAAGAAGTCACCGATGCAGCAGAATCTCCAGAACAAAAAGCCACAGAAGGAGACCTCAGAGAGGCGGAGAGTCCAGTTTGAACCTGTGGGACTGAAGGGTAAATGGTGCAGCTCATGACCCAAAATATTCTATTGGCCTGTGATCTACCAGTGGTGCTCAATGCAAATACTGGACATTTCTGTGGGAATCATACCAGGGGTTTATTGATGGAATTTTTGTTTCACTCCTTACCAGTAGCCTGGATTAAAAATGCCTAGCCTTGGGAAGGGAGTGGTTGAAAAAGAATGAGAAAAGGAAGTCAGTTTCTGTGTTCGTTTCTTTGTTTAAATCTTTGCATTTAACAGTGTCATGAAGATTATAATACGTGCCTTAAGTTTTAGTCTTTAGGGAGCCTTAACTATTAAAACTGTTCTGCTTAACTCATCCATTTTCAGTGTTCCGTTACAAATAAAAATAACTGCTTTGAGGCAAATCTAAAATTTTAAATACATTTTGTTTCATATTGTCACTAGAAGATTTGGAAGTTGGTGGTTTTATAAAACCCTGACTAAAATATTTTCCTAGCATCAGTAGTTGCTTGGCATATGTGCCTGCTAGATATGTATTTAGGAAATTTAAGGCATGAAGCTTTGAAAACATCTTGGCTTTTCAGGATGCATTGTACTTACTCATCATCAACCCTCCAGTATCTTTTCTTGGGTTGCTTATTAGAAGTCAAGTGCTTGAGAGTTGATTTCATTAAATTACTATTTTTGTTCCCCTTTCCAAAGATACATTTTGTGTAGTCATAGATAATTGCCCTTTTTGAGATTACATACTATTTTTTTCAATGTAAAAATTAGTATTAAAATATACAACTATGTATTAGTGCCTCCTCACTAAATTAAATGTAGAAAGCTATTTCATACAGCAGCTGAATTCATCTTAAACTTTTCCAAAACATCAGTTAAACTGTGAGACTTGGAATCCTTTTTGGTTGCTGTTTTCCTGGAATTTTATCCCTTTGATTCCTAGTGGTTTCATTTATATCCATATCTAGCTTAGCACTGAGTGTGAGACACTCAGTCTGTGTAGTGTTTGCTAATTAAAAAGAACCATAGAAATGTGGCCCACAGAAACCAATAGGGATAAGATAGGGAGAGAAGTTGCTATTTTGGCTTATCAACACATAACTCCTTTTCTTTTTCTGATAAGGCCTTAAAGGAAATTAGGTTTTTCTTAGAATTATCGGACATATTCTTATTCCTCACACAACCCTAAAGATTTTGTGACCCTTTTTCACTTGATCTGAAATGTAAAGAAATGGGTTTAGTATATAGATAGGGAGGGGGACAAACCAGAATAAAAACTGTAAATTTTTTTTTAACCTAGTATCTTTTAAATTGCAGCAGGAAGATAATGTTAGACATTCAATGAATTATATTCAATGCATTTAAAAATATTGCGGTTGACAGTGTGAAAGCATAGACATAAAACCTTATTTAACAGGCTGGCTTTTTAAAATAAAACTTTTCTTTCTTTTTTTTTTTAAGAAATGTTTCTTCTTCCA